>NC_057797.1:208214282-208814282 GCF_018294505.1 Triticum aestivum
AGAGAGGGGCCGGCCCCCTCTCCTTGTCCTATTCGGACCAAGAGAGGGGAGGGGCGCGCGGCCCATGTTGGGTTTCCTCTTCTCTTTTCCACTAAGGCCCACTATGGCCCATATAGCTCCCGGGGGGTTCCGGTAACCTCCCGGTACTCCGATAAAATCCCGATTTCACCTGGAACACTTCCATATCCAAACATAGGCTTCCAATATATCAATCTTTATGTCTTGACCATTTCGAGACTCCTCGTCATGTCCGTGGTCACATCCGGGACTCCGAACAAACTTCGGTACATCAAAATGCATAAACTCATAATATAATTGTCATCATAACCTTAAGCGTGCGGACCCTATGGATTCGAGAACAATGTAGACATGACCGAGACATGTCTCCGGTCAATAACCAATAGCGGAACCTGGATGCTCATATTGGCTCCTACATATTCTACGAAGATCTTTATCGGTCAGACCGCATAACAACATACGTTGTTCCCTTTGTCATCGGTATATTACTTGCCTGAGATTCGATCGTCGGTATCCCAATACCTAGTTCAATCTCGTTACCGGCAAGTCTCTTTACTCGTTCTGTAATACATCATCCCGCAACTAACTCATTAGTTGCAATGCTTGCAAGGCTTAAGTGATGTGCATTACCGAGAGGGCCCAGAGATACCTCTCCGACAATCGGAGTGACAAATCTTAATCTCGAAATACGCCAACCCAACATGTACCTTTGGAGACACCTGTAGAGCTCCTTTATAATCACCCAGTTACGTTGTGATGTTCGGTAGCACACAAAGTGTTCCTCCGGCAAACGGGAGTTGCATAATCTCATAGTCATAGGAACATGTATAAGTCATGAAGAAAGCAATAGCAACATACTAAACGATCGGGTGCTAAGCTAATGGAATGGGTCATGTCAATCAGATCATTCACTTAATGATGTGATCCCGTTAATCAACTAACAACTCATTGTTCATGGTTAGGAAACATAACCATCTTTGATTAACGAGCTAGTCAAGTAGAGGCATACTAGTGACACTTTGTTTGTCTATGTATTCACACATGTATTATGTTTCCGGTTAATACAATTCTAGCATGAATAATAAACATTTATCATGATATAAGGAAATAAATAATAACTTTATTATTGCCTCTAGGGCATATTTCCTTCATATATACGGGGGCAGGGGGCACCCCTAGACACACAAGTTGATCCACGTGATCATATTCTTAGCCGTGTGCGGTGCCCCCTTCCACCATAATCCTCGATAGTATTGTAGTGGTGCTTAGACGAAGCCCTGCGACGGTAGAACATCAAGATCGTCACCACGCCGTCGTGCTGACGGAACTCTTCCCCGACACTTTGCTGGATCGGAGTCCGGGGATCGTCATCGAGCTGAACGTGTGCTAGAACTCGGAGGTGCCATAGTTTCGGTGCTTGATCGGTCGGGCCGTGAAGACGTACGACTACATCAACCGCGTTGTCATAACGCTTGCGCTTCCGGTCTACAGGGGTACGTAGACAACACCCTCCCCTCTCGTTGCTATGCATCACCATGATCTTGCGTGTGCATAGGAATTTTTTTGAAATTACTACGTTCCCCAACAGTGGCATCCGAGCCTAGGTTTTATGTGTTGATGTTATATGCATGAGTAGAACACAAGTGAGTTGTGGGCGATATAAGTCATACTGCTTACCAGCATGTCATAGTTTGGTTCGGCGGTATTGTTGGACGAAGCGGCCCGGACCGACATTGCACGTACGCTTACGCGAGACCGGTTCTCCCTACGTGCTTTGCACAAAGGTGGCTAGCGGGTGACAGTTTCTCCAACTTTAGTTGAACCGAGTGTGGCTACGTCTGGTCCTTGCGAAGATTAAAACAGCACCAACTTGACAAACTATCGTTGTGGTTTTGATGCGTAGGTAAGATTGGTTCTTGCTTAAGCCCGTAGCAGCCACGTAAAACTTGCAACAACAAAGTAGAGGACGTCTAACTTGTTTTTGCAGGGCATGTTGTGATGTGATATGGTCAAGACATGATGCTAAATTTTATTGTATGAGATGATCATGTTTTGTAACCGAGTTATCGGCAACTGGCAGGAGTCATATGGTTGTCGCTTTATTGTATGCAATGCAATCGCGCTGTAATGCTTTACTTTATCACTAAGCGGTAGCGATAGTCGTGGAAGCATAAGATTGGCGAGACGACAACGATGCTACGATGAAGATCAAGGTGTCGCGCTGGTGACGATGGTGATCACGACGGTGCTTCGAAGATGGAGATCACAAGCACAAGATGATGGTGGCCATATCATATCACTTATATTGATTGCATGTGATGTTTATCTTTTATGCATCTTATCTTGCTTTGATTGACAGTAGCATTATAAGATGATCTCTCACTAATTATCAAGAAGTGTTCTCTCTGAGTATGCACCGTTGCGAAAGTTCTTCGTGCTGAGACACCACGTGATGATCGGGTGTGATAGGCTCTACGTTCAAATACAACGGGTGCAAAACAGTTGCACACGCAGAATACTCAGGTTAAACTTGACGAGCCTAGCATATGCAGATATGGCCTCGGAACACTGAGACTGAAAGGTCGAGCGTGAATCATATAGCAGATATGATCAACATAGTGATGTTCACCATTGAAAACTACTCCATCTCACGTGATGATCGGACATGGTTTAGTTGATATGGATCACGTGATCACTTAGATGATTAGAGGGATGTCTATCTAAGTGGGAGTTCTTAAGTAATATGATTAATTGAACTTAAATTTATCATGAACTTAGTCCTGGTAGTATTTTACAAATTATGTTGTAGATCAATAGCTCGCATTGTTGCTTCCCTGTGTTTATTTTGATATGTTCCTAGAGAAAATTGTGTTGAAAGATGTTAGTAGCAATGATGCGGATTGGATCCGTGATCTGAGGTTTATCCTCATTGCTGCACAGAAGAATTATGTCCTTGATGCACCGCTAGGTGACGGACCTATTGCAGGAGCAGATGCAGACGTTATGAACATTTGGCTAGCTCAATATGATGACTACTTGATAGTTTAGTGCACCATGCTTAATGGCTTAGAATCGGGACTTCAAAGACGTTTTGAACGTCATGGACCATATGAGATGTTCCAGGAGTTGAAGTTAATATTTCAAGCAAATACCCGAGTTGAGAGATATGAAGTCTCCAACAAGTTCTATAGCTAAAAGATGGAGGAGAATCACTCAACTAGTGAGCATGTGCTCAAATTGTCTGAGTACTACAATCGCTTGAATCAAGTGGGAGTTAATCTTCCAGATAAGATAGTGATTGACATAATTCTCTAGTCACCATCACCAAGTTAGTAGAACTTCGTGATGAACTATGATATGCAAGGGATAACGAAAATGATTCCCAAGCTCTTCGTAACGCGGAAATTGACGAAGGTAGAAATCGAGAAAAACATCAAGTGTTGATGGTAGACAAGACCACTAGTTTCAAGAAAAGGGCAGAGGGAAGAAGGGGAACTTCAAGAAGAACAACAAGCAAGTTGCTACTCAAGTGAAGAAGCCCAAGTCTGGTCCTAAGCCTGAGACTAAGTGTTTCTACTGCAAAGGGACTGGTCACTAGAAGCGGAACTACCCCAAGTGATTGGCAGATAAGAAGGATGGTAAAGTGAACATAAGTATATTTGATATACATGTTATTGATGTGTACTTTACTAGTGTTTATAGCAACCCCTCAGTATTTGATACTAGTTCAGTTGCTAAGATTAGTAACTCGAAACGGGAGTTGCAGAATAAAAAGAGACTAGTTAAGGGTGAAGTGACGATGTGTGTTGGAAGTGGTTCCAAGATTGATATGATCATCATCGCACACTCCCTATACTTTCGGGATTAGTGTTGAACCTGAATAAGTGTTATTTGGTGTTTGCGTTGAGCATGAATATGATTTGATCATGTTTATTGTAATACGATTATTCATTTAAGTAAGAGAATAAATTGTTGTTCTGTTTACATGAATAAAACCTTATATGGTTACACACCCAATGAAAATAGTTCGTTGGATCTCGATCGTAGTGATACACATAATCATAATATTGAAACCAAAAGATGCAAAATTAATAATGATAGTGCAACTTATTTGTGGCACTACCGTTTAGGTCATATTGGTGTAAAGCGCATGAAGAAACTCCATGCTAATGGGTTTTTGGAATCACTTGATTATGAATCAGTTGATGCTTGCGAACCATGCCTCATGGGCAAGATGACTAAAACGCCGTTCTCCGGAACTATGGAGCGAGCAACTGACTTATTGGAAATAATACATACTGATGTATGAGATCCGATGAGTGTTAAGCCTCGTGCAGGTATCATTATTTTCTGACCTTCACAGATGATTTGAGCAGATATGGGTATATCTACTTAATGAAACACAAGTCTGAAATATTTGAAAAGTTCAAAGAATTTCAGAGTGAAGTGGAGAATCATCGTAACAAGAAAATAAAAGTTTCTACGATATGATCGCAGAGGTAAAATATTTGAGTTACGAGTCTGGCCTTCAGTTAAAACAATGTGAAATAGTTTCACTACTCACGCCACCTAGAACACCACAACATAATGGTGTGTCCGAACATCATAACCGTACTTTATTAGATATGGTGTGATCTATGATGTCTCTTACCGATCTACCACTATCGTTTTGGGGTTATACATTAAAGATAGCTGCATTCACGTTTAAAAGGACACCATCTAAGTCCGTTGAGATGACACAATCTGAACTGTGGTTTGGCAAGAAACCAAAGTTGTCGTTTCTTAAAGTTTGGGATTGTGATGCTTATATGAAAAAGTTTCATCCTGATAAGCTCAAACCCAAATCGGATAAATATGTCTTCATAGGATACCCAAAGGAGACTATTGGGTACACCTTCTATCACAGATCCGAAGGCAAGACATTCGTTGCTAAGAATGGATCCTTTCTAGAGAAGGAGTTTCTCTTGAAAGAAGGGAGTGGGAGGAAAGTAGAACTTGATAAGGTAATTGTACCTTCTCCCTTATTGAAAAGTAGTTCATCACAAGAAATCTGTTCCTGTGACTACTACACCAATTAGTGAGGAGGACTAATGATGATGATCATGTAACTTCAGATCAAGTTAATACCGAATCTCATAGGTAAATCAGAGTGATCCGCACCAAAGTGGTACGGTAATCCTGTTCTGGAAGTCATGTTACTAGACCATGATGAACTTGCGAACTATGAAGAAGCGATGATGAGCCTAGATTCCGCGAAATGGCTTGAGGCCATGAAATCTGAGATGAGATCCATGTATGAGAACAAAGTATGGACTTTGATTGACTTGCCCAATGATCGGCGAGCCATTGAGATTAAATGGATCTTCAAGAGGAAGACGGACGCAGATAGTAGTGTTACTATCTACAAAGCTAGAATTGTCGTAAAAAGGTTTTCGACAAGTTCAAGGTGTTGACTATGATGAGATTTTCTCACTCGTATCTATGCTTAAGTCTGTCCGAATCATGTTAGCAATTGCCGCATTTTATGAAATCCAGCAAATGGATGTCAAAACTGCATTCCTGAATGGATTTCTGGAAGAAGAGTTGTATATGATGCAGCCGGAAGGTTTTGTCGATCCAAAATGAGCTAACAAAGTGTGCAAGCTCCAGCGGTCCATTTATGGATTAGTGCAAGCCTCTCGGAGTTGGAATAAACGCTTTGATAGTATGATCAAAGCATATAGTTTTATACAGACTTGCGGTGAAGCCTGTATTTACAAGAAAGTGAGTGGGAGCACTACACCATTTCTGATAAGTATATGTGAATGACATATTGTTGATCGGAAATAATGTAGAATTATTCTACAAAGCATAAAGGAGTGTTTTTAAAGAAGTTTTTCAAAGAAAGACCTCGGTGAAGCTGCTTACATATTAAGCATCAAAATCTATAGAGATGGATCAAGACGCTTGATAAGTTTTTTCAATGAGTACATACCTTGACAATATTTTGAAGTAGTTCAAAAATGGAACAGTCAAAGAAAGAGTTCTTGGCTGTGTTACAAGGTATGAAATTGAGTAAGACTCCAAGCCCGACCACGGCAGAAGATAGAAAGAGAATGAAAGTCATTCCCTATGCCTCAGCCATAGGTTCTATAAAGTATGCCATGATGTGTACCAGATCTATTGTATACCCTACACTGTGTTAAGCAAGGGAGTACAATAGTGATCTAAGAGTAGATCACTGGACATTGGTCAAAATTATCCTTAGTGGAATAAGGAAATATTTCTCGATTATGGAGGTGACAAAAGGTTCGTCGTAAAAAGTTACGTCGATGCAAGTTTTGACACAGATCTAGATGACTCTAAGTATCGATCTAGATACATATTGAAAGTGGGAGCAATTAGCTAGAGTAGCTCCGTGCAGAGCATTGTAGACATAGAATTCGCAAAATACTTACGGATCTGTATGTGACAGACCCGTTGACTAAAATTATCTCACAAGCAAAACATGATCACACCTTAGTACTCTTTGGGTGTTAATCACATAAATGATGTGAACTAGATTATTGACTCTAGTAAATCCTTTGGGTATAGGTCACATGACGATGTGAACTATGGGTGTTAATCACATGGTGATGTGAACTCTTAGTGTTGAATCACATGGCGATGTGAACTAGATTATTGACTCTAGTGCAAGTGGGAGACTGAAGGAAATATGCCCTAGAGGCAATAATAAAGTTATAATTTATTTCCTTATATCATGATAAATGTTTATTATTCATGCTAGAATTGTATTAACCGGAAACATAATACATGTGTGAATACATAGACAAACAGAGTGTCACTAGTATGCCTCTACTTGACTAGCTCGTTAATTGAAGATGGTTATATTTCCTAACCATAAACAAAAGAGTTGTTATTTGATTAACGGGATCACATCATTAGGAGAATGATGTGATTGACATGACCCATTCCATTAGCTTAGCACCCGATCGTTTAGTATGTTGCTATTGCTTTCTTCATGACTTATACATGTTCCTATGACTATGAGATTATGCAACTCCCTTTTGCCGGAGGAACACTTTGTGTGCTACCAAACGTCACAACGTAACTGGGTGATTATAAAGGAGCTCTACAGGTGTCTCCAAAGGTACATGTTGGGTTGGCGTATTTCGAGATTAGGATTTGTCACTCCGATTGTCGGAGAGGTATCTCTGGGCCCTCTCGGTAATGCACATCACCCAAGCCTTGCAAGCATTGCAACTAATGAGTTAGTTGCGAGATGATGTATTACAGAACGAGTAAAGAGACTTGCCGGTAACGAGATTGAACTAGGTATTGAGATACTGACGATCGAATCTCGGGCAAGTAACATACCGATGACAAAGGGAACAACGTATGTTGTTATGCGGTCTGACCGATAAAAGATCTTCGTAGAATATGTAGGAACCAATATGAGCATCCAGGTTCCGCTATTGGTTATTGACCGGAGACGTGTCTCGGTCATGTCTACATTGTTCTCGAACCCGTAGGGTCCTCACGCTGAAGGTTTCGATGACAGTTATATTATGAGTTTATGCATTTTGATGTACCGAAGTTTGTTCGGAGTCCCGGATGTGATCACGGACATGACGAGGAGTCTCGAAATGGTCAAGACATAAAGATTGATATATTGGAAGCCTATATTTGGATATCATAAGTGTTCCGGGTGAAATCGGGATTTTACCGGAGTACCGGGAGGTTACCGGAACCCCCCGGGAGGTATATGGGCCTTAGTGGGCTTTAGTGGAAGAGAGGAGAGGTGGCCTGGGCTGGGCCGCGCGCCCCTCCCCCCCTAGTCCGAATAGGACAAGGAGAGGGGGGCGGCGCCCCCCCTTCCTTCTCTCTCTCCTCTTTCCCCCTCCCGAATCCTATTCCAACTAGTAAAGGGGGGAATCCTACTCCTGGTGGGAGTAGGACTCCTCCTGGCGCGCCCTCCTCCTGGCCGACTGCACCCCCCCCCCTTTGATCCTTTATATACGGGGGCAGGGGGCACCCCTAGACACACAAGTTGATCCACGTGATCATATTCTTAGCCGTGTGCGGTGCCCCCTTCCACCATAATCCTCGATAATATTGTAACGGTGCTTAGGCGAAGCCCTGCGACGGTAGAACATCAAGATCGTCACCACGCCGTCGTGCTGATGGAACTCTTCCCTGACACTTTGCTGGATCGGAGTCCGGGGATCGTCATCGAGCTGAACGTGTGCTAGAACTCGGAGGTGCCGTAGTTTCGGTGCTTGATCGGTCGGGCTGTGAAGACGTACGACTACATCAACCGCATTGTCATAACGCTTCCGCTTCCGGTCTACGAGGGTACGTAGACAACACTCTCCCCTCTCGTTGCTATGCATCACCATGATCTTGCGTGTGCGTAGGATTTTTTTTTGAAATTACTACGTTCCCCAACACTTTTAGCCTTTGTCCATGTATTCATCCAATTATGTAGTTGCATACAGATGTTAACAACCAAATGTACATGCGGTTGGGCATAAAAAAATTTGTGTGTGTTTTTGAACTTCCAAAAAGTAATTTTACACATAAGAGTGAATTCCACTCTTAAACCCCCATATCTGAAACATGTAACTATCTGGTTGCCCATATCTAATTTACGACGTGTTTTACAGTCTACTGAAGACTCGAGGCCGATAATAACTTAAGAAGCATGAATTCCCTAAAAAGGACCCCAAAAAAAATATACTCACCTTTGTGGTGGTCGTCCCGCTCCTAGGGGATAGTGTAAATGAGAGCAAAAGCTTGAGAGAGCAGTTGGCGTTGGAGAACACAACACCGTTGTGGTAAGGGCATGCTGTTTGTGCTTCTTGGAGGGCTAAGCTGATGTAGGCTCGACAGAATGAGGAGTTCGTGCCGTTGTGGCAATGTGATACAGCGTACATGCCTTCAGGGTATTCCCCTGTCGCATGGTCTGCAGAGCGGCTGGGGGTGGAGGATGTCTTGTTCAGGAGGATGGCCGCGAAGTCATGGATGTTTGCCTCAAGGTTTTTGCTGGCTGTGGGATTGCCATGGCCAATGCAGACGACGTCACATTTAGTGGTAAGGGGCAAGACTAGGAGGGCGAGGAAAAGGAGGTAGAAAGGCTGCAACATCCACATGGACGTAGTGTGATGTGCAAAGCATATGAAGTGTAGCAACTATTGCACTAGGTCTGTCATATCACCTGTTAAGCCATGAAGAGTATCATGGAAGTTGCTCGAGAAGACGGCATACATGATATTTGGTTTTAAGGGATGGATGGAGGGAGTGAAGGGTTGTTTATATTCTACATATATTATATGTTTACCCATCCTAACAATACAGCCAAAGAAACTCAGAGTCACAGTCCTTTGGTAATTACAAAGAGAATAGCTTGGAAGTTCACAGCCCAACGTTAGTTCCAAGGGGATTACTCTACAAGGCCATAGTCCATAGTGAACTACAAGGAGTGATAGTTCGTCCCATGCTATCCTGATTTGTGGTTGGCCGAAATACCACGTTGACTGAAATTTTATTCTCTGTTCTTTTGGTGTGGCCCTATAGCATTGTCTAATACCTTGATGCTGAAGTTAGAGATGCTGGAACAAAATCATGAAATTAAATTGCCAGATACCTATGGGGCTAGCATGTTTTGCTCGGTTGTAACTTTCCTAGCCTTGTGTCTTTAATTTCATGGTTCGGTCTCTTACTATGCAAATTCTGCATTTCCAATTTTTTGTCAATTATGCAGTACTATTTGCCTTTCTTATTTTGTGTTAGAATTTACGTTAACCTTAATATATTTAAAAAGTAAAGTAGCACAAATTAGGATTTCAGTACCTGAACTCACAAACTCTGCATCAGCCATGTCTCCCACGTAAAGTTCTTCGTATGGCTGCTCTCCATGGGCAGGATACACACACGGGATGTTCTGCTCAAGAAGATGATCGTGGGCGTCGACGACGTGCGGTGCCCTGCGTGCTCCGAGCCTCTCGAGATGGCTGACCACTATAGAAAATATGAGATGCCTGAATATTATGTTGTATTGATATGACCTATGTATGGGGTATATATAGAGGTACAATGGAGGGAGAGAGACTTGGAGTAGAGGATAAGTTAAACCTATCCTATCTCTATCTCTTATCTCTATCTTAAATGTAAATATACTTCTAACATTCCCCCTTAGTCGTAGCGGGAGTGAAGCGGACGATTACGACTGAATTTGAAGCCTTGCTCTTTTGTCGTCTTCTCCGCTGCGCCATCATTAACTGCGTCTCTGATGGGTCGGTAGTTAGGGCGGTGACTGCGTCCCCTCATGGTGCCTTCCTGCCTTCTCCTTTATTCCCTCCCACAGTCACAGCGGGAGTGTCGTGGACGCAAGTGACGAGGCGGACGCTGTTGACTGGAGTTGTTGCCGCTGAGTTGTTGTAGACGTAGCCATTAATGTCGAGGTAGCCGTTCATGGTGATGTAATCGTGGTCGAGGTAGTCGTGGTTGATGGTGTGGTCGTTGTGGACGATGAAGCCGCACAAAGCTGGAGGCGCAAAAAAACCTGCTGTGACGGAGCTGCAGACGTGGACAATGCACCTTGCGAATGTCAGAGGGTGCCATCGGCGATGAGTCCATTAGTTTTGCCAAGACTGGAGGAAACCCATCGAGCACACATCGGTTTTGCCAGAACCATGTGGCCGTGTGGGGTCGTCACTGTAGTGATGCCGTGTCGATGCAGTCATGCCGTCGTGGATGATGCGGTCGATGCCATCGTTGTGACGCGGTCATTGCCGTCGTCGAGGTCGCGTCTTGCAGAAATGTCTGCCAGAGAACGCTAGGTGTCCATCTTGTGGACGAAGCGGCGACAGTGTGTTGAAGATGATGGTGATGAAGTGTTGGGGAACATGGTAATTTCAAAAAATTCCTATGCACACACAAAATCATGGTGATGCATAGCAACGAGAGGGGAGAGTGTTGTCTACGTACCCTCGTAGACCGGAAGCGGAAGCATTAGCACAACGCGGTTGATGTAGTCGTACGTCTTCACGGTCCGACCGATCAAGCACCGAAACTACGGCACCTCCGAGTTCTAGCACACGTTCAGCTCGATGACGATCCCCGGACTCCGATCCAGCAGAATGTCGGGGAAGAGTTCCATCAGCACGACGGCGTGGTGACGATCTTGATGTTCTACCGTTGCAGGGCTTCGCCTAAGCACCACTACAATATTATTGAGGATTATGATGGAGGAGGGCACCGCACACGGCTAATAGATCTCAAAGATCAATTGTTGTGTCTAGAGGTGCCCCCTGCCCCCGTATATAAAGGAGCAAGGGGAAGGGGCGGCCGGCCAGGAGGAGGCGCGCCAGGGAGGAGTCCTACTCCTACCGGGAGTAGGACTCCCTCCTTTCCTTGTCCAACTAGGAGAGGGGGAAGGAAAGGAGAGAGGAGAGAAAGGAAAGGGGGGGGGCGCCGCCCCTCCCTCCTTGTCCAATTCGGACTAGAGGGGGAGGGGGCGCGCAGCCTGCCCTGGCCGCCCCTCCTCTGCTCCACTTTGGGCCCATGAGGCCCATTAACCCCCGGGGGGTTCCGGTAACCCCTGGTACTCTGTTTTATATCCGATAACTCCCGGAACCATTCCTGTGTCTGAATATAGTCGTCCAATATATCAATCTTTATGTCTCGACTATTTCAAGACTCCTCGTTATGTCCGTGATCACATCCGGGACTCCAAACAACCTTCGGTACATCAAAATATATAAACTCATAATGAAACTGTCATCGTAACGTTAAGCGTGCGGACCCTACGGGTTCGAGAGCAATGTAGACATGACCGAGACACGTCTCCAGTCAATAAACAATAGCGGAACCTGGATGCTCATATTGGCTCCTACATATTCGACGAAGATCTTTTATCGGTCAGACCGCATAACAACATACGTTGTTCCCTTTGTCATCGGTATGTTACTTGCCCGAGATTTGATCGTTGGTATCTCAATACCTAGTTCAATCTCGTTACCGGCAAGTCTCTATACTCGTTCCGTAATACATCATCCTGCAACTAACTTATTAGTTGCAATGCTTGCAAGGCTTATGTGATGTGCATTACCGAGAGGGCCCAGAGATACCTCTCCGACAATCGGAGTGACAAATCCTAATCTCGAAATACGCCAACCCAACAAGTACCTTCGGAGACACCTGTAGAGCACCTTTATAATCACCCAGTTACGTTGTGACGTTTGGTAGCACACAAAGTGTTCCTCCGGTAAACGGGAGTTGCATAATATCATAGTCATAGGAACATGTATAAGTCATGAAGAAAGCAATAGTAACAAACTAAACGATCAAGTGCTAAGCTAACGAAATAGGTCAAGTCAATCACATCATTCTCCTAGTGATGTGATCCCATTAATCAAATGACAACTCATGTCTATGGTTAGGAAACATAACCATCTTTGATCAACGAGCTAGTCAAGTAGAGACATACTAGTGACACTATGTTTGTCTATGTATTTACATATGTATTATGTTTCCGGTTAATACAATTCTAGCATGAATAATAAACATTTATCATGATATAAGGAAATAAATAATAACTTTATTATTGCCTCTAGGGCATATTTTCTTCAGTCTCCCACTTGCACTAGAGTCAATAATCTAGATTACACAGTAATGATTCTAACACCCATGGAGCCTTGGTGCTGATCATGTTTTGCTCGTGGAAGAGGGTTAGTCAGCGGGTCTGCAACATTCAGATCCGTATGTATCTTGCGAATTTCTATGTCTCCCACTTGGACTAAAGCCCGAATGGAATTGAAGCGTCTCTTGATGTGCTTGGTTCTCTTGTGAAATCTGGATTCCTTTGCCAAGGCAATTGCACCAGTATTGTCACAAAAGATTTTCATTGGACCCGATGCACTAGGTATGACACCTAGATCGGATATGAAATCCTTCATCCAGACTCCTTCATTTGCTGCTTCCGAAGTAGCTATGTACTCTGCTTCACATGTAGATCCCGCCACGACGCTTTGTTTAGAACTGCACCAACTGACAGCTCCACTTTTTAGTAAAAACACGTAACCGGTTTGCGATTTAGAATCGTCCGGATCAGTGTCAAAGCTTGCATCAACGTAACCTTTTACGATGAGCTCTTTGTCACCTCCATATATGAGAAACACATCCTTAGTCCTTTTCAGGTATTTCAGGATGTTCTTGACCGCTGTCCAGTGATCCACTCCTGGATTACTTTGGTACCTCCCTGCTAGACTTATAGCAAGGCACACATCAGGTCTGGTACACAGCATTGCATACATGATAGATCCTATGGCTGAAGCATAGGGAACGTCTTTCATTTTCTCTCTATCTTCTGCAGTGGTCGGGCATTGAGTCTTACTCAACTTCACACCTTGTAACACAGGCAAGACCCTTTCTTTGCTTGATCCGTTTTGAACTTCTTCAAAATTTTGTCAAGGTATGTGCTTTGTGAAAGTCCAATTAAGCGTCTTGATCTATCTCTATAGATCTTAATGCCTAATATGTAAGCAGCTTCACCGAGGTCTTTCATTGAAAAACTCTTATTCAAGTATCCCTTTATGCTATTCAGAAATTCTATATCATTTCCAATCAATAATATGTCATCCACATATAATATCAGAAATGCTACAGAGCTCTCACTCACTTTCTTGTAAATACAGGCTTCTCCAAAAGTCTGCACAAAACCAAATGCTTTGATCACACTATCAAAGCGTTTATTCCAACTCCGAGAGGCTTGCACCAGTCCATAAATGGATTGCGGGAGCTTGCACACTTTATTAGCTCCCTTTGGATCGACAAAACCTTATGGTTGCATCATATACAACTCTTCTTCCAGAAATCCATTTAGAAATGCAGTTTTGACATCCATTTGCCAAATTTCATAATCATAAAATGCGGCAATTGCTACCATGATTCGGACAGACTTAAGCATCGCTACGGGTGAGAACGTCTCATCGTAGTCAATCCCTTGAACTTGTCGAAAACCTTTTGCAACAAGTCGAGCTTTATAGACAGTAACATTACGGTCAGCGTCAGTCTTCTTCTTGAAGATCCATTTATTCTCAATTGCTTGCCGATCAACGGGCAAGTCAACCAAAGTCCACACTTTGTTCTCATACATGGATCCCATCTCAGATTTCATGGCTTCTAGCCATTTTGCGGAATCTGGGCTCACCATCGCTTCTTCATAGTTCGTAGGTTCATCATGATCTAGTAGCATGACTTCCAGAACAGGATTACCGTACCAGTCTGGTGCGGATCTTACTCTGGTTGATCTACGAGGTTCGGTAGTAACTTGATCTGAAGTTTCATGATCATTATCATTAGCTTCCTCACTAATTGGTGTAGGTGTCACAGAAACCGGTTTCTGTGATGTACTACTTTCCAATAAGGGAGTAGGTACAGTTACCTCATTAAGTTCTACTTTTCTCCCATTCACTTCTTTCGAGAGAAACTCCTTCTCTAGAAAAACTCCGAATTTAGCAACAAAAGTCTTGCCTTTGGATCTGTGATAGAAGGTGTACCCAACAGTCTCCTTTGGGTATCCTATGAAGACACATTTCTTTGATTTGGGTTTGAGCTTATCAGGTTGAAGCTTTTTCACATAAGCATCGCAGCCCCAAACTTTCATAAATGACAACTTTGGTTTCTTGCCAAACCACAGTTCATAAGGCGTCGTCTCAACGGATTCTGATGGTGTCCTATTTAACGTGAATGTAGCCGTCTCTAAAGCATAATCCCAAAATAATAACGGTAAATCAGTAAGAGACATCATAGATCGCACCATATCTAATAAAGTACGATTACGACGTTCGGACACAGCATTACGCTGTGGTGTTCCGGGTGGCGTGAGTTGCGAAACTATTCCGCATTGTTTCAAATGTAGACCAAACTCGTAACTCAAATATTCTCCTCCACGATCAGATCGTAGAAACTTTATTTTCTTGTTATGATGATTTTCAACTTCACTCTGAAATTCTTTGAACTTTTCAAATGTTTCAGACTTATATTTCATTAAGTAGATATACCCATATCTGCTTAAATCATCTGTGAAGGTGAGAAAATAACGATATCCGCCACGAGCCTCAACATTCATTGGACCACATACATCTGTATGTATGATTTCCAACAAATCCGTTGCTCTCTCCATAGTACCGGAGAACGGTGTTTTAGTCATCTTACCCATGAGGCACGGTTCGCAAGTACCAAGTGATTCATAATCAAGTGGTTTCAAAAGTCCATCAATATGGAGTTTCTTCATGCGTTTTACACCGATATGACCTAAACGACAGTGCCACAAATAAGTTGCACTATCATTATCAACTCTGCATCTTTTGATTTCAACATTATGAATATGTGTATCACTACTGTCGAGATTCATCAAAAATAGACCACTCTTTAAGGATGCATGACCATAAAAGATATTACTCATATAAATAGAACAACCATTATTCTCTGATTTAAATGAATAACCGTCTCGCATCAAACAAGATCCAGATATAATGTTTATGCTCAACGCTGGCACCAAATAACAATTATTTAGGTCTAATACTAATCCCGAAGGTAAATGTAGAGGTAGCGTGCCGACCACGATCACATCAACTTTGGAACCATTTCCCACGCGCATCGTCACCTCGTCCTTAGCCAATCTTCGCTTAATCCGTAGCCCCTGTTTCGAGTTGCAAATGTTAGCAACAGAATCAGTATCAAATACCCAGGTGCTACTGCGAGCATTAGTAAGGTACACATCAATAACATGTATATCACATATACCTTTGTTCACTTTGCCATCCTTCTTATCCGCCAAATACTTGGGGCAGTTCCGCTTCCAGTGACCAGTCTGCTTGCAGTAGAAGCACTCAGTCTCAGGCTTAGGTCCAGACTTGGGTTTCTTCTCCTGAGCAGCAACTTGTTTGCTGTTCTTCTTGAAGTTCCATTTCTTCTTCCCTTTGCCCTTTTTCTTAAAACTGATGGTCTTATTGACCATCAACACTTGATGCTCCTTCTTGATTTCTACCTCCGCGGCTTTTAGCATTGCGAAGAGCTCAAGAATAGTCTTATTCATCCCTTGCATATTATAGTTCATCACGAAGCTTTTGTAGCTTGGTGGTAGTGATTGAAGAACTCTGTCAATGACACTATCAACAGGAAGATTAACCCCCAGTTGAGTCAAGTGATTATGATACCCAGACATTTTGAGTATATGTTCACTGACAGAACTATTCTCCTCCATCTTGCAGCTATAGAACTTATTGGAGACTTCATATCTCTCAATCCGGGAATTTGCTTGAAATATTAACTTCAACTCCTGGAACATCTCATATGCTCCATGACGTTCAAAACGTTTTTTAAGACCCGGTTCTAAGATGTAAAGCATGGCACACTAAACTATCGAGTAGTCATCAGCTTTGCTCTGCCAGACGTTCATAACATCTAGTGTTGCTCCTACAGCAGGCTTGGCATTTAGCGGTGCTTCCAGGACGTAATTCTTCTGTGCAGCAATGAGGATAATCCTCAAGATACGGACCCAGTCCGTGTAATTGCTACCATCATCTTTCAACTTTGCTTTCTCAAGGAACGCATTAAAATTCAACGGAACAACAGCACGAGCCATCTATCTACAATCAAACATAGACAAGTAAGATACTATTAGGTACTAAGTTCATGATAAATTTAAGTTCAATTAATCATATTACTTAAGAACTCCACTTAGAAAGATATCCCTCTAATCCTCTAAGTGATCACATGATCCAAATCAACTAAACCATGTCTGATCATCACGTGAGATGGAGTAGTATCAATGGTGAACATCAATATGTTGATCATATCTACTATATGATTCACGCTCGACCTTTCGGTCTCCGTGTTCCGAAGCCATATTTGTTATATGCTAGGCTCGTCAAGTTAAACCTGAGTATTCCGCGTGTGCAACTGTTTTGCACCTGTTGTATTTGAACGTAGAGCCTATCACACCCGATCATCACATGGTGTCTCAGCACGAAGAAATTTCGCAACAGTGCATACTCAAGGAGAACACTTATACTTTGATAATTTAGTGAGGGATCATCTTATAATGCTACCGTCAATCAAAGCAAGATAAGATGCATAAAAGATAAACATCACATGCAATCAATATAAGTGATATGATATGGCCATCATCATCTTGTGCTTGTGATCTCCATCTTCGAAGCACCGTCATGATCACCATCATCACCGGCGCGACACCTTAATCACCAGCGTAGCATTGTTGTCATCTCACCAATCTTATGCTTCCACGACCATCGCTACCGCTTAGTGATAAAGTAAAGCATTATAGCGCAATTGCATTGCATACAATAAAGCGACAACCATATGGCTCCTGCCAGTTGCCGATAACTCGGTTACAAAACATGATCATCTCATACAATAAAATTTAACATCATGTCTTGACCATATCACATCACAACATGCCCTGCAAAAATAAGTTAGACGTCCTCTACTTTGTTGTTGCAAGTTTTACGTGGCTGCTACGGGCTTAGCAAGAACCGTTCTTACCTACGCATCAAAACCACAACGATAGTTTGTCAAGTTGGTGCTATTTTAACCTTCGCAAGGACCGGGCGTAGCCATCCTTGGTTCAACTAAAGTTGGAGAAACCGACACCCGCCAGCCACCTGTGTGCAAAGCACGTTGGTAGAACCAGTCTCGCGTAAGCGTACGCGTAATGTCGGTCCGGGCCGCTTCATACAACAATATCGCCGAACCAAAGTATGACATGCTGGTAAGCAGTATGACTTATATCGCCCACAACTCACTTGTGTTCTACTCGTGCACAACATCAACGCATAAAACCTAGGCTCGGATGCCACTGTTGGGGAACGTAGTAATTTCAAAAAAATTCCTACGCACACGCAAGATCATGGTGATGCATAGCAACGAGAGGGGAGAGTGTTGTCTACGTACCCTCGTAGACCGGAAGCGGAAGCGTTAGCACAACGCGGTTGATGTAGTCGTACGTCTTCACGGTCCGACCGATCAAGCACCGAAACTACGACACCTCCGAGTTCTAGCACACGTTCAGCTCGATGACGATCCCGGACTCCGATCCAGTAGAATGTCGGGGAAGAGTTCCTTCAGCACGACGGCGTGGTGACAATCTTGATGTTCTACCGTTGCAGGGCTTCTCCTAAGCACCGCTACAATATTATCGAGGATTATGGTGGAGGAGGGCACCGCACACGACTAATAGATCTCAAAGATCAATTGTTGTGTCTAGAGGTGCCCCCTGCCCCCGTATATAAAGGAGCAACGGGGAGGGGCGGCCGGCCAGGAGGAGGCGTGCCAGGGAGGAGTCCTACTCCTACCGGGAGTAGGACTTCCTCCTTTCCTTGTCCAACTAGGAGAGGGGGAAGGAAGGGAGAGAGGAGAGAAAGGAAAGGGGGGCGCCGCCCCTCCCTCCTTGTCCAATTCGGACTAGAGGGGGAGGGGGCGCGCAGCCTGCCCTGGCCGCCCCTCCTCTGCTCCACTTTGGGACCATGAGGCCCATTACCCCCCCCCCCCCCGGGGGGGGGTCCGGTAACCCCCGGTACTCCGTTTTATATCCGATAACTCCCGGGACCATTCCTGTGTCCGAATATAGTCGTTCAATATATAAATATTTATGTCTCGACTATTTCGAGACTCCTCGTTATGTCCGTGATCACATCCGGGACTCCGAACAACCTTTGGTACATCAAAATATATAAACTCATAATGAAACTGTCATCGTAACGTTAAGCGTGCGGACCCTACGGGTTCGAGAACAATTTAGACATGACCGAGACACGTCTCCGGTCAATAACCAATAGCGGAACCTGGATGTTCATATTGGCTCCTACATATTCTACGAAGATCTTTTATCGGTCAGACCGCATAACAACATACGTTGTTCCCTTTGTCATCGGTATGTTACTTGCCCGAGATTTGATCGTCGGTATCTCAATACCTAGTTCAATCTCGTTACCGACAAGTCTCTTTACTCGTTCCGTAATACATCATCCCGCAACTAACTTATTAGTTGCAATGCTTGCAAGGCTTATGTGATGTGCATTACCGAGAGGGCCCAGAGATACCTCTCCGACAATCGGAGTGACAAATCCTGATGTGGAAATACGCCAACCCAACAAGTACCTTCGGAGACACCTGTAGAGCACCTTTATAATCACTCAGTTACGTTGTGACGTTTGGTAGCGCACAAAGTGTTCCTCCGGTAAACGGGAGTTGCATAATCTCATAGTCATAGGAATATGTATAAGTCATGAAGAAAGCAATAGCAACAAACGAAACGATCAAGTGCTAAGCTAACGAAATAGGTCAAGTCAATCACATCATTCTCCTAATGATGTGATCCCATTAATCAAATGACAACTCATGTCTATGGTTAGGAAACATAACCATCTTTGATCAACGAGCTAGTCAAGTAGAGGTATACTAGTGACACTATGTTTGTCTATGTATTCACATATGTATTATGTTTCCGGTTAATACAATTATAGCATGAATAATAAACATTTATCATGATATAAGGAAATAAATAATAACTTTATTATTGCCTCTAGGGCATATTTCCTTCATGAAGACCTTGACGATGAAGTGTCGACGATGCAGCGGCGTGTCGATGATGATGCGTCGTTTGGAGACGTCCCTCATGGCGACGGGTGTCGATGTCGTGTCGTGCTGAAGAAGTCGATGAAGAATTGCACTCTTTTCACACTGGCCTGGAGTGTGGATGGTGCATGTTATGGTCGCTTCTCATAGATGTGCTCGACGAAGTATGTTGGCTTGTAGCCTGGCGTAGTCTTACAGCTTGATGATGCGGCACGGGGTCGGTGTAGATCAGCTTGATGCAGTGCAGATCGGTCGGTGTAGTCGGTCAGCTCGGTGAAGAACTGTTGTTGGCCTCGGTCCTGCGATGCTCGGCTCGGTGTGGCCGGACGTGTATCCGCCATGTACGTACCGGGGTAGCTTCAGATCTTGTGGAGCGAAGTAGATCGGATCAAAATCTCTGTGTGAGAGCGACGCCTTCCCATGATCAGACGCGCGTGTCCACACAACGACGAGGCGACCGCGTTGTCGGTCGACCCTGCAGAAGGACCGTGGTTGGAGTCCACGGCTCATGCCATGCACGTACGCATGTTCATCATGGCTGAGTCAGGCCTGTGGCTAGTCTTGCCACGCACGTATGCATGTACACATGACCGTGTTCTTGCTGCTCGATGCGTGCATGTGCCATGGAGTGGATGAGGCTGCAGGCTCTTGCCGATGGACTGCGGCCGTGCGGCGCACGGTTGGGCGGATTCACTACAACACGACTCACATTAGAAGGCGTTTTAAAATGCCTTCCAAAGTCTCTAAAATGCCTTCAAATATGTTCTGGGGTGTCTTTGAAAATTGCTAGAAATGGTCGTGAAGGGGAATGTTAATCAAGGCGTTAAACAATAATGCCTCGGAAGACTTAATTCGACGGCATTTTTGAAAAGTGCCTCGAAAGCTTTTCGGCGATTTGCAGAAGTGCCGCTAAACTCCAGCAACGGAAAAACATAAATAGTGGATCGGGCCCAGCTAAGCGCTTATCTATTTCCTGTAGGTCTCCTTTTTTTATTTGAGGTGAGAAGCGCTTATTAGTCTCTCTTCTCACTACCTTCAGTTGGGCTGTTACATTGTATTACTTGGGCTGAAATGGACAGGCCCGTTAGCGCAGGCTCCTTCTCTCGTAGCTGTTATCCTGAAGCAACCTGATTGCCCTGTCTTTTTAAGGTGGTCAAACTACTGTTCCCTAAACAGTATGGGACTAAAACTGCTTTGCCTGAGACGCAGCGAACGAACTGATTGGTCAGCACCGCAGCCAAAATACATCTACTCCATCATATGAATCTTCAGGAACCATGCATCATTAGCTTCGCCTGTTCAGGTTGAGATGACAAATTCGTTTAATTTTCTTTTCAGCAAGTGACGAGGCAGATTTTTCGTATTTCTCTCCCAACTCCGGCGACACGTGTACCACCGACCATAACTTCTATATTTCTTCCCTGCTCAGAGACAATGAATCATCGATTTTACACCGCTTGGCCTCGTCGGATTGTTCGAACACAGCACATCTTGTGTGTAACAGCTGATCACCGACCAGTACACCAAGGTAGCTGTCTGTACTTCAATGGGAAGGGACGTCTTTTAACATATATATACACAGGCATGTCTCACGGTCCAAAACAACGTCACCGTCTTCTCCAGCGCCGGCGTTCGGCTGCCTCGACGTTGCGATTAAACGGCGACACCCGCGAGCTGAGAGTCTCATTCATGCACATAGCAGCAGCTCGGCCACCTGCGGTCACCACCTTCATTCCGAGGCAATTTTCTAAAACGCCTTCATAGCTCATCAATCCGAGGCACTTTCCTAAATCGCCTCCATAGCTACATCAATCCGAGGCACTTTCTTAAATCGCCTCCATAGCTGCATCAATCCGAGGCAGTTTCCTACAACGCCTCCATAGCTGCATCAATCCGAGGCACTTTCCTAAAACGCCTCCAAAACTAATCAATCCGAGGCGTTTTCAAGGTGCCCTTAAAAAAATGCCTTCAATCAACGACGGTGGTGTAGTGATTGTCGATGTAGAGCCCATGCGCACATGGAGCTGGTCGTCGTTGCGAGCCGAAGCACATCGTCGTCCTTGGTCGGTGCAGACGGACTGGCCTTTGCGACGTGGATGTCCATCTCGTGCCCCATGCGTTGCTGCAGGCACGCACAAGCGTGTACATTAACTTGATTCATCTCGAAGAGCCCTTGGCCGATCTTTATTAGAAAGAAAGAAGAAGTACAGCGCGGTTAGCAGTCTAGGCGAACTAGATCTGGAAACTAGAGTCTGACAAACCCCACAATACAACGATTACAACACGGTACAAATGTCAATGGCTCACTAGGAACCAAGGTCCGCTATGCAGCCTGCTGAGCGCCATACTGCTATGTCTTCCCGTATCAAGTCCGGTACTCTATTAGCACTGCTCGCCACTTGGTCAAAAACTCTGGAGTTCCTCTTTTTCCACAGCCTCCAGTGCAACAGAATTGTAATAGTGTCGAAGTTTCTGCGCATTGGCTTGGGAATGCCTGCTCTCGCACGCAGCCACCAGTCCTCCGTGCAGCCGTCAGAGTCATCCGGTATAGTAAAATGTGCCCCAATCGAAGACCTGAACAGACACCAGAGGTGCTGGGTGAAACGGCAGTGAACGAATAGGTGTGTACAGTCCTCCGGCGCTGACAGGCAGAGGGGGAAAGATGTGTTTGCAGGCCAACCTCTTCGTTCCAGATTATCGGCCGTCAGACACTTGCCATGGACGACCAACCACATAAAGAATTTGCATCGTGGTGGTGCTTTGGATTTCCAGATTGGCTTGTTGCAAGCAAAACTAATATTGGGCATGAACATCATCTTGTACGCACTGCTGACCGAGAACTCTTGCCCCTTAGTAAGCTTCCAGCGAGCCTGATCCCTCACACCTGGCGCTAGACTTGTAGCGGAGGTTAGATCCCAAACTGATAGATACTGCGCTAGGGCTTGCATCGAGATTCCGCCCGAGATGTCCCTGATCCAAGATTGATTATGAAGAGCCTCCCGGACTGAGCAGCCTGAGTCTTTGACAAAAGAGAACAACGTTGGTGTTGTTGCTGCAATAGAACTACCTCCCGGGAGCCAGTTATCGGTCCAGAACCTTGCAGACGCCCCATCACCGAGTAAGATCGCAGAGGCTGCATTGAACATTGCTGAAACTGCTTTCTCCGTGGTGTCAGACAGAGAATGCCACGGCCTGGGATTTTCGTCCCATTTCATCCATGGCCACCTGCATCGCGGAGCCCAACCGAACCACCTGAGATTAAGTACCCCCAGCCCCCCACAGTCCTTAGGTGCACACACCTGAGCCCACGGCAGCAAGCAGTGTCCTCCACTAATAGCCTCCTCTCCCTTCCAAATGAAACCACGACATCTCCTATTGATTATTTTGATGGCCCAGACTGGGAAAGGCAGAACTGTCATGAAATGGATCGGGAGAGCCATTAGCACCGAGTTAACCAGTGTAAGTCTACCCGCAGCTGGCAGTAACTTCGGCTTCCAGCCCTTCATCTTGCTGGAAAACTTGTCCACAAGTGGCATGATGTCCTGTTTCCTCAACCTGAAGACAGAGAGCGGCAGCCCGAGGTATGTGATTGGGAAATGTTTCCGTTGACACTGGAAGAACGCTGCCACCATGGAGCTCACTTCCTCCTCACATCGAATGCATGTAGTCGAGCTCTTCTGCAGGTTGATATGCAACCCTGAGGCTTTGCCAAAAAGTTGAAGAATTTCTGAAATCACCCGCAGATCCGTGATTTGTGGCTTGAAGAAGATGACTGCATCGTCAGCAAATATGGACGCCCTTGGGATGCCACTATCCAGCCCCAAGTCAGAAAGCAATCTCTTCTGGACTGCCCATTGAAGCATGCCGTGAAGAGCATCCATAGCCAGGATAAACAACGCTGGAGACAGCGAATCGCCCTGACGAACACCTTGACCCAGGGTGAAAGGATCGCTGAGTTCCCCATTGATAATTACGGAAGAAGATGAGGAGCTCAGCAGGCCACAGATCCATGAACACCACCTATCCCCAAAACCCCTGGCTTTGAGGGTCTCCAACAAAAAACCCCAGGACAGAGTATCAAAGGCTTTGGAAATATCAATCTTCATGAGGACCGCCTGTTGCTTCTTCGTGTGAAGAGCCCTTGCCGTGTTCCGCACGAATTTAAAATTCTCATGTATACCCCGTTTGTAGACAAAAGCGCTTTGTGCTTGGGATATTAAGGAAGGCAGTAGGGGGGCCAGCCTGGTAGCCAAGGCCTTGGCAAAGATTTTCGCAGTTCCATGTATCAAGTTGATCGGCTTGAAGTTGCCAAGCTGCATCGGGTCCTCATTCTTGGGAAGCAAAGTAATTATGGAAGAGTTAAGGGCCCTGAACGAGTAAAACCGGCCTTCGTAGAGAGCTTGCATCAGTACCATGAAGTCTTTCGCAATAATCTGCCAACAGCTTTGAAAAAACAGGCCGGAGAACCCATCTGGTCCCGGAGCACGGTCTGCTGGCATGTCTTGGATAACCTTCTTGATCTCATCTTCAGTGAACGGTACCTCCAGCCCGTGCGCCCACTCCGGAGATAACGGACGCAAGTTCAGCTCATCCCATCGGAGTGAGCAACCCGGAGAAGAGGAGCAACCCATTCTGGTCCTGAAGAACTCCAGCGCCAGGCTCAACTTCTCCTCCATACTAGTGACAGTGCGCTCCCCATCTTTCAGAAACGGGATAAGACGCCTCCTCCGCCGCCCATTGGCCTTCATGTGAAAATATTTGGAATTAGCATCCCCTCCTTTAAGTCTCTGACTCGAGCATGTTGGCGTAATTTCATCGGAATTTAATCTGATCGTGGGATTTATTTGTGGCTAAATTGGATCTAATCTATGAAGCTGAAAATTTCAAAATTGACCTAAATGAATGTATTGAACCAATCTAGTCTATGAAACTGATCTAGTGCCGCGCCCCTGGGGAGAGAAGATTAATCTCCCCGGGGTCGGTGCGGAAGTGGGGGAAGGTCCTAGGATCGGCGTCGTAAAACTAACCGCTCTAATATCATGTAGAAAATATGAGATGCCTGAATATTATGTTGTATTGATCTGACCTATGTATGAAGTATATATAGAGATACAATGGAGGAAGAGAGACTTGGAGTAGAGGACAAATTGAATCTATCCTATCTCTATCTCTTATCTCTATCTTAAAAGTAAATATACTTCTAACAACCACCTGATCTTTAGTTGTCCGTTCGCCGTTGCCTTCTGGACCGCCCTGAGAGTGCCTATTGATGGTGCTTTGGTCGGCGCTAGGGTTAGCCTCCCGGACGCTCGCGGGAGCGTCGTGGGAGGAGGGGGATCTTCTGGATTGGCATTCAACAGTTGTTCCATGCAATCTCTCCCTGCCTCATTTGCAATGTCCTCCTCAAGTCAGGCTAGCTCCTGATGTCCACTTGCCGATCTCCTAGACGCTAATAGTGGAGGGAGCGTTGATCTAGTTTGGTTTCGAGTTTTGTCGTGCTTCGAGGTGTCTAATACTGCTGTGACGTGGCATGTGTGCTTTGTGTTCTATATCTTCATCATTCATGGCTTGAGTTTGGGCAAGGCGAGTAGTGTGTTGATGTTGTCGTGGTGGGTGTGGTTGCTAACCTTTTGGTGTACCATTGTGCCGAAAGGCATTGTATCGTACTCCTTCTATGAATATATGATACACATATTTGTGTGTATTCTAGAAAAAAGTGCATAGACCTATTTCAGCAAATGCAGCGTGCTTCTGACATTATTTCTACATTCAGGATTAACCATAACACCCCACTCGTCGCAGCCGTCCACACGTTGTTACCCAGCGAACATATAATATCGTGAACAGGCCAAAACAGGTGGAAAAGCCATTCTATGTAGAAGAATGCAGAGTTCGTTCGACAAGATTTCAGTGCAACATGTCTTATCTCGGTACAAGCTCCGTGAGCGAAACCTCGTTGGGTGAAACCACGGCCGGCCTGCCACGGCCTTGCGAGGCGCCGTGTCGTGGTTCCGGCCCGGCACTACTTGCCCGGATGCAGAAAGCCGGCTTGGACGGTGCCTGAAGCGAGACGGTGTCGCTGTTAAGGATCGCATTCGCCCGTGACATCGTAGGCCTATCCGCAGGGCTCTCCTGAACGCACATCAATCCGATGTGAACGTAGGTGAGTATCTCCTCTTCAGGAGCACTGCTTCTGCTTGCAAGGGACGGATCAGCTATCTCCAATATCGTTCCCTTGGTCCAATGCTCCCATATCTGCACCAGAAATGGGTTCAAATGAGTTTTACTGTCGTAAGGGATTTAGAATTTTAGGTTAATACGTACAGTACTATTCAGCTAGGGTTTCTTTCCTGCTTACAATGCTTAAGAGGTCAACGGATTGCTCGGAGTTGTAAGATCCACAGTTTCTTCTTCCAGTTATAATCTCTAAAACCAGAATTCCGAAGCTAAACACGTCTGATTTGGTTGAATAGTGCCCGCGAACAACATATTCAGGTGCCATGTATCCGCTGCAACAAGAGATATGGTCATTGATTAGTGATATATATATATAAAACAATATGGTACACCCTCTGATCCGAATTAATTGACGCAGCCTCTATACAAACATTGTATTTTTTTCCGAAAAGGATACAAACATTGTATAAAGGTTGCGTCAACTAATTCAGACTTATTCCTGCAGTCCATGCATGGTGCATTTTTTTATATCAAAGCATAGTTGACTTCACTTTTTTTTTTGAAATAATAGTTGGCTTCACTTACAACGTCCCAACAACTCTGTTTGTGACATCCTTTGATTGATCCCCTTCAAACAACCTCGCCAAACCGAAGTCTGAAATCTTCGCATTCAAATCGGAGTCTAACAGAACATTGCTTGCTTTGAGGTCTCTGTGGATTATTTTCAACTGAGAATCTTCATGAACATATTGCAAACCTCGGGCAATTCCATTTATTATGTTGAACCTCTTCCCCCAATCAAGATGCTTGCTCCTCTCAGGATCTATTACAGGAACAATAAACAGCGACAGAGAGGTTAGTTTTAGTGTCATATATTCTCTCCCATGTTACTTTTTCTTTTTGACGAAAGGTAGCCAATATATTAAGTGGAGTGAAGAATAAACAGAGTACGTGTGGTGGCTACAGGGATCATCTTACAAACTACAGTTCACATTTAAAGATAGTGATGCAATACTCTGAGTATTTACCAAAGAGAATCGTGTCAAGGCTTCTGTTGGGCATGTATTCATAGATAACGAGCTTCTCGTGTTCTTCCAAACAAACACCGATAAGCCTCACAAGGTTTTTGTGCTGAAGCTTAGCAACCAAAACCAGCTCAGTTTTTAGCTCTGCTATTCCTTGTGCTGAACCTTGTGACAGTCTCTTCACTGCTATCTCTTGGCCATCAGCAAGGGATCCCTGTAGATTTACAAGTATTTAATGAAAAACATTACTGGTTGATTAGACGAGTAGAGATGATGGTAAAATTTGAGGAAATTGGACCATAGTGCATGGTATGATTTTTTTAAGGAAGTCCATAGTTTTTTTTTGTGCGACATACTGTGATTGGTACCTTGTAAACGGCACCAAACCCTCCTTCCCCAAGCTTATTTCCTTCTGAAAAGTTCTCAGTTGCAACTTCCAGTGTTGACAGATTAAGCATGGATAAACTGATGTTTGGAACGCTTTCCCAGTTTCCAGAATCTGTCAAAATAAAAAAGTTTTAAATCCATCGAACAAAATCCATTTCATTCTCTGCAATGGGTAATTGTTTACGTTATATTTGTACATAGCCTTTTTTTTCATATAAAACTTGATGGTTCTTTTTGCAGGAGTTAAATTTAGGACCGTAAATTTATCTATTTCCCATTTTTTGGTTGTGCAATAGGGCAAAGCACCACTGCATTTTTTTTCCTTTTTTTATTAATTTTATAAAGGGCATAAAATAACTAAGAAGTTGTACAATAGATCTTTAGATGGAAGTAAAAAGAAACTATGCTAATTACAAATTTCCTAGCCAATCTTTAAAGAAAACCAAGTTATTTTCCGTCTTTAAGGTCTGTAAATCTAGGGAGTAGCTTGGGCATGTACAATGCATAGCCTCAAGGTGATGCCTCACATGCCATGTAGGATCGGATATGACGTAAAGTAGGTTCGGATAAGGAAGCGGGATCCTCTTCAGGAGGCGGGTGCTTGAAGAGAAAAAGTGTGGTCCGGTGACAAAAGCTGAAAAGGTTAGAGTGAAAAGTAGAGATGCATGTGTACTAGAGTCTTTATTTTTTATTTCTTAATGAGGCCCACTAGTGGTAGCTTGCATTGGGGAGAAAAATTAAATGTAAGTGCCTCAAATTACTTTTTGTCATGGAGCATATGTATCCATATGCCACCATTGTACATGCTCTTACATGGTTGTGATGGGAATTCTAGTTGTCTTCTGCTCCTCCAGATACAAAAGCAAACTAAAGTGAAAGTCAATGCTGCAGAAATAACGGCCAATGCAACTGCTAGGACCAGTAGATTGGTACTAGGTTTATTTTTTCTCCCTCCTGTAAAATGACAATAGAGTTGAAGCACTTGATAACATGAAATATGTATATGGATCATAGCAATGAAAAAAGCAGGAACCAAAAGAGACACAACAATTGAACGAGTTCACAAGCACGAAACACTGAAAAACTCCATTAGTTGTCACTCGGGTAAAATACTACAATTAATATGGCCCGGAGAGAGTACCATTCTACTACAATCCAAAGAGGAGATGTGTACACGATTAATTGGAGTAGGTGGTCATAATGGTTTTTCCCTAACATGGGTCACAGCATAACCTACGGATCGATCCATTACCTCCTTCGACATAAGCGTAGTGTCAGTCTATAGGACTCTACTATTGCCGATTTGTTGGTTTTAATTTCTTAAATTTTGTCCGACTTTTGGATTTGACTGTGTGCATCCTAGTTATGCAGAGGCCGGATGTTACTCATAATGTTTTGTATTCGTTTGATGCTATATTTTGAGATAATAAAATCGCCTTTTTATCAAAAAAGCTACAATCCAAAGAGGCCCTAAACTTCTTTTTGGGGATTTTATCCAGTTAATTTGTTTTTTAAAAAAGTATTTTTGGTTGTGGTTGACCTGTTGGCTGTGTGTCGTGTTATGTAGAGGCTGGACATTCACTCGGTGCGGTTTTATCGTCTCTATATATCGATCGAATGAAAATGCTCTTTATCGTAGAAAGCAAGTTATTGATATGAAAGTGCCAGCTCAGCTCCAGTTTAAGTAAATAGGAAGAAGTCTCCATCTGAGCTCCACTTTAGTACTCCACTAGAAGGGTTGGGCGCATTTTATTGCGGCGTTGATGTTGTTGGGTTTCTTGTAAAAATAATCACCTTGTTTCAAAATATAAGGTATATTACTTTTTTGAAAAGGTAAACTTTTTAAGTTTGATCAAATTTGTAGAGAAATATATAAAAATTTATAATATCAAATTGGTATTTTTAGATTCATCATGATGAATTTCCATATTTTTTTGTTTAATATTATGGATGTCGATATTTTTGCTCTGAAATTGATCAAAGTTAATGAAATTTGACTTTCTAAAAACTAATACCACTTATATTTTAAAACTGATGGAATATTTAGTTTGGCGGGTGGAAGGGGGGAGGGGGGGGGTGATAGTGTGTGTTTTATTTTTGTTTATAATGCGTTGATTGCATGGGCCTTTTGTGGTGTGATTTGTATTATTCGCTAACCAATCTATATTTATGTGGGGAAATTTTTGTGTCGGTGGTTGCATATACTATATTTGTGCTGCAGTATCGTATGGTGGCGCTTCTTTGTTTAGGTGGAGGGAGGTTGTGCGGGATTCATATGTTTTTATAGACTGGTCGTTGCTGATTGATTTGAAAAATAGTTGGTCCCGTCAAAATCCTAAACCAAAGCCAAAATTGAATACTTCAACCGAATGAAATAGTTTCAAAATTAAGGAACATTGTAAATTAAAATAATTGAATGGGAGAGCTTAAGAAATTGTTGACCCGGTCAAAATCGGATGACCCAATTCTAAATTGAATACCTCAATTAATTGTGAGACCTTAAAAATTAGGAAGCATGATGTGTAGTAGTATACAAGAATTAAATGAGAGAGTTCTAAAAAATTATTGACGCGGTCAAAATCGGATGACCCAATTCTAATTCAAGACCTCAATTGAATCTGTGCTATTTAAAACAAGGGAGCTTAGAATGGTACTAGGTTTACTTTTTCTCCCTCCTGTAAAATGACAATAGAGTTGAAGCGCTTGATAATATGAAATATGTTTATGGATCATAGCAATGAAAAAAGCAGGAACCAAAAAAGACACAACAATTGAAACGAAACACTGAAAAACTCCATTAGTTGTCACTTAGGTAAAATACTACAATTAGTATAGACCGAAGAGAGTACCATCCTACTACAATCCAAAGAGGAGGTGTGTACACGATTAATTGGAGCAGGTGGCCACGATGGTTTTCCCACCATGGGTCGCGACATAACCTACGGATCGATCCACCACCTCCTTCGATATAAACGTAGTGTCAGTCTATAGGACTCTACTGTTGCCGATTTGTTGGTTTTAATTTCTTGAATTTTTGTCAGACTATGAAAAACACATTTTGCATCTATACGAGGCCATCAACAGTAATCAAGGTAAATATTAATGATGTTTTCTCGTACTAGTAACCCATGGTTTAATTACTAGCATGCATATAGTGGATGATAATGACACCCTCAACTACTTCCTCCCTCCATTTTGTATACAAGGCCATTATGAAAAACACATTTTGCATCTATACAAGTCCATCAACAGTAATCAAGGCAAATATTAATGATGTTTTCTCGTATTAGTAACCCATGGTTTAATTACTAGCATGCATGTAGTGGATGATAATGACACCCTCAACTACTTCCTCCCTCGTGGTCACTCATTTTCCTTTAATGTGCATGCACCCTATTAATTAACCCAGTAATTGAGAAAACAAATTGGCATGTAAAGCACGCATTAATTTTTATCTTGGTACCTGTAATTTGAGTTTGTGGCCTTGTATATAAAAATGAAGGAAGTATACTAGAAGGATTGAGCGCGCTTTGCTGCATTGTTGGTGTTGTTGAGTTTCTTAAAAAAATCACTATGTTTCAAATATAAGGTGTATTAAGTTTTTGAAAAGGCAAATATTTTAAGTTTGATCAAATTTGTAGAGAAATATATGAAAATTCATCATATCAAGTCGGTATTTTAATTTCATCATGAAATGAATTTTCATACTTTTTTGTTTAATATTATGGATGTCGATATTTTTGCTCTGAACTTGGTCAAAGTTAAAAAAAATAACTTTCTAAAAAGTAATACCGCTTATATTTTGCAACCAATGTAATATTTAGTTCGCATGTGGGGGGATGATAGTGTGTGTTTTATTTTTATTTATAATGTGCGATCTGGTGGGCCTTTTGTGGTGTAATTCCTTGTTATCTTCTAACCAACCTACTCCCTCCGCCCTTGAATGAGTGTCGTTCAACTTTCTTGAAAAGTCAAACTTTTTTTATGTTTGACAATACTTATACAATAATACAAACATTTATGCTATCAATTTAGTAGTATTATATTCATGATAAATATACCTAGTTGGTTTCATAAACAATGATATATTTTTTTGCACAAACTCAGTCAAACTTTGAGATAGCCTCCAACAAAGTTGGAACTACAACTTTTCATGGACGGATGGAGTATTTATGTGGGGAAATTTCTGTGTCGGTGGTTGCATATACTATATTGGTGCTATAATATCACATGATGGCGCTTCTTTTTTCTCGGTGGTGTGAGGGTGCGTGGGGTTGATATATGTTTATAGGCCTGTTGTTACTGATTGATTTGAAAAATCGTTAGCCCAATCAAAATCGTAAACCAAATACAAAATTGAATACCCAACCGAATGAAAGACCTTCAAAATTAGTGAACATGGTGAAGTAAAAGACTTGAATGCGAGAGCTTGAGAAATTGTTGACCCGATCAAAATTGGATGACCTAATTCTAAATTAAATACCGCAACTAATTGTTACGCTTTAAAAATTAGAAAGCATAGTGTATAGTATAAAAGAATTGAACGAAAAAGCTTTGAGAAATTGTTGATCCGAACAAAATCGGGTGACTCGGTTATAATTGTAGACCTCAATTGAATATGAGCTCTTTAAAATTAGGAAGCTTAGTGTTATAGAGAATAAGATATAAGATATTTTAACTTTTTTTCCGATTCAGATGTATATAGATGCATTTTAGTGTTTATTCATTTATTTCAGTCTATATGTAGTTCATATTAAAATATTTAAAACATTTTATATTTATGAACGTAGGGAGTAGCTAGGAAAATTTCGTAGTTTTGTAAAAGATCTGCAACTCACCTCCATCTCCATCTACCGATGGTTTCACGCCCGAGGACGGTGCTGGGAGGTGTAGAAGCGGATTGCCGGAGAACGGAGGATATAGCTCAAACCTGTAGTTGCACCGTAAACCCAGGATCCTACCTCCCTGCCGCCTGCTGAAGTGCTTCGGCATCACCCTTACTATTCCCTCCAGGCAGCTCCGGCAATCGGCCGGTGCCATGTCCGGCGTGCACTGCGCCAGCGCATAGACTCTCGGGGTGCTCACGTCGAAGTCCTCTACCCCTGTGCCAAACCGCTTGGATGAGTTCAGCGCTGCGTAGTCCGCGACAGCGGCAAGGAGGATACCCACGGCGGCGTCGAACGTTGCGGCCGGCGACGTCACGTTCTCCCCATTGGGCATGATGTGCCGTTTGGTGTTGTCGATGGAAGTCACGAAGTTCTGGTTGGAGAAGCGGAGGTAGCAGGTGTCGTAGTAGATGGTCACGTCCATGTTGTACGAGCACACCTGCTGCGCGTCCCGCAAGGCATTGGCGACGCAGTCGCCGCAGGCGGAGGCGTTGGTGGTGTCGCCACGGCAGAGCGAGAGCGCGTACACGGTGTCCGGGATGGCACCTACGGCGGCGGTAGCGAAGAGGGTGGGAGATGAGGAGGATTCGGTTGGGAGGGTGGAGGAGAGCTGCTTTAGGTTTGATTGGAAGGCGCTGTTCGCCGTGTAGTTCCGGCTGTTATCGCATTCTTGCCACAGCACGTCGCCGGAGGCGAGCTGTGCAAGGAAGGGGACTACGAGGATGGAGACGTAGCAGCAGAGTTTGTGGGAGATCATGGTTGGAAGGGGACTACTGGTGCTGGTGTGGGTTGAGTTGGAGACAAGAAGATGTGGTCATGTAGGGAGAACGAGTGTTTTGGCAATTTGGCTTGATCTTAGATCGGGTCACAATGTGTTTTCTTTTTCTTTTGATGTTAGATCGGGTCACAGTTTGATTCAAACAAAGGCTACCTGTCGTACTACTCCAGAGAAAAATTCATTTATTATAACAGGCAGGCCTAGATAATGTATGGGATATTTTCAGAGGAATACTATGGAGGAGATGAAATCTTGGCATCCGTTCCGTGGCAAGTATCAACATCAAAGAATCAACAGTTGGATTCTCTGATCTTTTCTCCTGCGCGCATGCCAGGCAGATAGATGGATCGGTGATAAATTTTGGAAGAGTAGTGTTGACTGTTGAAGTACTGAACTGAATAAGTCATCGGTGCCACGACCATTTCTTCAGAACCTACATCTTCCAGGTTGTTTCCAACGGAGCTATCGCTTCCACCTGTTAGAAAGGGGAATGTGGCAGCATTTTCCGTTGTCATCCCGGCACTGGTACTTGTTCAAGATCGACTGGACAAACATTTTTCCTAGCAGGAAGAACAAAAGCACAAGATACAATCCGAGAGAAAGGCAATGATGACTGGTGTGGTAGTTACCAGCAATAGAGTCCATACACAAAACAATGTACCATGTAAGGAATCAAATTACATGGCTGATTGCATGACAGGGCCATTCTTGGAGTAGCAAGAATAGAAAACAAGCGAAGCCAATCGCTTGGAACTGAAGCATCAAAGGGAAATCTTGGACCAAAACATTATGTCTCCAAAATGACGTTTCTGAAACATACATTAAACAAAAGCTTATTTGACAATAAATCAGAAAAAATCAATATATACATTAAACAAAAGCTTATTTGACGGGTTAAAACGTGTATTGAGTTCGCTCACGCTCATCGGCCGCCGTTACGCTCATATCCTGCTCCATTAGTTGGACGTTGTGGAAGGTGGCGCGGCATTGGCCACGCTCAACCATAGCATCCCTGTGGTACCGGCACAGCCGCCGTGCATCCTGAAAGGCCAGAGCTATGCAGGCGATGCCCGATGAATTGACGACGTCTGGAAGGCAGTGGCAGTAGGCAGACAAAACGACCTGGTCAACAAGGGCATAGGCACAGGCGGGGCAGGACGCATTTACTAGTGTCGTCGCCGAATCGATCGAGACAAGAAACGGGTGAGAGAGAGATGAACACACGCGAGGAAGAAGACACTGGTGTATTTTGTGCCGTCGAACTCGACAGCGTTTTTCTGTTATTCCACTTTCTTATCCTTAGCGATTACAAGGCTAACTACCTCCCGATCAGCTGCTCTAGATCCGCATCCGTCGCGCCATCCCACGACTGCGTCACTAGTACCATACCGATCGGGAGTTTACATCAAAATAGAAAACGGGAAACTGGAGATCGTACAGCAGCACGTCTCGCTACCTAGCTACGTGCATGCGCATGGAGCTGTCCCATCGGACTCGCATGCATGCACTTATTCTATACTGAAACAGGTACGCAATGGAGCTAAACTTAATTAGGTCCTACATTTCACCCCCTTAAGATCTGCTCCTTAGTACCAACCTCGGACATTCCAAGCTTCTGACGCATCTCGACAAAAACAACACGGCCCAGCGCCTTCGTCAGTGCATCTGCAATCTGCTCCCTGGTACGAATGTGATCCACTTCCACCTGACCCTTCTCCACACAATCACGTATGTAATGATACTTGATGTCAATATGCTTGCTACGGTCATGATGGACTGGATTTTTACTGAGAGCAATGGCAGCTTGATTGTCCACGAACAACTTGAACTTGGTCTGCGGCCTCCCGAGCATCTCACTGATCAGACGAGAGAGCCACACACCTTGGCACGCCGCCACTGCTGTAGCGACGTACTCAGCCTCGCAAGAAGAGAGAGCCACTATCTTCTGCTTCTGCGAGCTCCAAGTGACAAGATTGTTGCCAAGGAAAAATACATTGCCGGAGGTGCTCTTCCGGTCCTCAGTGTCACCTGCATGATCACTATCTGTATAGCCAACAAGCTTCACCTCGCCGTGCCCGGCCTGATAATGACAGCCGTAGCCCAGCGTCCCTCGAATATACCTGAGAATCTGTTTCACGGCTGCCCAATGATGAGTGCTCGGGGTCTCCATGAATCTGCTTACAATTCCCACAACATGTGCGATGTCAGGTCTTGTGTTGACAAGATAGCGAAGACTGCCTATCACACTGCGGTACAGCTTGGGATCAAACAGCTCGCCTTCATCCTCCTTCCTGAGCTTCAAACGACACTCCATTGGAGTGCTGCTACTGTTGCACTCTTCCATGCCGGCTACCTCTAGGATTTTCTCCGCATAACTCCACTGATGAAGTGTGATTTCACCCTCTGTTTGGGATACCTGAATCCCCAAGTAGTAGCTGAGTAATCCAAGGTCACTCATCTTAAAGAGCATCTTCATCTGAACCTTGAACTCTCTGATTAGCCCTTTATCCGTGCCGGTAATGACAAGGTCATCCACATACACTCCAACTAGCAGAAAAATGGACTCATCTCCACGCCTGTAGACTGCATGTTCCAATGGACTTCTCTCAAACCCAAGATTGACAAGAGAATCGTGAAGCTTTGCGTACCAGGCTCTCAGCGCTTGATAGAGGCCGTAGAGCGCCTTGTGCAGCCTCAGTACACGGTGCTCTTCCCCTGGCGCAGCAAATCCGGGCCGCTGGTCTACATACACCTCCTCACTGAGATCGCCATTTAGGAATGCCGATTTGACATCCATATGGTGAACTTCCCAGCGGTGGTGCGCGGCGAGCGCGAGCAGAACGCGCACAGTCTCCAGTCTGGCCACGGGCGCAAAGGCTTCCTCATAGTCCACCCCTTGCTTCTGTACGTATCCCTTCGCCACTAGACGGGCCTTGTACTTGGTGATGTTGCCAGCAGGATCCCTCTTGACTTTATAAACCCATTTCAGCCCGATGGATTTCTGACCGGCAGGCAGGTCTGACAGTTCCCAAGTCTTGTTCTCATGGATGCAGCGCATCTCCTCCACCATCGCAGCCTTCCATGGTGCATCACCCAGAGCCTCTTCAACGTCCCGCGGTTCTTCGGCACTGAGAAGACAGCTCTCATGATACTCATATTCAGCATCTTCTTCTGTGGCATCCATGACGCACGACATGCGTCGGTACCTGATTGGTCCGGTGTCCACATCCCGCCGGTTTTCGTCTTGTGACAGTGGAGTGGCCCACCTAATTTCAGGCGTTCTCAGAGTCTCTTCTGTACTTGGCGTGGCTGTTTCCCCCATGGGTGAAGCTGGCGTCTCTCCCTGTACTGCCGTCCCAATTGGTGTCGTCGGTGGCAGCGGCGTACTAGGCGAGCCACCATGAACTCCTCCGGTGTCCAGCTCCTCCACACCTGGTTCCGTGGTGTACACCACAGTGAAAACATCGGGCGTGACCTGCGCCGGGGCCGCGGTCACTGCGTCCCAGCTCCATGCCCGTCCTTCCTCGAAGAGCACATCACGAGTGACTTGTACCCTCTTTGTTTCAGGATCATAGACACGGTAGCACTTCGCCCCCTCTTCATATCCGACGAAAATCATCGGCTTGGAGCGGTCAGAGAGCTTTGTAATGCCCGGCCCCAACATCTTGACATGTACTGTGCAACCAAAAGTTCGCAGATGCTGAACGGCCGGCTTTCGCCCGTGCCACGCTTCATACGGCGTGACGCCTTCGAGGCTGCGGGTGGGAGCTCTGTTGAGTAGATACACTGCAATTTTCACAGCCTCTCCCCAGAAATATGCAGGTACTGCCATGCTCTTCATCAGGCATCTTGCCATCTCTACCACGGACTGATTTCGCCTCTCCACCACACCATTCTGTTGGGGAGAGTAAGGCGCCGTGGTGTAGTGTTTCACACCCCTTTCGCTGCAGTACTCTTGAAATTCCATTGAGTTGAACTCCCCTCCGCGATCAGACCTGAATGCTCGAAGTTTACAGTTACCTTCAGCTTCTGCCATGGTCTGAATCCTCTTGAAACAGGTGTGTGCCTCATCCTTAGTCTTGAGTAGCTCAATCCACATGTACCGACTGTAGTCATCAACAACAAGGATGAAGTATTTGTTCCCTCTTGGTGTTGGTGGCGTAATAGGACCACACAAATCTGTATGGACTAGCTCCAGACCATGCTCTGCTCGATATGAACTCGCCTGCGGGAAAGGGGCTCGATGTTGTTTCCCTAGTGCACAGCCATCGCAATACTGCTCGATGCGAGCTATCTCAGGCATACCTCGGACCATGCCTTTTGCAGACATGGCACGCAGCGCTCGGAAATGCAAATGCCCCATTCTAGCATGCCACTTCCAAGTCTCATCATCCACTTTCGTCATCAGACACACTGGCGTGTCAATGGTCAGCATGCCGGTGTACAAACGAGTGCTTGATCGCCTGACACGAGCTAGTATGCGTTGAGCTGGTTCATGTACTGTCATCAAACCATTCCGAATCCCAATCTGACATCCACCTTCGTCCAACTGACCAACAGAGATTATGTTGCTTCGCAGGCTCGGTATGTAGTATACCTCTGTCAAGGCACGCTGCTCGCCGCTCTGGCACTTGAAAACAATGGATCCCCTGCCACGGATTGCTACATGTGACCCATCTCCAAATTTGACCGTGCCATGCACGCCCTCATCAAGCTTAGCAAACATACTCCTCTCTCCTGTCATGTGACTTGTGGCACCCGTGTCAAAATACCATAGGCCGTCAGGGGATGGCACAGGGATTACCTTTTCTTCATTGAAAAAAACTGCCTGTGGTGCCACTGGTTCAGCCAATGTGCCGGGGGTGACCATGGCCATGAATAGGCCTTGCTCATGCTCGTCGCCTCCTTCGCGCACCAGATTGGCTTGTTCCTTCTTCCCTTTCTGACCTTGTTTTTCAAGATACGACCAACAATCTTTCTTCCAGTGGCCAAGTTTCCCACAGAAGTGACATTTCCCTTTCTTCTTTCTGCCCGATCCACCGGATCCACCAGCGCCACCGTTGCCGGCCGCAGGTTTGCCTCCGCAGGGAGACTTGTTCTTGGCCGGCTGCATGTTCTTGCCGGCCCCACCACCGGACGACGATCTGCCGCCGCCGCCCTGCTTCTCGCGGGCCAGCCACTCCTCGTGGGTGAGCAGAAGACGCCCAGAGGATTGCGCGCCGTCGTCGAGCTCGTAGTGGTCTTCACAGGCGGAGAGGCGGCCGACGAGCTCCTCGATGGTCATGGTTTTGAGATCAATCAGAGACTCGATCGCCATGGCCATCGGGCGGTACCGCCGCGGCACCACGCAGAGGAATTTCTGGACCGCCTTGTGCTCGGTGACAGGGTCGCCGTACAACTCCAGATCGGCGATGAGGGCCGAGAGGCGCAGCCCGAAGTCTTCGACGGTCTCCCCGTCCTTGAACCTGAGGTCCTCGAACTCCCGCCGCCGGACCTGCGCCTTGGCCTCGCGGGCGCGCTCGCTGCCCATCCGCATGGTCTTGATAGTTTCCCACGCGATCTTCGCCGTGTCCTTTGCGGCCAGCACGCGAAGCATCTCTGGTGGAACACCGGTGAGGATAATCTGCAGCGCGCGCCGGTCGTCATTCTCGTCGGCGGCGTCGTCGGTTACCGCAGACCAGACGCGGGCGACCTGCAACTTGACTTGCATCAACAGTGCCCACTCTTGATAATTCGTACGCGTGAGCATCGTCGACGCGCCCGTCTCCTCGCGCACGACGCGCTCCACCACGCGGAACTCGCCGCTGCCGCTGCCAGTGAGGCGCGCGACCGGCGCCTTGGACGAAGGCGTCTGCCTCGGCGACCTAGCGCCGCCCTTGCTCTTCCCGTCCGACTCGTCGCCAGACATGACCACGGCGGATCAAACACCGCCGCCGCTCCGAGGATCGAACACCCCGAGGCTCTGATGCCAAATGTCGTCGCCAGATCGATCGAGTCGAGAAACGGGTGAGAGAGGGATGAACACACGCGAGGAAGAAGACACTGGTGTATTTTGTGCCATCGAACTCGATAGCGTTTTTCTGTTATTCCACTTTCTTATCCTTAGCGATTACAAGGCTAAGTACCTCCCGATCAGCTGCTCTAGATCCGCGTCCGTCGCGCCATCCCACGACTGCGTCACTAGTGCCATACCGATCGGGAGTTTACATCAAAACAGAAAACGGGAAACTGGAGATCGTGCAGCACGTCTCGCTACCTAGCTACGTGCATGCGCATGGAGCTGTCCCATCGGACTCGCATGCATGCACTTATTCTATACTGAAACAGGTACGCAATGGAGCTGAACTTAATTAGGTCCTACAAATAGCTCAATGGCGAGCGTGGCAGTGATAAGCCGTTGGTCTTGTAAGTGCTATTGGAGCGTACCGGCCTTGCGTCCCGTAGGAGTGACCGCCGGGCAAGTTGTGATTGGTGGCAGCAAGCGCGGCCAGCGGCGTGAACACGGCTAGCAGGAGGATGATGTTGGAATTTGCTAGTGGACTTTTGACCCAAAGTCTAACTAAAATTCTGAAATTTTTTTGGCCCATTCATGCACACATGTAAGTGAAGTGAGTGAGGTTAAAATTTAGTCCTATCTCATAAGTTGAGAGAGAGTTGTACTTTTTATAAAGTGAATTCTTCTACCACTTGTATGAGCATGAGAAAACAAGACCTACACGCGCGCTCCTCCTCCTCGCTCGCCACGCCGCGGGTTGCAGGATTGAGCCGAGCTGAGTCATTAATTAATAATTAACGGACGCGTTAATTACTGTACCGTTTCCGATTCTTTTGGATCGTGACGACTCGGACATGGGGTTTACTCCCACGACCTACCTCGCCCGCACTATATAGTCAAGCAGACATCTACCCTAGCCGCCGCCGCTTCATATGGTTTCTCACCACCGTTCCAGATCATTGCGCCGCCAAGTAAGTCTTCTTCATCCCTCCTTTCAGCGTGCACCGGGAGAAGGGACAGCAGGCCTCTGGAACCCCGCCTCTCGTGATCCTGTACGGGAGAGGGGCAATCAGGTTTTTGGGGAGCACACTCACCCGACTGCTGGCAGCGACGACTTCGCGAACGACGACTTCTTCCCCGACCTCGGCAACCTCATCCTCGACGACATGGGTGACAACGTCAACGCCGGCGGTGTTGCTCCCGCTACACCGCATGTGATTCTATCCTTCCTGTGCGAGATCGTGGTAGAATTCATGTTTCTAGTATGTGCCCTAGATGTAATCTGCTCATCTACTATGCTAGTTCGCATGATTAGTTTAATCTTTGCTACTGTAGTCATGATTTATCTTTTGTTTATTCAGATTAAATCTCATAGTAATTTGCTCATATTTCCAACAATCCAAAAACCTGATTATAGACAATTTACTCCGAGTGGTTTTGTTGCGCATCTGAAGCCGCCTGCCTTTAAGGGGGCGCAATATAAGAGGTGGCGCATGAGAGCAGTCTACTGGTTTCAGACCATGGGCTGCTATGACGCCACCAAGGGCAAGCCTGAGGGAGATCTTAATCCAGCACAACTGGAAGTTTTTGAGAAGATCGATACTCTCTTTAAAGGCGCTCTTCTGAGTGTTCTGGATGATTCCATTATGCATTCGTATATGTCGTTTGAAAACGGCAAGGACATGTGGGTTGCGCTCGAGGCCAAATTTGGTGCCTCGGACGCCGGCAGTGAGTTGTACGTCATGGAGCAATTCTATGACTACAAGATGACTGATGAGCGCTCTATTGTACAGCAGGCTCATGAGATACAGTCGCTCACAAAAGAACTTGAGTACTTCAAGTGTGTTTTGCCGGAGGCATCATTGTCAAGCTTCCGCCTTCGTGAAACAATTTTGCTACTTTCCAGAAACGCAAGAGACATGAGTTTCCCGTTGCGGATCCCATTCGTACTCTTGATGTTGAAGAGAAAGCAAGAGCAAACGACAGACGTGCTCGAGTTGCTGAGGGAGCTTCTAGTGCCCACATGGTACAGAAGAAGAATTCCAGACCAACAAGTTCAAAAACAACAAGAACAAAACTCAAGGCAAAGGCAAGTTTGATACAAAGAACAAGCCATCACATTCTATCAAATTCAAGAAGAATTCTCAAAAGAAGGGGAAGGGACTTTGTCATGTCTGCGGTGATCCTAATCACTGGGCTCTGAAGTGTCCTAACCAATTTGAGGAGCGCAAACATGAGAAGAGCGGCAAGTCCGTTAATGTTGTCATCGGTGATACTGATATGAAGGAATCAGGGTACGGTATTTTTCCTACCATCCTTTCAGTATTTCAATCCTTTGATTGGTTAATTGACACCGGTGCCAATGTACATGTTTGTGCTGACGCCTCCGTATTTTCTTCTTACCAGGCCACAGGGACTTCTCCTGTGCTGATGGGGAACGGGTCACATGCCATCGTTCGAGGTGTTGATACGGTCGATCTGAAATTTACTTTGGGGAAGACCGTGCGTCTGAAGAACGTTCATCATGTGCCATCCATCAATAAAAATCTCGTTAGCGGTTCCCGTTTATGTCGAGATGGTTTTAAGTTGGTTTTCGAATCCAATAAATTGTAATTTCTAAGTATGGACAATTTGTTGGAAAAGGCTATGAGAGCCGAGGCGTGTTCCGCCTGTCTTTGTTAGATATTTGCACTAAAGTTATTAATAATGATTGCCACAATAATGATTGTGATATTTGGCATTCACGACTTTGTCACATTAACTTTGGTTGCATGACGCGGCTAGCCAATATGAATTTAATTCCAAAAATCTCTACTGTCAAAGGCTCTAAGTGCCAAGTATGTGTGCAAGCTAAGCAACCTTGCAAGTCTCATAAGACTGCAGAGGCAAGAGACTTGGCGCCACTAGAGCTTATACATTCCGATCTTTGTGAGATGAATGGCGTGTTGACAAAAGGTGGAAATAGATACTTCATGACGTTGATTGATGACTCCACTAGATATTGTTATGTGTATCTTCCGAAATCAAAAGATGAGGCTTTAATTTTCTTCAAAAACTATAAAGCTGAGGCAGAGAACCAACTTGATCGGAAAATTAAACGGCTTAGGTCCGATCGTGGTGGAGAGTATTTTTCCAATGAATTTGATCTGTTTTGTGCGGAACATGGTATAATCCATGAGAGGACGCCTCCCTACTCACCTCAGTCAAATGGGGTAGCCGAAAGAAAGAACCGAACTCTAACTGATATGGTTAACACCATGTTAGACACATCAGATCTTTCCAAGGAATGGTGGGGGGAGGTGCTAATGACTGTGTGTCATATCCTAAACTGAGTTCCCACAAAGTATAAGACCATGACTCCATTTGAGGAATGGGAAAGGAAAAGATTGAAACTCTCTTACCTATGTACTTGGGGTTGTTTGGCAAAAGTCAATATACCAATTTCCAAGAAGCGCAAGCTTGGATCAAAAACCGTGGATTGTGTTCTTCTGGGTTATGCTTTTCATAGCGTTGGCTATAGATTTTTGATAATAAAATCTGAGGTACCCGACATGCATGTTGGTATGATTATGGAGTCGAATGATGCGACTTTCTTTGAGGACATATTTCCTATGAAGGATATGTCGAGTTCATCAAACCAGGAGATACCTACTCCATCCAGTGAGGAATTCGCTGTAATTCCTAAACCCATCATTGTGATGGAGCACGTTGAGAATCCTATTGAGGGTGACAATGGAACTCCTGTGAGGAGTAAGAGACAGAGGGCTGTGATGTCTACTACACAACCTTCTTCTTATAGACGTTGTTGGGCCTCCAAGTGCAGAGGTTTGTAGAACAGTAGCAAATTTCCCTCAAGTGGATGACATAAGGTTTATCAATCCGTGGGAGGCGTAGGATGAAGATGGTCTATCTCAAACAACCCTGCAACCAAATAACAAAGTGTCTCTTGTGTCCCCAACACACCCAATACAATGATAAATTGTATAGGTGCACTAGTTCGGCGAAGAGATGGTGATACAAGTGCAATATGGATAGTAGATATGAGTATTTGTAATATGAAAATATAAAAACAACAAGGTAACTAATGATAAAAGTGAGCACAAATGATATTGCAATGCTAGGAAATAAGGCCTAGGGTTCATACTTTCACTAGCGCAAGTTCTCTCAACAATAATAACATAATTGGATCATATAACTATCCCTCAACATGCAACAAAGAGTTACTCCAAAGTCACTAATAGCGGAGAACAAATGAAGAGATTATGGTAGGGTACGAAACCACCTCAAAGTTATTCTTTCTGATCGATCTATCATAGAGTTCGTACTAGAATAACACCTTAGGACACACATCAACCAAAACCCTAATGTCACCTAGATACTCCAATATCACCTCAAGTATCCGTGGGTATGATTATACGAGCATCACACAATCTCAAAATCATCTATTCAACCAACACAAAAGTACTTCAAAGAGTGCCCCAAAGTTTCTACCGAAGAGTCAAGACGAAAACGTGTGCCAACCCCTATGCATAGGTTCATGGGCGGAACCCGCAAGTTGATCACCAAAACATACATCAAGTGAATCAATAGAATACCCCATTGTCACCACATGTATCCCACGCAAGACATACATCGTTCTCAAATCCTTAAAGACTCAATCCGATAAGATAACTTCAAAGGGAAAACCCAATCCATTACAAGAGAGTAGAGGGGGAGAAACATCATAAGATCCTACTATAATACCAAAGCTCGCGATACATCCAGATCGTACCACCTCAAGAACACGAGAGGGAGAGAGATCAGACACATAGCTACTGGTATATACCCTCAGCCCCGAGGGAGAACTACTCCCTCCTCGTCATGGAGAGCACCGGGATGATGAAGATGGCCATCGGAGAGGGCTTCCCCCTCCGGCAGGGTGCCGGAACGGGTCTAGATTGGTTTTCGGTGGCTACAGAGGCTTCTGGCGGTGGAACTCCCGATCTATTGTGCTCTCCGAAGTTTTTATGGTATATGGATATATATAGGAGGAAGAAGTACGTCGGTGGATCTCCGGGCTGTCCACGAGGAAGGGGGCGCGCCTAGGGGGTGAGCACGCCCTCCACCCTCGTGGGCAGCCCGGGACTCTTCTGGTCCATCTCCGATACTCCGTGGGATTCTTCTGGTCCAAAAATAAGTTCCGTGAAGTTTCAGGTCAATTGGACTCCGTTTGATTTTCTTTTTCTGCGATACTCTAAAACAAGGAAAAAACAGAAACTGGCACTGGCACTGGGCTCTAGGTTAATAGGTTAGTCCCAAAAATCATATAAAATAGCATATAAATGCATATAAAACATCCAAAGTTGATAATATAATAACATGGAACAATCAAAAATTATAGATACGTTGGAGACGTATCAGCATCCCCAAGCTTAATTCCTGCTCATCCTCTAGTAGGTAAATGATAAAAACAGAATTTTTGATGTGGAATGCTACCTAACATATTTATCCATGTAATTCTCTTTATTGTGGCAAGAATATTCAGGTCCATAAGATTCAAGACAAAAGTTTAATATTGACATAAAAATAATAATACTTCAAGCATACTAACCAAGTAATTATGTCTTCTCAAAATAACATGGCCAAAGAAAGCTATCCCTACAAAACCATATAGTCTGGCTATGCGCCATCTTCATCACACAAAATATTTAAATCATGCACAACCCCGATGACAAGCCAAGCAATTGTTTCATACTTTTGATGTTCTCAAACTTTTTCAATCTTCACGCAATACATGAGCGTGAGCCATGGACATAGCACTATAGGTGGAATAGAATGGTGGTTGTGGAGAAGACAAAAAGGAGAAGATAGTCTCACATCAACTAGGCATATCAACGGGATATGGAGATGCCCATCAATAGATATCAATGTGAGTGAGTAGGGATTGCCATGCAACGGATGCACTAGAGCTATAAGTATATGAAAGCTCAAAAAAAACTAAGTGGGTGTGCATCCAACTCGCTTGCTCACAAAGACCTAGGGCATTTTGAGGACTCTCATCATTGGAATATACAAGCCAAGTTCTATAATGAAAAATTCCCACCAGTATATGAAAGTGATATCATAGGAGACTCTCTATCATGAAGATCATGGTGCTACTTTGAAGCACAAGTGTGGTAAAAGAATAGTAGCATTGTCCCTTCTCTTTTTTTCTCTCATTTTTTTGTTTTTTTGTTTTTTGGGGCCTTCTTTATTTTTTTGCCTTTCTTTTTTTCTTTTTTTCGTCCAGAGTCTCATCCCGACTTATGGGGTAATCATAGTCTCCATCATCCTTTCCTCACTGGGACAATGCTCTAATAATGATGATCATCACACTTTTATTTACTTACAACTCAAGAATTACAACTCGATACTTAGAACAAAAATATAACTCTATATGAATGCCTCCGGCGGTGTACCGGGATGTGCAATGAATCAAGAGTGACATGTATGGAAGAATTATGAACGGTGGCTTTGCCACAAATACAATGTCAACTACATGATCATGCAAAGCAATATGACAATGATTGAGCGTGTCATAGTAAATGGAACGATGGAAAGTTGCATGGCAATATATCTCGTAATGGCTATGGAAATGCCATGATAGGTAGGTATGGTGGCTGTTTTGAGGAAGGTATATGGTGGGTGTATGATACCGGCGAAAGGTGCACGGTATTAGAGAGGCTAGCAATGGTGGAAGGGTGAGAGTTCGTATAATCCATGGACTCAACATTAGTCATAAAGAACTCACATACTTATTTTAAAAATCTATTAGTTATCGAAACAAAGTACTACGCGCATGCTCCTAGGGGGATAGATTGGTAGGAAAAGACCATCGCTCGTCCCCGGCCGCCACTCATAAGGAAGACAATCAATAAATAAATAATGCTCCGACTTCATCACATAACGGTTCACCATACGTGCATGCTACGTGAATCACAAACTTTAACACAAGTATTTCTCAAATTCACAACTACTCAACCTCAAGTATCACCCAAAACCCTAATTTCACCTAGATACTCCAATGTCACCTCAAGTATCCGTGGGTATGATTATACGATATGCATCACATAATCTCAGATTCATCTATTCAACTAACACAAAAGTACTTCAAAGAGTGCCCCAAAGTTTCTACCGGAGAGTCAAGACGAAAACATGTGCCAACCCCTATGCATAGGTTCATGGGCGGAACCCGCAAGTTGATCGCCAAAACATACATCAAATGAATCAATAGAATACCCCATTGTCACCACGGGTATCCCACGCAAGACATACATCAAGTGTTCTCAAATCCTTAAAGACTCAATTCGATAAGATAACTTCAAAGGGAAAACTGAATCCATTACAAGAGAGTAGAGGGGGAGAAACATCATAAGATCCAACTATAATAGAAAAGCTCGCGATACATCAAGATCGTACCACCTCAAGAACACGCGCGAGAGAGAGATCAAACACATAGTACTGGTACATACCCTCAGCCCCGAGGGAGAAATACTCCCTCCTCGTCATGGAGAGCACCGGGATGATGAAGATGGCCACTGGAGAGGGCTTCCCCCTCCGGCAGGGTGCCGGAACGGGTCTAGATTGGTTTTCGGTGGCTACGGAGGCTTCTGGCGGCGGAATTCCTGATCTATTGTGCTCTCCAAATTTTTTAGGGTATATGGATATATATAGGAGGAAGAAGTACGTCGGTGAATCTCCAGGATGTCCACGAGGCAGGGGGGCGCGCCCAGGGTGGGTGGGCGCGCCCCCCACTCTCGTGGGCAGCCCGGGACTCTTCTGGTCCATCTCCGATACTCCATGGGCTTCTTCTGGTCCAAAAATAAATTCCGTGAAGTTTCAAGTCAATTGGACTCCGTTTGATTTTCCTTTTCTGCGATACTCTAAAACAAGGAAAAAATAGAAACTGGCACTGGGCTATAGGTTAATAGGTTAGTCCCAAAAATCATATAAAATAGCATATAAATGCATATAAAACATCCAAAGTTGATAATATAATAGCATGGAACAATAAAAAATTATAGATACGTTGGAGACGTATCAGGCTGCAAAGTCCTTTGGTGATGATTTCATTGTGTACCTTGTGGATGACACACCCAGGACTATTTCAGAAGCCTATGCATCTCCTGATGCTGACTACTGGAAGGAAGTTGTTCGTAGCGAGATGGATTCCATCTTAGCTAACGGAACCTGGGAGATCACTGATCGTACTTATGGGTGCAAACCTGTAGAATGTAAGTGGTTGTTCAAGAAGAAGCTTAGATCTGATGGTACGATCAAAAAGTACAAGGCACGGCTTGTGGCTAAGGGTTATACCCAGAAAGAAGGTGAAGACTTCTTTGATACTTACTCACCCGTGGCTAGACTGACCACAATTCAGGTGCTACTATCACTGGCTGCCTCACATGGTCTTCTCGTTCATCAAATGGACGTTAAGACGGCTTTCCTCAATGGACAGTTGAAGGAGGAAATTTACATGGATCAGCCAGATGGTTTTGTAGTACCTGGTCAGGAAGGAAAGGTGTGCAAGTTATTAAAGTCTTTATATGGCCTTAAACAAGCTCCTAAGAAGTGGCATGAGAAGTTAGAAAGAACATTAACTGCTGCCGGCTTTGTAGTAAACCATGGTGACAAGTGTGTGTACTATCGCCATGGTGGGGGTGAAGAAATTATTCCTTGTCTGTATGTCGACGACATATTGGTCTTTGGAAACAAACTTGATTTAATCAAGGAGGTTAAGGATTTCTTATCTCGCTGTTTTGAGATGAAGGATCTAGGAGTAGCTGATGTTATCTTAAACATCAAGCTGTTGAGAGATGAGAATGGTGGTGATGGTGTCCTGGACTAGGGGGTACTCACCACGTCGTCTCCCGATCTATTAGATTGGGCCGAGGACCCCCGTGGCCGTATACTCATGGGCCAGTTCGGACGGCTACCACATACAAGGAAAATTCCACAAGACTTGGCGATCAAGACAAGGACTTCTCCCCACCGGCGTATTCGGCTAGGACTCTTGTTATCCTAGGCCTCCGGTGCATTATATAAACCGAGGCCAGGCTAATCGATAGATATACAACATACAACAATCATACCATAGGCTAGCTTCTAGGGTTTAGCCTCCTTGATCTCGTGGTAGATCTACTCTTGTACTACCCATATCATCAATATTAATCAAGCAGGAGTAGGGTATTACCTCCATCGAGAGGGCCCGAACCTGGGTAAAAAACATCGTGTCCCTTGTCTCCTGTTACCATCCGGCCTAGACGCACAGTTCGGGACCCCCTACCCGAGATCCGCCGGTTTTGACACCGTCATTGGTGCTTTCTATGAGAGTTTCGCTGTGTGATCGACAAAAGGATCGATGGCTCGCCTGCAGATCAACTGCGACTTCCGCATCTTCGTTACCAGCTCGACTGGTCACCTTGGTTCGACCAAGAATTGCGCCCCGTGTTCGGATCACCATGTTCGGACGAGGGCCTTCATCAAACATCAACTCCGATCTCTATCAACATCACAGAGGAATCATCCATGGAGCTCGGGGGCTTAACGTCAACATTGCCCTCAAGCGATCGTGCTGTTTTTCTGGACAGCGAACTCATATCTGCTACCACCACCTCCTCGAGTATCGCTTTGACGATGGAATTGTGCGGAATTGAGTCTACAACAACCCTGGAAAATTTCGTCGAGTTCCGATGGAGGAATCTCTAGTAATCCACGATATACCAGAGCCCTGTCAAATCTAGACGGGAATTTGGATGTGTTTAGGGCGTGGTATCCAGCTTCTAGCTCGGACGTCCTTTGGAAGATCCAACCATTGATCGGCTGAGGAAATCCTGGATCTACCACCTCTCAAAATTTCAGCTCGATCCAACCGTCCAAACTCCGGGAACCTTCCGATTAGTGCATCACTTTTCGGATCTGTTTTCTGCGTGAAAACGAATCCGACCCGATTTCATCTTTTCTATGAACGGGATTTCGGACATCCCTTTTGAAGGAAGTTTTGTATGGGGTATTGTGTTTTGTTCCCGAACACATCCTACTAACTTTAAAATCTTTTGAACATGATCTTGAACATCACGCTGGTGTCAAACCAGTCCGGCAATATTACTCCACGGCTGCCGACTTGCGCTAAGACACGGCGTCACTTTGTTGAGCCGAGCTCAACTTCTTCGGATCATCATCTCGGCAAGCCGAACAAGAGTCCGGCATCGCGAAGGATAAATCATCACCAACATCGCCGCCCCACGGATTACACGGAGCGGGCATACCGGCATCGCCGCACGGTTGCTTCATCAAGCCGGCATCGACCACGTCACGACCTGCATCGACAGGGCCGCACTATCGCTTCTTCAAGCTGGTGTCCATCCCGCCGACCTACTTCGACATCTCGGCTGGACCGGGGGCTTCGCCGTCTCTTCATCAACCTACTCCGGACACTTCGGCGTCACTAGCCGACCAGCTCCGTCACGTTAGCTGGGCCGAGGGCTTTGCCTCGGCGAGCCAACCTTTATCAGCATTGCCATGCCGTCGTTTTATCGCTCATCAGGCAATGGGTGTGCGGATCGAGTCCCAATTTTGGGAATCACCTTCCTTCGGATTGCTACAATAAATAAACTAGGTGCTATCAATCCCTAATATTTTTTGCTTGTTTGGGTTCATTTTTCCCAAGGAATTATTACTCTGGTTTTGTCCATCATATGTACACAGGTCTATCAAATGGTAGCCGCATTCATGATAGTCGCATGGTGGTTCGGTCAATTTCCGTACATAGTCCGGCTAACGCCGCATCCGGAGCTCGGACCGACCTGCGAATTCAGGCTTTGCCACGCCTTTACCGCATCACGCCGACGCCCTGCATCGACATTGACTTCGGCGCCAGGCCATATTTTTTTTATTACTCACTTTGCATAAATTATTTATTATGCAATGGTTTTTTAAATTATCATTATTACTACTATCTCCGGTTTGCACTATTTTTTGTGCACAGGAAAATGATCCGGGGACTTCGGTGTCACTCTGCCGGTCTGCATTGACCGTGCTATGTCATCACTTCGGCGTGTCGAGCTCTCCGCGCCGCCACCTCGGGACCGGCTTGGGGGATGGAACCTTGCCCCGCATCAAGCTCGGACCGCGTCATCAATACCGAACACATTAACCAGCTAAGTCGCTTTCATGCTCAAAGTTTTAATTTCTAACTTGTGTTCGGTTCGACCAAGCATTATACTTTTTGGAAAAAAGTTGCTTGTAAAAATTTCTTTGTCCAAACTTTATTTGTGACGCATAAATTCAAATACCCAATTCATTTGGGGGCTTTCTTCATGAAGCTTTTCCTCTTGCATATGATTATACTTGTACGGCTTCGTTCCTTGTTCGTGTATTACGCCACAATATGCACCATATTGACTTAAGCGATTTGCAAGCTGGGTTGCCTCGCTCCTGTGTTTACCCCTACATTCCCGATTGTTTGGCTAGGGAGTAAAGGGAGCACCTCTGCGATTGTCACGATCGGGTCGCCCGAGCCAGACCTCAGACTGGGTGAAGCTGAAAGCTAGCGCTCTTATAGTTTTCAATGATGATCGACACACAACGGAACTCATGAGTACAAAAAATCTATAGCACAAGTCTCATAATAACAATGAGCACCGAAGAAAGGTATTGATGGGGGTACTATTTTCTTTGAAGATGCTTCTTACACTTCACGATAATATAGCATAAGTTCCCTGAGCGCGCTTTGTCTATTGCAGCCTTATGGCCTGATTGCCTGGTTATTGGAAACACCGTCGATATTCTCGACCGATGGAGTACATAACACTTTTCGGTCCTTTACCAAAGAGGGAGAAGCTGACGGTCGGTTAAGATGCGTTTAAAGTTCGGTTGAACATAGATATGATACAAGTACTTCGGTACATGCAATCATTCTTCTACCCAAGTCACTTGGGGGCTCTTAAAATTTCTATGAGCTATTTTATAGTAAATGTGTTTTCTTCTTGGTCGTTGCAAAGTCTTTTTCTATCGCTCCTTTTTCGACGTGAGTGTGTGGTCAATAGCCAGATAACCCATTTTCTCGCTAGCGACCGCTCGAGTTTAGTTCGCTAAACTGGTCTAACGAGAAGCATTCCGCCTTCGGGATAGGAGGCTGCGGCCATAGGCTGACCCGCTTGAAGTCTTGAGATCGGATGTGTAATGTTAAAGCACGACAGAAGCACTCTTTTTTTTCTAAGACCAATTTTCGGAATGGCACCAAACACTTGATATTGTTCAGACGTCGTGTTTTTACTGACGTTTGTTGGTTTTCCAAGCTTTTTGGCACTTTTAAACTATTTGTGCTTTTCCAGCATCAGTCTCGCAGTGCAACGCCGGACACCTTTAGGGATTCGGCAAAAACATTCTCAGATATTGCTATATACGCATCGGTTTCGAATTGTGTCTTCGGTCAATAGTTGGGTTGCCCGGCTCCTGCACTTGCTTCCTATGTTCCGTTTTGTTCAGCTAGGCGTGCAAAGGGAGAACCACTGCGATTGTGCTTCCAGCTCACATGGTTAAGCACCTCAGTGGAGAAAGCCGAAAACTGACTGTCACAATAAGCATAAACCGGTCAGCGATCCGATGACTGTGTTAAATAATGTGCCACTCATAACAATGGCCGAAGTGTTTATGGCTTGACCTCGACTGTCGCCGAACACTACCGGGGGCTATTAACTAGCCTCCCAAACTAAATCCTCGATATTTTGCTCTTACATAGGAGCTGAGGTTTGATGATCATGCTTAGCATGACAACCCCACTACTGGAATCAGCTACTTTGCCATCTGCCAGTTCTTTGCCGTCCGCTAGCAGACGGCAAAGAAGCTCTTTGCCATCAGCTTCCAAAAAGCAGACGGCAAAGAACTGGCTGATGACAAAGACCAAATTTGCCATCAGCCAGTTCTTTGCCGTCGGCTAGCGGACGGCAAAGAGGGAGGGGCCCCACTGACGAGCTGCAAAAAAGAACCTAACGGCCCCCCTCTTTGCCGTCGGATAGCGGACGGCAAAGAGCAAGAAGGCGGACGGCAAAGGGTGGCGGACGGCAAAGAGGGAGGGCCCCACGTAACGTTAACGGCCGCGCCCCACACCCCCCTCTCTCTCTCTCTTTCTCTCCCACCTCTCGCCACCGCCCCGTCGCACCACCCCGCCGCCGCCCCAGCGCCCCCCGCCCCGTCGCCCCACCACCCCGCCGCCGCCCCGGCGCCCCCCCGCCCCGTCGCCCCCGCCGCCCTGCCGTCTGGACGCCGCCACGCCCCGGCGCCCCGGCACCTCCGCGCCCCACCGCCCCGGCCGGGCCCGGTGCCGTCGCCCCAGGCCGCCCTGCCCCCTCCTCCGCCGCCCCGCCCCGCTCCTCCGGCGCCCCAGGCCGCACCGCCCCCCTCCTCCACCCAGGTGAGTCTCTGCTTCCTTTTTTTTTCCTTTTTTCTGTTTTTTTAGTTTTAGGTTTATGTTTAGTTTAGATTTAATTTTAGTTTTAGGATTAGTTTTGGGTTTATAGGTTTAGTTTTAGTTTAGTTTTAGGTTTAGATTTAGTTTTTTCCTTTTTCTGTTTTTTTAGTTTTAAGTTTAGGTTTAGTTTAGTTTTAGGAAAGAAGAAGAAGAGAAAAAGAGGAGAGGAGAAGAAGAAGAAGAGGAGGAGAAGAAGAAAAAAGAAGAGGAAGAAGAAGAAGAAAAAATAGGAGAGGAGGAGAAGAAGAAGAGGAAAAAGGAAAGGAGGAAGAAGAAGAAGAAGAAGAAGACGGAAAAAAAGGAAGAAAAGGAAGAAGAGGAAGAAGAAGAAAAGGAAAAAAACCCGACCCGACACGGTACCCAGACCCCGACCGGGCACCCCGACACGACACCCTGACCCCGAGACCCCGACCCCGAGACCCCGACCCCGACCCCGACCCCGACCCCGACACCCCGACACCGACACCCCGACCCCGACCCCGACACGCCGACCCCCCGAGCCTGACCCGACACCCCGACCCCGACCCCGACACCCCGACCCCCCGATCCTGACCCGACACCCCGACCCCGAGCCTGACCCGACACCCTGACCCCGACACCACACCCTGACCCCGAAACAACACCCCGACACCGACACGGCACTACCCCGACATCGACACGACACCCCGACCCCCCGACCCCGAAACAGCACCCCGACCCCGACACGGCACCCCGACACCGACAGGACACCCCGACCACCGACACCTCCCGAAAAGGTGTCCTTTGGCCTTCCAGAGGCCGACGGGGTCATATATTTGTGAATTATTAGTTAGGTCATATATTTTTCGATTTTGTTATGAAAAACATCATATATAATTGTGTTGATCGTGTAGTTTTAAATGTGCAGTTGTTTCATCGCTGCGAGGTTTGGTGTTCGACGACCTCGCCGTGCATTTGATGAGCTCTGCCCCTTCGTTCGTGGGTGAGCACAAATGACAAGTCCTCCTCCCCCATTAATTATTTGATCTATTCTGATGAAACTTGATAGCTACCTGTATATGTGTCTTGAATCATCAGTATGCGTAACCAATATGTGTCTCCCGTTCGAAAGCGTCATAGTTATAAATATGCATGCATTTGCATATTTATAACCTTGATTCTTTCGAATTGTCCAACGCTATCCATGGACAGCCCGAGTATGTGTAGATTGGGTTCGTTTTCCCATATGCTTTGCTTCGGATCCAACGCATATATTTCGTCAGTGCCTCCCCTGTTGTTCTCCGGGTACACATCCTCTCTGTTTATTGCAGAGACGTGTATCAGGAGAACAACGGGGAGGTGCTGCCGAAATTTTGCGTCGGATCCGGAGCATAGCATGGGAAAATGAACCCAATCTACACATACACGGGTGGGATTAGGACCTATCATTACCTATTAGAGTGTAGGTTGCATGGACGTAATAAAATTGACAAAGTAGATCAACTGATGAATATATAGATGGTGAATTACATATATAATTGTTGTGTGTCCAGTAGCTCTGAAAGTCAAGATGAGTGACCGTGCTTGGATGTATACTGGTCACACTGGTCAGAACAAATGGAGCGCTGAATGGTTCACAAAAACTAAGGGGTTTGTGCAAGCCGCATTTGCAAATGGCCAAAAGAAAACCTGGTGCCCCTGTTTCCGGTGCGGCAATTGGGAAAAGAAGACAGAGGCTGAAATGGGCAACCACCTGCAGAAGAGTGGTTTTACGCCCGATTATACGGTGTGGACATTTCATGGTGAGTCTGCCCAACGTGACCGAGCTGAGGTGGATCGTCGTCGCACCGACGAGCATGGTACCGGGATGGAAAACATGGTGCAAGGCTATGATGATGCTCGGGATTCAGACGAGGAGATGGAGGAATCTGCAAATTATACGGTGAAAACATGGTACCGGGTTGGGACCACCATCATAGTGTCCGCCGGCCCAACTCCGTCCTTGGAGTTCTTTGCCGGCAAAACTTCCCAGGGTTTGTCACGTTGCCTGGTGAGGGTCGGCTTCCAGAGCTTGGATTGAGCTGGGAGCACTACGTGGCTGCCCCGGCCCCGCCGGATGAGATTATCGACGGTGTCGTGTGCGACACGAGGGCAGACATGGTGATCAGAAAGTTCTGGGTAATTTCTCCTTTACACATTTAAAAATCTTCAACTAGCTAGTTATTAATTGTACTAATCAATATTGTCTCATTTGATTGCAGACATTCTACAGGTGTGAGGAGGGATACGAGGAGGACGCAGCACATGTTATTGAGAACGTCTGCAAGCGCCTACTCCAGAACTTACGGCACGAGGCTCGGGTGCAGGCTGTTCGAGACTACTACGCCTTGTGTGGTATCAAGAAGACCAAGCCGACGTGCCGCGATAAGTTCCTGAGTAAGGAGCAGTACATGAAGGTAATTCTTAAGGCCTTCTCTACTTAAGTTCCTTCATTTAGTAATTCTTAGCCGTAGCGCTCAAGTTTCTATTTGCTAACTTAGGCGCTCCGAGATGGTGTGCGGATCGGATGGATTGTTGGGAGGTGTTGGTCGATGAGTGGTGCTCAAAACAATGGCTAGCCCTCCACAACGAGGCCAAGGACAAACGTGCCCAAATGGAAGGTGTGCCACACCATCAAGGCATCTCCAACTTATATCAGTTCGGGCGCAACTGGGTATGTGGTTTGCTTCATGATTCATGCAATTCATTCATCATGCTAGCTTGAGCCCTTTAATTACTAATTTTCATTGTTTCTCTCTTTCAGGCACACTACAATAAGGCGGATAAGGTGCCAGAGGTGTACGACCTGTATGCCATGGCCCACACTGCCTCTTTCAAGAAAGTCAAGGCTTTCTCTCAGTCTGACCTCGATGATGCAAACAACTTCACCAACATCTCCTCCCACAACAAGCTCGTGAGATATAGAGATGAGGGGAAGGCGAGGAAAGGGGAGGAATTTAACCCGAGCCAGGGTCCCATTGATCCAGAGCTGGTGATGATATCTGGTGGCGGGAGGTCCCATGGCTCCATAGCCATTGGAGATGGACTTATCCGTTGTCCTAGCACTCTCCCGGAGATCAAGGCGCGCCAGTCGAGCTCCGCTCCTGAGATAAGGCCTCGTGAACGGCCAGTGCAACTCGCCATCAAGGTTAGTGATACGTACTTAGTTATCTTTCTCCATTACATTGTGTGCGTTTCCATCAATGATTACAAATGGTCATGTGAGTGGTGTTGCAGGCTGCTATACAGAGTGAGAGAGATAGAACGGAGAAACTTCTGGCGGAGGCGGCGGAGAGGCAGCGGGAGTTGGAGGAGAGGACGACAAAGATGATGGAGGAGGAGAGGGCACGGAATGACATGCAGGCAAGGGCCATGTACGAGCTCCTTGTGGTAAGTTTCTTCTGCAGATTAGCCAAAACATTCATGTAGTGTTTGTCTCATTACTAACTAGTATGACTGAGTCGTCAAAACCAAATGTGCAGTCTGTGTGCGAGAAGACAGGTCAGACCGCTCCGCCAATGCCAGTGATTGCTCCTGGGACCACGGTGAGTTTTATTTGAATGGACATTACTTGCTAGTCTTAACATTTGAGTGTCATCATGCTAACAAGACATTGGAAATGATCTTTGGTGCAGCGTCACTCCAGACAAGCATCACATGATCCTTCTCCAGCTACCGACACGAGCCACCCCGCTCCTACACCTCCTGGATCTTGGTAAGTTTATCTAGTGTTTTGCTTAACACATGCATAAAGACCTAGACTTAGCTTTATTTCCTCCAATGCTTACCATAATGACCTAGACTTAGCTTCTTCTCCTCCAAAATGACTTAATAAGCTTACTGACTTCCAAAACCATCCATTTTACCTAAGTTAGCTCTAAAACGATCTATACTTAGCTTACTTATGTCAAAAATTGCATAATTAGCTTAGTTAGCTCATAGACGATCCATTTTACCTAAGTTAGCTCTAAAATGACCCATTTTACCTAGGTTAGCTTATAAATGATCCAGTTCATCCAAGTTAGCTAAAAAATGACCCATTTTACCTAGATTAGCTCCTAAATGATCCATTTTACCTACGTTAGCTTTAAAATGACCCATTTCACCTAGGTTAACTCCAAAATGACCCATCTTACCTAGGTTATCTCATAAACGATCCATTTCAACTAATTTAGCTCATAAACGATCCATTTCACCAAGTTAGCTAAAAAACGATCCATTTCACCTAAATTAGCTCTTAAATGATCCATTTCACCTAAGTTAGCTCAAAAAGATCCATTTCAACTAAATTAGCTCATAAATGATCCATTTCACCTAAGTTAGCTCAAAAACGATCCATTTCAACTAAGTTAGCTCATAAATGATCCATTTCATCTAAGTTAGCTAAAAAACGATCCATTTCACCTTAGTTACCTCAAAAACGATTCATTTGACCTTAGTTAGCTCATAAACGACCCATTTCAACTAAGTTAGCTCATAAATGATCCATTTCACCTTAGCTAGCTCATAAACGACCCATTTCAACTTAGTTAGCTCATATATGATCCATTTCACGTAAGTTAGCTCATAAATGACATACTCTTCTTGTTCTAGTCTTCTTCTTGTTCTACTCTTCTTGTTCTAGTCTTCTTCTTGTTCTACTCTTCTTCTTGTTCTACTCTTCTTGTTCTAACTTTCTTATTTTTCATTTTGCAGATTTCATTCACTTGACGAAAGCTTGCATAGATGGAGTGCTCCTTATCCCTTTCTCTGTTTCTTTTGTATCGTTGAACTATGCATGTATCGTTGGATGAAACTATTGTAATATATATGGTTGGATGCCTCTATGTTGAAATTGTTATGTATGATGGAACTATGCATGTAATATATATGGTTGGATGATGAAGTTATGTGTTGGATATCTTATATGTTTGCTCTGTAATGGCCTTTTGAAATATATCTATATATGTCATATATATTTGTGATGAAAATTGTTGGATTTAATAAAAAATAGATAAAAGAGCTAATATGCAGGCTCTTTGCCGTCTGCCACCGACGGCAACGGGCTCTTTGCCGTCTGTCGCGAACGGCAAAGAAGACACGTGGCATCCAGCTGTGCTTCCTGGGAGCTGACCCATTTGGTCAGTTTGCCTACAGTGGCAGACGGAAAAGACTTTGCCATCAGTGGTAGACGGCAAAGAACCTGCACTTTGCCATCAGTGGCAGACGGCAAAGAACCTGCCATGTAGTGACGTGTAGATGACATCATACGGCGGACGGCAAAGACACTAGAAATTTTACCATCAGCGGTGGACGGCAAAGGCCTGCCGTTAGCCAATTAACGGACTGACAGCGCAATTATTGCTGTCCGCTCTCTTTGCCGTCCACCGCAGACGGCAAAGGGCCTTTGCCGTCAGCCGCCAGGAAGCAGACGGCAAAGTAGCTGTTTACCGTAGCCTACTTTGCCGGAGCCTTTTGCCGTCCGTGGCTGACGGCAAAGGCCTTTGCCGTCCGCCATTCATGCCTTTGCCGTCCGCCGTGGCAGACGGCAAAATAGATGATTCCTGTAGTGCCCAAAGAAAGGAACCGATAGCGGGACTATTTTCTTTGGAAGACATTTCTTTTGTTAAACAGTAATATAACATATCTCTCTGCATACCTTTGTTTATACAACCATGTGGCCAGATTGCCTTGTTTGTCGTAAATCTTTGCCCTCATAAAGGATTTATAAAGTAGGACAAACACTTCTCGGCTACTGGCTGAGGAGGTGGAAGCCGATGGTCGGTCAACAAAGTTTTGTACAATGCAGATCCGAGCATTAATGACGTAAAGTACTTGGATACATAGAGTCATTACACATAATTTGTGATTTTACTATGGATATCGATCCTTAATTCGGCCACCCGTGCCCGCATTAAGGCTCGGGGGCTATTGGGCTTCGGGCTTATTATTTACAAATATTAAAGGGGCACATCGATCCCCTGATTTGGTGTTGCCACCCGACCAGTGTCTCGGGGGCTACTGCATTGCTTGTCCAATGCAGAAAATTTTATGTGCAATATAGTTTTCGAGGAGATTTTGATCCTCAGGTTGGTCGGCCGCACCCAACCCGAGTCTCGAGGACTGAGCACGCCGCTTTTAGTGTCCCGAGGTATTCTGCCAAGCTTGGACTTGATCCTCAGGCCGATTTTGCAAATCAACCCGAGTCTCAGCGGCTACTGGGATCAGCGGTCTTATGTCATCCTTCATGTGCATCTCGGGTTTTAGACCGATACACACCTTGAGGGCTACTGGCTATATATCTCGGCAGAGAATAAATTGCACCAATAAAAAATATTGACAAAAAATCGGCCCATAGTCGGGGTGGTGCACCACCTCGGAAGCAGTCCGGCATAAAGCTCGGGCGCTAGTGGCTGGCTCCATAGAGGGCATTTCCGGCATTAAGCTCGGCTAAACTCCTTCAACTTTTTTGAACCAAGGTGATATGACACCTCGGATATAGTCCGGCATTGGAGCCTGGACACAGTCCGGCGTTGGAGCTCGGATATATTTCGGCGTTGGAGCTCGGATATACAGTCCGGCGTTGGAGCTCGGATACATAGTCCGGCGTTGGAGCTCGGATACATTCCGGCGCTAGAGCTGGGAAGCGGTCCGGCATTGGTGCTCGGCTGCAAAAGATACCTCGAATGCAGTCCGGCGTTGGAGCTCGGACGCAAGAGGACCCTGCCTCCCGGGAACAACTTCAAACCCAAGGTGTGGCATAAAAATAAACAAGGCATTGATAAAGGCCATAAACTTAAAGGGGCTCCTCGGATACCCGACGTGTAAACTCGTCGAATGCATTTCGGCAATCCTCAAGATCGAAGATAAAGAAGATTTATTGAACCAGTTTTCAAGACCGGCAACCGAAGATGAAGAACAGTTCGAAAGAATCGAGGAGCGTCCCTAACTTGAAGACCGGTTCAGGGGGCTACTGACGGTGTCCTGGACTAGGGGGTACTCACCACGTCGTCTCCCGATCTATTAGATTGGGCCGAGGACCCCCGTGGCCGTATACTCATGGGCCAGTTCGGACGGCTACCGCATACAAGGAAGATTCCACAAGACTTGGCGATCAAGACAAGGACTTCTCCCCACCAGCGTATTCGGCTAGGACTCTTGTTATCCTAGGCCTCCGGTGCATTATATAAACCGAGGCCAGGCTAGTCGATATATATACAACATACAACAATCATACCATAGGCTAGCTTCTAGGGTTTAGCCTCCTTGATCTCGTGGTAGATCTACTCTTGTACTACCCATATCATCAATATTAATCAAGCAGGAGTAGGGTATTACCTCCATCGAGAGGGCCCGAACCTGGGTAAAAAACATCGTGTCCCTTGTCTCCTGTTACCATCCGGCCTAGACGCACAGTTCGGGACCCCCTACCCGAGATCCGCCGGTTTTGACACCGACAGGTGGGATCACACTGCTTCAGTCTCACTATGTGGAAAAGGTCTTGGGTCATTTTGGGTATAGCGACTGCACGCCTTCTCCAACTCCATATGATGCTAGTGTGTTGCTTCGAAAGAATCGACGGATTGCTAGAGATCAACTGAGGTATTCTCAGATTATTGCTCGCTTATGTATTTGGCGAGTGCCACGAGGCCTGACATCTCGTTTGCTGTGAGAAAGCTGAGTCGGTTTGTGTCAAAACCGGGAGATGATCATTGGCATGCACTTGAGAGAGTTATGCGCTATTTGAAAGGCACCGCGAGCTATGGGATTCACTACACCGGGTATCCAAGGGTACTGGAGGGTTATAGTGACTCAAACTGGATATCTGATGCTGCTGAGATTAAGGCCACAAGTGGTTATGTTTTTACACTTGGTGGTGGCGCTGTTTCCTGGAAGTCTTGCAAGCAGACCATCTTAACGAGGTCAACTATGGAAGCAGAACTCACAGCATTAGACACTGCCACTGTTGAAGCAGAGTGACTTTGTGAGCTCTTGATGGACTTACCTATGGTTGAAAAACCAATACCCCCTATCCTGATGAACTGTGATAATCAAACTGTGATCATCAAGATAAACAGTTCTAAGGACAATATGAAGTCCTCAAGGCATGTGAAGAGGAGACTAAAATCTGTCAGAAAATTGAGGAACTCCGGAGTTATTACGTTGGATTATATCCAAACGTCGAAAATTTGGCAGATCCCTTCACGAAGGGTCTATCACGTGATGTGATAGATAATGCATCAATGGAGATGGGTCTGAGACCCAGCGCATGAGTTGTCCATAGTGGTAACCCACTTATGTGATCGGAGATCCCGTGAACTAGAAGTGGGAGACAAGCTGTTGGTCAGCTGGGAGGAGAGTATCCCTATATTAACCATCCCACTCTGTGAAGATGTAATACTCTTCTGATCTGCATGGCAGGTTGATACTTATCTTAATGTGTTCCAAGTGGCTTATTCGGGTAAGCAAAGATGTTGTCCTGCAGAACATCTTCTGAGGAATACACCTATATGAATTTGACTGTTAACGTCGTAGTATGTGAGAATTGGGTGTTCTCTAATAAATTCATGAAAAGGCCCTGGAGTACGACGTATATGCTCCATCCGCGGGGAAGCCTTGCGGCAACCCATTATCGGTCAAGAATTTGTGTGAAACTAATCTCGCAGAAAACTTGTAGTTCAAGGCATAGTCCACTATTCAAGTTGTGATCTAGTGTAGCATAAATCTCTAAGTGGAAGTTCAACTTCACAATCTTCACTAAGCACCGGTATATAAACAATGTTTTGGAACCAAATGGTGAGATGTGCCAATGAGACTTTGTGAGGGATTGTTGGAATTTGCTAGTGGGCTTTTGGCCCAAAGCCCAACTAAAATTCTGAAATTCTCTTGGCCCATTCATGCACACATGTGAGTAGAGTGAGTGAGGCTAAAGTTTAGTCCCACCTCATAAGTTGAGAGAGAGTTGCACATCTTTATAAGGTGAGCTCTTCTACCACTTGTATGAGCATGAGAATAGGAGACCTACACGCGCGCTCCTCCTCCTCGCTCGCCTCACCACGCCACACCTTGCCACGACGCGACGCGGCGCGGCACGATACGGGTTGCGGGATTGAGCCGAGCCGAGGATAGGGCTATGCACGTTGTCTATATTTTTGCTGCTCGGGAAAAATTAATGAAACATTAATTAATAATTAATGGACGCATTAATTACTAAACCGTTTTCGATTCTTTTGGATCGTGACGACTCGGACGTGGGGTTTACTCCCACGACCTACCCGACCCGCACTATATAGTCAGGCAGACGTCTACCCTAGCCGCCACCGCTTCATATGGTTTCTCACCGCTGTTCCAGATCATTGCGCCTCCAAGAAATTCTTCTCCATCCCTCCTTTCGGCGTGCATCGGGAGAAGGGACAGCAGGCCTCCGGAACCCCGCCTCTCGTGATCCTGTACGGTAGAGGGGCGATCAGGTTTTTGGGGAGCGCACTAGCGCGACTGCTGGCAGCGACGACTTCACGAACGACAACTTCTTCCCTGACCTCGGCAACCTCATCCTCGACGACATGGGCGACAACGTCAACGCCGGCGGTGCTGCTCCCACTGCACCGTATGTGATTCTATCCTTCCTGTGTGAGATCGTGGTAGAATTCATGTTTCTAGTATGTGCCCTAGATGTGATCTGCTCATCTACTATGCTAGTTCACATGATTAGTTCAATCTCTGCTACTGTAGTCATGATTTATCTTTTGTTTATTTGGATTAAATCTCGTAGTAATTTGCTCATATTTCCAACAGATGGCAGTTGCGTGAGGCATGCGGGGCCGGGGGAGAAATGGCCCTGCGACGCCAACACTTCCCTCTCTCGCTGGAGAGATGCTAGACACACGGAGTTACCACAGGGCGTTTATGGGGTGGTTAATAGTGATTGGTTGAAATTTGATTAAGTGAGGCGGGGCCCCCAGTGAAAATCAGGGGGGCCAATTAGAGAAGAGCAAGCAGCAGGGTCCGTGAAAGTCCGTCGTGGGAGCCCCGTGTGTGTAGTATTATCGCTCTCGCTGCCTCCGTCGCCGGTCCCTCCAGGCGACGTTCTACGGCTTGCAGGACGAAGCCGAGGACGGGACGCCGATGGACGATGCGGACGCAGCCTCTGTCACGGTGGTCTGGGACGGGCTGGACGTCATCTAGGACGGTGGATCAAGACCGGCAGCGAGTATGGAGAGCAAGGGTGGCGGACGGCGAGGGCTTGGACGAGGCAAAGGTTGAAGGGGGCGGGAGGAGGGGAAAGGGTTTGGTGGATTTGCTACAATTTGTGGTGGGGTAGGCCCGTCATGTCTAACGTGGTGGATGCGCCCAAGCGCGCACATGCCTCCCTACATCCGTCTCATATTTAGGATGGATATGAGGGGTGCCGATCAGCCCGGGCATTTGAGACCCGTTTGAAGCACCCGTCTGGATTGCTTTTTTTGACCGGTCAGTGACTGAGCTGTCCGCCCGGGAGTTTGAGGTGGGTTTGGGGCGCCCCGCTATAGACACTCTAACAAATTGGAAACCCTCAATCTCGAAACTCGATGACCCTCGAAACCGTAACGAAGTACACGATGGAGGGTGAGTGGGATGGAAATGTGGGGGTTGGTATACGCGCGAGAAGAAGAGCCACTCGAGGAGACAGTAGCACCCAACATCTGTGAAGAGGAGGGACGACGCTGGCACGCGCTTAAGCAAGCACCGCCAGCTTCCGCTAGATCTCCTCCATCTGCTTCGACACCATGGAAAGGGAATCTCTGGCTCGCGGCGGCCGGCCTACTTCGGAGGCTGGTGGTTTGTTTGGTCTGGTGGGATCGAGCCACCGGAGAATGTTTCTCTGGGAAACGATTCCCCTCAACAAACGGGGCTCGGCCGCATCGGTTGCTCGAATGTGCTAGTGCTGCTGCGACACGACGGCGTTTCTGCAACATAACATGTGTTACAAAAATTACGCATATTTGCAATATGATCTTTATTGCAAAAAAAATCTTCAACATGACATTTATTGCAAGGTTTCATCAACACAACATCTATTGGAAAGATTCCACAACATGAACTCTGTTGCAATCATGGAGGGCGATGCTCGACCGCTCGATCAGGCCGCCGACGTCTTTCAACCCGGCTGATCTTTTAAAAAGATAAACCCACCAACACGTAGCACACCCCTGTAATATTATATATGAAGTCTTAGTTAAAAAGGAATACCAAATCTGTTAAAACTATTTTCTTATTTGTTATGCTAAGCTGCCATGTTTATATAACCAAAATTACCTTCACTAATGAATGGCTATGATTGAATTCTTCTCTTACCCTGTGAGAGGCAAGTGAGACGGGGCATGGTAAAAGAGTTGTCTTTGAACTTTGAACCTGAACTTGGAGATTCGATTTGATTTTCTCAACCTTCAAACCAGTGTTAGAAGTAGTTGTACCAATATCTTAACCACAGGATCAGCGTGACAAGCAAATTAGAAGAAAGATCCAGCTTATCATCACTCAAATGATTGTGTACCTCATCAGGATGTTTTGCAAACTGATTTGAGTTTTTATAACGTCCATAGTGCTAAATATAAGTAGATATAAAGCCACAAAAATATATATTATAAGTGGATACAAAGGGCTAAAAGTACAAGTAATACAAGTTCAACTATCTACCATCTGGTTTACACTGTATTGTTCCTCTAACTTTGGATCTTCTCCTTTGTTCCTAAAGTAAGCAGGCTTCTTTGGGTCAGGCAAGCTTGTGCTCTCATTCATGAGCAACGAGATAGCATCCGAGATTGTAGGGCGGTCGACTGCGTCGTCTTGTACGCACATTAACCCGACATTAATGAATCTCATAATCTCCATATTTGGATGCTTAACATCTAAGCAAGGGTCAATGAGCTCACACCAATTTTCTCTTGTCCATAATAGCCAAACCTGAAAACGTACGGGTGACGGTAACACTCTAGAGTGTTAGCCGGAGTGGAAACAATATTCGCACGCTGATATGACGGAGATACAAAAACATATAATTATTTAATCGGTTTGTTAATTATCTCTACTACTTACATAAAGACTGTAAGGTTTTGTGTTGCGCTTTTTTTTCCTACCACTCCTTTGTCCAACCTTCTCCTATGATAATCATTCACCTTAATTTACTTACCTACTGAATCAATTCCACTTTAATTTAATTGCTAAACTTCTCAACAAAATATAAGGTAAATCACAACATGATTTGATAAAAAATTATTTACACAATCACATTAATATGAGAAGGTAAATCATAAACTATCGTATTAGAATATTTATACCCCGTTGCAACGCACGTGCATTGTCCTAGTTTAGAGAAAATTACATCACTGAATGATGACAAGTATATATATCAAACGAGACGACCATGTTACTCACATATCCAAGAAGATTGCCGCTGTTCCCAGTTTGGTGGAATCCATTGTTTCTTTTACCAGAGATGATCTCCAATAGCAACACTCCAAAGCTGAATACATCCGACTTGATTGAGAATTGTCCCTCCGAGGCATACTCAGGAGCCATATAACCACTAGATGGAGAAAATGGCTTCGAGTTAGCGAAGTCTACTTAGGTAAAGTAATCAATGATGTTCATTAATTGTTACGACTAAGTTTTGAATTTGAGATATCTCTATGATCTTACTGTGTTCCCACAACTCTGCTTGTATTAGCATGGCTTTCATTCGATCCAAATATTCGGGCAAGGCCAAAATCTGATATCCTCGGATTCATATTTTCATCCAATAGAATGTTGCTCGCTTTCAAGTCCCTATGTATTACCCTCAAACGTGAGTGTTTGTGGAGGTAGAGTAATCCTTGAGCCACCCCTTCAATTATATGGCGCCTCCTGTTCCAGTTTAACAATGCTCCTCTTGTCGTATCTACACACATATATATATGACAAAAAATCCTTTCAGAAGGAGTAGTACCTAAAGGTAGAGTGAGATGGAAACTACTTAAATGGATATTAATATTATGGATATAACTTGCCAAATATGAAGAAGTCTAAGCTTTTATTGGACATGTATTCATATATCAGAATCTTCTCTTCTCCTTCAATGCAGTACCCCAAGAGTCTCACCAAGTTGGTGTGTTGAAGCTTCGCAATAAGATGAATCTCAGTCTTAAACTCATTTAGTCCTTGCCCTGAATGTTGAGCTAGTCTTTTGACCGCTATCTCAAGTCCATTTGGTAGTTGTCCCTGCATAGTTCCATGGGTTCAAGAATAAAAGGGCATAAGCTTATGTTGTCAACTCATTTTCTTACCACACACGCTTGATATTTATCTATAACTAACTAGGGATGCAATTAAATCGGTTTTGTCAGTCCGACAATTAACTCGCTCCCTCGGTTTTACTATATATTATTGTTTGTTCTAAACTACTTGATATTTCATTTTAAAAATTACATTGCTCATTGAGGAAATCAAGAATGTAGTTATTATGTTGTTTTGGTACTAAGACAAATAATACGAACATGGTTAAATAATTACGATACATTATTTCATATCATATTCATGGTTGTGTCATTTTTTGTTTATGATTTTAGTGTTTGTTAAGTACTATTCCTTGTGTTATTGATGAGGGCAACAATCACCTTCACGGGTTCTTTATTTGTAACAAGTTGATATTTTTCTAGAAAGTAAGTTAACTTTAGTCGTCCATTGATAATGGGTAACTATCCTTATAAGTACTATGTTTCTAGAAAGTTATGGGTTTAAAAGGGTGTTACATCTTGGTCGTCATTAATGAAAAAATGTTAGCCCTATGGCAATCTACTTAAAATAACTCATGGGCTATTTTTAAATAAGGAAGATTCAAATATACTATACATGTCGAATATATTAATGATTAAATACTCTCATATACTTGTTGAAAGTCGAACTTTCACTATGCCATTGAGATTATGCTGGTTGGATTGTATTTTTTCTATTTTGTGCTTTTATACTTAAGGTGAGTAAAATATTGCTTGTTTCTTTATTTAAGCTTTGTTTGGTTGTTTTTTATTTTCATTTCTAATTTGTATGGCAATATTAGTAAATGATCTATTGTATGATTTCCTCTTTAGGCCTCATATCTAACATTGATCCTTCCATAATACGAAATCAAATTCATTAATTATCTTATTGACTGGTAAGGTGTAGTATCTTATTCCCGCAAAAAGTGTGTAGTATATTACTTTTCATGGAAATAGAAATATCAACTAATGTATTTTTCTAAATGCATGGTTTAAAGTATTCTACCGTTATTCCTAAGTTGGAATAAAAAGAAACATTTCAAGCTCATTCTCTTCTAATCTGGAAAAAGTTTTTTCAAAATGTATGTCAGGTTGAGGTGAACCACGTCAGAAATCTTAAATGGATTACACTAATATCAAGTTGACACCAAGTACACTTGGCCTCCAGAACACACAACATGAAGATCCATCAGGAAGGATTTCTTTGGGTAGCGATATAAGACCAAGTACATAGATCCATAGTCACGAGGAAGTCGTGTAAAGTCAAAACATAAGTTGGAACCTCAAAGGGCGTATAAGCTCATAATTGTGTGATCCTGCCTCGAGGTTCCCCTAATGCATTTATATAGATCGAGTTGTGGTGGGGTTCATATGGTTGCGTTGGTTGTACAAGAGAAAAAGTTCATGCTAAATTGCTACCCAACTAGTATGTCGATGTTGGAAATATGCCCCAGAGGCAATAATACTTGTACTATTATATTTTCCTATTCATAGTTAAGAGTTTGTATTTCATGTTATAACTGCTATGATCCTGGAATATGCGATTCAATGGAAAACTCATATACATGTGTGGAATGATAAACGACAAACAATAGGTTCCTGGTCTCGCCACTAAGACTGGTTCAAGTGTTGTTGGTGATCATGTTTTTCGGATCTTAGTATATCGTTAAGTGTAACGATAGTCCTAAAATAACATTGAGGGTATGACGTTAGAAGAACGATCATATTGAATCGACCCAATACTTGTCTATTATATTTTGTGATTATATCGTCTAAAATCATTTGTTATAACATGGAGTTTTAGCATGTGTTTTAGTACCTTAGACCATGCGAGTGTCTCGGTCACTTCCTACCAGACGGTGGGCTTCGGTGTTGCTCAAACATCATCTGTAACAAGGTGATCATAAGAACAACTTTCAGGCTCACCGGAAAGTTTGACAAGTGACCAGATAGCTCGAAATTGGGATTTGCTCCTCCGACAATGGAGATATATTCTTAGGGCCCTCTCGATGTGATGTCATCCATCATTGTCTGGCCAGACACAGATGACTATGTCACGGGGATGCGAGAACACGTCAAAGAAGAACAAAACCGGTAAAGGAAGCAACGGTATAGTGTGCATGGTGATGACTCAGGAGGATACTGATGCACACCAGGTTTTGTAAAGTATCACGGAGCAAATGTAACATCAAATGATAACCACAGGTTCACTTGAATATCATTCGTGTAATCATAGGGACCGATATGGATGTCCACGGTTTCGCTATCGGTCATTGAACGAAGGGGTTTCGTTCATTTCTATGGTTCACCGAACCTATGGGGTCACAATCTTAAGGTAATCACGGTCTGCTGAGTGTTAATGGGACGGGAGTGATGATAATATATTTGTGGAATTGTTTCGTTAATGTTCAGAATAGTTCCGAAAGGTTCCGGAAGCGTTTCGGGGTCACTGGAAGGGTTTTGATGGATATAGGGTAATGCTGCGTATTACCAACACACACACACACACACACATAGGTGGAAAATGTTTTCGGGGATGTTAAATTGTATATATAATGCTTTGAAAATGTTTAGAATAAATATAATTATATATAATTTAATATCAATGAGCCTAATAAGGCCAAGAGGTGGAAGGAAACTTGGGCCCAAAAGGCCCAAGTGGGAAAGTGCCTCTAGTTGGACGCCCTAAGGAGGGTTTCCCTCCTTCGTGGCAACCCTCACTCTCCCCTCTAACCTTATATATAGTGGAGGTTTGGTGTCCAATTGAAATATACAAGTTTTGGAGCCTCCTCTAGTTGATCTAGTTCTAGTTCTTGTTGGTCCTAGTTAACTAATTAGAGCTAGCCCTAGCCACCTCTAATCCTCATAGTTAGAAGCCATGTGTGGTTCTAATCTCCTTCCTCTAATTCTGCGGCGATGATTAGCTCTGAACTGTGAAGCGCTGCCGGATCGTGAAGACCATATGCTTGCAATCATGTATAGAGGTTGTGCTTTCAGTCTTCCGTTCGAGGGATCATTCGAGGGTGGTTCGCGGGATCATCATCGACGTTTGAGACACTCCAAGTACGATATACATCGACTCATCTACTTCCGCTGCACTCCCGAAGTTGATAACTATCGTTGATCCAAACCTGTTATGCATCTTCATATAGTTCCTGGGTGATTGTGGGGTCATTTTTTTCGTTTTCTACTACATTTCCCAACAGTCGATTCCCACATATCCCTCAAGGTTTCCTTATTATCTCTAGGAAAAGAAGACCCCCCAGTTAGGTGGTGTTCTTGAGTTGGTTCCTGGCTTGTATTCCTTTCATCCCATAAGGGTCCTTCTAATTGGATTCCCCTAGCACTCAGTTTATTAGGTGATTTTACTTATCGTGGACAAGCTAGTCAAGCACAAGGTCAAGTGCTAGTCAAGAAATCAATGATGTAGACAACCAAATTTGTTACAAAACAAGGGAAATGATACCCAAATGTTTATGATGAAGTGATTAATGACGTACATCAATAATATCAAGTATTCACCATCGCCGCTGATACCGTAGTGAAAAAAGTTATCAAATAGCAAATCCTCTAGGAAGGGAACTATGTGGAAATTAAGATTGCAGTTGTTGCCTCGCTGGGCCTAACTGTTGAAGGCTAAATCTTGTACTTTTTTATCTAGATAAAACTCCAAGGAAATTCTGAGGAATGCTTGAATGAGGAAACGTCACATAATCACCGTTGTTGCCAGGTACAAGCAACGAAGTTTAGACCTAGAGTTTTCACCCAAGAGATTGAGACCAGTATTAAAGGGCACCATGTAGTATCTAATCCAACCAACTATTGATGAATCTACATCTTTCATGAAAAGTGGATTATTTGTGCCCATGAACTTTCCATTATTTTTAGTATGTGCACACACCTCACATGTAAATATACCTCCCCCCTACAAAGAAATATTTATTGATGGAGTCAATAGATGAAGATCTTCGTTTACCAATGGTTGCTTGACCTTTTATTCCATGAAATTAAGATATGGTTTAGAGTGCCATTCTAGTCCAATGATTGGGTGCTTGGCATAGAGTGAGTGGAGCCTAATAGGAATGTTGAATGCTCCCTCAGTGAAGGAGCTCTATTAGAGAAAACTGGGACTAGAAAGAGGGAATACCATTCAGGCCATGTAAGGCCAATACTGAGATTCCTCGATCTAGAACAAACTCCCAACATGTAAGAATATTCCTTGAAAACAAAAACAAAGTTATCATGTTATTTCTCCCCCACTTGCCAAGCCAATGTTCACATGCCTCCATGGCCTGACAACACCAAAAGTGAACCAAACGTCCATTTTGTCAACTTTATGCTATGAACCTCAAAAAATCAAACTCCACTAGGAGTTGTTAAAGTCTAAGTCATCTGTCCAGCTAATAAAAAAAATTAGTTAGCACCCCTATCATACAAAAGTTGATTATGGGGAAAAAGTCGCCATTGGGAAAGCTAATTAAGTATGAGGGCAGGTAGGCACCGACCATGGAATCAAGGTCCGGGTACTCTGACGCAAGCTTCCATGTCATAGACACCCAAGAGACACCACTCATATATATAATACTAACCTTTTGAATAATCAACAAGCGTTCTATGGTTCCTCATTCAAACCTAACGATAGAGGAAAATGAGCTTTTAGATGAGTAGCCACTATGAGGCGACACTAGCTCACCATGGAAAATCCATGACTAGACTTGAGGACAACAATTTCCCATGTCTTTGATACTGTCGAATGGCGGGTCATCACTAATGCCACCCATGTGTGAGACACTCTTGTTTCTCATTTACCGCCACCACCATAAGCAAAGGATGACACCTTCCTCTCAAACCTCTGCAAAAGACGAAGCCCCACCACTACCAATGACACCGAGAGGACACATGTTGGAAGCAAGGTTCAAAATATCGTATATCGGGTTCGTATTGGTTTGGCTTCAACATATTGGATGTCGGATATCGGGTGATATCGGATGATATGTAGATATGTCGGAGGAAATATATCTATATGTTTCCCAATATTCTTGTTCAAAAATGTCTTTTTTGTAAGAAAAAATGTATGGTGTCAACGCTCTAGCATAACAAATTTAAATTTTGAGTTTATGAGTTGTTAATTAATAAACTATTTAAGATAGAATCACAAAATCCTCACTTTAAGATTAAGAACAATATGTTATATATATGTTCTATGAAACGTTACGCATGACTTTGGAAATATGATGAAGTTGTAAATACATAATCTTTTTTTCACCGCTTCTGATTAATAATTGTATTCAACAACATACTGGTCTATATCAGTGGGCATATTGGGTCAGATATCAGTCACATCGGTCAATATTTCGGTCTATATCGAATGTTATGCTTGAAAAATGATATTTACAAAATAATGTGTTATGTTTATATTGATAGAGCACCAAAAATGATATATGGGCCTATATATCGGTCATATCGGCCTAGATTTAAAAGCTTGGTCAGAAGAGGGACGATGTGGGGGGCGTGGTCAACACTTGCTTGTGTCTCCTAGAGGGGATACATGGGGTCAACTAGCTAAACAAAATTATCCATAGGATGTTGTTAATACCCTTGCCCTATAGCATCTTAATTCTAATTCACATATTATTAAATTTTCATTTCGCTTTGTTTTCTTACTTATACAATTGATCTTTTTTCATGCAATATGTGGCTTAACTACTTGTCTTAACTCTTAAATTTACCAAAGCAAAAGATATCTAGGGAATAGTTCACCTTGTAGACACGACCAAAACCACCCTCGCCAAGTTTATTTCCTTCCGAGAAGTTGTTTGTGGCATCTATAACCTGAGAAAACTCAAACATTGAGAGCTCAGAGCGACCCTCTTCCATCCTCCAAAGCATTATAGCTTCCTCTGTGCTAGGCGGGAAAACTTCTTGCGATTGTGATCTTAGGATTCCTAGCCATGCATAAGTAACAATATTCAAGAGATGCTTAATTCAATCAAGAAGAGACAACATAAGATAGCTTCACGTAAGTTATTATAAAAACAAGTACTTAAACTTAGCAGTAGAGTTTCTCTGATATACAAAATCGGCATATTGAGTCTTTAAACTTATAGTGACGTGTTACTTAGCGTCATGTAGGCACAAGTTTGGCCATTTGAGATGATGTAGCTCTATAACAAACATTGTCGACAGTGCGAAATGGATATGTGTCGTAATGATGTCTAGCTAATTTAATTATCTTCCTCCTACAACTATTTTAAAGGTATCCAACTCTATGCCATATGTGTATAGTTAGCAATTGAACAGATGGAGAAGACAAAATATATAGTTGGACAAAGTTCCACATAATTTAAACATGATCCAGGTATTATTGACAATTAAATTAAAAGAATAAAACCCCAAACCATTATTGACATACTTTGATTAAACCAAAATTATTTAAATGTAATAATTTTAGGTCTTGTTGGTTTTATTTGACAAAACAATTAATTGTTTTAGTAGCCTCTAGAATCACCAAAGTTCCAAAGATTTCTGCTAAAATTTGAGTAAAAATTGGAAACTTTATACCACATGAAAGTGGTTGTTGGTTTGGATATGCATGAGGGGAAGACTGGTTAACTCTGGAATACCACTGAAGGATACACGTTCAAGGTAATTTATGAACATTTAGTGGCATACAAGCATTTAAGTGTAAAAACTCTTTGGTACTATGTCCAAACCATCAAAATGATTGGATGGTACATATATACCGAGTTTCACTAATCCACAACATGAATGTTCTTTCACCCTATTAGTCAAAGGGAGATGTAAAATACTATTACTTAAAAGAGACAATTGACTTGAATCAAGTGATCTGAAGTCCGAGAAAAACAATTTCAAGTTGAAGGACATACATAGTGGGATTTCAAATGGGATGGAACTATTTAGTTTCCTGATATTTTCTTAATTCGCATTCATAATTATCCTTTATATTGACATCCTACTACCCTCATTCTTATTCCAATCTATGCATAGAATTAATCTAAAACATGCATTCCAAAAATAATTTGAGGAATAGATTATTATCAGACTAACCATGCTTCCATCCCACTTATCTATTGGAATAAACTAATATATCTCACGGAATAGGAGATAGACTAACCCAGTACAAAACTGTAAAATTTAGAAATAATTACCATGAAGAAACCATGACTTTAATAAAGAACAGACTTAAAATTGTGGCAACTCAATTTTTCCCAATATTTTGGAATGCGCCTTCAAACGAGATTGTGATTTACAAAAAGCCAAACATGTGAAAAATCGATAACAATGGTTCATCATTTATATTAGGTGCTAATCAAACCTTAGAAGAATTTAGAGGCACACATGATATGTTGTTTATATGAAATAAATATTCAGAACTACTATAGACCAAGGAATTCCTTACTCTTATGCAGACGTCTTGATTGAGTCCAAATAATGGCAAGAAGGATGCAACATAATAGAAGTACAAGAGACACACTAACTGCAACTAACCATATCTTATTCTTGATACCTACATAGAAACAATAGATATCAATGCACAATTGAATACATTTAGGCATATCACCAATTTGTAAACATCAGACAACAAGTTTCAGCTAAAGGTTTGATACAGTTCTAACACCATTGCCCCTAATATTGGAGGTTCGAGAACTAATTGGTTTAGGAGAGGACGGGGTAGATGAAAGGGTACGGTGGGTACTGGAAAGGAATTTTTTTTGATATGTTTAAGGTGAGCCTGTCATATGCATAGAACGAATGGTGAATATATTACACTCCCCCTAGTTATAGGTTTCGGGGGGGGGGGGGGGGGGGGTCCCTAAATTGTACTTGACAAGATATTTTGAGTTTTAAAGCCTAATTAACCCATAATGTTTCGGGCAAAGTCAGGATAACACCCTCTAGTATAAACAAGCTAAACCACATTCTTACATGTGTGAAACCATTCAAATGACACTCAAGATCCGTAAAAGACAATTTGTATAGTGCCATTGCATATGTGATCAAACATTGCTTGCTCATAGTTCTTACAAAACGAATACTTTATTTGATCTTCCAAGTTAGTCATGTCAGTTGTAGATAACCCGAAATTCACAAAAAAATATATGACCCAAAATTTTAGGTATAGCATATATTTCATATTTTCTTCCGAAAGATCAAGTATGATTTTTTTATTAGTTATGTTTGAGCCATCTTATGTTGGCTAGTTTCAAGTTGGCTATTTGCATCGACGATGGCCGCAAGTGAGTTCGTTGTGGCCGTGTGGACTTGATAATAAATCCCTGGTTTTTTAATAAAAAAGAAGGGAAAATTCAGTTTATAATTTTTGTTGTTGTACATAGTCAGTGTTCAACTAATTCTATCCTCTTCTAAAAAAAATAATTTTATCCCCGCCTTGCAAAAAAAACTAATTCTATCAGGGCAAAAAGAAAATCTAGGCAAAATTTTCAGCATGGCATAGAAGAAGGTAGCGGTGACACCACTAGTTCATGTACGAACTTTCTGAATATGAATATGACTCTGTCGTGTAACTCCATAGTCAAAGGTGCTTATATATGTATATATATATACCTCCTTTGCTCGGTGGACTCGCAGGGTTCGGTGGTGCAGGAGGCGCCGCCAGCCTCGACTTTGATGGCGCAGGTGATGGCGCCGGAGTTCCTTCAATACGAACCATGGCCTCGCCGATATAGAACGGGTACACCTCGAATCGTACGTTGCATCTCACCCCAGCCACCCTCTGTCCCTGTGCGCCAGGCACCCTCGTAAGGGCCATTTCGTCCATCACAAACCGGAGGCAATTTTTGCATCCGCCATACGTCAGGTCTGGCGTGCACTGCGCCAGGCTGTAAATCTTTGTTTGCGGATCGCTCCCATCGAACAGGGCCTCGCCGGTGGCTACCTTCTTTTGAGGGGCATCGCTCGCCGCCGCCGCATGCTCTGCAGTCTTGTTCATCAGCGTGTCCACGAGCACGTCGAAGCTGCTGGCCACTGCCGCAGGATTCACCGTGTTCGTGTTGTTGAGGACGACCTCCGGCTCGTTATACCAGGGCCAGAACGAGAAGGAGAGGAAATCCTGGTCGGAGAAGCGCACGGTGCAGCCGTCGTAGAAGAGTGTGGCGTCCTTGTCATCCGGGCAGAGCGTCGACGCCTCTACTGATGCGGAGGACAGGCACTCGTAGCAGGTGACGTTGTCCGGGGTGTCCCCGCGGCAGATGCCAAGGCCGTAAACCCTATCTGGGTCAGTGCCCTCCGTTCTTGTTGCGAAGCCGTTGCCGCCACTGAAGGTGGCCTCGTTGAAGAGGTATTTGGTGACACTCTGGACATTCTGTTGGTAGGTGCTATTGGCTTTGTACTTGCCGGTTTTGCCGCAGACAGTGGCGTATGTGTCACCAGTGGCCATGGGTGGCCGTAAGCTGGAGATGACGAGGAGGACGGTGAAGCACCATTGTAAAGGTTCCATGGTACTTGAGCGAGCTTAGGTGCGGATTAGCTAGAGCTCTCGGTGCGCTTCCCAAACTGTTTCGTAGGCTGGTAGATATAGCTGTTAAGTTGAGCGTGAAGCATTGCATTATGCCCTTGTACGTAGTGCCGCTGTCCCAATCAACCTGTGCAGAATGTTATTTTATGACTTAACTTTCCAGAGAGACCCGTGTCCCGCCGATCACGGCTAATTTTGTGGCCCGTCGTGTACGCCTGGGCTGGCGAAAGCATATGCATGGCTGATGGCTCGCGACCGATCGGCACGTTAGCATGCATGGATGACTTGGACTTTGGAAGCAGCCAGCAGAGTCTAGGTCGGATTTCGGGCCAGTGAACAAACTTTGAACAACGAGCGGATATAAACCCAGTCGCACAAGACAGTTGTCCAAGACTGAGATTGTCACATCCCCATTTTCCAAATACCGCATGCGTCCTCGGGCATGGTACATCTTTTTTTTCTATATATATCACCGGTCATAGTACATCTTATATTTAAATGGTTGCTTGGATGCCGAGAATTAGAGGTGAGCTTTCCGAAAACCCGTCGTTAGAGGATGTTTAGACAAACTAGTTTTGGTTAGGTTTTTTTTTTCTTTTTACGAGAAAACGTTCATTCTATTCATCAATTGTCAAGAAAGTAAAAAAAAACACCAGAAGTAAAAATTACTTTCAGTTATGAAGACCACCTAGTGACGACTACAAACACTGGAGCGAGCTGAAAGGAGCGCCGCCGTCATTGCCCCTCCCTCGTCGGAGTCGGATAAACATTTTTGTGATAGTCGTGAAGTCATCATGCTAAGGCCTTATAAGACCAGCGCACCAGAACAGCAACCGCCGCCTATGAATAAAAGCGTAGATTGGAAGGATCCAACCTACAAACACACATACGTAGACGCATGAAGATTGGATCCAGATAGATTCATCGAAGACAAGCGACGACTAGATACCACGCGATTTGCCTGATATACACGTCCCACTATAGGAAAATCCGGTTTTCCCGTGTGTTAGCCTATAAGCTGAGTGCTATTTTTCGGGCACCCGGCTTATGCTCCTCTAAGCCGTGCCCTGCGAGAAAAATACCCGGTAAATACAAAGAACTCGGCTTATGGTCATCTATAAGCCGAGTGTTGCAAAAAAAGCTCTCGGCTTATATGAACCACACGGTATCTACGGGAAAAAGCATCCGGCTTACAACACACACTCGGCAAAGACATCTGCCACATGTCTGCAATGAAAGTAGTTGACGGTGCCGTCACGGAGCAGCCTATAAGCCGTGTGTCCGATGAAATCACTCGGCTTACATTGTTTATAAGTTGTGTGTCATGCGTAAGCACTCGGCTTACAGGACACATAAGCCGTGTGCCCGATGAAAGCACTAGGCTTACATTTTTGCGGATTTTTTGCAACCCGTAACATTTATGAGAAATTGGTTTAAGATGGTTTTCATTGCATTTATATTTACTACTTAATTAGTATTATTATTCTCACCTATTTTCTGTCGACTAGTTTTCATGGGTCTTATTCGTGAAACTCCCAATTTAACGTCACTTTAATATTTTGATGACTCTTTCGACCCCCTAGCATACCTATATTATGATGACATGCAAAAATCACTACTGAAAGTTCACTCTACGCCGAGTGCTTTGCTCTTCGTCTAGAGCCAAGACACGGGCACTCGGTAACGCGAAGTAAGCCATGGTGCCGAGGTAATTCCCCCCTCCCCTGGGTGGTTGGGTCTGCCACTCCCTTGCCCGCAAAAGGCCTACGCATGTCGCAAAGACAGTACGTAGGATTTTACATGCCGCTTTTGGGCATGATTTCATGTGCCGCCTTGCAGATCTGCAATTTCCGGCGCCGAAACACTAGCGGTGCAATAAATGTCACAAATATTTTAGGCGGGTCCAAAAAATGCATGGGCCTGACACGTGTCATTCGATGAACTCCTTTGAGAGCACGAGAAGTTTCGAGGCCAACGGAGCAACAGGGCCCGCACTTCCTTCACAAACCCGACGCATTCCCTCTCGGTACCCAGAGACTACGTCGGAGATGGTGTAGTTTACAAGCAGCCTTAGGTGAGGCCTACTCGAAATACGCCCAAAATTTTACCACACCCTATGAGGGCCATATGATGACACCGTGCCAGCTCCCGAGGATTTCCGGCATCATACGATTTTTCGAGGATTTAAGTGGTTGGATCAGGCACGACGCTGAGGTAATTTTATCCCCCCGATGGTTGGGCCTGTCCCTCCCTTGTCTGCAAATGGCCTACCCATGTATGGGTGAAATAATGATACCATGCCAAGTTTTAACCTTTTAAGACTTCATTTGTAGTGCTTTTTTAATTTCAGGGTCATTTAACTCAAAAAAATAGCAATCCGCGTAGAGGGAAGTTTTTGGATACTTCTGCATCACAAAAAAATATGAAAAATTATTATCTGTCCTATATCACAAGTGCCCACGCCGAGTGGAAAAAATCATGATTTTATCGCGCTTCGAGTGTTCAATAATATTCACACCGCACCGTTAACGCGGAACGTTTACTATATCATGTCATCGCCGTCCGTAAGGGGGGGGGCACACCCCAGAGCCACGTGTTGCCTCTTCAGACATGCCACCACACCTTAAGGCATGTACAAGGGCCTCGTGCAACTCTCCGGTGGCATTGCTAACAGATACGTCTCCAACGTATCTATAATTTTTTATTGTTCCATGCTATTATATTATCAACCTTGGATGTTTTATATGCATTTATATGCTATTTTATATGATTTTTGGGACTAACCTCTTAACCTGGAGCCCAGTGCCAGTTTCTGTTTTTTCCTTGTTTTAGAGTATCGCAGAAAAGGAAAATCAAATAGAGTCCAATTGACCTGAAACTTCACGGAACTTATTTTTGGACCAGAAAAAGCCCACGGAGTATCGGAGTTGAACCAGAAAAGTCCCGGGCTGCCCACGAGGGTGGGGGCATACCCACCCCCTGGGCGCGCCCCCTGCCTCGTGGACAGCCTGGAGATCCACCGACGTACTTCTTCCTCTAATATATACCCATATACCCTAAAAAATTCGAGGAGCAGAATAGATCGGGAGTTCCGCCGCCAGAAGCCTCTGTAGCCATCGAAAACCAATCTAGACCCGTTCCGGCACCCTGCCGGAGGGGGGAATCCCTCTCCGGTGTCCATCTTCATCATCCCGGTGCTCTCCATGACGAGGAGGAAGTAGTTCTCCCTCGGGGCTGAAGGTATGTACCAGTAGCTATGTGTTTGATCTCTCTCTCTCTCGTATTCTTGAGGTGGTATGATCTTGATGTATCGCGAGCTTTGCTATTATAGTTGGATCTTATAATGTTTCTCCCCCTCTACTCTCTTGTAATGGATTGAGTTTTCCCTTTGAAGTTATCTTATCGGATTGAGTCTTTAAGGATTTTAGAGCACTTGATGTATGTCTTGCGTGGGATAACTGTGGTGACAATGGGTTATTCTATTGATTCACTTGATGTATGTTTTGGTGATCAACTTGCGGGTTCCGCCCATGAACCTATGCATAGGGGTTGGCACACGTTTTCATCTTGACTCTCCGGTAGAAACTTTAGGGCACTCTTTGAAGTACTTCTGTGTTGGTTGAATAGATGAATCTGAGATTGTGCGATGCATATCGTATAATCATACCCACAGATACTTGAGGTGACATTGGAGTATCTAGGTGACATTAGGGTTTTGGTTGATTTGTGTCTTAAGGTGTTATTCTAGTACGAACTCTAGGATAGATTGAACGGAAAGAATAGCTTCGTGTTATTTTACTACGGACTCTTGAATAGATCGATCAGAAAGGATAACTTTGAGGTGGTTTCGTACCCTACCATAATCTCTTCGTTTGTTCTCCGCTATTAGTAACTTTAGAGTGACTCTTTTTTGCATGTTGAGGGATAGTTATGTGATCCAATTATGATATTATTGTTGAGAGAACTTGCACTAGCACTACTAGGAAAAAACCTTATACACAGAAATTTAGCAATAGCACGTGTCAAAAATGGGCGCTAGTGCTAAATAGCAGTAGCGCGCGTGCGGAAACCGCGCTGCAGATACAACAGTAGCAGTAGCACGTGCACATGAAAAAGCGCTACCAGTAATATTCCCATTGCTAAAACGGTAGGCTACGCATAGCAGTAGCGGTCTTGGGAGAAGCGCGCTACCGCTAGGACATAAGTAGCAACGCGTTTCGCGCGGAGAGCGCTACTGCTAATGGAAATAAAATAAAATGAAAAACAAATGGAAAAGTAAATGAAAAAGAAACAAATAGAAAAAGGAGAAAGGAAAAAATAAAATGTAGAGAAAAATAAATGAAAAGGCGAAAAAAGGAGAAAGGCATAGCAGTAGCGTCTGTTCGTAGGAGGCGCTATAGCTAACGTAGCTGCAGCGCGTTTCCTAGACCCCTGCTGTAGAAACACAGAAATTACATAGCTATAGCAGTAGCGCGATTCGTGAAGATCGCTATAGCTAACTTAGCTATAGTGCGTTTCGTGAAAAGCGCTACCGCTAAGTTTGACTTAACCAAAAAACGGTTTCCTCCCTGCCACCACTTCTCCCCCAAATCCCTCGACCCACCCCGCCACCGTCTGCCCGATTCGCCGTCGTCTCCTGCCGACGTCGACGCCCTCGGAGCCACCAGAGCTGAGCGCCGTCGAGGCCACCGGAGCCGCCCCCAACGCCACCGGAGCCGCGCGGCCTCATCAACGCCACCGGAGCCGCAGTCGACGTCACCGGAGCCGCAGTCGACGGCACCGGATCCTCCCTCGCCACAACTTCCTCCCTTGCCGTCACCGAAGACGCCCCTGCCTCCCTCGCCACCACTGCCTCCCGCGCCACCACCGGAGCCATCCTCCGTAAGCCCCCGCCCCTCCTCTCTCTCCCTATATTAGTTAGGTTAATTTAGTTAGGAAAAGAACTTAGTTAGGTTAATTTAGTTAGGAAAAGAATTTAGATAGGGCTTTGACAGAGACGCCCCTACCTCCCTCGCCACATCTGCCTCCCTCGCCGTAGGAAAAATTGTATATGCTTAAGGCTTTGACAGAGACGCCCCTGCCTCCCTCGCCACATCTGCCTCCATCTATATTTGGTTTTTGAATTGAGTTTTAGAGAGCATGAGATTTGAGTAGATTTTCTTGAAGTGTCAAACACTAGGAGATGCAAATTTGAAGTGGTCATGATATATGAAAAATCATCAATTGTGTTTGCTCATTGATCATAATCGACATTGAAGTGGTTCGATTGTGCCCAAGTGGCCTTTTGTTGTTTCCAGGGAATGAAGCTGAGTGGCCTATGTTTTGCCGGAATGTTGATTCATTTCCATTCCGGCAAAATTCAGGTTCTCGATTTGTCCACTTTTTAGCAAAGGTCATGCCGAAATTTTCCGTGAATTTTGGCATGACTTGTGCTACAAACTAGGATATATCGAGTGCCCGGGATTTGCCGCACCGGGAAGGAGTCAACGTTCCTGCAAAACAATAGGCCTTTTTTATGTCATTATTCATTTTATTAGGTCTAGAATTAATTGACTAGATGTAATCGTAGGAAACATGGCTAGCAACGATGAAGGACAGGGTTCTGGTGCTTGCGACGACGTCTACCGGGCGGCAGCCAAATTTTTGAGCCTTGCCGATGAGACTGAGACCGGCGCTGAGATTGAGACCGGCGCCGAGACTGAGACCGGTATCGAGACCGACGCTCAGACTGAGGCCGGCGCCGAGACTAGCGGAGCCGGTGTAGAACCGAAAGCAAAGAGGCAACGGCTTCCTAACAAGCTCAGGACTACTAGACTGGTGGTCATGGAGGTGGATGACGGCAATTTTGAGCCAAAAGCGCCCCAGGAAGCGTGTGCGTGCTACGACAATCAAATAGGCTGCATCGTACGGACAACCGCCACCATCAACGTGTTCGAAATATGCCCTAGAGGCAATAATAAAATGGTTATTATTATATTTCTTTGTTCATGATAATTGTCTATTGTTCATGCTATAATTGTGTTATCCGGAAATCGTAATACATGTGTGAATACATAGACCACAACACGTCCCTAGTGAGCCTCTAGTTGACTAGCTCGTTGATCAAACGATAGTCATGGTTTCCTGACTATGGACATTGGATGTCATTGATAACGGGATCACATCATTAGGATAATGATGTGATGGACAAGACCCAATCCTAAGCATAGCTCAAAGATCGTGTAGTTTGTTTGCTGTAGCTTTTCCGAATGTCAAGTATCATTTCCTTAGACCATGAGATTGTGCAACTCCCGGATACCATAGGAGTGCCTTGGGTGTGCCAAATGTCACAACGTAACCGGGTGACTATAAAGGTACACAACAGGTATCTCCGAAAGTGTCTGTTGGGTTGGCGCGAATCGAGACTGGGATTTGTCACTCCGTATGACGGAGAGGTATCTCTGGGCCCACTCGGTAATGCATCATCATAATGAGCTCAATGTGACCAAGTGGTTGATCACGGGATCATGCATTACGGTACGAGTAAAGTGACTTGCCGGTAATGAGATTGAACGAGGTATTGGGATGCCGACGATCGAGTCTCGGGCAAGTAATGTACCGATTGACAAAGGGAATTGTATACGGATTGATTGAATCCTCGACATCGTGGTTCATCCGATGAGATCATCGAGGAGCATGTGGGAGCCAACATGGGTATCCAGATCTCGCTGTTGGTTATTGAACGGAGAGTCGTCTCGGTCATGTATGCGTGTCTTCCGAACCCGTAGGGTCTACACACTTAAGGTTCGGTGACGCTAGGGTTGTTGAGATATTAGTATACGGTAACCCTAAAGTTGTTCGGAGTCCCGGATGATATCCCGGACGTCACGAGGAGTTCCGGAATGGTCCAGAGGTGAAGATTTATATATAGGAAGTCAAGTTTCGGCCATCGGGAAAGTTTCGGGGGTAATCGGTATTGTACCGGGACCACCGGAAGGGTCCCGAGGGTCCACCGGGTGGGGCCACCTATCCCGGAGGGCCCCATGGGCTGAAGTGGGAGGGGAACCAGCCCCTAGTGGGCTGGTTCGCCCCCCTTGGGCCTCCCCCTGCGCCTAGGGTTGGAAACCCTAGGGGTGGGGGGCGCCACACTTGCCTTGGGGGGCAAGCCACCCCCTTGGCCGCCGCCCCCCTAAGAGATTGGATCTCCTAGGGCCGGCGCCCTCCCCTAGGGACCCTATATATAGTGGGGGAGGGAGGGCAGCCGCACCCTAGCCCCTGGCCTCTCCCTCCCGTGACACTCCTCCGTCTCCCTGCGCTTGGCGAAGCCCTGCCGAGATCACTGTTGCTTCCACCACCACGCCGTCGTGCTGCTGGATCTTCATCAACCTCTCCTTCCCCCTTGCTGGATCAAGTTGGAGGAGACGTCTACCCAACCGTACGTGTGTTGAACGCGGAGGTGTCATCCGTTCGACGCTAGGTCATCGGTGATTTGGATCACGTCGAGTACGACTCCATCAACCCTGTTCTCTTGAACGCTTCCGCGCGCGATCTACAAGGGTATGTAGATGCACTCCTCTCTCCCTCGTTGCTAGATGACTCCATAGATTGATCTTGGTGATGCGTAGAAAATTTTAAAATTCTGCTACGTTCCCCAACACAACGATGAGAAACTACAGAAGATAGATAATATGAGGACCTCCCTCCTAAAGAAATTTCACCAGATATTCTTGTTCCCGGGCCGGAATGAAAAGGATTATAAAGATCCAGATAAGGACCCGACAATGAAGAAGATAAACAAACATGCCATGACCAAGTTTAGCGACACGTTGGTCGCCTGGAAAACAAGGGTGAAAGCAAGGATCATCGACAAGAAGGAACCCTACTCCGAGATTGTAAAGGATAAACCGACAATCACAGAAGAACAGTTTCAAATATTCAAGGCGGCTTGCGAGGCCGAAGCTGCCAAAAAAAGTCTAAGTACATGAAGGGGCTTCAACAGAGGAACATTGGGAGCCACCACCTTGGAAGCCGTGGTTACGGCGGGAAGAGGTCCAAATGGGCCAAGGAGGACGCGGAAGCCGCGAGTCTGGGCATCCCAGACCCCTTGGCAGAGTTCACCGTCCCGCAGGAGCGTGACGTCCTCAGGGCCCGGCACCGTTGGGACCCAATGAAGCAAGTTTTCGAGATGAACGCGGTCACGATAGAGTTCATCAGACTGCTGGTAATTTTAGTTTTTGATCAATTCGACTGCACGTTAGTCATATTTGTAAACGATCCTTGTGCCTTTTGCAGAGAGAGCAGCACAGGATTGCGGCCGAAAGCGACTCGCCGTCTGAGGCGTTGGCGAGGCCCAAGTGGGACACTCCATTCAACCGGGCGTTGAACATATTGAAACGACTCCCGGTGGATACTCGACCGTCGTATGGACGCGTGCACGGTGTCGGAGACGGCGCCACGTGGAAGAAGTACTACAGTGAGACCAAGGAGGAGAGAAAGGAAAGACGGAGGTTAACAGAAGAAAACATCGACAAGAAGGTTGATATTGCGGTTGAGAAGAAATCATCTCAGACAGTCGCAACAGCGGTAGCTACCGCAAAACAGATGGTTGTAGATATGTCCACTTCCTTGGTTCTGGTCGTTTTCAATTGGACCAGGCAAAATCCAGAAAAAAATGCAGCAGACTTTCCCCTTGCTGACTTCTTGAGGAACAGCTCGACTAGCGTTGCACCAGCACCTGCAGCTACACCTGCTCCCGCACCGGACGTGCTCGGCGGTGCTTCGTCTTTGGCTGAGCTCGACGCCCTCATGGTATCTGTCACACCGGCCCCTTCAATAAATGTATAATCTCCCGTTTTCGTTGCCTTTCGGATGTCTCACGTCGCAGACTTTTCTTTGCAGGCCGACGAAACCCCATGCACCATATTGTACACCATCGGCGACCAGAAGGTGGACGTGGGGAAGGCGACAATAATGAAGCCGAAGGAACCATTGTTCCACAGCCGGCCGATCCCCTCTAACGTCTTCAAGGTTTCCGTGGCCAGTGTCAAACCGGGCCACGAGAATTTGCCTCCTCTGTTACTAGGGGGATGACGACGAGACCCCGCGGCTGCTTGGTGATTATAGCAATGGGTGGGTCATGTTGTGGCCAAAGAGTTTGCTTCGTCTGGAGGCGGCCGGGAGCACACCCACGAGCACGCAGCCTCAGCAAGGTATGAACACCAACACCCCACCTACCCAATTAGCGTCGGGTGTCGGGTTGGGTGATAGCGGACGGGGTAAGGAAGAGGCTCCATTAGTCGCTGATGACGCCGCCATGGATGAGGATGAGGATGACGATGGCATTCAACAGTATGTCTATACTGGCGCCTACTCAGGGTTTGGGTGTCATGAGTCGGTGCCTGAATTGCCGCCTCCGGAGGCTCAATGTATTATAGACGACTTTCCAGTAAAGAAGCCTAGGAAGAGAGCGAGGAAAGGCAAGAAAGCTGATTCTATGATCCAGCCGCCTCAGCAGCCTCGGGTTCAAGACCGTATAGATATCACCGGGGCAGATAAATTGCATATCCCCGGTCAACCAATCCTACCTGCAGCAGCACTAAAGGCCAGATTCGGCAATCTAAGGAGTCTTCATGATGATGTGCTGCGGATAGAGAAAGGCCTCATCACCTCGAAAGATCCAGGATACCCACTCTATGTGGTTAACGTTCCGCGGCAATTATCGTACGTTGACTTCTTCCCCGCGGATAAGTTCTTCCTTTGATTCGACTACATATTCGACATGTTTCACGTGAAGAAGCTGGATTTTACGTTTGTCCGCCTTTATGCCTTGCACATGAACTACATCATTGGGGTTGAGCAGATACCTTATATCTGTGTCGCTGACCCGTACTTCATGCATGAGAGCTTCTTGGGAGTCTGCGCAAAGCACCATGAATACACGAGGGACTACATAGTCAATTTCATGCTCGCCAATAAGGACAAGGAGGCGATTCTCATGCCTTATCATCCCTTGTAAGTCATCCGCGCAGATATCCTTCCTTCGATTTCAATCATTCATTTGCACGGTGGAGGCTAATTAATTTGAGGTGCACTTATTTTGCACAGCGACGGGCGCGGCGTCCTCATCATCCTCTACCCCTGATACTCCGACGCTCTTTACTTGGACTCGTTGAAGAACATTAACAAAAAATATTACACCCACATCAAGGAAATTGGCAATTCACGTTGAGGTTCTGGCGTAGGTAAGAAACGTTCTTGCTAGAAACCTATAGCAGCCACGTAAAAACATGCAACAACAATTAGAGGACGTCTAACTTGTTTTTGCAGCAAGTGTTTTGTGATGTGATATGGCCAAAGGATGTGATGAATGATATATGTGATGTATGAGATGATCATGTTCTTGTAATGGGAATCACGACTTGCATGTCGATGAGTATGACAACCAGGAGGAGCCATAGGAGCTGTCTTAATTTATTTGTGACCTGCGTGTCAACATATAAGGTCATGTAATTACTTTACTTTATTGCTAAACCGTTAGCCATAGTAGTAGAAGTAATAGATGACGTGACAACTTCAAGAAGACACGATGATGGAGATCATGATGATGGAGATCATGGTGTCATGCTGGTGACAAGATGATCATGGAGCCTCGAAGATGGAGATCAAAAGGAGCAAATGATATTGGCCATATCATGTCACTATTTGATTGCATGTGATGTTTATCATGTTTTACATCTTATTTTCTTAGAACGACGGTATCTTAAATAAGATGATCCCTCGTAATAATTTCAAGAAAGTGTTCCCCCTAATTGTGCACCGTTGCGAAGGTTCGTTGTTTCAAAGCACCACATGATGATCGGGTGTGATAGATTCTAACGTTCGAATACAACGGGTGTAAGCCAGATTTACACACGCAATACACTTAGGTTGACTTGACGAGCCTAGCATGTACAGACATGGCCTCGGAACACAGAAGACCGAAAGGTCGAGCATGAGTCATATAGAAGATACGATCAACATGAAGATGTTCACCGATGTTGACTTGTCCGTCTCAAGAGATGATCGGACACGGCCTAGTTAACTTGGATCATGTTTCACTTAGATGACTGGAGGGATGTCTATCTGAGTGGGAGTTCATTGAGTAATTTGATTAGATGAACTTAATTATCATGAACTTAGTCCAAAATATTTACAATATGTCTTGTAGATCAAATGGCCCACGTTGTCCTCAACTTCAACGCATTCCTAGAGAAAACCAAGCTGAAAGACGATGGCAGCCACTATACGGACTGGGTCCGAAACCTGAGGATCATCCTCATAGCTGCCAAGAAAGATTATGTCCTACAAGCACCGCTAGGTGACGCACCTGTCCCAGAGAACCAAGACGTTATGAACGCTTGGCAGTCACATGCTGATGATTACTCCCTCGTTCAGTGCAGCATGCTTTACAGCTTAGAACCGGGGCTCCAAAAGCGTTTTGAGAGACACGGAGCATATGAGATGTTCGAAGAGCTGAAAATGGTTTTTCAAGCTCATGCCCGAGTCGAGAGATATGAAGTCTCCGACAAGTTCTTCAGCTGTAAGATGGAGGAAAATAGTTCTGTCAGTGAGCACATACTCAGAATGTCTGGGTTGCATAATCGCTTGACTCAGCTGGGAGTTAATCTCCCGGATGACGCGGTCATTGATAGAATCCTTCAGTCGCTTCCACCGAGCTACAAGAGCTTTGTGATGAACTTCAATATGCAGGGGATGGAAAAGACCATTCCTGAGGTATATTCAATGCTGAAATCAGCGGAGGTAGAAATCAAAAAGGAACATCAAGTGTTGATGGTGAATAAAACCACTAAGTTCAAGAAAGGCAAGGGTAAAAAGAACTTCAAGAAGGACGGCAAGGGAGTTGCCGCGCCCGGTAAGCAAGCTGCCGGGAAGAAGGCAAAGAATGGACCCAAGCCCGAGACTGAGTGTTTTTATTGCAAGGGAAGTGGTCACTGGAAGCGGAACTGCCCCAAATACTTAGCGGACAAGAAGGCGACAACACTAAAGGTATATGTGATATACATGTAATTGATGTGTACCTTACCAGTACTTGTAGTAGCTCCTGGGTATTTGATACCGGTGCGGTTGCTCACATTTGTAACTCAAAGCAGGAGCTGTGGAATAAACGGAGACTGGCGAAGGACGAGGTGACGATGCGCGTCGGGAATGGTTCCAAGGTCGATGTGATCGCTGTCGGCACGCTGCCTCTACATTTACCTACGGGATTAGTTTTAAACCTCAATAATTGTTATTTAGTGCCAGCTTTGAGCATGAACATTGTATCAAGATCTCGTTTAATTCGAGATGGCTACTCATTTAAATCCGAGAATAATGGTTGTTCTATTTATATGAGTGATATGTTTTATGGTCATGCTCCATTGGTGAATGGTTTATTCTTAATGAATCTCGAGCGTAATGTTACACATATTCATAGTGTGAATACCAAAAGATGTAAGGTTGATAATGATAGTCCCACATACTTGTGGCACTGCCGCCTTGGTCACATAGGTGTCAAACGCATGAAGAAGCTCCTTGCAGATGGACTTTTGGAGTCTCTTGATTACGAATCATTTGACACGTGCGAACCATGCCTCATGGGTAAAATGACTAAGACTCCGTTCTTAGGAACAATGGAGCGAGCAACCAACTTATTGGAAATCATACATACTGATGTGTGCGGTCCAATGAGTGTTGAGGCTCGCGGTGGCTATCGTTATGTTCTCACCCTCACTGATGACTTGAGTAGATATGGGTATGTCTACTTAACGAAACACAAGTCTGAGACCTTTGAAAAGTTCAAGGAATTTCAGAGTGAGGTTGAGAATCAACGTGATAGGAAAATCAAGTTCTTACGATCAGATCGTGGGGGAGAATACTTGAGTCACGAATTTGGCACACACTTAAGAAAATGTGGAATAGTTTCACAGCTCACGCCGCCTGGAACACCTCAGCGTAATGGTGTGTCCGAATGCCGTAATCGCACTCTATTAGATATGGTACGATCTATGATGTATCTTACCGATTTATCGCTGTCATTTTGGGGTTATGCTTTAGAGACTACCGCATTCACTTTAAATAGGGCTCCGTCGAAATCCGTTGAGACGACACCTTATGAATTATGGTTTGGGAAGAAACCTAAGCTGTCATTTCTAAAAGTTTGGGGATGCGATGCTTATGTCAAGAAACTTCAACCTGAAAAGCTCGAACCCAAATCGGAAAAATGCGTCTTCATAGGATACCCTAAAGAAACTATTGGGTATACCTTCTACCTAAGATCCGAAGGCAAGATCTTTGTTGCCAAGAATGGGTCCTTTCTAGAGAAAGAGTTTCTCTCGAAAGAAATAAGTGGGAGGAAAGTAGAACTTGATGAAGTATTACCTCTTGAACCGGTAAGTGGCGCAGCTCAAGAAAATGTTCCTGAGGTGCCTGCACCGACTAGAGAGGAAGTTGGTGATGATGATCATGAAACTTCAGATCAAGCTACTACTGAACTTCATAGGTCCACGAGGACACGTTTCGCACCAGAGTGGTACAGCAACCCTGTCTTGGAAATCATGTTGTTAGACAACGGTGAACCTTCGAACTATGAAGAAGTGATGGCGGGCCCGGATTCCGACAAATGGCTGGAAGCCATGAAATCCGAGATAGGATCCATGTATGAAAACGAAGTATGGACTTTGACTGACTTGCCCGTTGATCGGCGAGCCATAGAAAATAAATGGATCTTTAAGAAGAAGACAGACGCGGATAGTAACGTAACCATCTATAAAGCTCGGCTTGTCGCTAAGGGTTATCAACAAGTTCAAGGGGTTGACTACGATGAGACTTTCTCGCCCATAGCGAAGCTAAAGTCCGTCCGAATCATGTTAGCAATTGCCGCATTCTATTATTATGAGATATGGCAAATGGACGTCAAAACGGCATTCCTTAATGGTTTCCTTAAGGAAGAATTGTATATGATGCAGCCGGAAGGTTTTGTCGATCCTGAGAATGCTGACAAGGTGTGCAAGCTCCAACGCTCGATTTATGGGCTGGTGCAAGCATCACGGAGTTGGAACATTCGTTTTGATGAGATGATCAAGGCGTTTGGGTTTACGCAGACTTATGAAGAAGCCTGCATTTACAAGAAAGTGAGTGGGAGCTCTGTAGCATTTCTCATATTGTATGTGGATGACATACTGTTGATGGGAAATGATATAGAATTCTTGGAAAGCATAAAGGCCTACTTGAACAAGTGTTTTTCAATGAAGGACCTTGGAAAAGCTGCTTATATATTAGGCATCAAGATCTATAGAGATAGATCGAGACGCGTCATTGGTCTTTCACAGAGTACGTACCTTGACAAGATATTGAAGAAGTTCAAAATAGATCAGTCAAAGAAGGGGTTCTTGCCTGTATTGGAAGGTATGAGATTGAGCACGGCTCAATGCCCGACCACGGCAGAAGATAGAGAAAGATGAGTGTCGTGCCCTATGCCTCGGCCATAGGGTCGATCATGTATGCTATGTTGTGTACCAGACCTGATGTAAACCTTGCCGTAAGTTTGGTGGGAAGGTACCAAAGTAATCCCGGCATGGAACACTGGACAGCGGTCAAGAATATCCTGAAGTACCTGAAAAGGACCAAGGATATGTTTCTCGTTTATGGAGGTGACGAAGAGCTCGTCGTAAAGGGTTACGTCGATGCTAGCTTCGACACAGATCTGGATGACTCTAAGTCACAAACCGGATACGTGTATATTTTGAATGGTGGGGCAGTAAGCTGGTGCAGTTGCAAGCAAAGCGTTGTGGTGGGATCTACATGTGAAGCGGAGTACATGGCAGCCTCGGAGGCAACACAAGAAGCAGTCTGGGTGAAGGAGTTCATTACCGACCTAGGAGTCATACCCAATGAGTCGGGCCCGATGACTCTCTTCTGTGACAACAATGGAGCTATTGCCCTTGCCAAGGAGCCCAGGTTTCACAGGAAGACCAGGCATATCAAGCGTCGCTTCAACTCCATTCGTGAAAGTGTTCAAAATGGAGAGATAGAGATTTGTAAAGTACATGCGGACCTCAATGTGGCAGATCCGTTGACTAAACGTCTCCCTAGAGCAAAACATGATCAACACCAGAACTGCATGGGTGTTCGATTCATCACAATGTAACTAGACTATTGACTCTAGTGCAAGTGGGATACTGTTGGAAATATGCCCTAGAGGCAATAATAAAATGGTTATTATTATATTTCTTTGTTCATGATAATTGTCTATTGTTCATGCTATAATTGTGTTATCCGGAAATCGTAATACATGTGTGAATCCATAGACCACAACACGTCCCTAGTGAGCCTCTAGTTGACTAGCTCATTGATCAAAAGATAGTCATGGTTTCCTGACTATGGACATTGGATGTCATTGATAACGGGATCACATCATTAGGAGAATGATGTGATGGACAAGACCCAATCCTAAGCATAGCTCAAAGATCGTGTAGTTCGTTTGTTGTGGCTTTTCCGAATGTCAAGTATCATTTCCTTAGACCATGAGATTGTGCAACTCCCGGATACCGTAGGAGTGCTTTGGGTGTGCCAAACGTCACAACGTAACTGGGTGGCTATAAAGGTACACTACAGGTATCTCCGAAAGTGTCTGTTGGGTTGGCACGAATCGAGACTGGGATTTGTCACTCCGTATGATGGAGAGGTATCTCTGGGCCCACTCGGTAATGCATCATCATAATGAGCTCAATGTGACCAAGTGGTTGATCATGGGATCATGCATTACGGTACGAGTAAAGTGACTTGCCGGCAATGAGATTGAACGAGGTATTGGGATACCGACGATCGAGTCTCGGGCAAGTAACGTACCGATTGACAAAGGGAATTGTATACGGATTGATTGAATCCTCGACATCGTGGTTCATCCGATGAGATCATCGTGGAGCATGTGGGAGCCAACATGGGTATCCAGATCCCGCTGTTGGTTATTGACCGGAGAGGCGTCTCGGTCATGTCTGCATGTCTCCCGAACCCGTAGGGTCTACACACTTAAGGTTCGGTGACGCTAGGGTTGTAGAGATATTAGTATGCAGTAACACGAAAGTTGTTCGAAGTCCCGGATGAGATCCCGGACGTCACGAGGAGTTCCGGAATGGTCCGGAGGTAAAGATTTATATATAGGAAGTACAGTTTCGGCCATCGGGAAGGTTTCTGGGGTCGCCGGTATTGTACCGGGACCACCGAAAGGGTCTCGGGGGTCCACCGGGTGGGGCCACCTATCCCGGAGGGCCTCATGGGCTGAACTGGGAGGGGAACCAGCCCCTGGTGGGCTGGTGCGCCCCCCTTGGGCCTCCCCTGCGCCTAGGGTTGGGAAACCCTAGGGGTGGGGGCGCCCCCCACTTGGCTTGGGGGGGAAGCCACCCCTTGGCCGCCGCCCCCTTGGAGATCCATCTCCTAGGGCCGGCCCCCCCAAGCCCCCTATATAAAGAGGGAGGAGGGCAGCCGCACCCCCTTGCTCTTGGCGTCTCCCTCTCCCTCTGTTACACCTCTCCTCCCCGCTTGCGCTTGGCGAAGCCCTGCCGGGATCCTGCTGCATCCATCACCACGCCGTCGTGCTGCTGAATCTTCATCAACCTCTCCTTCCCCCTTGCTGGATCAAGAAGGAGGAGACGTCATCCCAACCGTACATGTGTTGAACGCGGAGGTGTTGTCCGTTCGACACTTGGTCATCGGTGATTTGGATCATGACGAGTACGACTCCATCAACTCCGTTCTCTTGAACGCTTCCGCGCGCGATCTACAAGGGTATGTAGATGCACTCCTCTCTCCCTCGTTGCTAGATGACTCCATAGATTGATCTTGGTGATGCGTAGAAAATTTTAAAATTCTGCTACGTTCCCCAACACGACACGGGGCGGCGGCGGCGGGAGGGAGGGACGCGGTGGCGCCAGGGTGTGGCGGCGGCAGGGTGTGGCGGTGGCGGGGTGTGGAGGCGGTGGGGAGCGGCGGCAGCGGGGAGAGGGCGGCAGTGGCGCTGGTTGAAAGCTAGGGTAGGATCGAGAGGTCTGATACCATGTTAGAGAAGGGTTTGGCAATGCAACTCACGATGGTATTGATCGGGTGCAGATGCACGTATATATGTACAATATGGGCTTCAACCTCAACTATACAAAGACTGGGAGGTAGACCAAGATATACAAATATATATATGCAAAATATATGTTCACCATTCATGGGTAGAGCGTCAGTGTTTGAATATTTGCCCTATGCCCCTGTCTATTCTTGAGAGGGATCAGTTTTGCCTTTGTGATGGACATGTCGCTCTATTGGGTCAACAAATTACGCCAAAAACTTCCATGAACAATCCTGCTTGAGAAAGGCAAAGCACACCCTTCTACTCCCTTCATTCCTAAATGTAAGTTTTTTTAGAGATTTTAATAAAAATTATATACGAATGTATATAGACATATTTTAAGTGTAAATTCACTCATTTTACTTTGTATGTAGTCTGTATTGAAATCTCTAAAAAAACTTATATTTCGGAAGGGAGGGAGTAGCTGCTTAGAACATGTCATGGTCATTACCTTACAAGGAAAGCATATGAGTTGTGTTTTACAAATTTCTGTCTAGCCTGTAATCCTAAAACCAGAAAATCCTAACAGTTTGGTTGTGATAAAACGATGCCAGCCCTATTTACCTTGTAGATCATCTTCATCGATCGTGTTCCATACCATCAAACATGTGTGAGCACTAGAAGGCCACAAAATTATTGGGAAAAAAGCAAGTACTCTTTTTAGGGTGAGTACGTAGTTAAGATGAGCATAAAGTAACAATCCTAGGTTTTGCGAAGCCTAGTTGCTTTTTCCCACATCTCCATTACAGTATCCGGACAAGTTCTTTTGAGCCGATTGTACCCTCTGCTTGCCACCACATCATCTATTTTAGTAGATGATGATGATGCAATAAATCGAATGCAAGCATCTTGTAGCCGAGAACAAATATGTTGATTGGCCAAAGCCAATGTAGTTGCAAGGGACTCGGCATCGAGGTCTTTGCAGAGGATGCTTTCACACATAAGCTTCAATCTTTCCATGCCATACCGGTCCGCAGCCATCAGCAGGTGCCTGGTCACCTCTTTCTTATCGTCTCCATCCAGCAAGTCATCATCGCCCATGACAGGCAACAAATTGTTATAGATGAAGTGGAGAAGAAACTTGAAGACAAGAGGTTGCATGTTGTTAATGACGATGCGGCTTGAATCCTTCTCCATCATCGGCCCATAGAGCATCACCTTGAAAACCGGAGACCGCATCGCTAGCACGAGCTTGTGTGCTGGAAATTTCTCTCCTTGAACCTCGAATGTCACATCCACGCCCTCCTTTGCCTCTAGTAGCTTCCCGAGTTGGTCCGTGATTTCCGACGTCGGTGACGCCTCCTCCTCCTCAATATGGGCCTCCTCCTCGATAACATATGGTTCCTTGATGACGGTCAAGGCGCATTTGATAGTGAGACGATCGTCAACAACATAGCTTGATGCTTCCATCTCGCCCCTGTTTAACTTGTGAGTGACAAAGTAGTCTGGATTGGGAAGATTGGCCGACAAGGCGGCCACCGACGAAGAAAACTGCTTGGTTGTCCAGTGGAACAAGCTGATTGTGGAGGATACCCGCGCCGTCAATGCCATGTGGTCCAGCTCCTTCAGCTCCAGAGCGACCACTATGTCGTCCTTGCCATCTTCCATACACCCGTCCGGGTAATAGTGGAGGCACCACTCATGGCCGCCAACAGTGAACCATGACGACTCGATGTAGCAGCCGACGCCCATGCCCCTGTGAATGCTGTAATTGGAGATCTTGAACAAGTGCTCCCCTTGCTCCCACTCCGCTGTGCACGTCGATGCGCTCAGCAACATTGACATTACCAATTTCTTTTCTTGGTAAGGCCTCCTTTGGTTTGAAGGATTTTTGTAGGAATTTCATAAGATTGGATTTTTGTAGGAAAAATTCCTTTAGAGCCCTTTGGTTTGGAGGAATGGAATCCTATTCCTATGGAGGAATTCTTCCTATCCTTCACATTTCATAGGAAAATAAACATTAATCTAGACTCAATGGAAAAAGTCATATGAAGTGAATCAAATGACATCTACTTTCTTATTCCTATTTATAGGATTTGAGATGCATGTATCTCATTTCCTATGACTTCTCTATTCCTATGATTTTTCTATCCTATGAACCAAAGGAGGCCTAAGTGTATCTATCATGTCCTGGTAGTGGTGCGGATTGATTCTTGAGGTGATTTCTCTTCTTTCTTTTCACAACCCACCTCTTATACTTATACTAGTAGTACATCTCGATCTGTGTTGATCCAATCGAATTAGCAATGCAATCACATGATGTACTTTGATCCGGAGTCGGTGGCTGGCTCCGTAACCTAGTCCAACACGATCCTTTCCCCTCACAATGCTTATTTTCTGTTTTTTCTTTGAGACATCTTATTTTCCGATTGGGCCAGAAGCTGGGCTCTGCCATCTCAGCTATAGCATAGCAGACTAAAAGGCCCACAATGCTTAGGTGGCATTTGTTTGGGCTTCAGATTGTGATTCTTGGATTCTAGCCTCTTCAAAATCTGATTCTCAAACAAACAGTCAGATTCTTACCTCAAGATTCGTAGAATCGATTCTACCAAATGCACTACGCACGCCCTGAAGCCGGAATCAGCGATTTCGTTGGTTCCCGAGCTGCCACTTACCCCCTTTCAACAATAGGCCAACATCTCCCCGTTATTACGATGGAATTGTCACTCCGTCCCAACCCAACTAATGCCACCGACAGGGTCTCCTCTCGTTCGTTCCTCTCCTTTGTTCTCACACAGCGAACAGAAACAGAGAGGCGATGGCGGAGGGGAACTTTTGGTTCCTGGGTACATATGTACTCTATATGCAAAAAAAATAGTAATTCAACAAAAAGTCAAAAATTTCTAAAAATATTTTTGATAAAAACTTGACCTTCCATTGTACTAGTGAGAAAAGTGACAAAAACATAAAATTCCTCTTTGACTTCTTTTCAAAAAAGACAAATTTCCGGTCAAAATAGCGTGAATAGTGATCTATAGTAGCAAATAAATTTTGTCTTTTTCGCTGTGAAGTCAACATAGTTTTCTTTTTTCTGAAAATGTGTATACTAGTGCGCAAGTAAGTCAACTTTATTCTAGAAATAGTTTCTTCACTATTTTGACTTTTTATTTAACTATTAAAAATAAATCCCCATATAGGGTACATATGTACCTAGGAATCATTGGGTATTTCCCAGGCGATGGCTCTCTAGGTTTCGGCCGCCGCCACCACCGCTAGCCCCGTCGCCACCTGGGCGTGCATATCAGGGGCCCTCCTCCCCCCACCATACACCGGCGACGAGATCCGCTGCGCTGCCGTCCCCTAGCTCCACCTAAGTCGTGCCGCCCCTGGTCTACGCCTGCACCGCCGCCGCTCATCCCCGCCTGCGCCACCGGCTCAAGTTGTCTGTGCACCTCGTCGGAGCTCCTGCTGCACCGCACCTTCGCCCACCTTGGCCCTCGACTCGAGCTACACCCGCTTGACTGCACCTTCGCTGCCCGGTTGATGCTAGGTTGTGAGCATGAAATGCTTGATCTTGAAGAGGATGAAACCAAGGAGGAAGAACTACATACTACCCAAGCCAAGAAGGCAAAGAAGGGGCCAGGGAAGATGGATGGAAGCTCTATGAAACTATGATGATTGGTTAGTATATATTTTGGATGATATGTGCACATATGTAAGACTATGATGGTTGGTCCATATATGGATGATATATTTCGTATGGAAGACTACGAGGGTTGATTCTTTTTTTGATGTTACGTTTCATATGCATGTTTCGGATGATATATTCATACCATTTGTCATTTCTCAAAAAATACATTCTCTATATTGTGTTTTTTGCACTAGTTCTCACTTTATCAAGTCAAAACAGAGCGCAGGGTAGTGGTTGGTATGGTGGCTGGATCCGGAGCTCCTGAGGTGCGGGTTGGGATCGGGGGAAACCCCTGTTGGCGTGTCCGACACCGGCGCGGTGACGCTTGTGGGCACCAGCTGACCTTCCGGGAGGGCGTCGGGGGCTACCCTTCCTCTTGCCTCGTTGTGTACCGGGGGAAACCCTTGGCAACAGCGTCGTCATCGTCGCGATCCTTCTTGGAGGTGTTGATAGGTGCCGGCGCTTCGGAGTCTTGGAGTCTAGTGGAAGATCCTGGTGGGCACAGTGGTCGCGAGGCTTCTTCTTTTTTTGTTGATCCGCCGTTGTCGGCATTTGTTTCTTCGTTCTTTCTCTGTCCTTTCTTTTGGGCGTGACTGTGCTGCTTCCGCCCCAGCACCTATCCCTGTATGGTTCGGTTGGTTGCTTTGTATACAAAGCGGAGGGAAACCCCTTTTTCGGCAAAAAACAGATAATTTGTGCTTTAATCTGCATATAAACACCATAGTCAGCAGTCGAGGGCGTTACTGACATTTCACAACACCCACAACTCCTAAAGCTGACAAACAACAGGGTAAACAAACAGCCAGAGTTTGATTCTCAGGAATCCATAGCAAAATGATTTTCAGAAATCTGTAGCCCAAACAAAGGGGGCCTTAAGGGTCGCCTTGCGCTTTTAGATGGAGCTCACGCCCTCAAGCAACACATGAGTTCATCAAAAGATTCATGGCTGACCTGGAAATCATCAAGGAAAATCAACCAGGGGCTAAGAGGGGGCCTCTGCAACAGCAAGCAACTGGGAGCACGAGGCCTAAAGCCCCACCAGCGGGGTATGCAAAAATTCATGTAGATACCGGAGTGTCCAACTCCCATCGGCGCGGTACAGCTGCAGCAGTGGCAAGGGACCAGTGTGGGAACTATCTTGGCAGCTCGTCGCTTGTGATTGAAGGATTACACGACCCATCAGCCTTCGAGGCAATAGCCTGCCCCGAGGGACTTTCACTCGCTGAAGATTTGGTGCTTCAGAGTTGCGTCATTGCATGTGATGCTAAGCAGGTCATTCAGGACATCCAGAGTACCAGCAGAGGGCGGTATGGTCAGATCATCACCGAGATTAAAGCTAGAGCTGCAAATATCAACTGTAATTTTGTTTTTAAGGCCGGTCGGCTAATATCAACTGCGGATTAGCTAGAGCTCTCGGTGCGCTTCCCAAACTGTTTCGTAGGCTGGTAGATATAGCTGTTAAGTTGAGCGTGAAGCATTGCATTATGCCCTTGTACGTAGTGCCGCTGTCCCAATCAACCTGTGCAGAATGTTATTTTATGACTTAACTTTCCAGAGAGACCCGTGTCCCGCCGATCACGGCTAATTTTGTGGCCCGTCGTGTACGCCTGGGCTGGCGAAAGCATATGCATGGCTGATGGCTCGCGACCGATCGGCACGTTAGCATGCATGGATGACTTGGACTTTGGAAGCAGCCAGCAGAGTCTAGGTCGGATTTCGGGCCAGTGAACAAACTTTGAACAACGAGCGGATATAAACCCAGTCGCACAAGACAGTTGTCCAAGACTGAGATTGTCACATCCCCATTTTCCAAATACCGCATGCGTCCTCGGGCATGGTACATCTTTTTTTTCTATATATATCACCGGTCATAGTACATCTTATATTTAAATGGTTGCTTGGATGCCGAGAATTAGAGGTGAGCTTTCCGAAAACCCGTCGTTAGAGGATGTTTAGACAAACTAGTTTTGGTTAGGTTTTTTTTTTCTTTTTACGAGAAAACGTTCATTCTATTCATCAATTGTCAAGAAAGTAAAAAAAACACCAGAAATAAAAATTACTTTCAGTTATGAAGACCACCTAGTGACGACTACAAACACTGGAGCGAGCTGAAAGGAGCGCCGCCGTCATTGCCCCTCCCTCGTCGGAGTCGGATAAACATTTTTGTGATAGTCGTGAAGTCATCATGCTAAGGCCTTATAGGACCAGCGCACCAGAACAGCAACCGCCGCCTATGAATAAAAGCGTAGATTGGAAGGATCCAACCTACAAACACACATACGTAGACGCATGAAGATTGGATCCAGATAGATTCATCGAAGACAAGCGACGACTAGATACCATGCGATTTGCCTGATATACACGTCCCACTATAAGAAAATCCGGTTTTCTCGTGTGTTAGCCTATAAGCCAAGTGCTATTTTTCGGGCACCCGGCTTATGCTCCTCTAAGCCGTGCCCTGCGAGAAAAATACCCGGTAAATACAAAGAACTCGGCTTATGGTCATCTATAAGCCGAGTGTTGCAAAAAAAGCTCTCGGCTTATATGAACCACACGGTATCTACGGGAAAAAGCACCCGGCTTACAACACACACTCGGCAAAGACATCTGCCACATGTCTGCAATGAAAGTAGTTGACGGTGCCGTCACGGAGCAGCCTATAAGCCGTGTGTCCCATGAAATCACTCGGCTTACATTGTTTATAAGTTGTGTGTCAAGCGTAAGCACTCGGCTTACAGGACACATAAGCCGTGTGCCCGATGAAAGCACTAGGCTTACATTTTTGCGGATTTTTTGCAACCCGTAACATTTATGAGAAATTGGTTTAAGATGGTTTTCATTGCATTTATATTTACTACTTAATTAGTATTATTATTCTCACCTATTTTCTGTCGACTAGTTTTCATGGGTCTTATTCGTGAAACTCCCAATTTAACGTCATTTTAATATTTTGATGACTCTTTCGACCCTCTAGCATATCCATATTATGATGACATGCAAACCTTGTAGGTAGTGCCGCTGTCCCAATCAAACCTGTGCAGAATGCTATTTTACGACTTAAATTTCCAGAAAGACCTGTGTCCCGCCGTTCACGGCTAATTTTGTGGCCCGTCCTGTACGTCTGGGCTGGCGAAAGCATATGTATGGCTGATGGCTCGCGACCGATCGGCACGTTAGCATGCACCGATGACTTGACTTTGCAAGCAGCCTGCAGAGTCTAGGTCAGATTTCGGGTCAGCTGTCGGATGTGGGGTTCCGGCAAATCCTTAAGATTTGAATACTGGGGTATGCGCGAAGTCTTTCCCTCCTACCGATCTACGCCCTAACTCACTAAAATCTCGTCACTGGTGGAAAAAGGGCCTTTGGTCGCGGTTCGCAACTGCCATTAGTCGCGGTTGCGCAACCGCGACCGAACGGGCGCGACTAAAGGCCCCCCCCTTTAGTCGCGGTTGCTTAAGAACCGCGACTAAAGGCCCGTCCACGTGGGCGCCAGGTGGCCGTCGGGGCGGAGGACCTTTAGTCGCGGTTCTTCTGGCCAACCGCGACTAAAGGCCGCCGCAGGTTTAGGGTTTTAGCCCCCCCCCCCTTAAACCTGTTTTCTGTTTAATTTGTATTGTTTTATTTCTTTTGTGCTTTATTTTAATTTTGAAGGAGTTTCATATATTCTACGGTACTACATACATGCATATGAATGTACAATTTCAAATAAATTTGAAATTAGAACCAAAAAGAATTCAAGAGGAATATACAATATATATTCAATATCATCGGATGACCATATACAATTTTGAACAAGTTTCCATACATGATTTAATGCATATAAAGTTCTACGTCCTCGTAATAGTGTTCTCCTTTAGGATGGAGGACTTCCCTGCTGAACCATCCAGCTAGTTCCTGTTGAAGTGGTCGGAAGCGAGCTTCTGGACTAAGCATCCACCGAAGGTTATTCCTCTGAGCATTGGTATCACTCGGAACCCGCTCAGAGGTGTATCTCCGGATCATCTCACAGACATAGTATCCACATAGATTGGTCTCCGGTGGCTGAATATCCCCAGCATTCTTAGCCTTTAACATTTTGAATTCTAGCTCTTTTTTGAATTCACCGACCTTTGTATCTACGAACCGTCTCCAAACCCTACGAGGCAAAGAAAATTAAATGAACAAGAGAGTTATTAATTAGTTCACGTATTTAATTTTTTCACTGATTCATGACATATTCGTGAATTTAAAAATTATTCGTGTATTTCAAAAAATTGATTTTATTAGACACAAAAAAATTCATCAAAACAAAAAAATATTAATGAATTCCAAAATTTATTCGCTGATTAAAACAGTGTTCACAAAGTTTCAATAAATTTCACAATTTTAAAAATTGTACGCGAATTTGTAAAAATGTTCATGGATTTGAAAATATGCATTATTTAAAATGTTCACAGTTATTTTTAAAAAAATCACAAAATTCTCTCTCTCTCTCTCTCTGCTCTCTCTCTCTCTGCTCTCTCTCTCTGCTCTCTCTCTCTGCTCTCTCTCTCTCTCTCTCTCTGCTCTCTCTCTCTGCTCTCTCTCTCTCTCTGCTCTCTCTCTCTCTCTCTCTCGATCAACGCCGGCGAGGCCGGCCGCCGGCGAGGGAGGCCGGCGCGGGGCGGCGCGGTGGTGGGCGAGGGAGGCCGGCGCGGGCGGCGTACTAGGGCGAAAGGGGGCGGCGGGCGCCGTACGTGGGTGAGAGGGGGCGGCGGGCGACGGCGGGCGGCGTCGAGGGCGCGGGCGACGGCGGGCGGCGTCGAGGGCGAGGTCGACGGCGGGCGGCGTCGAGGGCGAGGGCGGCAGGCCTTCGGCGCGGCAGAGGCAGAGCGGAGAAATGGAGGCGACGGGTCGGGCGCATGTATTTATAGCCCCCCCTTTAGTCGCGGTTGGGGAGGCGACCCGCGACTAAAGGGCGACCCGCGACTAAAGGGTAACCTTTAGTCGCGGTTGGGGAGGCGACCCGCGACTAAAGGACTTTTTTGGCGGGTTTTTCATTCCCGCGCGCAACCACCTTTAGTCGCGGTTGGGCAGGCCAACCGCGACTAAAGGTATTTTCCAAATACTTTTTCTTTTTCAAAATCTTAAAAATACAAATAATATATCAAAAAATTCAGAAAAATAAAACTAATTCAATTCAAAATTCTAAAAATACAAATAATATATCAAGAAATTAAGAAAAATAAAACTAATTCAATTCAATATGTTAAAAATACAAATAACATATCAAAAATTAAGAAAAATAGAACTAATTCAATTCAATATGTTAAAAATACAAATAATATATCAAAAAATTCAGAAAAAAAACTAATTCAATTCAAAATGTTAAAAATACAAATAATATATCAAAAAATTCAGAAAAATAAAACTAATTCAATTCAAAATTCTAAAAATACAAATAATATATCAAAAAATTCAGAAAAAAAACTAATTCAATTCAAAATGTTAAAAATACAAATAATATATCAAAAAATTCAGAAAAATAAAACTAATTCAATTCAAAATTCTAAAAATACAAATAATATATCAAAAAATTCAGAAAAATAAAACTAATTCAATTCAAAATTCTAAAAATACAAATAATATATCAAAAAATTCAGAAAAATAAAACTAATTCAATTCAAAATGTTTCGTCAAGGGTAATATAATTCACATGATCCATTCACGGGTAATATAATTCACATGATCCATTCAACAAAGTTTGGTACAATAAATTATTACACATCATTTCTTCCCTTGTGTCCCTGCTTGCTTACGATTGTGCCGTATATATAATTAACCATCATGCATTTGTTAAACTAACTAGCTACAAACAATATAAATTAAACAATGAACTGCACACATGCATATTTTATCAATGACACACATGCATGAAAGGTTCAAGTTGCTAACCGCGATCGAGGAGGAAAAAATAAATGAGGAACCTCAAGTGTGGCTCCAACACTTCATATCATGTTTGTTTCACCCTCTTAGGGCATTTCATCAAACACCTTGTGTGCATAAGAGGAACCAAAAGCAAACCTACACCCCCTTGTGAAGCTTGTGAAGAGAAGTGGCACCAAATGGCTAAGTGAGCGTGCTGAACTGGTATATATAGGGGAGGAGCTTTAGTCGCGGTTGGCCTGGCCAACCGCGACTAAAGGCCTTTGCGCACCTTTAGTCGCGGTTGGCCTGGCCAACCGCGACTAAAGCCCCTCACGTGCACCAGCTGGCCACCGAGCGCCCTGGGCCCAGGCCTTTGGTCGCGGTTCGTCTGCCGAACCGCGACTAAAGACTTCATTAGTCGCGGTTCCTACAGTTTCGCGACTAATGGGGCTGGACGGAAGCCTCTTTTTCTACCAGTGCGTGGACGAACTCGACGAACTCGCAACACAAAAAGACACGAGGTTTATACTGGTCCGGGCCACTGTTGTGGTGTAATACCCTACTTCAGTATGGTGGTGGATTGCCTCTAGGGCTGATGATAAACAGTACAAGGGAAGAACAACCTCGTGAGGTTAAGATGTTCTTGTGCTTGCGGACTTGTGTGTATCTCTGGATCCGATGAAATGAGATCAGATCAGATCTCTCCTCTACTATGGTGGCTAGCTCTACTTATATATGCCCTGATCCTCTTCCCAAATGTTAAGCGGGAAGGGAGCCAACAATGGTGGGAAAATTTGAAGGGGGATAACTAGTACAAGCTATCCTGACAAAAGTGATCTTCGTCTGTGAAAAGCTCTGGTGGTGACGCCGTCTTGGGCTCCACGATGATCTCTGTCATGCCGTCCTTTGGTCTTGGTCTCGTTGCACTAATATAGTAACCTTTGCCTGATGCCTCGGTACTTTTCGCCTGTCCTGGCCTCCTTAGCACCAAAGAGAAAATAAGGACGCTGCGCACGCTGACGCCAGCTTGGTGTCGATTGTCATGGCTCACGTCACGAGAGCCTCGTGAGGTTCGCCTCGCCTTGATATCTCCGCTCCTCGTGAGCCTGCCTGATTAGGCCACTCGGGAGGAGGTCTCGTGTCGTTCGTCTCGCAAGGCTTGGCCCCTCGCGAGGGTCTTGGGTGCCTTGTTGGTGAAGATGGGTTGTACAGCCTGCTGGCTCCGCCACGCCACGGGCCGCAGGCAGGCAAGTCTGGGGACCCTGTTCCTAGGATGCCGACAGTAGCCCCGGGCCCAAGGTGCCCTGGGGCTTGGCTTCGCGGCGAAGCCAAGGGCCAAGTACGGAGCGTCGCGGGCCCCAAAAGCCTGCGGCCTCGATTAGCGCATGGCGGTTGATTGGACGTGGGCGTCTCCGCTTCCCCATGCTGCCTCGGCAACTGCCCAACTTGACAAGTCCCTGCGACATGCAAGGAAAGTCATCATTACCTGCGATCGTGGGAGACGCCGGTTGGCCTTCTTCCGCTATAAATAGAGAGGGGGGGCGGAGCCCCCGTCACCCATCTCTGCCTCGCTTGCTTGCTTCTTCCTCCCCGCTCCACTGCTGACACCAATGGCGCCTATCGAAAGGTTTTCCGCCGAAGAAAAAGGAAAGGCTCCCCGTGATGACCCGGGGCCACTCCCGCCGAAGAAGAGGTCGATTCATCGTCGTGATGAAGCGGCGATGCAGGTGGTGACGAGGCCTTGGGGCGAGCGGCCTCCTTCGGGGTACCCGCTACCCTTGTACGTCCGAGCCGAGGGCCCGGGAGGACGAAGTGACGAGCAGCACCGCCCATGCCACATCCGGGGTCGCCACGCCACGGCGATGCGTACCGTCACCCATGGGGTCCATGCCGCGGACTCCTCGCGCGAGTTGGTGCTGTGGGCGCCGATGCCTCCAAGCTCCTGGATCCGCTTCCTGCGGTTCTTCTCCGACATGATGCCGCCGAGGGGACCTCTCAAGCTCTGGCTGCAGCACGCCGACTGTAGTGCTCCGGCGACCGGAGCGGAGATCGAAGAGGTCCCCACCGGCAAGATCTTCATGACCCGCAGCTGGGGGAAGATCGCACGGGTCTGCCGTGCGAGGGGCGCCCTCGCGATCCACTTCGAGTACGACGGAGCTTTCACGCTTTTCTTCAAGGTCTTCGACGCCGAGGGCCGCTGCCAGGAGTGCTGCTCCAGAGAGGAGCACCAAACTGACGCGCGCTCCGCTCGCGGCTACTCCAGCAGCAGCAACCCTTGGGAGTCCGACAGCTCTCCTGAGCCTTACGAGACTCCGGAGATGAGCGATGACAGCTACGTGCCCTCGAGCTCTCACCGCGCTCGTGGCAGAGCTGCGGCGCCCGGCCGTCGCCGCTGCTGATCTGGATGGGGTTGGCGTCGGTCCCGCGTGGCCCACTATTGATGATGGTGTCCGCCACGAATAGGATTCCCCTTAGCATCAGCTTTTATTTCCTGCGAAGAATGATGAATCACCCCGCGGGGGCATGTAAGAATCTACAATGCCTTTGTACTTATCTTCCTTGTTATGAAAATCTAGCGAATGCGTGTCCCGCTAAGGCTCGGTCCCCCCTTTCTTTCCCCGCGATAGCCTGTTGCTCTACACTGACGGGTCTCGGTCCCAAGGTGGCTACAGCCGTCGCTGGTATGCTAGGTCGCGATGCCGTGGTCAAGGCCAGGAGGTGCGCGGCCCGAGGTCCAGTAAGAGCCCCTGAGGCGCGATGCTCAGGAGGTCCCCCTTAGCGCCCAAGTGGCCATGGTAAGGAAAGAAAGGAAGATGACTTGGCCGCAACGGGGTTGCGGCATGGTGTGAGCGACCATTAGGCCCAAATATTTAGCCGATCCGAGGGCGAGACTTATCTTGCTGACTTCGCGGTGATTCCTGATGTTGCGCTAGGGCTGCGTGTCAACTTATGCGGCATAGCTAGGCCGATCCGTACGAGTTTTCCTTCTCCCGAGCTCTTCTTAGTGCTGTACGTCCTCAGGTCCCGGCCCTCGAGCGAGCTCAACCACCACTGGTATGCCAGGTCGCGATGCTGTGGTAAAGGCCAGGGGGTGAGGGCTGGAGAGCCAGTAAGAGCTCCTGAGTCGCGATGCTCAGGAGCCCGACAAACCCTTAAGGTTCGAACACTGGGGTGCGCGTGAAGTCTTTCCCTCCTACCGATCTACGCCCTAACTCACAAAGATCTCGCGGACGAACTCGGCGAACTCGCAACACAGAAAGACACGATGTTTATACTGTCGGGCCACCGTTGTGGTGTAATACCCTACTCCGGTGTGGTGGTGGTGGATTGCCTCTGGGGCTGATGATGAACAGTACAAGGGAAGAACAGCCTCCTGGGGTTGAGGTGTTCTTGTGCTTGCGGACTTGTGTGTATCTCTGGATTCGATGAGATGAGATGAGATCAGATCCCCCTCTACTATGGTGGCTAGCTCTACTAATATAGGCCCTGGTCCTCTTCCCAAATGTTGAGCAGGAAGGGAGCCAACAACGGCGGGGAAATTTGAAGGGGGACAGCTAGTACAAGCTATCCTACCAAAAGTGGTCTTCGCCTGCGAAAAGCTCTGGTGGTGACGCCGTCTTGGACTCCACGATGACCTCCATCTTGCCGTCCTTCTGGTCTTGGTCTCATTGCACTAATATAGTAACCTTTGCCTGATGCCTCGGTACTCTTTGCCTGCGCTGGCCTCCTTAGCACCAAAGAGAAAATAAGGATGTTGCGCGCGCTGGCGCCCGCCTGGTGTCGATCGTCATGACTCACGTCATGAGAGCCTCGTGAGGTTTGCCTCGCCTTGATATCTTCGCTCCTCGTGAGCCTGTCTGACTAGGCCACTTGAGAGGATGTCTCGTGTCATCTGCCTCGTGAGGCTTGACCCCTCGCGAGGGTCTTGGGTGTCTTGTTGGTGAAGATGGGCCATACGGCCTGCTGGTTCCGCCACGCCGCGGGCCAAAGACAGGCAAGTCTGAGGACCCCCGTTCCCAGAACGCCGACACCAGTGAACAAACTTCGAACAACGAGCGGATATAAACCCAGTCGCACAAGACAATAGTCCAAGACTAAGATTGTCACATCCCTATTTTCCAAATACCGCATGCGTCTTGGGGCATGGTAGAGAGACCGTTTATTCTATATTTGGATGAAATTTAATTCGCTTTTGATCAATTTTCAGCCAATTAAAGAATGACGTACGTCACATGTCTCGTGTCTCCCCTTCCCCTGTACTTTCTGTCCCGCAAATCACTTCTAACAGGTCCACATATCAAACTATAAATGGGTCCACTCTCCAAACTATTCAAACTCGTATAGAAAGCAGCTAAAAGGGTTAAAAGCTAACAAAAGATGGACTAAGCTAACTACAGGAGGATGAAAAGGACCAAAACTGATGATGTCTAACCACACAGCCGAACAACAGAAAAAAATAACAGTTGCTGTTGTTGTGAATAAACTATACAAAGAGCTAAAACTACAGTAATAATACCATTGCTAATTACAGTGTAAAACCACAGAAAATGCACAGTAATTCCACTAAAAATACATTGTAATTCCACTAAAAATGCCACTTGAAAATATAGAGCAAAAATCCACTAAAAGTACACTGTAAATCCACTAAGACTAGTAGAACGCCCGTGCGTTGCCACAGACTTTAAAAAAATTATGATGCTACCTACGGAGCTAAAATAACCGAGGACAATGCACGTCTCAGCTAACACACATCTTACAACCTCGGTTCTGAGCTAACACGTTCTTCAACCAAACTTGGAAGCCAGGTACTCAATGAATGAAAAATAAAGAGCACTCGGTTGATAGATCATCATATAGGCACATGACTGTGTGGGACAAAGTATAGAGAGCTACAAATTCTAAAGTACTATTAATGTTTGGTCATCCAACTTAAACTTCATACAAGAGGGATGGGAACTTGATACTCTCGGGTACCTGTCGGTGTCAAAACTGGCGGATCTCGGGTAGGGGGTTCCGAACTATGCGTCTAAGGCTGATGGTAACAGGAGGCGGGGGACACAATGTTTACCCAGGTTCGGGCCCTCTCGATTGAGGTAATACCCTACTTCTTGCTTGATTGATCTTGATGATATGAGTATTACAAGAGTTGATCTAGCACGAAATCATAGAGGCTAAACCCTAGAAGCTAGCCTATGATTATGATTGTTGTTCTCCTACAGACTAAACCCTCCGGTTTATATAGACACTGGAGGGGTCTAGGGTTACATAGAGTCAGTTACAAGGGAGGAGATCTACATACCCGAATTGCCAAGCTTGCCTTCCACGCAAAGGAGAGTCCCACCCAGACACGGAACGAAGTCTTCAATCTTGTATCTTCATAGTCCAACAGTCCGGCCAAAGTATATAGTCCGGTTGTCCGAGGACCCCCTAATCCAGGACTCCCTCAGTAGCCCCTGAACCAGGCTTCAATGACGATGATTCCGGCGCGCAGATTGTCTTCGGCATTGTAAGGCGGGTCCTTCTCCGAATACTCCATAGAAGATTTTGAACGCAAGGATTGTGTCCGGCTCTATAAAACAAATTCCACATACCACCGTAGAGAGTATAATATTACACAAATTTAATCTGCTGACAACTTTTCATAACGTGACATCTGCCGTGGTCCGGTCATTACGAACCGTTTTTTCCCAGCCTGCCACTACACGTGTTGCGAGGTGGTTTTATTGGCATATCTCGTCGAAGCAGAGATCGTGTTCCCCTTATCACGAGATTCTCATCAATACGGGTGTGAGTAACCCAATCGTGCTTGTTAGTATGACTCCTTGATTTTAGGCAAGTTCCAAACGGCCACGCGGAGGACGCTTGATATTCACCCTCTTTATAAAGGGGCCAAGGCCTGTCCTTTTCTTCTCGTGCTCGATCCTTCCTCCCCCCCCCACCTCGAGTTCCAACACCCAAGGGTCAGGCTAAGCGCTTCGGACCTTCAACCATGTCCGGATCCAACCTTCAAGGTCGGTGGATGGCCTCCTCTATCACAGAGGAGGACATCAAGAAGCTAAGGGAAGCCAGGTATCTGACCGCCGAAATCTCGCACAGGCTGCCTGCTCAAGGGCAGGTTATCCCCACTCCCGAACCCAACGAGAGTGTCATATTTGTTTCCCACTTCCTCCGAGGGCTAGGCTTTAGTCTTGATCCCTTTGTAAGAGGTCTTATGTTCACTTACGGGCTCGATTTCCACGATCTAGCTCCAGATTCCATCCTTCACATCTTGTTGTTTATCGTCATGTGTGGGGCCTTCCTCCGCATCACCCCACACTTCGACTTATGGCTCAAGACCTTCAATGTGAAGCCAAAGACGATCGATGGGCGTCACGCAGAATGCGGAGGTGGCATAATAAGCAAAGGCGCCAATGCTCTATGGCCAAAGGGTTCCTTCTAGGAGGTGTCCAACTTATGGCAGCGGGAGTGGTTTTACATCACAGCTCCCCAAAGTACAAAGTGGGCAGCTGCCCCCGCCTTCCGCTCAGGTCCCCCGCCGCAACTGGCGTCATGGGTCAACAAGGGGCTGGACTGGGGGCCAGTTAATGACGTGCTGACATTACAAAGTCGCATCCGAGATCTCCTCAAGAGGGATGTCAGTCTTGTCAGGGTAATGCAAGTTATGCTAGTTCGTCGGGTCCTGCCATGCCAACGTCGATCTCTCCGTATGTGGGAGCTCAACCCGAAAGGACCGCGAACTATTCAATAATTCTTTGGCGTGACGCTCGAAGAGATGTATGGATTGTTCTTCGGATCACGAATAAAGTGTCCGGACACCACTGAGGATGCGGGTCTCAATTGCAACCGTTTAGATACCCACGTAAGTAATTCTGCGGCCGAACATGTTGTCTTTTATTTGTCATAACATCATTATGAAAAAATCGCTCTTGGCCAGGACTGGATAAGAAAGGTGGAGAGGATCAGGTGTTTGGCCCCCCTTCCCGAAGGCTCACCGGATCCTGTAATAGCCAGGATGCTTGAGCACGCACCTTATCAAGTGCCGTCAGGGGAAGATAAAGGGAGGAATAAAGAAGCCGAAAGCAGGCTTCACACATTACTCATCCAAACCGGGGGAATTAGTGTCTCCATGAAGGAGGAGAATCGGGGAGAAGAATCTAGAATCCCCTCTCCCCAAGGAAGGAAAAGGACCGCCTCTGAAGACTTGGAAACGAAGGTTTCCAAACGAGGGAGGAAACCTTCGCCAGGGGGCCCTGCCCTGGAGGGCGTCCGTACCGCACAGTGCCCGCAAGGGGGCCAGCCCTCCATCGAGCTGTAAGTGAACAAGAGTACTTTGGTAAATATAGCATCCTTTATCTCCGAGGACAATAACCGAGACATATATCTTGCAGTCCGGCTAGTAGCCCTTCTCGACAGAGTTCGTCTTCGGGGGATCTTCTTCCGGAGATGATGGAGAGTGAAATTCCTTCCCCTGTCTCCCTGCCTCCCGGGGCGGACGACCCTGAGGTGTCATCACGGAGGATTTCTCCTGATCCTCCAAGGCCAGAAGGTAACCCTTCGGCCACCCGAAGCACGGAGTATTCGGCTCCTAAGGAGAGGAACAGAAAGAGTCTGGGATTGTCCCGTGCACAACCGGACACACTGATGGGTCTTTTGGAGCAAGCGGCTATCTCAGAGGCGCATCGTACTTTAATGGGTACGGTGGTTGAGAGGATTTCATCTGCCAAAAGTGGGTTGCATGAGGCTTTTACAAGCCTGCTAAGAGGCTTTGAGGTACGCAAAGTAATATATAAATTTTTTGATGGTACCGCACACGCTAGGTGTGCTCTATACAGATAGTAGCCCCTGAGACTCTGGTTGCTGTCCAGAGGCGGAAAACAGAGGATCATAGTCCCAGGTAATGATCTCACTGCTTTCATGTGTAGGCGGCTGAGGGTCCGGTGGCTGGCCGGACTGAGACGACAACTTGACGCGGCAGATGCCGACATTGCGCTTGTGAACAAGTGGCTTGACAAGGCACAGGGTATGTATTTTCGGGTGGTCAACAAATATTAAGAGGAGCATGATGCTAGTATCTATAATATGTTGTGACTGCAGATGGAGCTGCCGCCGTGGAGACCCTTCAGGCGGAACTTGCCCGAGCCAAGGAACAAGCCAGGAGAAGTGATGCGGCCGCGCTAAAGGCAGCCGAAGACTTAAGAGCCGGACAGACTGCTCATCGCCAGAGCGAAGATAAAATAGCCAAGATGGCTGTTGAGATGAAAGATGTCGCCGGCCGATATGAGCTTCTTGAAAAGGAAAGCCAAGCGAAAGCGGCTGACCTGAAGAAAGCCGTGGAAGCAGCCAAGGAAACCCGCTCTCAAATCAGAGCGGCGAAGGAGGAGCTCCATCAAGCCGGAGATATCACGGCTGGGAAGCCCTTTTTGTTGCGGACGAAGTTCGGAGATCCGAAGTATGCCCCTCCGTATCAATTATGGAGTGCTGCAGACACGTACTTGGACTTGGCAATGAGTGCTGCTGATGCGACTGAGTTTTTCAAAGATCAGAAAGATCATGAAGTGGAAAGATTGTTCTGGTCGCAGTTCAGTGCTCCAACGCGTCCGCTGCTGTCAAATGAACAAATGGCCGAGTGGGCCGAGCTCCATAGGTTGTCCGGACTTGCCATGAGGTCTGTCGTGGATCATCTTTGGCCGAAGGGACCAAGGCCTAATAATTATTTTGGTTTAGTGCAATGATTCCTTGGTGTTGTGCCGCATATCGACGCTGTAAAGAGGTCCGCATGCATAGAGGGTGCGCGGATGGCTCTTGCCCGTGTTAAGACATACTAGGCAGAGATGGAGGCCACCGCTATTGTAGCCTGGGATCCGGCCGTAGGCCAGGTCTTGGCTGAGCACTATTTTGAATAAGTCCTAGAAGGCGCTCGTTTAATAGAGGCTCAGTGCTCGAAGAGTATCATGTTCGAGTGACATGTATCCCAATTGTAAAAACAATGCTATTTGGATTATAAAGGTTGTGTTTATACTTTTGCCTGAAAGTATTATGATGCCTCCTGTGCGGCCGTTTATGTATGTATATAACCCGAAAGTTTGCAGTCGTTGGCTTCAGTCCCCATGCACATAATGCGGGGGTGTTCGGAAAAGCACGTATTCACACTTGACCCAACGTCTTGGTCCATTAAGGAGGTAATAGTGCGGCGAACAAGGCAATCGGACTATATAACTTTAACACTTTCACTTAGCCATAGGAGTTTGATGGTGGGGCTACTATATAGCCCCTGGTACTTCCGCGCTCATCCGAGTATGGTGCGCGTACATACATGACCGAGAAACCGGTCATTCGTTAATGCGGAGGAATCACAAAGATTCCACTGAGTCATCGAGTGATTGACTAGTCTCGCGCTTTATCATGACAGTTAGTTTTCGGCTTTCTCTACTGAGGTGCTCATCCAGATGAACTAGGGCACAATCGCAGTAGTTCTCCCGGTGCCACCTTAGCCGATAGAGCGGAACATAAGGTAGCAAAACACGGGAGCCGGGCAAACCCAACTATTAACCAAAGACATGATTCAGAGCTGATGCATATAAGGCCAAACTCGCGACGCCGAACACTCCCTAAGGTATTCGGACTTTACAACATATATTGGGCCGAGTAACACCCTCGATTATGAGCCCTGAATTTCCAGGTACTTGCATTAGTCTGACGTGACGAAATGCCAATAACGCCAGCATCCCTTTTGGTTGTGTTGAGTATCCGGAGGGAGTGAAGCAACAAGAGACAGTAAAAAAGGTTTACACAAGGTCTTAATCTAAAAAGAAGCCTTTGAGCGGGGCCCTGCTGCATGTCTGCGCATGTGTCTCCATTGTGCCGTATTCTGGAAGGGTGTAGCACGATGATCATCTATAAAAGAGAAAAAACACAGGTGAAAGTCTTCGTGCAAAAAATTGGTTATGCTTAATGAACCATTAAAATGCAATCTAAAATAGGGTCAAGCCGAACTGTAGCCCTTTTTACATGCGGGGAGCCCCTAGCACCACCTATGAGGGTATATCCATCGACCCAATCTCAGGTTTATCTGAGCTGTTACAGCTAGTGGTGCGCCGGACTCGTCTAACCGTGTCCGCGGTGTCGAAGGTTAATTCTTCGCTTCGGAAGTTGTTGGGAGAACCGAATACAACCTCTAGTACTAGAGAGCCCGTGCATCGGGCCTTTGGGCCTGGTATTACTCCTTTAAAGGTAGTATTGCTTTGGCTGATTCTTGTCGGGTCTATCCCCATTTTGCGGACGGTGTCCTGTATATCAGATTAAGACTACTACCGCCATCCATAAGGACTTGGGTGAGATGGTATCCGTCAATTATTGGTTCTAGCACCAAGGCAGCTGATCCTTCATGCCAGATACTAGTCGGGTGATCCCTGCGATCAAAAGTGATCGGGCAGGCCGACCAAGGGTTGAACTTGGGGGTGACGGGCTCCACGGCGTATACATCTCGGGGTGCGCGCTGGTGCCTCCTCTTCGGTATGTGAGTTGCATAAATCATGTTCACTGTTTTGACCTCTGGTGGAAAATTTTTCTGTCCCCCAGTGTTTGGCTGACGAGGCTCATCCTCGTCTTCGCTTGGTGTCTCCCTCCCCTTGTGTTCGGCATTTAGCCTGCCGGCCTGCTTGAAGACCCACCATTCTCTATTAGTGTGATTTGCAGGTTTGTCGGTGGTGCCATGAATCTGACATAATCTGTCTAGAATCTTATTTAGGCTGGACAGTCCATCTCTGCTGCCTTTAAATGGCTTTTTCCGTTGACCGGGTCGAGAGCCCCTGAATCCGGCGTTTACCGCCATGTCATCTGGGCTGTCTTTGTTGTTTTGACGCTTGCTTTTATTGCGTCACGGTTTCCCGTTGCCATCCCTGACTCCGAATGTGCCTGGGTTGCTGGTGCCGCTACGGGCCAGCCAACTGTCTTTGCCCGCGCAAAAGTGGGTCATAAGGCTTGTTAGGGCTGTCACTGTCCTCGGTTTTTTTTGGCCGAGGTGTCTAGCGAGCCATTCGTCCCGGACACTGTGCTTGAAAGCCGCTAAGCCTTCGGCATCCGGGCAGTCGATGATTTGATTCTTCTTCGTGAGAAATCTGTTCCAAATCTTTCGGGCTGACTCTCCGGGCTGTTGAATTATGTGACTTAAATCCTCTGCGTTCGGAGGTCGGACATAGGTCCCTTGAAAATTGGCCCTAAAAGCATACTCAAGCTCTTCCCAGCTTCCAATTGAGTTTTCGCGGAGGCTTTTCAGCCAGTGCCGAGCTGGTCCTTTCAACTTGAGGGGCAGGTATTTGATGGTGTGGAGATCATCTCCGCAAGCCATGTGGATGTGAAGGATAAAGTCCTCAATCCAGACCCAGGGTCTGTCATTCCGTCATATGCCTCCATGTTCACGGGTTTGAATCCCTCTGGAAATTCATTGTCTAGCACCTCATCGGTGAAGCATAGGGGGTGCGTGGCACCCCTGTATTTGGATGTGTCATGGCATTCTTCGGACGGTTGTAGCGTTTGGTTTTGATTCCGAGCTGTTATTCGGTCAGTATAGTCGTTTGGGCAGCCATGATTTGCCGGAGCGCGCTTCCTAGATCCGTAGATGGACCTGGCCATACCGGCTTTTTTGTGCAGGTCTTCATGTAAATCGTGTGCTAACTTGTGTGCGACGTCATTAGCCGCCTTGTCGTGGCCACGGGGTGGTCGATCCGGCTGATCGGCCATTTTATTTTTTGGCTGAATGGGCTCTAAAGCCTCGTCATCGAATTCAGGCAGCTTCTTGCGCTTTGGATAGCTCTTTCTGTGGCGACAGTCGCCGTACTTTTCTTCAGTGTCAAGCACTTTGTTCCATCTGCTGTTGACCGTATTATGCGCGGCCATAAGCCTTTGCTTCTGCTTCTTTAGGCTCCTCGCGGTGGCGATAAGCCTTCTATGGAGGTTCTCTTGTTCCAAGTGCCTTTCCGGGATGATGTGTGCATCGTCGTCCGGACTGTTCTCCTCTCCGGAGACAGGTTGATGAGCTTTACCCTCGGCGTCGCCGTGATCAGACAGCGGCTCTGTACTATGTTCGTTGTCCGCTGGCTCATCCTGCTCCATCACTGGGTCCATGTGGTCGTCGTTTCCTTTGGAGTCGACCGGGGTATTATTCTTTCTTGCGCTGTTATCGTTGTTTTTGCTAAGGCGGGATTTGGAGCAGCGCCTATGTCGTCGCTTTGGTTGCTTCTCGAGGGGACTATCCTTCGCTGCATCCTCCCGTTCCTCGTCGTTGTTTTCTTTGGGTGTATCCACCATGTATATATCGTGTGATGAAGTGGGTATCTAGCGCCTTGTGGGCGGTGGTTCCTGTTTCTCTCCTGCATCATCGTCCATACCATCGATGTCTTCGGAGTCGAAATCAAGCATGTCGGTTAAGTCGTCGACAGTGGCTATTAAGTGGGTGGTGGGTGGGGAACAAATTCCTTCGTTGTCCGCTTCCCACTCGAGCCGGACATAGTTCGGCCGAGGGTCTCCTGACAAGGAGAGAGACCTCAATGAATCTAGCACATCGCCCAAGGGCGAGTGCTGAAAAATATCCGCGGAGGTAAACTCCATGATTGGTGCCCAATCAGATTGGATAGGCACAGATGCACGCGGTTCGAAGCCTGTGGCTGGGGACGAATCCAAGGGTCCGGTAACACAGGTCTCATAGGAGGTGAAGTCAGTATTCGGCTCTATCGCCGCTGAGTGTGCGGCCTCCATGGCGGGGTCGATCCACCCGTCCTCGGATGGCACGATCTGCTCTGGATTGAGGGCCGGAGTAACCGCCGGTGCGATCTCCCGAACACCGTCCGATGGCAGAGCTAAGTCATGCTCGTCGTGACTGTGCGGCGCGCCTGACATGAGCTCGAATCCGTCAAAGATCAAGTCTCTGCGGATATCGGTAGTGTAGTTCAAGCTTCCAAATCTGACCTGATGTCCAGGGGTGTAGCTATCGATCTGCTCTAGATGGCCAAGCGAGTTGGCCCGTAGTACGAAGCCGCCGAATACGAAGATCTGTCCGAGGAGAAAAACCTCACCCTGGATCGCATTGTTGCCGTTAATCGAAGGAGCCATCAAGCCTTTACGTGACGGCACAGTGGAACTCTCAATGAAAGCACCAATGTTGGTGTCAAAACCGGCGGATCTCAGGTAGGGGGTCCCGAACTGTGCGTCTAAGGCTGATGGTAACAGGAGGCGGGAGACACAATGTTAACAAGGTTCGGGCCCTCTCGATGGAGGTAATACCCTACTTCCTGCTTGATTGGTCTTGATGATATGAGTATTACAAGAGTTGATCTACTACGAGATCATAGAGGCTAAACCCTATAAGCTAGCCTATGATTATGATTGTTGTTCTCCTACGGACTAAACCCTCCGGTTTATATAGACACCGGAGGGGTCTAGGGTTACACAGAGTCGGTTACAAGGGAGGAGATCTACATATCCGAATTGCCAAGCGTGCCTTCCACGCAAAGGAGAGTCCCACCCGGACACGGGATGAAGTCTTCAATCTTGTTTCTTCATAGTCCAATAGTCCGGCTGTCCGAGGACCCCCTAATCCAGGACTCCCTCAGTATCCACGCACCCTGTATGCACCAAAAAAAATAGTAATTCAAAAAAAGTTGAAACAAATTTAGATCTTTTTTGGAATCAAACCCGATCACGTATTGCACTCGTTACATGCCTTGCAAACCGCCATAGTTACTCGGCGATGGTGTGCAGTGTAGGGCGAGGTCCCATTGCGCAGGTACCGGCAGTGGCAGGAGGCCCCCGTAGGGCGGCGCATGCTACCTCTTGAGCACTGCGTTGGTTTTCCCTTGAAGAGGAAAGGGTGATGCAGTAAAGCCGCGTAAGTATTTCCCTCAGTTTTTGAGAACCAAGGTATCAATCCAGTAGGAGGCCACGCGCGAGTCCCTCGCACCTACACAAACAAATAAATCCTCGCAACCAACGCGATAAGGGGTTATCAATCCCTACACGGTCACTTACGAGAGTGAGATATGATAGATATGATAAGATAATATTTTTGGTATTTTTATGATAAAGATGCAAAGTAAAATAGAAAGCAATAAAAATAACTAAGTATTGGAAGATTGATATAATGGAGAATAGACCCAGGGGCCATAGGTTTCACTAGTGGCTTCTCTCATGAGCATGAGTATTTATGGTGGGTGAACAAATTACTATTGAGCAATTGACAGAATTGAGCATAGTTATGAGAGTATCTATGATCATTTATATAGGCATCACGTCCAAGACAATTAGACCGACTCCTGCCTGCATCTACTACTATTACTCCACACATCGACCACTATCCAGCATGCATCTAGAGTATTAAGTTCATAAGAACAGAGTAACGCTTTAAGCAAGATGACATGATGTAGAGGGATAAACTCATGCAATATGATATAAACCCCATCTTGTTATCCTCGATGGCAACAATACAATACGTGCCTTGTTGCCCCTACTGTCACTGGGAAAGGACACTGCAAGATTGAACCCAAAGCTAAGCACTTCTCCCATTGCAAGAAAGATAAATCTAGTAGGCCAAACCAAACTGATAATTCGAACAGACATGCAAAGATAACCAATCATACATAAAAGAATTCAGAGAAGATTCAAATATTGTTCATAGATAAACTTGATCATAAACCCACAATTCATCGGTCTCAACAAACACACCGCAAAAGAAGATTACATCGGATAGATCTCCACGAGAGAGGGGGAGAACATTGTATTGAGATCCAAAAAGAGAGAAGAAGCCATCTAGCTAATAACTATGGACCCGTAGGTCTGAAGTAAACTACTCACACTTCATCGGAGGGGCTATGGTGTTGATGTAGAAGCCTCCGTGATCGATGCCCCCTCTGGCGGAGCTCCAGAACATGCCCCAAGATGGAATCTCATGGATACAAAAAGTTACGGCGGTGGAATTGGGGTTTTGGCTCCGTATCTGGTAATTTGGGGGTACGTAGGTATATATAGGAGGAAGGAGTACGTCGGTGGAGCAACAGGGGGCCCACGAGGGGGGAGGGCGCGCTTGGGAGGGGGGTGGCTTGACGTAGGGTCCAAGTCTCCTGGATCATGTTCGTTCCGAAAATCATGTTCCCGAAGGTTTCATTCCGTTTGGACTCCGTTTGATATTCTTTTCTTGCGAAACCCTAAAATAGGCAAAAAACAGCAATTCTGGGCTGGGCCTCCGGTTAATAGGTTAGTCCCAAAAATAATATAAAGTGTATAATAAATCCCAATAATGTTTAAAACGGGATATAACATAGCATGGAGCAATCAAAAATTATAGATACATTGGAGACGTATCAAGCATCCCCAAGCTTAATTCCTGCTCGTCCTCGAGTAGGTAAATGATAAAAACAGAATTTTTGATGTGGAATGCTACTTCACATAATTTCAATATAATTCTCTTAATTGTGGTATAAATATTCAGATCCGAAAGATTCAAGACAAAAGTTTAATATTGACATAGAAATAATAATACTTCAAGCATACTAACTAAGCAATTATGTCTTCTCAAAATAACATGGCCAAATAAAGTTATCCCTACAAGATCATATAGTCTGGCTATGCTCCCTCTTCACCACACAAAGTATTTAAATCATGCACAACCCCGATGACAAGCCAAGCAATTGTTTCATACTTTTGGTGTTCTCAAACTTTTTCAATCTTCACGCAATACATGAGCGTGAGCCATGGACATAGCACTATAGGTGGAATAGAATGGTGGTTGTGGAGAAGACAAAAGGAAGGAGAAGATGGTCTCACATCAACTAGGCGTATCAACAGGCTATGGAGATGCCCATCAATAGATATGAATGTGAGTGAGTAGGGATTGCCATGCAATGGATGCACTAGAGCTAAAAGTATATGAAAGCTCAACAAAAAGAAACTAACTGGGTGTGCATCCAACTCACTTGATCACGAAGACCTAGGGCATTTTGAGGAAGCCCATCATTGGAATATACAAGCCAAGTTCTATAATGAAAAATTCCCACTAGTATATGAAAGTGATAACATAGGAGACTCTCTATCATGAAGATCATGGTGCTTCTTTGAAGCACAAGTGTGGTAAAAGGATAGTAGCATTGTCCCTTCTCTCATTTTTTTATTTGGGCCTTTTCTCTTTTTTATGGCCTCTTTTTTTAAAAAAAAAATTCATCCGGAGTCTCATCCCGACTTGTGGGGGAATCATAGTCTCCATCATCCTTTCCTCACTTGGGACAATGCTCTAAAAACTGATGATCATCACACTTTTATTAACTTACAACTCAACAATTACAACTCAATACTTAGAACAACATATGACTCTATGTGAATGCCTCCGGCGGTGTACCGGGATATGCAATGAATCAAGAGTGACATGCATGAAAGAATTATGAATGGTGGCTTTGCCACAAATACAATGTCAACTACATGATCATGCAAAGCAATATGACAATGATGGAGCGTGTCATAGTAAACGGAACGGTGGAAAGTTGCATGGCAATATATCTCAGAATGGCTATGGAAATGCCATGATAGGTAGGTATGGTGGCTGTTTTGAGGAAGGTATATGGTGGATGTATGATACCGGCGAAAGGTGCGCGGTATTAGAGAGGCTAGCAACGGTGGAAGGGTGAGAGTGCGTATGATCCATGGACTCAACATTAGTCATAAAGAACTCTACTTATTGCAAAAATCTACAAGTTATCAAAGCAAAGTATTACGCGCATGCTCCTTGCGGGATAGATTGGTAGGAAAAGACCATCGCTCATCCCCGACCGCCACTCATAAGGAAGACAATCAATAAATACATCATGCTCCGACTTCTTAACATAACGGTTCACCATACGTGCATGCTACAGGAATCACAAACTTTAACACAAGTATTTCTCAAATTCACAACTACTCAACTAGCACAACTCTAATATCACCATCTTAATATCTCAAAACAATTATCAAGTTTCAAACTTCTCATAGTATTCAACACACTCATAAGAAAATTTTATTTATTAATCTTGAATGCCTCAAATAATTAAAGCAAATTACCATGCTGTTTTGTAGGACTCTCAAAATAATGTAAGTGAAGCATGAGAGAGCAATGGTTTCTATAAAACAAATCTACCAACATGCTCTAAAAGATATAAGTGAAGCACTAGAGCAAAAACTATATAAATCAAAAGATATAAGTGAAGCACATAGAGTATTCTAACAATCTCCGAATCATGAGTGTCTCTCTCAAAAAGGTGTGTGCGGCAAGGATGATTGTGGAAAACTAACAAATAAAGACTCAAATAATACATGACGCTCCAAGCAAAACATATATCATGTGGTAAATAAAAATATAGCTCCAAGTAAAGTTACCGATAGAAGTAGACGAAAGAGGGGTGCCTTCCGGGGTATTGCTACCTCTTGAGCACTGCGTTGGTTTTCCCCAAAGTAGCATAAGTATTTCCCTCAGTTTTTGAGAACCAAGGTATCAATCCAGTAGGAGGCTACATGCAAGTCCCTCATACCTACACAAAACAAATAAATCCTCGCAACCAACGTGAATAGGGGTTGTCAATCCCTACACAGCCACTTACGAGAGTGAGATCTGATAGATATGATAAGATAATACTTTTGGTATTTTTGTGATAAGGATGCAAAGTAAAATAAAGGCAAAGGAAATAACTACGTAGTAGGAGATTAATATGATAAAGATAGACCCGGGGGCCATATGTTTCACTAGTGGCTTCTCTCGAGAGCATAAGTATTCTATGGTGGGTGAACAAATTACTCTTGAGCAATTGACAGAATTAAGCATAGTTATGAGAATATCTAGGTATGATCATGTATATAGGCATCACGTCCGAGACAAGTAGACCGACTCCTGCCTGCATCTACTACTATTACTCCACTCATCGACCGCTATCCAGCATGCATCTAGAGTATTAAGTTAAAAACAAAGTAACGCCTTAAGCAAGATGACATGATGTAGAGGGATAGACTCATGCAATATGATGAAAACCCCATCTTGTTATCCTCGATGGCAACAATACAATACGTGCCTTGCTGCCCCTACTGTCACTGGGAAAGGACATCACAAGATTGAACCCAAAGCTAAGCACTTCTCCCATTGCAAGAAAGATCAATCTAGTAGGCCAAACCAAACTGATAATTTGAAGAGACTTGCAAAGATAACCAATCATACATAAAAGAATTCAGAGAAGATTCAAATATTGTTCATAGATAGACTTGATCATAAACCCACAATTCATCGGTCTCAACAAACAAACCGCAAAAAGAAGATTACATCGAATAGTTCTCCATAAGACAGGGGGAGAACATTGCATTGAGATCCAAAAAGAGAGAAGAAGCCATCTAGCTACTAAATATGGACCCGTAGGTCTGAGGTAAACTACTCACACTTCATCGGAGAGGCTATGGTGTTGATGTAGAAGCCCTCAGTGATCGATGCCCCCTCCGGCAGAGCTCCGGAACAGTCCCCAAGATGAGATCTCGTGGATACAGAAAGTTGCGGCGGTGGAATTAGGTTTTTGGCTCCGTATCTGATCGTTTGGGGGTACGTAGGTATATATAGGAGGAAGGAGTGTGTCGGTGGAGCAACAGGGGGCCCACGAGGGTGGAGGGCGCGCCTAGTGGGGGTGGGCGCGCCCCCCTACCTCGTGGCCTCCTCTTTTGTGTCTTGACGTAGGGTCCAAGTCTCCTAGGTCGTGTTTGTTGAGAAAATCACGTTCCCGAAGGTTTCATTCCATTTGGACTCCGTTTGATATTCCTTTTCTTCGAAACCCTAAAACAGGCAAAAAAACAACAATTCTGGGCTGGGCCTCCGGTTAATAGGTTAGTCCCAAAAATAATATAGAAGTGGAAAATAAAGCCCAATAATGTCCAAAAAAGTAGATAATATAGCATGGAGCAATCAAAAATTATAGGTACGTTGGAGACTTATCAAGCATCCCCAAGATTAATTCCTGCTCGTCCTCGAGTAGGTAAATGATAAAAATAGAATTTTTGATGCGGAGTGCTACTTGGCATAAGTTTAATGTAATTCTTCTTAATTGTGGTATGAATATTCATATCCGAAAGATTCAAGACAAAAGTTTAATATTGCCATAAAAATAATAATACTTCAAGCATACTAACAAAGCAATTATGTCTTCTCAAAATAACATGGCCAAAGAAAGTTATCCCTACAAAATCATATAGTCTGGCTATGCTCCATCTTCACCACACAAAATATTTAAATTATGCACAACCCCGATGACAAGCCAAGCAATTGTTTCATACTTTTGACATTCTCAAAACTTTTTCAATTTTCACACAATACATGAGCGTGAGCCATGGATATAGCACTATAGGTGGAATAGAATGGTGGTTGTGGAGAAGACAAAAAAGGAGAAGATAGTCTCACATCAACTAGGCATATCAACGGGCTATGGAGATGCCCATCAATAGATATCAATGTGAGTGAGTAGGGATTGCCATGCAATGGATGCACTAGGGCTATAAGTATATGAAAGCTCAGAAAGAAACTAAGTGGGTGTGCATCCAACTTGGTTGCTCATGAAGACCTAGGGCATTTTGAGGAAGCCCATCATTGGAATATACAAGCCAAGTTCTAAAATGAAAAATTCCCACTAGTATATGAAAGTGATAACATGAGAGACTCTCTACTATGAATATCATGGTGATACTTTGAAGCACAAGTGTGGTAAAAGGATAATAACATTGTCCCTTCTCTCTTTTTCTCTCATTTTTTATTTGGGCCTTTTCTTCTTTTTTTATGGCCTCTTTTCTTTCTCTTTTTTGCGTCCGGAGTCTCATCCCGACTTGTGGGGGAATCTTAGTCTCCATCATCCTTTCCTCACTTGGACAATGCTCTAATAATGATGATCATCACACTTTTATTTTTCTTACAACTCAACAATTACAACTCTATACTTAGAACAAGATATGACTCTATATGAATGCCTCCGGCGGTGTACCGGGATATGCAATGATGCATGAGTGACACGTATGAAAGAATTATGAATGGTGGATTTGCCGCAAATACGATGTCAACTACATGATCATGCTAAGAAATATGACAATGATGGAGTGTGTCATGATAAACGGAACAGTGGAAAGTTGCATGGCAATATATCTCGGAATGGCTATGGAAATGCCATAATAGGTAGGTATGGTGGCTGTTTTGAGGAAGGTATATGGTGGGTGTATGACACCAGCGAAAGGTGCGCGGTATTAGAGAGGCTAGCAAAGGTGGAAGGGTGAGAGTGCGTATAATCCATGGACTCAACATTAGTCATAAAGAACTCATATACTTATTGCAAAAATCTACAAGTTATCAAAGCAAAGTATTACGCGCATGCTCCTAGGGGGATATATTGGTAGGAAAAGACCATCGCTCGTCCCCGACCGCCACTCATAAGGAAGACAATCAAAAAATAAATCATGCTTCGACTTCATCACATAACGGTTCACCATACGTGCATGCTACGGGAATCACAAACCTTAACACAAGTATTTCTCAAATTCACAACTACTCAACTAGCACAACTTTAATATCACCATCTTTATATCTCAAAACAATTATCAAGCATCAAACTTCTCATAGTATTCAACACACTCATAAGAAAGTTCTATTATTATTCTTGTATACCAAGCATATTCGAATTTTAAGCAAATTACCATGCTATTTAAGACTCTCAAAATAATCTAAGTGAAGCATGAGAGATCAATAGTTTCTATAAAACAAATCCACCACCGTGCTCTAAAAGATAATCCCTCCGTTCCGAATTACTTGTCTTAGATTTGTCTAGATACGGAGGTATCTAGCACTAAAATGAGTCTAGATACATTCGTATCTAGACAAATCCAAGACAAGTAATTCAGAACGGAGGGAGTATAAGTGAAGTACTAAAGCAAAACTACATAACTCAAAAGATATAAGCAAAGCACATATAGTATTCTAACAAATTCCAAATCATGTATGGCTCTCTCAAAAGGTGTGTACAACAAGGATGATTGTGGTAAACTAACAAATAAAGACTCAAATCATACAAGACGCTCCAAGCAAAACACATATCATGTGGTGAATAAAAATATAGCTCCAAGTAAAGTTACCGATAGAAGTAGACGAAAGAGGGGATGCCTTCTGGGGCATCCCCAAGCTTTGGCTTTTAGGTGTCCTTAGATTATCTTGGGGGTGCCATGGGCATCCCCGAGCTTAGGCTCTTGCCAGTCCTTGTTCCATAATCCATCAAATCTTTACCCAAAACTTGAAAACTTCACAACACAAAACTTAAAGTAGAAAATCTCATGAGCTCCGTTAGCCTAAGAAAATAAAAGACCACTTCAAGGTATTGTAATGAACTCATTCTTTATTTATATTGGTGTTATACCTACTGTATTCCAACTTCTCTATGGTTTATAAACTACTAGATGACTCGTTGCGCCAATGGCGCAAAGGGCGAGAGGGAGCCAAGTATTGTGAGAATATTTAGACACCCAAGTCGAAAAGCAAATGTGGCCAACACTCCAGAATCCTCTGCTTGGAAGCCACCTTTTCTCACCGGATCTAACATAGATACATGATTCTTCAAGGGAAAATTTCAGAGAAAATATAAAGCATGGAAGGCTTTACGTTGTACTATTGAGACCATACCACCATATCTTCATTTAGTTTCTTTAGAAATCGAAAGGTCTAAGAAGATGGTACATGTGAGAATCTGTGAATCCACAACAAAAAACTAAACTAACTTCCATACAAACATTTCAAGTTTGGAAGCCACAATGAAGCAACCCAGATCTCTCGTTGTAGTAGGTTTACTTGCACATTAGGAATGCTAGTAGCTTATTCTTTATCTATTCTGAAAGAAAACAAAAAATCAGACATTAGAAACGTCCAAGTAGCACCAAAAGAATAAAACAGGGGAGGTTAGAAAGTACTCAAGCATCAGGATGGATGAGTAATTATCAAACAGAAACAAAAGGGAAAAAGAAAAGCAAGAAGCTCCTTCTCCCATTCTTTTTTTGTTCCCTTTCACTTATATACATCACAGCAACACACATGCACTTTAACTATAGAAAACATAATTCACCATTGAGGAACAAAGTTACATTAGAGCACCGCATTTTATAAGGACTATACATCTATATTGACCTTACTTGGGTATGACCTAAGTAGGCTTGACATTCACCATGCTTCATACACACAATGTGCTACATCTGAGATAGAACATGAAAATGCAAATGAATAAATTCTCCATTTTTTGGTGATCCATTAAGAATAAGCAAGAATTTATAGTTCAACTCCTGACATTCTGTACTGTTTGGAGGCATAAATAAGGAATAGAAAAATTAAGAAACAGTGACTTAATTAGTCTTTAACTAATATTTGAAGGTATAAATAAGTAGGAAAATTGGTATCCAATTGCCGGTTTGAGTTTCAGACTTCAAGACCACAACTCCTGACAATCTGTACTGTTTAGAGGTATAAATAAGGAATAGAAAGATTAAGAAACAGTGACTTAATTAGTCTTTAACTAATATTTATAGAGGGAGTAGTATGGGAGGAGATTAGATGGCATATTTATCAATTCCAATAACATTATAGTTCAGGCATACCATGCAAGGAGATATTTAGACGACATCTTCATATAATATAGTATATCGAAGGCAACAGGAAAATAGAAAGTATTCATTGACCTTATGAAGGTTGTGCATAGCGGCTCACAACATGCCTTCTTTGCCTTCAAAAACAAAGACACACATGTCACCTTTTTAATCCTTGCTGCCTGGACAAACTTTGTCCAATTAGCCGAACTTGCATCTGAACACATCTACATGTGGTTTCGAGCTTCATGTGGTCCACGGTTTTGAAACTCTTTGAGATTATTAAGTGTGCATGGGGATAGTAAAGAATGAACCTGTTCAAGAAGATATAAACCAAGGAACAGATTAATATTATCAACGTAGGAAATAAGTATTTTAAAAGTGAACAGATAAAAAAATAGACAACAATATTATGCTTCAGAAGTAATTGAGGCTATGATTTTTAATTCCGACAATCTATGTATCTTGTATACAGGGCACTAAGTCAATTCAGAACTACAATTTAGTTTAATATCAAAGCATACTTGAAGAGCCCTGCAGATGTTGATATTAGTTCATAATACTCATGTATCAACCGTACTAAAGTGTTATTTTGACCATCTGCAGCATATATGGAGAAAAGAAAAGATAAGCTAAATCCTTAGCATTACAATACCCCCAGGTCTGTATACTGTAAAAACAGGGTCTGCCTTAGCAAGTAGGATACAAACTAAACATTGATAATGAAGGCTTGATTTTGAAAAATACTACTCGAATTCATATGCATGATCTAGAAAACTACAGTTTAGGATGACATATATTTTGCATCAACCAATAGTAATAGAAATGAAATTATATATTTATATTACAATCTCGCTATCTCAACAAATCAAGAAATAAATACATTGTTAAAGTGCAATAATTACCACACGCTTATGTAAGATCAGCATGAAAGGAGAATGCTATCCTTAACACTCCCAGTAAAGACATTTAACTTTTATTACATGAAATGGAACAAATGTTACAGATAACCTAAGCATGATTGCAAGGATAGAACACGACCACTCCAGTAAACAGGAATAGAAGGAGATGATGCCTACTTTCACATGCTTGTCTATGTGTCTTACATGAATATTGTACAGGCCGAGGCCAGTATGTGCCATTCCATGCATATGTAGATGATTTACCTACATAAAGTATGAGATATCTTCAATCAAGTTCAATAAAAGAATAAATACACCAAAAATCTTTAACTTTTGAAGCTCAGACCATTCAGGAGGCCTCATTAATATCCCGACTCAAGCGTGTCAGGAAGATGAAGGCGGATAATGGATCTTGGTTCCAAATTTGTGGAGGCAACCCTATTGCATCATATTTTCTCTTCAGCTAAAGCTCGGTAAAATCATCCATGCCCTCATTTGATAAAATAACCTAGTGTTTTTACCTCTCTGTTCTCTCAAGAATATTTCTCTCAACAAAATACATGCAGAAAAAATGCATATGAGAAACAACAGTACCTATAGAATCGGTTAGATAAGAATGGCTTGATAAGAATGCACTACAGCAAACATGAACGCCAACTCCAATAAGCGAAAACTGAACTTGCGACTTTGTGTTATCTGTTTTCAGTTAACTATAAACTCTGTTGAAAGTGCTAGTGATCGACTAGAGGGGGGTGAATAGGCGATTTTTATGAAAGTCTTCAAAACATGGAAGTTTCGAAGACAAACGATAGAAATAAACCTATTACCATGCAGCGGAAGGTAGACTACACTAGGCAAGCCATAGTCAAGTATTCAATGAAGTGAAAGCGCAATGACTAATAGTAGCTAGGCAGTAAGGATCAGGTAGGAAGATATTGTGAAGCCAATCAAAACAAGTAATCACTCAGTGAAGCCAAATGGTGATGCAATCGTACAATGACTTCACAAGGACCAACAGTAAGTAAAGGGAAGGGAAGAATGAAACCAGTGACTCGTTGAAGACAATGATTTGTTGGACCAGTTCCAGTTGCTGTGACAACTGTACGTCTGGTCAGGGAGGCTGAGATTCAACTCAGAAGACCTCGTCTTCACCTTATTCCCCTTGAGCTAAGGACACCCAGTCCTCGCCCAATCACTCTGGTAAGTCTTCAAGGTAGACTTCCAAACCTTCACAGACTTCGTTCACCGGCGATCCACAATGACTCTTGGATGCTCAGAACGCGACACCTAACCGGCTGGAGGATTCACAGTCCTCAAGTGTAATAACTCTTCAGATCACACAGACAGGAAGACTTAAGTGATGCCTAACACTCTTTGGCTCTGGGTGGTTAGGGCTTTATCCTTGCAAGGAATTCTCTCTCAAAGAATTCGAGGTGGGTTGCTCTCAAACGACAAAAGCCGTACTCTAACTCTGAGCAGCCAACCGTTTATGGTTGTAGGGGGTGGGCTATTTATAGCCACTAAGCAACCCGACCTGATTTGTCCGAAATGACCCTGGGTCACTAAGGAACTGACACGTGTTCCAACGGTCAGATTTCAAACACACACGACAACTTTACTTGGGCTACAAGCAAAGCTGACTTATCCAACTCTGGACAAGATTTGCTCTCATAGTCTTCACTCGAAGACATAGGATTTTGGTTAAGCATAACTTCAGTCATTCTGACTGGTTCTCTTGGACCCCACTTAACAGTACGGTGGTTCCTATGACTCAACAAAGAAGAAAAAGAATGACGAAAGAACTAAGTCTTCGCGCTCCATAGTCTTCATGCGATGTCTTCTCTTGTCATAGTCTTCAATGTGAATGTCGTCACATACCACCTTTGACTTCAATGTCTTCTTACATTTTTAGGGGTCATCTCTGGTAGGAAAACCGAATCAATGAGGGACTTCTACCCGTGTTATCCTGCAATTCTCACAAACACATTAGTCCCTCAACTAGGTTTGTCATCAATTCTCCAAAACCAACTAGGGGTGGCACTAGATGCACTTACAATCTCCCCCTTTTTGGTGTTGATGACAAACTAGTTGAAGTTTTCAACGGGGAATAAAATATGTGAAATTGTAAAGGATAGGTTATTGTCTTCATAAGTAGCAAAGGCTCCCCCTGAAGATGTGCATATAAGTAATTTGCTTTTGGAATGCAAATGCGCATGGCAGGTTGTACTTGTGGAGATCCTCTTCAACTTATGATGACAATTCATCATGCATGAAAAGTATGTGAAGATAATGACATGCATAATGAAAAATGGACGTCTGCAAATGATCTAAGTGCGGAATTTATCGTCGCACATGCGGAATTTATCATCGCATCACAGAATAGCAAATAAGTAGCAGACGACCATCGAGTTTAAGTGTTACAACTCAAAGAACCAAATGTATCAAAACGAAAGTTGTAAACACTAGGAAAAATATAAAACAACCGCCCATATGGACCCGCTTGAAGCATGGCATGCGTTTAGTGAACAAAATGGCATGCATTTAGTGAACACACATTTGAGCTGAAGGCATTAATTTTTTGTTCTCAAAAAGTGAGAGCAACAACATCAAAGATTGATTCTCACTACAAAAAGAATAGGACGCATCAGCTAGGAGGAAAAAGCACGGCTGCACTTTCATAACTTTAGGAACAACAATGAATTGGAAACTCATCAGCTTGTTGTGTACCTGGAAAGAAAACATGTAGTTCAAACTCAACTCATCATGTCTCTGTACATTGTAGTCCAACATCTAATCCAATAAAGGCAAGCACGTTAAAACGTAATAAATTGGGAAACCAACATAGTAAGGCTTTGCCAAGCATCCAAGATCAAACTTTATGCATACGCATAATAGCATGTAAAATGGATTTCCATTTAGATAAGTATATAATGAACAATTATCCTCTGATTTAGGTACTTTTTTCTATCTCACAAATAAAACTGTTTTGGTTGACCCATGATGTTCTAACAGTCGTCAGTGCCATCAACACAAGTTACTGGAACCAGGATATTAGGATGAGGAGATTAAAATAATAGGCAATCTTCAGAGTCAACTACAGTAACTATTCAAACATATATAGCTCTTCAAAAAAACTATTTAAATATATATCACTATAATAAAGTGTCCACAGTTCTTGTATAGAATAAAGGAAATGTGGTAGTTAATCAGAGAGAGGGAGGGAACCTAAAAGGTATAATTGAACATTGATCACTTACCCAGAACTGAAGTGTAGTGTGGGCACTGAACCTGAGGCAAGGGTCAGATCAATGATTACGGAAGGGAAACACCTGCAATCTTAGTAGCCGAAATGATGGAAAGTGGCGGTCTATCCTGGGGGAATGCTAGTTTGACCTCCATTGGGACCATTGCCAGCCAAAGAGTAGAAATCTACCAATGGCAGATAAACATTGTCAGCTAGACGGATCGATGAGTAGAAATCTCGCGATAAGTATATAATGAACAATCATCCTCTGATAAGTATATAATGTGTAAACTCAATGCTGGAACTAAATTATACAAAAAAATAAATCACATGACTTACATAGACTAATACTGTCTCGTTAGCCTTTTTGGATTTTCATCAAATGCTTTGTAGGCACAGGAAAAAAAACCTGCACAAACAAAGATGAGATGCTCTGGGAGCAGGGGATTGGAAGAAAGGGAGAGAAAAATTTGTAAGAAGAAAAGGATGATTGACCTGAAGCTGAGTTGCGATGGACGCTCAGAGAAGCAGCCGTGCCGCTGCAGGACGTCCTCCATGACGAGGGAGGACTGGACTGCTCCTTCTATCGTGCTCGACCTTCTCCCTCTCCCTCCAAACCACCGCGACAAAGCTGCTAGCCCCGCTGCTTCTTCTCCCCAACGCTGGCCTCTCCTTGGCTTCCGGCTCGCTGCTCCTCCCCCACGCTGTCAGTCTCCCTGCACCTCAACCAGCCTTGAACGCCCCGTCTCCCCTCCTCACCCATGGGGACGACCAACGCTGGATCTGAAACCACCAAGAGCAATGATCTAGAGGGGCTAGAGTGGGAGGACGAGGAGGAAGAGGAGCGGCAGCGGCGGCGTGGAAGAGAGGGGATGAAGATGAGGACGAGGGGCTAGAGTGGGAGGACGAGGAGGAAGAGGAGCGGCAGCGGCGGCGTGGAAGAGAGGGGATGAAGATGAGGAGAGGCGACGACTAGGAGGAGGGAGGTCGAGGAGCACGGGGCAGAGGGGTAGGGTGGCGGCGGCAAGGGGGCTCGGGGGGACGCGGGTTCGGTCGCTCTCTCGTGGGGGCGGGCGACGGCTAGGGTTTCTCCATTGCTGAGGGTGAGTTTTATAGACCTATATGTGAAATGACTAAAATGCCCTCGGCGGGGCACAAAATTTGCAAGCAGTGGCATTCGTGATTTAAAGGCGGCATGGCCACCTTCCTCCTGTCTAGTGGTTCTCCAGGCTTTATAGGTTAAATTTTACTAGCCATAGATTCATCAAAATAAGCAAACAACACACGAAAAACAGAATCTGTCAAAAACAGAACAGTCTGTAGTAATTTGTAGCTAGCGCAAGATCTGGAACCCAAAAAATTCTAAAATAAATTTCTGGACGTGAGGAATTTATCTATTAATCATCTGTAAAAATAATTAACTAAATAGCACTTTCTAAATAAAAATGGCAGCAGTTCTCGTGAGTGCTAAAGTTTCTGTTTTTTAAAGCAAGTGTAACAAGACTTTCCCCAAGTCTTCCCAACGGTTCTACTTGGCACAAACACTAATTAAACACAAAAAACACAACCAAAACAAAGGCTAGATAAATTATTTATTACTAAACAGGAGCAAAAATCAAGGAATAAAAAATAAAATTGGGTTGCCTCCCAACATGCGCTATCGTTTAACGCCCCTAGCTAGGCATAAAGCAAGGATAGATCTAGGTATTGCCATCTTTGGTAGGCAATCCATAAGTGGCTCTCATAATAGATTCATAAGGTAATTTAATTTTCTTTCTAGGAAAGTGTTCCATGCCTTTCCTTAATGGAAATTGGAATCTAATATTTCCTTCCTTCGTATCAATAATTGCACCAATCGTTCTAAGGAAAGGTCTACCAAGAATAATAGGACATGAAGGATTGCAATCTATGTCAAGAACAATAAAATCTACGGGAACATAATTCCTATTTGCAACAATAAGAGCATCATTGATTCTTCCCATAGGTTTCTTAATAGTGGAATTCGCAAGGTGCAAGTTTAGAGAGCAATCATCAAAATCACGAAAACCTAACAAATCACACAAAGTCTTTGGAATCATGGAAACACTAGCACCCAAATCACATAAAGAATAGCATTCATGATCTTTAATTTTAATTTTAATAGTTGGTTCCCACTCATCATAAAGTTTTCTAGGGATAGAAACTTCCAATTCAAGTTTTTCTTCATAAGATTGCATCAAGGCATCAATGATATGTTTAGTAAACGCTTTATTTTCACTATAAGCGTGAGGAGAATTTAGCACGGATTGTAACAATGAAATACAATCAATCAGAGAGCAATTTTCATAGTTAAATTCCTTGAAATCCATAATAGTGGGTTTAGCAACATCTAGGGTTTTAATTTCTTCAATCCCACTTTTATCAATTCCAGCATCAAGATCAACAAATTCTGAATTCTTGGAACGCCTTCTAGGTAAAGGTGGATCATATTCAGTCCCATCATTATCAAGATTCATATTGCAAAACAAAGATTAAATAGGGGACACGTCAATAACTTTTAGATCTTCATCATTATTTTCATAGAAATCCGGTTAAGCGGCCATCTTATTAACTAAGGTGGCTTGCTTATCCGAAATTTCAGCGGTCAACTTTTCAAGACGAGCAATTTGGGATCTCAAACCATGAATTCTTTATACATATCATCAAGCTCTTTATTCATAAAAATCATAAAACTTTTTTGTTCCTTAAGCTCATTTCTAAAGAAACTATTATGTTCAAATTGCAAAACCATAAAGTTCCTGACATTGCTTTCGAACTCTTCTAATCTTTTAAGGTGAAGATCTCCAAATTTAGGTAGAGCCATCGCGACAAGCAAGCAAACTAACACACAAGCAAACAAAAAGCAAGCGGGCAAAAAAGAGGAAAATAGAGAAAGAGAGGGAGGATAGAGAGAGAGGGGGGGTGAATAAAACGGCAAGGGTGAAGTGGGGGAGAGGAAAACGAGAGGCAAATGGCAAATAATGTAATGCGGGAGATAAGGGTATGTGATGGGTACTTGGTATGTTGACTTTTGCGTAGACCTCCCCGGCAACGGCGCCAGAAATCCTTGTTGCTACCTCTTGAGCACTGCGTTGGTTTTCCCCGAAGAGGAAGTGATGATGCAGCAAAGTAGCGTAAGTATTTCCCTCGGTTTTTGAGAACCAAGGTATCAATCCAGTAGGAGGCTACGTGCAAGTCCCTCGTACCTACACAAAACAAATAAATCCTCGCAACCAACGTGAATAGGGGTTGTCAATCCCTACACGGCCACTTACGAGAGTGAGATCTGATAGATATGATAAGATAATTTTTTTGGTATTTTTGTGATAAAGATGTAAAGTAAAATAAACGCAAAGTAAAAGGCAAAGGAAATAACTAAGTAGTAGGAGATTAATATGATAAAGATAGACCCGGGGCCATAGGTTTCACTAGTAGCTTATCTCGAGAGCATAAGTATTCTACGGTGGGTGAACAAATTACTGTTGAGCAATTGACAGAATTGAGCATAGTTATGGGAATATCTAGGTATGATCATGTATATAGGCATCACGTCCGAGACAAGTAGACTGATTCCTGCCTGCATCTACTACTATTACTCCACTCATCGACCGCTATCCAGCATGCATCTAGAGTATTAAGTTAAAAACAGAGTAACGCCTTAAGTAAGATGACATGATGTAGGGGGTAGACCCATGCAATATGATGAAAACCCCATCTTGTTATCCTCGATGGCAACAATACAATACGTGCCTTGCTGCCCCTACTGTCACTGGGAAAGGACACCGCAAGATTGAACCCAAAGCTAAGCACTTCTCCCATTGCAAGAAAGATCAATCTAGTAGGCCACACCAAACTGATAATTCGAAGATACTTGCAAAGATAACCAATCATACATAAAAGAATTCAGAGAAGATTCAAATATTGTTCATAGATAGACTTGATCATAAACCCACAATTCATCGGTCTCAACAAACACACCGCAAAAAGAAGATTATATTGAATAGTTCTGCACAAGAGAGGGGAAGAACATTGTATTGAGATCAAAAAAGAGAGAAGAAGCCATCTAGCTACTAACTATGGACCCGTAGGTCTGAGGTAAAGTACTCAGACTTCATCGGAGAGGCTATGGTGTTGTTGTAGAAGCCCTCCGTGATCTATGCCCCCTCCGGTGGAGCTCCGGAACAGGCCCCAAGATGGGATCTCGTGGATACAGAGCGGCGGTGGAATTAGGTTTTTGGCTCTGTATCTGATCGTTTGGGGGTACGTAGGTATATATAGGAGGAAGGAGTACGTCGGTGGAGCAACAGGGGCTCACGAGGATGGAGGGCGCGCTTGGTGGGGGTGGGCGCGGCCCCTACCTCGTGGCCTCCTCTTTTGTGTCTTGACGTAGGATCCAAGTCTTCCGGGTCTTGTTTGTTGAGAAAATCACGTTCCCGAAGGTTTCATTCTGTTTGGACTCCGTTTGATATTCCTTTTCTTGGAAACCCTAAAACAGACAAAAAACAGCAATTCTGGGCTGGGCCTCCGGTTAATAGGTTAGTCCCAAAAGTTATATAAAAGTGGAAAATAAAGCCCAATAAAGTCCAAAACGGTAGATAATATAGCATTGAGCAATCAAAAATTATAGATACATTGGAGACGTATCAGGCATCCCCAAGCTTTGGCTTTTAGGTGTCCTTAGATTATCTTGGGGGTGCCATGGGCATCCCCAAGCTTAGACTCTTGCCATTCCTTATTCCATAATCCATCAAATCTTTACCCAAAACTTGAAAACTTCACAACACAAAACTTAAAGTAGAAAATCTCGTGAGCTCCGCGAGCGATAGAAAACAAAACACCACTTCAAGGTACTGTAATGAAATCATTATTTATTTATATTGGTGTTAAACCTACTGTATTCCAACTTCTCTATGGTTTATAAACTATTTTACTAGCCATAGATTCATCAAAATAAGCAAACAACACAAGAAAAACAGAATCTGTCAAAAACAGAAAAGTCTGTAGTAATCTGTAGCTAGCGCAAGATCTGGAACCCCAAAGATTCTAAAATAAATTGCTGGACGTGAGGAATTTATCTATTAATCAGCTTCAAAAAGAATTAACTAAATATCGCTTTCAAAATAAAAATGACAGCAGTTCTCGTGAGCGCTAAAGTTTCTGTTTTTTACAGCAAGATTAAAAAGACTTTTCCCAAGTCTTCCCAACGGTTCTACTTGGCACGAACACTAATTAAACACAAAAAAACACAACCAAAACAGAGGCTTGACAAATTATTTATTACTAAACAGGAGCAAAAAGCAAGGAATAGAAATAAAATTGGGTTGCCTCCCAACAAGCGCTATCGTTTAACGCCCCTAGCTAGGCATAAAAGCGAAGATAGATCTAAGTATTGCCATAGTAATAGGATAAATCATTAGAACTCATTTCATATTCTCTACGTTCAGCATAAAGTTTTCTTTGAGGCAAGCAAAAGTAATCAAAAGGGCTAAATTTAATGGGACAAAAGTCCCCAAGATCAACTTTAGGAGGTATAAGTTCCTCCTTCGGCCCTTCGTATTGCACAATTAATTCATCATTATAAGCATTCTTTTGACAAAACTTTGTGAGCCTATACTCGAGAGAATATCCTAACTCATTATTTTGAATACCCAAGTTATTACTAAGTTCAGAGATTCTATCAACTAGAACATTGGTAGGAACCCTTTTTCTAAGATTCTCATTGAAAGCAACAAAGTTTAGAGATTGAAAATGCATTATTTCTTCTTGATCAAAAAGGATAGCCTATATGGGAGGACGACCAGCGTCCACCCTATAATGCGCAAAGATTTCTTTGGACTCTTTTATTATGAATCTAAACTCATGAGCCAAAAAGATAGTAGCGGCACGCTTAACAGAATAATGCTCAATATTAGAAAATTCTAGGAAAATCCTTTGTATGCAAGGATGCAAGTGCATAAATTGTCTTTCAAGTTCAACTACAAGCATGGCGATAGCATCCGCAAGGCTACTGGTTCTATGAAGAATAGAACTACCCATAGAAGTCAAAGCACCGGCACAAGTAAAGAAATCTTGGATAACTCCTTTTCCAATAATATTACCACTACCAATACGGAATTTCTTTGTATGTAAGATAGGGGGTTCTTCAGCAGGAGCATCAGAATTTTCCATAGTATTTTTATTGTCCATATCGACAATAATTTCCCCAATTTTAGACATAACGGCAAAAATGCAAGGGGAAGAAAGGTGCAAATAGAGAAAGAGAGGGAGGATAGAGAGAGAGGGTGAATAAAACGGCAAGGGTGAAGTGGGGGAGAGGAAAACGAGAGGCAAATGGCAAATAATGTAATGCGGGAGATAAGGATTTGTGATGGCTACTTGGTATGTTGACTTTTGCGTAGACTCCCCGGCAACGGCGCCAGAAATGACTCATTGTTGGGAGTCAAATCTTGACTTGTCTTACGCAAACCTCCCCGGCAACAGCGCCAGAAATCCTTCTTGCTACCTCTTGAGCACTGCGTTGGTTTTTCCTTGAAGAGGAAAGGGTGATGTAGTAAAGCAGCGTAAGTATTTCTCTTAGTTTTTTAGAACTAAGGTATCAATCCAGTAGGAGGCCACGCGCGTGTCCCTCGCACCTACACAAACAAATAAATCCTCGCAACCAACACGATAAGGGGTTGTCAATCTCTACACGGTCACTTACGAGAGTGAGATCTGATAGATATGATAAGATAATATTTTTGGTATTTTTATGATAAAGATGCAAAGTAAAATAGAAAGCAATAAAAATAACTAAGTATTGGAAGATTGATATAATGGAGAATAGACCCAGGGGCCATAGGTTTCACTAGTGGCTTCTCTCATGAGCATAAGTATTTACGGTGGGTGAACAAATTACTATTGAGCAATTGATAGAATTGAGCATAGTTATGAGAATATCTAGGTATGATCATGTATATAGGCATCATGTCCGAGACAAGTAGATCGACTCCTGCCTGCATCTACTACTATTACTCCACACATCGACCACTATCCAGCATGCATCTAGAGTATTAAGTTCATAAGAACAGAGTAACGCTTTAAGCAAGATAACATGATGTAGAGGGATAAACTCATGCAATATGAAATAAACCCCATCTTGTTATCCTTGATGGAAACAATACAATACGTGCCTTGCTGCCCCTACTGTCACTGGGAAAGGACACCGCAAGGTTGAACCCAAAGCTAAGCACTTCTCCCATTGCAAGAAAGATCAATCTAGTAGGCCAAGCCAAACTGATAATTCGAAGAGACTTGCCAAGATAACCAATCATACATAAAAGAATTCAGAGAAGATTCAAATATTGTTCATAGATAAACTTGATCATAAACCCACAATTCATCGGTCTCAACAAACACACCGCAAAAGAAGATTACATCGAATAGATCTCCACGAGAGAGGGGGAGAACATTGTATTGAGATCCAAAAAGAGAGAAGAAGCCATCTAGCTAATAACTACGGACCCGTAGGTCTGAAGTAAACTACTCACACTTCATCGGAGGGGCTATGGTGTTGATGTAGAAGCCCTCCATGATCGATGCCCCCTCCGACGGAGCTCCGGGATAGGCCCCGAGATGGGATCTCGTGGATACAGAAAGTTACGGCGGTGGAATTAGGGTTTTGGCTCCGTATCTGGTAGTTTCGGGGTACGTAGGTATATATAGGAGGAAGGAGTACGTCGTCGGAGCAAGAGGGGGCCCACGAGGGTGGAGGGCGCGCCGAGGGGGGGGGGGTTGGCGCGCCCCCTACCTCGTGGCCTCCCTGTTGGTGCTTGACGTAGGGGCGAAGTCTCCTGGATCATGTTCGTTCCGAAAATCATGTTCCTGAAGGTTTCATTCCGTTTGGACTCCGTTTGATATTCTTTTCTTGCGAAACCCTAAAATAGGAAAAAAAACAGCAATTCTGGGCTGAGCCTTCGGTTAATAGGCTAGTCCCAAAAATAATATAAAAGTGTATAATAATGCCCAATAATGTTTAAAACAGGATATAACATAGCATGGAACAGTCAAAAATTATAGATACGTTGGACACGTATCAGCGCAGAGGTGGGCGGCCCATAGCCGCCGAGCGGCGCGCGGAGCGAGGGGGCGCCATAGCCAGCGCCAACCGGATGATAAGGCACGCCGAGGAAAGCCTGGTGGCCTGCGGGGCGAGGTCCGAGAAGACCCGGCGCAGGGGCCCTTGGGATGGGCATGTGGTAGGCATGCACCACACCCGTCCAAGGGTTCTGACCGGCCTCCCATGGCGGAGGCGGTTGCGGGTAGTGCCCCCCCTCTCGGCGCCCTAGTTCTGCTGCTATTGTCAGCGGTCACTGCCGCCGCGCCGGTTGCACTGGCCCCGCCTTGCTGCTGCTGCTGGAGAGGCATGGGCGGCAGCTGGAAGTACCCGGCAGGCGGCGGAGGGCGCGTTTGGGACGACGTGGCCGATGGAGCAGGGCCGCCGCGGGTGGTGCCGGCTGCGAGGGCGGTGTGTTCGACCCGTTGTTTCACCTTCGTCATCCGGCGCTCCTCGAGCTTGAGGTACGCGATGACGCGCTGAAAGGTGGGCTGCAGCAACAAAGTGAGGTTAGAAATGGCATTGCCGAAATCTTCGTTGAGGCTGGCGATGAGGGTGTTGAGAATAAGGTCGTCGGAGACTTTGGCGCCGATGTCACGAAATTCATCGGTGAGCATCTTGAGCCACATGCAGTACTCATCGATGGTGGAGTTGTCCTGATGACAGGCGAAGAACTCCTGCTGCAAGAAAACAAGGCGCTGGAGTTTGTTGTCGGTGAAGAGCGCGTTGATTTTGGTCCACACGGCGCAAGCATCGTCGTCCTCGGCGACGACCGCATGGAAGATGCCCTTCGAGATGGTTTGATAGAACCATCGGAGGAGCGTGTCCTCAATGGCGGACCACTCCGGATCGCCCTTCATGAACTCGCCGTCCACAGAGCCATCGATGTGCTTGGTGATGTAGTACTCGCGGAAGACAAGGTTGAAGTAGGTTTTCCACGCGTAGTAGGAGGAGCTGGAGTTGTCGAGACAGATGGGAACCCGGGCCTCGATGTTCAGGTCGCTGATGCTGACAGCGGAGGGTTCGGGACCAGCGAAGGGGTTGGAGCTGTGGGTGGAGGAGGATCCCGGCAAATCCATGGAGTGGCGGCTAGGGTTAGGGCAGCGGTTCGGGGGGTTTTGGTGGAGCAGCGGCGGGGTGGAGAAGGGGAATCAGCGGCGGCAGAGAGGTGGTGTGACGGCTACGGGCTATAGCGGCGGCGGCGTCGTGACAGAAGGGCGGGCGGGCGATGACTGTAGGGGTAGCGGCGGCGGGGTGGAGGCGAAAGCGAGGGTGGGAGGCGCAACATGTTGGAAATATGCCCTAGAGGCAATAATAAAATGGTTATTATTATATTTCTTTGTTCATGATAATTGTCTATTGTTCATGCTATAATTGTGTTATCCGGAAATCGTAATACATGTGTGAATCCATAGACCACAACACGTCCCTAGTGAGCCTCTAGTTGACTAGCTCGTTGATCAAAAGATAGTCATGGTTTCCTGATTATGGACATTGGATGTCATTGATAACGGGATCACATCATTAGGAGAATGATGTGATGGACAAGACCCAATCCTAAGCATAGCTCAAAGATCGTGTAGTTCGTTTGCTGTAGCTTTTCCGAATGTCAAGTATCATTTCCTTAGACCATGAGATTGTGCAACTCCCGGATACCATAGGAGTGCTTTGGGTGTGCCAACCGTCACAACGTAACTGGGTGACTATAAAGGTACACTACAGGTATCTCTGAAAGTGTCTGTTGGGTTGGCAAGAATCGAGACTGGGATTTGTCACTCCGTATGACGGAGAGGTATCTATGGGCCCACTCGGTAATGCATCATCATAATGAGCTCAATGTGACCAAGTGGTTGATCACGGGATCATGCATTACGGTACGAGTAAAGTGACTTGCCGGCAACGAGATTGAACGAGGTATTGGGATACCGACGATCGAGTCTCGGGCAAGTAACGTACCGATTGACAAAGGGAATGGTATACGGATTGATTGAATCCTCGACATCGTGGTTCATCCGATGAGATCATCGTGGAGCATGTGGGAGCCAACATGGGTATCCAGATCCCGTTGTTGGTTATTGACCGGAGAGGCGTCTCGGTCATGTCTGCATGTCTTCCGAACCCGTAGGGTCTACACACTTAAGGTTCGGTGACGCTAGGGTTGTAGAGATATTAGTATGCAGTAACCCGAAAGTTGTTCGGAGTCCCGGATGAGATCCCAGACGTCACGAGGAGTTCCGGAATGGTCCGGAGGTAAAGATTTATATATAGGAAGTACAGTTTCGGCCATCGGGAAGGTTTCGGGGGTCGCCGGTATTGTACCGGGACCACCGGAAGGGTCCCGGGGGTCCACCGGGTGGGGCCACCTATCCCGGAGGGCCTCATGGGCTGAAGTGGGAGGGGAACAAGCCCCTGGTGGGCTGGTGCGCCCCCCTTGGGCCTCCCCTGCGCCTAGGGTTGGGAAACCCTAGGGGTGGGGGCGTCCCCCACTTGGCTTGGGGGGGGGGGGGGAAGCCACCCCTTGGCTGCCGCCCCCCTTGGAGATCCATCTCCTAGGGCCGCCCCCCCAAGGCCCCTATATAAAGAGGGGGGAGGGCAGCCGCACCCCCTTGCTCTTGGCGCCTCCCTCTCCCTCCGTTACACCTCTCCTCCCCGCTTGCGCTTGGCGAAGCCCTGCCGGGATCCTGCTGCATCCACCACCACGCCGTCATGCTGCTGGATCTTCATCAACCTCTCCTTCCCCCTTTCTGGATCAAGAAGGAGGAGACGTCATCCCAACCGTACGTGTGTTGAACGCGGAGGTGCTGTCCGTTCGGCACTTGGTCATCGGTGATTTGGATCACGACGAGTACGACTCCATCAACTCCGTTCTCTTGAACGCTTCCGCGCGCGATCTACAAGGGTATGTAGATGCACTCCTCTCTCCCTCGTTGCTAGATGACTCCATAGATTGATCTTGGTGATGCGTAGAAAATTTTAAAATTCTGCTACGTTCCCCAACAGTGGCATCATGAGCTAGGTCTATGCGTAGTTTCTATGCACGAGTAGAACACAAAGTAGTTGTGGGTGTTGATATTGTCAATTATCTTGCCGTTACTAGTCTTATCTTGATTCGGCAGCATTGTGGGATGAAGCGGCCCGGACCGACCTTACACGTACGCTTATGTGAGACTGGTTCCACCGATTGACATGCTCTAGTTGCATAAGGTGGCTGGCGGGTGTCTGTCTCTCCCACTTTAGTCGGATCGGATTCGATGAACAGGGTCCTTATGAAGGGTAAATAGAAATTGGCAATTCACGTTGAGGTTCTGGCGTAGGTAAGAAACGTTCTTGCTAGAAACCTATAGCAGCCACGTAAAAACATGCAACAACAATTAGAGGACGTCTAACTTGTTTTTGCAGCAAGTGTTTTGTGATGTGATATGGCCAAAGGATGTGATGAATGATATATGTGATGTATGAGATGATCATGTTCTTGTAATGGGAATCACGACTTGCATGTCGATGAGTATGACAACCAGGAGGAGCCATAGGAGCTGTCTTAATTTATTTGTGACCTGCGTGTCAACATATAAGGTCATGTAATTACTTTACTTTATTGCTAAACCGTTAGCCATAGTAGTAGAAGTAATAGATGACGTGACAACTTCAAGAAGACACGATGATGGAGATCATGATGATGGAGATCATGGTGTCATGCTGGTGACAACGATGATCATGGAGCCTCGAAGATGGAGATCAAAAGGAGCAAATGATATTGGCCATATCATGTCACTATTTGATTGCATGTGATGTTTATCATGTTTTACATCTTATTTTCTTAGAACGACGGTATCTTAAATAAGATGATCCCTCGTAATAATTTCAAGAAAGTGTTCCCCCTAATTGTGCACCGTTGCGAAGGTTCGTTGTTTCAAAGCACCACATGATGATCGGGTGTGATAGATTCTAACGTTCGAATACAACGGGTGTAAGCCAGATTTACACACGCAATACACTTAGGTTGACTTGACGAGCCTAGCATGTACAGACATGGCCTCGGAACACAGAAGACCGAAAGGTCGAGCATGAGTCATATAGAAGATACGATCAACATGAAGATGTTCACCGATGTTGACTAGTCCGTCTCAAGAGATGATCGGACACGGCCTAGTTAACTTGGATCATGTTTCACTTAGATGACTGGAGGGATGTCTATCTGAGTGGGAGTTCATTGAGTAATTTGATTAGATGAACTTAATTATCATGAACTTAGTCCAAAATATTTACAATATGTCTTGTAGATCAAATGGCCCACGTTGTCCTCAACTTCAACGCATTCCTAGAGAAAACCAAGCTGAAAGACGATGGCAGCAACTATACGGACTGGGTCCGAAACCTGAGGATCATCCTCATAGCTGCCAAGAAAGATTATGTCCTACAAGCACCGCTAGGTGACGCACCTGTCCCAGAGAACCAAGACGTTATGAACGCTTGGCAGTCACGTGCTGATGATTACTTCCTCGTTCAGTGCAGCATGCTTTACAGCTTAGAACCGGGGCTCCAAAAGCGTTTTGAGAGACACGGAGCATATGAGATGTTCGAAGAGCTGAAAATGGGTTTTCAAGCTCATGCCTGAGTCGAGAGATATGAAGTCTCCGACAAGTTCTTCAGCTGTAAGATGGAGGAAAATAGTTCTGTCAGTGAGCACATACTCAGAATGTCTGGGTTGCATAACCGCTTGACTCAGCTGGGAGTTAATCTCCCGGATGACGCGGTCATTGATAGAATCCTTCAGTCACTTCCACCGAGCTACAAGAGCTTTGTGATGAACTTCAATATGCAGGGGATGGAAAAGACCATTCCTGAGGTATATTCAATGCTGAAATCAGCGGAGGTAGAAATCAAAAAGGAACATCAAGTGTTGATGGTGAATAAAACCACTAAGTTCAAGAAAGGCAAGGGTAAAAAGAACTTCAAGAAGGACGGCAAGGGAGTTGCCGCGCCCGGTAAGCAAGCTGCCGGGAAGAAGGCAAAGAATGGACCCAAGCCCGAGACTGAGTGTTTTTATTGCAAGGGAAGTGGTCACTGGAAGCGGAACTGCCCCAAATACTTAGCGGACAAGAAGGCGACAACACTAAAGGTATATGTGATATACATGTAATTGATGTGTACCTTACCAGTACTTGTAGTAGCTCCTGGGTATTTGATACCGGTGCGGTTGCTCACATTTGTAACTCAAAGCAGGAGCTGTGGAATAAACGGAGACTGGCGAAGGACGAGGTGACGATGCGCGTCGGGAATGGTTCCAAGGTCGATGTGATCGCTGTCGGCACGCTGCCTCTACATTTACCTATGGGATTAGTTTTAAACCTCAATAATTGTTATTTAGTGCCAGCTTTGAGCATGAACATTGTATCAAGATCTCGTTTAATTCGAGATGGCTACTCATTTAAATCCGAGAATAATGGTTGTTCTATTTATATGAGTGATATGTTTTATGGTCATGCTCCATTGGTGAATGGTTTATTCTTAATGAATCTCGAGCGTAATGTTACACATATTCATAGTGTGAATACCAAAAGATGTAAGGTTGATAATGATAGTCCCACATACTTGTGGCACTGCCGCCTTGGTCACATAGGTGTCAAACGCATGAAGAAGCTCCTTGCAGATGGACTTTTGGAGTCTCTTGATTACGAATCATTTGACACGTGCGAACCATGCCTCATGGGTAAAATGACTAAGACTCCGTTCTTAGGAACAATGGAGCGAGCAACCAACTTATTGGAAATCATACATACTGATGTGTGCGGTCCAATGAGTGTTGAGGCTCGCGGTGGCTATCGTTATGTTCTCACCCTCACTGATGACTTGAGTAGATATGGGTATGTCTACTTAACGAAACACAAGTCTGAGACCTTTGAAAAGTTCAAGGAATTTCAGAGTGAGGTTGAGAATCAACGTGATAGGAAAATCAAGTTCTTACGATCAGATCGTGGGGGAGAATACTTGAGTCACGAATTTGGCACACACTTAAGAAAATGTGGAATAGTTTCACAGCTCACGCCGCCTGGAACACCTCAGCGTAATGGTGTGTCCGAATGCCGTAATCGCACTCTATTAGATATGGTACGATCTATGATGTATCTTACCGATTTATCGCTGTCATTTTGGGGTTATGCTTTAGAGACTACCGCATTCACTTTAAATAGGGCTCCGTCGAAATCCGTTGAGACGACACCGTATGAATTATGGTTTGGGAAGAAACCTAAGCTGTCATTTCTAAAAGTTTGGGGATGCGATGCTTATGTCAAGAAACTTCAACCTGAAAAGCTCGAACCCAAATCGGAAAAATGCGTCTTCATAGGATACCCTAAAGAAACTATTGGGTATACCTTCTACCTAAGATCCGAAGGCAAGATCTTTGTTGCCAAGAATGGGTCCTTTCTAGAGAAAGAGTTTCTCTCGAAAGAAATAAGTGGGAGGAAAGTAGAACTTGATGAAGTATTACCTCTTGAACCGGTAAGTGGCGCAGCTCAAGAAAATGTTCCTGAGGTGCCTGCACCGACTAGAGAGGAAGTTGATGATGATGATCATGAAACTTCAGATCAAGCTACTACTGAACTTCATAGGTCCACGAGGACACGTTTCGCACCAGAGTGGTACAGCAACCCTGTCTTGGAAATCATGTTGTTAGACAACGGTGAACCTTCGAACTATGAAGAAGTGATGGCGGGCCCGGATTCCGACAAATGGCTGGAAGCCATGAAATCCGAGATAGGATCCATGTATGAAAACGAAGTATGGACTTTGACTGACTTGCCCGTTGATCGGCGAGCCATAGAAAATAAATGGATCTTTAAGAAGAAGACAGACGCGGATAGTAACGTAACCATCTATAAAGCTCGGCTTGTCGCTAAGGGTTATCAACAAGTTCAAGGGGTTGACTACGATGAGACTTTCTCGCCCATAGCGAAGCTAAAGTCCCTCCGAATCATGTTAGCAATTGCCGCATTCTATTATTATGAGATATGGCAAATGGACGTCAAAACGGCATTCCTTAATGGTTTCCTTAAGGAAGAATTGTATATGATGCAGCCGGAAGGTTTTGTCGATCCTGAGAATGCTGACAAGGTGTGCAAGCTCCAACGCTCGATTTATGGGCTGGTGCAAGCATCTCGGAGTTGGAACATTCGTTTTGATGAGATGATCAAGGCGTTTGGGTTTACGCAGACTTATGAAGAAGCCTGCATTTACAAGAAAGTGAGTGGGAGCTCTGTAGCATTTCTCATATTGTATGTGGATGACATACTGTTGATGGGAAATGATATAGAATTCTTGGAAAGCATAAAGGCCTACTTGAACAAGTGTTTTTCAATGAAGGACCTTGGAAAAGCTGCTTATATATTAGGCATCAAGATCTATAGAGATAGATCGAGACGCGTCATTGGTCTTTCACAGAGTACGTACCTTGACAAGATATTGAAGAAGTTCAAAATAGATCAGTCAAAGAAGGGGTTCTTGCCTGTATTGGAAGGTATGAGATTGAGCACGGCTCAATGCCCGACCACGGCAGAAGATAGAGAAAGATGAGTGTCGTGCCCTATGCCTCGGCCATAGGGTCGATCATGTATGCTATGTTGTGTACCAGACCTGATGTAAACCTTGCCGTAAGTTTGGTGGGAAGGTACCAAAGTAATCCCGGCATGGAACACTGGACAGCGGTCAAGAATATCCTGAAGTACCTGAAAAGGACCAAGGATATGTTTCTCGTTTATGGAGGTGACGAAGAGCTCGTCGTAAAGGGTTACGTCGATGCTAGCTTCGACACAGATCTGGATGACTCTAAGTCACAAACCGGATACGTGTATATTTTGAATGGTGGGCCAGTAAGCTGGTGCAGTTGCAAGCAAAGCGTTGTGGTGGGATCTACATGTGAAGCGGAGTACATGGCAGCCTCGGAGGCAACACAAGAAGCAGTCTGGGTGAAGGAGTTCATTACCGACCTAGGAGTCATACCCAATGAGTCGGGCCCGATGACTCTCTTCTGTGACAACAATGGAGCTATTGCCCTTGCCAAGGAGCCCAGGTTTCACAGGAAGACCAGGCATATCAAGCGTCGCTTCAACTCCATTCGTGAAAGTGTTCAAAATGGAGAGATAGAGATTTGTAAAGTACATGCGGACCTCAATGTGGCAGATCCGTTGACTAAACCTCTCCCTAGAGCAAAACATGATCAACACCAGAACTGCATGGGTGTTCGATTCATCACAATGTAACTAGACTATTGACTCTAGTGCAAGTGGGATACTGTTGGAAATATGCCCTAGAGGCAATAATAAAATGGTTATTATTATATTTCTTTGTTCATGATAATTGTCTATTGTTCATGCTATAATTGTGTTATCCGGAAATCGTAATACATGTGTGAATCCATAGACCACAACACGTCCCTAGTGAGCCTCTAGTTGACTAGCTCATTGATCAAAAGATAGTCATGGTTTCCTGACTATGGACACTGGATGTCATTGATAACGGGATCACATCATTAGGAGAATGATGTGATGGACAAGACCCAATCCTAAGCATAGCTCAAAGATCGTGTAGTTCGTTTGTTGTGGCTTTTCCGAATGTCAAGTATCATTTCCTTAGACCATGAGATTGTGCAACTCCCGGATACCGTAGGAGTGCTTTGGGTGTGCCAAACGTCACAACGTAACTGGGTGGCTATAAAGGTACACTACAGGTATCTCCGAAAGTGTCTGTTGGGTTGGCACGAATCGAGACTGGGATTTGTCACTCCGTATGATGGAGAGGTATCTCTGGGCCCACTCGGTAATGCATCATCATAATGAGCTCAATGTGACCAAGTGGTTGATCATGGGATCATGCATTACGGTACGAGTAAAGTGACTTGCCGGCAATGAGATTGAACGAGGTATTGGGATACCGACGATCGAGTCTCGGGCAAGTAACGTACCGATTGACAAAGGGAATTGTATACGGATTGATTGAATCCTCGACATCGTGGTTCATCCGATGAGATCATCGTGGAGCATGTGGGAGCCAACATGGGTATCCAGATCCCGCTGTTGGTTATTGACCGGAGAGGCGTCTCGGTCATGTCTGCATGTCTCCCGAACCCGTAGGGTCTACACACTTAAGGTTCGGTGACGCTAGGGTTGTAGAGATATTAGTATGCAGTAACACGAAAGTTGTTCGAAGTCCCGGATGAGATCCCGGACGTCACGAGGAGTTCCGGAATGGTCCGGAGGTAAAGATTTATATATAGGAAGTACAGTTTCGGCCATCGGGAAGGTTTCTGGGGTCGCCGGTATTGTACCGGGACCACCGAAAGGGTCTCGGGGGTCCACCGGGTGGGGCCACCTATCCCGGAGGGCCTCATGGGCTGAACTGGGAGGGGAACCAGCCCCTGGTGGGCTGGTGCGCCCCCCTTGGGCCTCCCCTGCGCCTAGGGTTGGGAAACCCTAGGGGTGGGGGCGCCCCCCACTTGGCTTGGGGGGGAAGCCACCCCTTGGCCGCCGCCCCCTTGGAGATCCATCTCCTAGGGCCGGCCCCCCCAAGCCCCCTATATAAAGAGGGAGGAGGGCAGCCGCACCCCCTTGCTCTTGGCGTCTCCCTCTCCCTCTGTTACACCTCTCCTCCCCGCTTGCGCTTGGCGAAGCCCTGCCGGGATCCTGCTGCATCCATCACCACGCCGTCGTGCTGCTGAATCTTCATCAACCTCTCCTTCCCCCTTGCTGGATCAAGAAGGAGGAGACGTCATCCCAACCGTACATGTGTTGAACGCGGAGGTGTTGTCCGTTCGGCACTTGGTCATCGGTGATTTGGATCATGACGAGTACGACTCCATCAACTCCGTTCTCTTGAACGCTTCCGCGCGCGATCTACAAGGGTATGTAGATGCACTCCTCTCTCCCTCGTTGCTAGATGACTCCATAGATTGATCTTGGTGATGCGTAGAAAATTTTAAAATTCTGCTACGTTCCCCAACACGACACGGGGCGGCGGCGGCGGGAGGGAGGGACGCGGTGGCGCCAGGGTGTGGCGGCGGCAGGGTGTGGCGGTGGCGGGGTGTGGAGGCGGTGGGGAGCGGCGGCAGCGGGGAGAGGGCGGCAGTGGCGCTGGTTGAAAGCTAGGGTAGGATCGAGAGGTCTGATACCATGTTAGAGAAGGGTTTGGCAATGCAACTCACGATGGTATTGATCGGGTGCAGATGCACGTATATATGTACAATATGGGCTTCAACCTCAACTATACAAAGACTGGGAGGTAGACCAAGATATACAAATATATATATGCAAAATATATGTTCACCATTCATGGGTAGAGCGTCAGTGTTTGAATATTTGCCCTATGCCCCTGTCTATTCTTGAGAGGGATCAGTTTTGCCTTTGTGATGGACATGTCGCTCTATTGGGTCAACAAATTACGCCAAAAACTTCCATGAACAATCCTGCTTGAGAAAGGCAAAGCACACCCTTCTACTCCCTTCATTCCTAAATGTAAGTTTTTTTAGAGATTTTAATAAAAATTATATACGAATGTATATAGACATATTTTAAGTGTAAATTCACTCATTTTACTTTGTATGTAGTCTGTATTGAAATCTCTAAAAAAACTTATATTTCGGAAGGGAGGGAGTAGCTGCTTAGAACATGTCATGGTCATTACCTTACAAGGAAAGCATATGAGTTGTGTTTTACAAATTTCTGTCTAGCCTGTAATCCTAAAACCAGAAAATCCTAACAGTTTGGTTGTGATAAAATGATGCCAGCCCTATTTACCTTGTAGATCATCTTCATCGATCGTGTTCCATACCATCAAACATGTGTGAGCACTAGAAGGCCACAAAATTATTGGGAAAAAAGCAAGTACTCTTTTTAGGGTGAGTACGTAGTTAAGATGAGCATAAAGTAACAATCCTAGGTTTTGCGAAGCCTAGTTGCTTTTTCCCACATCTCCATTACAGTATCCGGACAAGTTCTTTTGAGCCGATTGTACCCTCTGCTTGCCACCACATCATCTATTTTAGTAGATGATGATGATGCAATAAATCGAATGCAAGCATCTTGTATCCGAGAACAAATATGTTGATTGGCCAAAGCCAATGTAGTTGCAAGGGACTCGGCATCGAGGTCTTTGCAGAGGATGCTTTCACACATAAGCTTCAATCTTTCCATGCCATACCGGTCCGCAGCCATCAGCAGGTGCCTGGTCACCTCTTTCTTATCGTCTCCATCCAGCAAGTCATCATCGCCCATGACAGGCAACAAATTGTTATAGATGAAGTGGAGAAGAAACTTGAAGACAAGAGGTTGCATGTTGTTAATGACGATGCGGCTTGAATCCTTCTCCATCATCGGCCCATAGAGCATCACCTTGAAAACCGGAGACCGCATCGCTAGCACGAGCTTGTGTGCTGGAAATTTCTCTCCTTGAACCTCGAATGTCACATCCACGCCCTCCTTTGCCTCTAGTAGCTTCCCGAGTTGGTCCGTGATTTCCGACGTCGGTGACGCCTCCTCCTCCTCAATATGGGCCTCCTCCTCGATAACATATGGTTCCTTGATGACGGTCAAGGCGCATTTGATAGTGAGACGATCGTCAACAACATAGCTTGATGCTTCCATCTCGCCCCTGTTTAACTTGTGAGTGACAAAGTAGTCTGGATTGGGAAGATTGGCCGACAAGGCGGCCACCGACGAAGAAAACTGCTTGGTTGTCCAGTGGAACAAGCTGATTGTGGAGGATACCCGCGCCGTCAATGCCATGTGGTCCAGCTCCTTCAGCTCCAGAGCGACCACTATGTCGTCCTTGCCATCTTCCATACACCCGTCCGGGTAATAGTGGAGGCACCACTCATGGCCGCCAACAGTGAACCATGACGACTCGATGTAGCAGCCGACGCCCATGCCCCTGTGAATGCTGTAATTGGAGATCTTGAACAAGTGCTCCCCTTGCTCCCACTCCGCTGTGCACGTCGATGCGCTCAGCAACATTGACATTACCAATTTCTTTTCTTGGTAAGGCCTCCTTTGGTTTGAAGGATTTTTGTAGGAATTTCATAAGATTGGATTTTTGTAGGAAAAATTCCTTTAGAGCCCTTTGGTTTGGAGGAATGGAATCCTATTCCTATGGAGGAATTCTTCCTATCCTTCACATTTCATAGGAAAATAAACATTAGTCTAGACTCAATGGAAAAAGTCATATGAAGTGAATCAAATGACATCTACTTTCTTATTCCTATTCATAGGATTTAAGATGCATGTATCTCATTTCCTATGACTTCTCTATTCCTATGATTTTTCTGTCCTATGAACCAAAGGAGGCCTAAGTGTATCTATCATGTCCTGGTAGTGGTGCGGATTGATTCTTGAGGTGATTTCTCTTCTTTCTTTTCACAACCCACCTCTTATACTTATACTAGTAGTACATCTCGATCTGTGTTGATCCAATCGAATTAGCAATGCAATCACATGATGTACTTTGATCCGGAGTCGGTGGCTGGCTCCGTAACCTAGTCCAACACGATCCTTTCCCCTCACAATGCTTATTTTCTGTTTTTTCTTTGAGACATCTTATTTTCCGATTGGGCCAGAAGCTGGGCTCTGCCATCTCAGCTATAGCATAGCAGACTAAAAGGCCCACAATGCTTAGGTGGCATTTGTTTGGGCTTCAGATTGTGATTCTTGGATTCTAGCCTCTTCAAAATCTGATTCTCAAACAAACAGTCGGATTCTTACCTCAAGATTCGTAGAATCGATTCTACCAAATGCACTACGCACGCCCTGAAGCCGGAATCAGCGATTTCGTTGATTCCCGAGCTGCCACTTACCCCCTTTCAACAATAGGCCAACATCTCCCCGTTATTACGATGGAATTGTCACTCCGTCCCAACCCAACTAATGCCACCGACAGGGTCTCCTCTCGTTCGTTCCTCTCCTTCGTTCTCACACAGCGAACAGAAACAGAGAGGCGATGGCGGAGGGGAACTTTTGGTTCCTGGGTACATATGTACTCTATATGCAAAAAAAATAGTAATTCAACAAAAAGTCAAAAATTTCTAAAAATATTTTTGATAAAAACTTGACCTTCCATTGTACTAGTGAGAAAAGTGACAAAAACATAAAATTCCTCTTTGACTTCTTTTCAAAAAAGACAAATTTCCGGTCAAAATAGCGTGAATAGTGATCTATAGTAGCAAATAAATTTTGTCTTTTTCGCTGTGAAGTCAACATAGTTTTCTTTTTTCTGAAAATGTGTATACTAGTGCGCAAGTAAGTCAACTTTATTCTAGAAATAGTTTCTTCACTATTTTGACTTTTTGTTTAACTATTAAAAATAAATCCCCATATAGGGTACATATGTACCTAGGAATCATTGGGTATTTCCCAGGCGATGGCTCTCTAGGTTTCGGCCGCCGCCACCACCGCTAGCCCCGTCGCCACCTGGGCGTGCATATCAGGGGCCCTCCTCCCCCCACCATACACCGGCGACGAGATCCGCTGCGCTGCCGTCCCCTAGCTCCACCTAAGTCGTGCCGCTCCTGCTGCACCGCACCTTCGCCCACCTTGGCCCTCGACTCGAGCTACACCCGCTTGACTGCACCTTCGCTGCCCGGTTGATGCTAGGTTGTGAGCATGAAATGCTTGATCTTGAAGAGGATGAAACCAAGGAGGAAGAACTACATACTACCCAAGCCAAGAAGGCAAAGAAGGGGCCAGGGAAGATGGATGGAAGCTCTATGAAACTATGATGATTGGTTAGTATATATTTTGGATGATATGTGCACATATGTAAGACTATGATGGTTGGTCCATATATGGATGATATATTTCGTATGGAAGTCTACGAGGGTTGATTCTTTTTTTGATGTTACGTTTCATATGCATGTTTCGGATGATATATTCATACCATTTGTCATTTCTCAAAAAATACATTCTCTATATTGTGTTTTTTGCACTAGTTCTCACTTTATCAAGTCAAAACAGAGCGCAGGATAGTGGTTGGTATGGTGGCTGGATCCGGAGCTCCCGAGGTGCGGGTTGGGATCGGGGGAAACCCCTGTTGGCGTGTCCGACACCGGCGCGGTGACGCTTGTGGGCACCACCTGACCTTCCGGGAGGGCGTCGGGGGCTACCCTTCCTCTTGCCTCGTTGTGTACCGGGGGAAACCCTTGGCAACAGCGTCGTCATCGTCGCGATCCTTCTTGGAGGTGTTGATAGGTGCCGGCGCTTCGGAGTCTTGGAGTCTAGTGGAAGATCCTGGTGGGCACAGTGGTCGCGAGGCTTCTTCTTTTTTTGTTGATCCGCCGTTGTCGGTATTTGTTTCTTCGTTCTTTCTCTGTCCTTTCTTTTGGGCGTGACTGTGCTGCTTCCGCCCCAGCACCTATCCCTGTATGGTTCGGTTGGTTGCTTTGTATACAAAGCGGAGGGAAACCCCTTTTTCGGCAAAAAACAGATAATTTGTGCTTTAATCTGCATATAAACACCATAGTCAGCAGTCGAGGGCGTTACTGACATTTCACAACACCCACAACTCCTAAAGCTGACAAACAACAGGGTAAACAAACAGCCAGAGTTTGATTCTCAGGAATCCATAGCAAAATGATTTTCAGAAATCTGTAGCCCAAACAAAGGGGGCCTTAAGGGTCGCCTTGCGCTTTTAGATGGAGCTCACGCCCTCAAGCAACACATGAGTTCATCAAAAGATTCATGGCTGACCTGGAAATCATCAAGGAAAATCAACCAGGGGCTAAGAGGGGGCCTCTGCAACAGCAAGCAACTGGGAGCACGAGGCCTAAAGCCCCACCAGCGGGGTATGCAAAAATTCATGTAGATACCGGAGTGTCCAACTCCCATCGGCGCGGTACAGCTGCAGCAGTGGCAAGGGACCAGTGTGGGAACTATCTTGGCAGCTCGTCGCTTGTGATTGAAGGATTACACGACCCATCAGCCTTCGAGGCAATAGCCTGCCCCGAGGGACTTTCACTCGCTGAAGATTTGGTGCTTCAGAGTTGCGTCATTGCATGTGATGCTAAGCAGGTCATTCAGGACATCCAGAGTACCAGCAGAGGGCGGTATGGTCAGATCATCACCGAGATTAAAGCTAGAGCTGCAAATATCAACTGTAATTTTGTTTTTAACGCCGGTCGGCTAATATCAACTGCGGATTAGCTAGAGCTCTCGGTGCGCTTCCCAAACTGTTTCGTAGGCTGGTAGATATAGCTGTTAAGTTGAGCGTGAAGCATTGCATTATGCCCTTGTACGTAGTGCCGCTGTCCCAATCAACCTGTGCAGAATGTTATTTTATGACTTAACTTTCCAGAGAGACCCGTGTCCCGCCGATCACGGCTAATTTTGTGGCCCGTCGTGTACGCCTGGGCTGGCGAAAGCATATGCATGGCTGATGGCTCGCGACCGATCGGCACGTTAGCATGCATGGATGACTTGGACTTTGGAAGCAGCCAGCAGAGTCTAGGTCGGATTTCGGGCCAGTGAACAAACTTTGAACAACGAGCGGATATAAACCCAGTCGCACAAGACAGTTGTCCAAGACTGAGATTGTCACATCCCCATTTTCCAAATACCGCATGCGTCCTCGGGCATGGTACATCTTTTTTTTCTATATATATCACCGGTCATAGTACATCTTATATTTAAATGGTTGCTTGGATGCCGAGAATTAGAGGTGAGCTTTCCGAAAACCCGTCGTTAGAGGATGTTTAGACAAACTAGTTTTGGTTAGGTTTTTTTTTTCTTTTTACGAGAAAACGTTCATTCTATTCATCAATTGTCAAGAAAGTAAAAAAAAACACCAGAAGTAAAAATTACTTTCAGTTATGAAGACCACCTAGTGACGACTACAAACACTGGAGCGAGCTGAAAGGAGCGCCGCCGTCATTGCCCCTCCCTCGTCGGAGTCGGATAAACATTTTTGTGATAGTCGTGAAGTCATCATGCTAAGGCCTTATAAGACCAGCGCACCAGAACAGCAACCGCCGCCTATGAATAAAAGCGTAGATTGGAAGGATCCAACCTACAAACACACATACGTAGACGCATGAAGATTGGATCCAGATAGATTCATCGAAGACAAGCGACGACTAGATACCACGCGATTTGCCTGATATACACGTCCCACTATAGGAAAATCCGGTTTTCCCGTGTGTTAGCCTATAAGCTGAGTGCTATTTTTCGGGCACCCGGCTTATGCTCCTCTAAGCCGTGCCCTGCGAGAAAAATACCCGGTAAATACAAAGAACTCGGCTTATGGTCATTTATAAGCCGAGTGTTGCAAAAAAGCTCTCGGCTTATATGAACCACACGGTATCTACGGGAAAAAGCATCCGGCTTACAACACACACTCGGCAAAGACATCTGCCACATGTCTGCAATGAAAGTAGTTGACGGTGCCGTCACGGAGCAGCCTATAAGCCGTGTGTCCGATGAAATCACTCGGCTTGCATTGTTTATAAGTTGTGTGTCATGCGTAAGCACTCGGCTTACAGGACACATAAGCCGTGTGCCCGATGAAAGCACTAGGCTTACATTTTTGCGGATTTTTTGCAACCCGTAACATTTATGAGAAATTGGTTTAAGATGGTTTTCATTGCATTTATATTTACTACTTAATTAGTATTATTATTCTCACCTATTTTCTGTCGACTAGTTTTCATGGGTCTTATTCGTGAAACTCCCAATTTAACGTCACTTTAATATTTTGATGACTCTTTCGACCCCCTAGCATACCTATATTATGATGACATGCAAAAATCACTACTGAAAGTTCACTCTACGCCGAGTGCTTTGCTCTTCGTCTAGAGCCAAGACACGGGCACTCGGTAACGCGAAGTAAGCCATGGTGCCGAGGTAATTCCCCCCCTCCCCCGGGTGGTTGGGTCTGCCACTCCCTTGCCCGCAAAAGGCCTACGCATGTCGCAAAGACAGTACGTAGGATTTTACATGCCGCTTTTGGGCATGATTTCATGTGCCGCCTTGCAGATCTGCAATTTCCGGCGCCGAAACACTAGCGGTGCAATAAATGTCACAAATATTTTAGGCGGGTCCAAAAAAGGGATGGGCCTGACACGTGTCATTCGATGAACTCCTTTGAGAGCACGAGAAGTTTCGAGGCCAACGGAGCAACAGGGCCCGCACTTCCTTCACAAACCCGACGCATTCCCTCTCGGTACCCAGAGACTACGTCGGAGATGGTGTAGTTTACAAGCAGCCTCAGGTGAGGCCTACTCGAAACACGCCCAAAATTTTACCACACCCTATGAGGGCCATATGATGACACCGTGCCAGCTCCCGAGGATTTCCGGCATCATACGATTTTTCGAGGATTTAAGTGGTTGGATCAGGCACGACGCTGAGGTAATTTTATCCCCCCGATGGTTGGGCCTGTCCCTCCCTTGTCTGCAAATGGCCTACCCATGTATGGGTGAAATAATGATACCATGCCAAGTTTTAACCTTTTAAGACTTCATTTGTAGTGCTTTTTTAATTTCAGGGTCATTTAACTCAAAAAAATAGCAATCCGCGTAGAGGGAAGTTTTTGGATACTTCTGCATCACAAAGAAATATGAAAAATTATTATCTGTCCTATATCACAAGTGCCCACGCCGAGTGGAAAAAATCATGATTTTATCGCGCTTCGAGTGTTCAATAATATTCACACCGCACCGTTAACGCGGAACGTTTACTATATCATGTCATCGCCGTCCGTAAGGGGGGGGGGGCACACCCCAGAGCCACGTGTTGCCTCTTCAGACATGCCACCACACCTTAAGGCATGTACAAGGGCCTCGTGCAACTCTCCGGTGGCATTGCTAACAGATACGTCTCCAACGTATCTATAATTTTTTATTGTTCCATGCTATTATATTATCAACCTTGGATGTTTTATATGCATTTATATGCTATTTTATATGATTTTTGGGACTAACCTCTTAACCTGGAGCCCAGTGCCAGTTTCTGTTTTTTCCTTGTTTTAGAGTATCGCAGAAAAGGAAAATCAAATAGAGTCCAATTGACCTGAAACTTCACGGAACTTATTTTTGGACCAGAAAAAGCCCACGGAGTATCGGAGTTGAACCAGAAAAGTCCCGGGCTGCCCACGAGGGTGGGGGCATACCCACCCCCTGGGTGCGCCCCCTGCCTCGTGGACAGCCTGGAGATCCACCGACGTACTTCTTCCTCTAATATATACCCATATACCCTAAAAAATTCGAGGAGCAGAATAGATCGGGAGTTCCGCCGCCAGAAGCCTCTGTAGCCATCGAAAACCAATCTTTAGGGCACTCCGGTAGAAACTTTAGGGCACTCTTTGAAGTACTTCTGTGTTGGTTGAATAGATGAATCTGAGATTGTGCGATGCATATTGTATAATCATACCCACAGATACTTGAGGTGACATTGGAGTATCTAGGTGACATTAGGGTTTTGGTTGATTTGTGTCTTAAGGTGTTATTCTAGTACGAACTCTAGGATAGATTGAACGGAAAGAATAGCTTCGTGTTATTTTACTACGGACTCTTGAATAGATCGATCAGAAAGGATAACTTTGAGGTGGTTTCGTACCCTACCATAATCTCTTCGTTTGTTCTCCGCTATTAGTAACTTTAGAGTGACTCTTTTTTGCATGTTGAGGGATAGTTATGTGATCCAATTATGATATTATTGTTGAGAGAACTTGCACTAGCACTACTAGGAAAAAACCTTATACACAGAAATTTAGCAATAGCACGTGTCAAAAATGGGCGCTAGTGCTAAATAGCAGTAGCGCGCGTGCGGAAACCGCGCTGCAGATACAACAGTAGCAGTAGCACGTGCACATGAAAAAGCGCTACCAGTAATATTCCCATTGCTAAAACGGTAGGCTACGCATAGCAGTAGAGGTCTTGGGAGAAGCGCGCTACCGCTAGGACATAAGTAGCAACGCGTTTCGCGCGGAGAGCGCTACTGCTAATGGAAATAAAATAAAATGAAAAACAAATGGAAAAGTAAATGAAAAAGAAACAAATAGAAAAAGGAGAAAGGAAAAAATAAAATGTAGAGAAAAATAAATGAAAAGGCGAAAAAAGGAGAAAGGCATAGCAGTAGCGTCTGTTCGTAGGAGGCGCTATAGCTAACGTAGCTGCAGCGCGTTTCCTAGACCCCTGCTGTAGAAACACAGAAATTACATAGCTATAGCAGTAGCGCGATTCGTGAAGATCGCTATAGCTAACTTAGCTATAGTGCGTTTCGTGAAAAGCGCTACCGCTAAGTTTGACTTAACCAAAAAACGGTTTCCTCCCTGCCACCACTTCTCCCCCAAATCCCTCGACCCACCCCGCCGCCGTCTGCCCGATTCGCCGTCGTCTCCTGCCGACGTCGACGCCCTCGGAGCCACCAGAGCTGAGCGCCGTCGAGGCCACCGGAGCCGCCCCCAACGCCACCGGAGCCGCGCGGCCTCATCAACGCCACCGGAGCCGCAGTCGATGTCACCGGAGCCGCAGTCGACGGCACCGGATCCTCCCTCGCCACAACTTCCTCCCTTGCCGTCACCGAAGACGCCCCTGCCTCCCTCGCCACCACTGCCTCCCGCGCCACCACCGGAGCCATCCTCCGTAAGCCCCCGCCCCTCCTCTCTCTCCCTATATTAGTTAGGTTAATTTAGTTAGGAAAAGAACTTAGTTAGGTTAATTTAGTTAGGAAAAGAATTTAGATAGGGCTTTGACAGAGACGCCCCTGCCTCCCTCGCCACATCTGCCTCCCTCGCCGTAGGAAAAATTGTATATGCTTAAGGCTTTGACAGAGACGCCCCTGCCTCCCTCGCCACATCTGCCTCCATCTATATTTGGTTTTTGAATTGAGTTTTAGAGAGCATGAGATTTGAGTAGATTTTCTTGAAGTGTCAAACACTAGGAGATGCAAATTTGAAGTGGTCATGATATATGAAAAATCATCAATTGTGTTTGCTCATTGATCATAATCGACATTGAAGTGGTTCGATTGTGCCCAAGTGGCCTTTTGTTGTTTCCAGGGAATGAAGCTGAGTGGCCTATGTTTTGCCGGAATGTTGATTCATTTCCATTCCGGCAAAATTCAGGTTCTCGATTTGTCCACTTTTTAGCAAAGGTCATGCCGAAATTTTCCGTGAATTTTGGCATGACTTGTGCTACAAACTAGGATATATCAAGTGCCCGGGATTTGCCGCACCGGGAAGGAGTCAACGTTCCTGCAAAACAATAGGCCTTTTTTATGTCATTATTCATTTTATTAGGTCTAGAATTAATTGACTAGATGTAATCGTAGGAAACATGGCTAGCAACGATGAAGGACAGGGTTCTGGTGCTTGCGACGACGTCTACCGGGCGGCAGCCGAATTTTTGAGCCTTGCCGATGAGACTGAGACCGGCGCTGAGATTGAGACCGGCGCCGAGACTGAGACCGGTATCGAGACCGACGCTCAGACTGAGGCCGGCGCCGAGACTAGCGGAGCCGGTGTAGAACCGAAAGCAAAGAGGCAACGGCTTCCTAACAAGCTCAAGACTACTAGACTGGTGGTCATGGAGGTGGATGACGGCAATTTTGAGCCAAAAGCGCCCCAGGAAGCGTGTGCGTGCTACGACAATCAAATAGGCTGCATCGTACGGACAACCGCCACCATCAACGTGTTCGAAATATGCCCTAGAGGCAATAATAAAATGGTTATTATTATATTTCTTTGTTCATGATAATTGTCTATTGTTCATGCTATAATTGTGTTATCCGGAAATCGTAATACATGTGTGAATACATAGACCACAACACGTCCCTAGTGAGCCTCTAGTTGACTAGCTCGTTGATCAAACGATAGTCATGGTTTCCTGACTATGGACATTGGATGTCATTGATAACGGGATCACATCATTAGGATAATGATGTGATGGACAAGACCCAATCCTAAGCATAGCTCAAAGATCGTGTAGTTTGTTTGCTGTAGCTTTTCCGAATGTCAAGTATCATTTCCTTAGACCATGAGATTGTGCAACTCCCGGATACCATAGGAGTGCCTTGGGTGTGCCAAATGTCACAACGTAACCGGGTGACTATAAAGGTACACAACAGGTATCTCCGAAAGTGTCTGTTGGGTTGGCGCGAATCGAGACTGGGATTTGTCACTCCGTATGACGGAGAGGTATCTCTGGGCCCACTCGGTAATGCATCATCATAATGAGCTCAATGTGACCAAGTGGTTGATCACGGGATCATGCATTACGGTACGATTAAAGTGACTTGCCGGTAATGAGATTGAACGAGGTATTGGGATGCCGACGATCGAGTCTCGGGCAAGTAATGTACCGATTGACAAAGGGAATTGTATACGGATTGATTGAATCCTCGACATCGTGGTTCATCCGATGAGATCATCGAGGAGCATGTGGGAGCCAACATGGGTATCCAGATCTCGCTGTTGGTTATTGAACGGAGAGTCGTCTTGGTCATGTATGCGTGTCTTCCGAACCCGTAGGGTCTACACACTTAAGGTTCGGTGACGCTAGGGTTGTTGAGATATTAGTATACGGTAACCCTAAAGTTGTTCGGAGTCCCGGATGATATCCCGGACGTCACGAGGAGTTCCGGAATGGTCCGGAGGTGAAGATTTATATATAGGAAGTCAAGTTTCGGCCATCGGGAAAGTTTCGGGGGTAATCGGTATTGTACCGGGACCACCGGAAGGGTCCCGAGGGTCCACCGGGTGGGGCCACCTATCCCGGAGGGCCCCATGGGCTGAAGTGGGAGGGGAACCAGCCCCTAGTGGGCTGGTGCGCCCCCCTTGGGCCTCCCCCTGCGCCTAGGGTTGGAAACCCTAGGGGTGGGGGGCGCCACACTTGCCTTGGGGGGCAAGCCACCCCCTTGGCCGCCGCCCCCCTAAGAGATTGGATCTCCTAGGGCCGGCGCCCTCCCCTAGGGACCCTATATATAGTGGGGGAGGGAGGGCAGCCGCACCCTAGCCCCTGGCCTCTCCCTCCCGTGACACTCCTCCGTCTCCCTGCGCTTGGCGAAGCCCTGCCGAGATCACTGTTGCTTCCACCACCACGCCGTCGTGCTGCTGGATCTTCATCAACCTCTCCTTCCCCCTTGCTGGATCAAGTTGGAGGAGACGTCTTCCCAACCGTACGTGTGTTGAACGCGGAGGTGTCATCCGTTCGACGCTAGGTCATCGGTGATTTGGATCACGTCGAGTACGACTCCATCAACCCTGTTCTCTTGAACGCTTCCGCGCGCGATCTACAAGGGTATGTAGATGCACTCCTCTCTCCCTCGTTGCTAGATGACTCCATAGATTGATCTTGGTGATGCGTAGAAAATTTTAAAATTCTGCTACGTTCCCCAACACAACGATGAGAAACTACAGAAGATAGATAATATGAGGACCTCCCTCCTAAAGAAATTTCACCAGATATTCTTGTTCCCGGGCCGGAATGAAAAGGATTATAAAGATCCAGATAAGGACCCGACAATGACGAAGATAAACAAACATGCCATGACCAAGTTTAGCGACACGTTGGCCACCTGGAAAACAAGGGTGAAAGCAAGGATCATCGACAAGAAGGAACCCTACTCCGAGATTGTAAAGGATAAACCGACAATCACAGAAGAACAGTTTCAAATATTCAAGGCGGCTTGCGAGGCCGAAGCTGCCAAAAAAAGTCTAAGTACATGAAGGGGCTTCAATAGAGGAACATTGGGAGCCACCACCTTGGAAGCCGTGGTTACGGCGGGAAGAGGTCCAAATGGGCCAAGGAGGACGCGGAAGCCGTGAGTCTGGGCATCCCAGACCCCTTGGCAGAGTTCACCGTCCCGCAGGAGCGTGACGTCCTCAGGGCCCGGCACCGTTGGGACCCAATGAAGCAAGTTTTCGAGATGAACGCGGTCACGATAGAGTTCATCAGACTGCTGGTAATTTTAGTTTTTGATCAATTCGACTGCACGTTAGTCATATTTGTAAACGATCCTTGTGCCTTTTGCAGAGAGAGCAGCACAGGATTGCGGCCGAAAGCGACTCGCCGTCTGAGGCGTTGGCGAGGCCGAAGTGGGACACTCCATTCAACCGGGCGTTGAACATATTGAAACGACTCCCGGTGGATACTCGACCGTCGTATGGACGCGTGCACGGTGTCGGAGACGGCGCCACGTGGAAGAAGTACTACAGTGAGACCAAGGAGGAGAGAAAGGAAAGACGGAGGTTAACAGAAGAAAACATCGACAAGAAGGTTGATATTGCGGTTGAGAAGAAATCATCTCAGACAGTCGCAACAGCGGTAGCTACCGCAAAACAGATGGTTGTAGATATGTCCACTTCCTTGGTTCTGGTCGTTTTCAATTGGACCAGGCAAAATCCAGAAAAAAATGCAGCAGACTTTCCCCTTGCTGACTTCTTGAGGAACAGCTCGACTAGCGTTGCACCAGCACCTGCAGCTACACCTGCTCCCGCACCGGACGTGCTCGGCGGTGCTTCGTCTTTGGCTGAGCTCGACGCCCTCATGGTATCTGTCACACCGGCCCCTTCAATAAATGTATAATCTCCCGTTTTCGTTGCCTTTCGGATGTCTCACGTCGCAGACTTTTCTTTGCAGGCCGACGAAACCCCATGCACCATATTGTACACCATCGGCGACCAGAAGGTGGACGTGGGGAAGGCGACAATAATGAAGCCGAAGGAACCATTGTTCCACAGCCGGCCGATCCCCTCTAACGTCTTCAAGGTTTCCGTGGCCAGTGTCAAACCGGGCCACGAGAATTTGCCTCCTCTGTTACTAGGGGGATGACGACGAGACCCCGCGGCTGCTTGGTGATTATAGCAATGGGTGGGTCATGTTGTGGCCAAAGAGTTTGCTTCGTCTGGAGGTGGCCGGGAGCACACCCACGAGCACGCAGCCTCAGCAAGGTATGAACACCAACACCCCACCTACCCAATTAGCGTCGGGTGTCGGGTTGGGTGATAGCGGACGGGGTAAGGAAGAGGCTCCATTAGTCGCTGATGACGCCGCCATGGATGAGGATGAGGATGACGATGGCATTCAACAGTATGTCTATACTGGCGCCTACTCAGGGTTTGGGTGTCATGAGTCGGTGCCTGAATTGCCGCCTCCGGAGGCTCAATGTATTATAGACGACTTTCCAGTAAATAAGCCTAGGAAGAGAGCGAGGAAAGGCAAGAAAGCTGATTCTATGATCCAGCCGCCTCAGCAGCCTCGGGTTCAAGACCGTATAGATATCACCGGTGCAGATAAATTGCATATCCCCGGTCAACCAATCCTACCTGCAGCAGCACTAAAGGCCAGATTCGGCGATCTAAGGAGTCTTCATGATGATGTGCTGCGGATAGAGAAAGGCCTCATCACCTCGAAAGATCCAGGATACCCACTCTATGTGGTTAACGTTCCGCGGCAATTATCGTACGTTGACTTCTTCCCCGCGGATAAGTTCTTCCTTCGATTCGACTACATATTCGACATGTTTCACGTGAAGAAGCTGGATTTTACGTTTGTCCGCCTTTATGCCTTGCACATGAACTACATCATTGGGGTTGAGCAGATACCTTATATCTGTGTCGCTGACCCGTACTTCATGCATGAGAGCTTCTTGGGAGTCTGCGCAAAGCACCATGAATACACGAGGGACTACATAGTCAATTTCATGCTCGCCAATAAGGACAAGGAGGCGATTCTCATGCCTTATCATCCCTTGTAAGTCATCCGCGCAGATATCCTTCCTTCGATTTCAATCATTCATTTGCACGGTGGAGGCTAATTAATTTGAGGTGCACTTATTTTGCACAGCGACGGGCGCGGCGTCCTCATCATCCTCTACCCCTGATACTCCGACGCTCTTTACTTGGACTCGTTGAAGAACATTAACAAAAAATATTACACCCACATCAAGGATGTTCTCGACAGTGCTATCTATCACTACGACGCACGGGGTGGTGAAGTCAAGGACAAGAAGAGAAGGGACGACAGGCCCGCCTTCGGCCATAAGACCGATTTTTGCTGCATCCAACAACCGAGTGATTCTCTTAATGATGGATTATGTGTCCTACACCACATGCTGGAGTACAGGCGGGATCACCAGAACCTTCGCATGTTAGCTAAATCTGGCGAAGCCCATATTCTGCAATGGGCAAAGAACGTAGGAGATATCGGGGATCATCGACTTCGAGCTGAGTTCTATCACATCCAGCGCAAACTTGCCCAAATCATCATGAAGGAGGTCGTCGGAAAAACAGGGATGTTCTACGAAGAAGGACAAATGTCGCGAGAAGACATCCGAACACGGGTAGCCTCTCATCGTCTCGACCTAAAGCCTTTCACTAGGCTCGGGGACTATCTCCCTGACTTGGATGGATGGCACGACATGTTGGAGTGATTGTCGATATATGACAATGTGTCCATTTAGTCCATACTTTCTGTATGATGAAACTTTGAGTTATGCACGATGAAACTTTATTTGTGATGTAATTAAACCGTCCTCCTCGACTAGCGAAGATCACTCTAGTTAGGGCATTTTGGGTACGATCAACTTTGTCATTTATGCTTATGATATGTTGCTTCTATTTTTGCCAAGTCTGTCTCTTTCTGTTGCTCAACTATATATGTTGCATATCAGCAACTCATGTGACGATGCAGGTTCATAGATCATCGATGGCGAAGAAGTGCTACGCCAGGAGTATATATACGACGAGTGGCCGGAGTGTCAGGCCCAAGTGTACCTGTTTCCAGTTTCCGAGCGACAAGCAGTAGTTAGTTTAGGTTCACGCTAATGTGAGAGAGGGATACGAACTCATGTACTGCATTGTTCCGCTCTCACTCAAAGTGATAGCTCTTCTCACGTATATCATTGTTTAGATGGACAACAATGTAGTTGCAAGTAATCGAGACTTATATTGCTATTTTCGAGATGATGACGAGATACCACTTTGTGTTGGATGATGATTATGATGAGACTATTGGTATGTATATGCTATGATTACATTTGTGGCCTCGCAGTCATTTGTATGTGTATCATGATGACATTTGTATCTGCTAAAGATTCTTGTATAAAGCCTGTTCAAATACAAAACAAATATGTAGAAAAAAACAAAACCTACTAAAATTAGTAGTAGCGAGTGGAGAAAGTTAGCAGCAGCGCGACAATAGCAGTAGCGCGTCCAGCCCAAGCACGCTAGAGCTATTAGCAGTAGCGCGTCCAGCCCAACCACGCTAGAGCTATTAGCAGTAGCGAGTTTGCACGAAGCACGCTGCTGCTACACTTGTATACTAGTAGTGCGGGCGCCCACGTGCTGCTGCTAGGTGTTAGCTGTAGCGCCTTATTAGTAGCGCCGGTCCCCGCGCTACTAATGTACCTAAAACCCGCGCTGCTGCTAGGCTTTTCCCTAGTAGTGTAGTGAAAGTATGACCCTAGGCCTTGTTTCAACGCATTGCAATACCGTTTATGCTCACTTTTATCATTAGTTACCTTACTATTTTTATATTTTTAGATTACAAAAACCTATATCTACTATCCATATTGCACTTGTATCACCATCTCTTCGCCGAACTAGTGCACCTATACAATTTACCATTGTATTGGGTGTGTTGGGGACACAAGAGACTCTATTATTTGGTTGCAGGGTTGTTTGAGAGAGACCATCTTCATCCTACGCCTCCCATGGATTGATAAACCTTAGGTCATCCACTTGAGGGAAATTTTCTACTGTCCTACAAACCTCTACACTTGGAGGCCCAACAACATCTACAAGAAGAAGGTTGTGTAGTACTTTGTTTCGATAACTAATAGATTTTTGCAATAAGTATGCGAGTTCTTTTATGACTAATGTTGAGTCCATGGATTATACGCACTCTCATCCTTCCACCATTGCTAGCCTCTCTAATACCGTGCAGCTTTTGCCGGTATCATACACCCACCATATACCTTCCTCAAAACAGCCACCATACCTACCTATTATGGCATTTCCATAGCCATTCCGAGATATATTGCCATGCAACTTTCCAATGTTCCGTTTATTATGACACGCTTCATCATTGTCATATTGCTTTGCATGATCATGTAGTTGACGTCCTATTTGTGGCAAAGCCACCGTTCATAATTCTTTCATACATGTCACTAATGAGTCATTGCACATCCTGGTACACCGCCAGAGGCATTAATATAGAGTCATATCTTGTTCTAATTATTGAGTTGTAATTGTTGAGTTGTAAGTAAATAAAAGTGTGATGATCATCATTATTAGAGCATTGTCCCAGTGAGGAAAGGATGATGGAGACTATGATTCCCCCACAAGTCGGGTAGAGACTCCGGACGGAAAAAAAGAGAGGACAAAGAAGCCCAAATAAAAAAAGAGGCCATATAAAAAAAGAGAAGTCCCAGATAAAAAATAAAAAAAGAGAGAAAAAGAGAGAAGGGACAATGCTACTATCCTTTTACCACACTTGTGCTTCAAAGTAGCACCATAATCTTCATGATAGAGAGTCTCCTATGTTGTCACTTTCATATACTAGTGGGAATTTTACATTATAGAACTTGGCTTGTATATTCCAATGATGGGCTTCCTCAAATTGCCCTAGGTCTTCGTGAGCAAGCGAGTTGGATGCACACCCACTTAGTTTCTTGTTGAGCTTTCATACACTTATAGCTCTAGTGCATCCGTTGCATGGCAATCCCTACTCACTCACATTGCTATCTATTGATGGGCATCTCCATAGCCCGTTGATACGCCTAGTTGATGTGAGACTATCTTCTCCTTTTTGTCTTCTCCACAACCACCATTCTATTTCACCTATAGTCCTATATCCATGGCTCACGCTCATGTATTGCGTGAAGATTGAAAAAGTTTGAGAACACCAAAAGTATGAAACAATTGTTTGGCTTGTCATCGGGGTTGTGCATGATTTAAATACGTTGTGTGGTGAAGATGGAGCATAGCCAGACTATATGATTTTGTAGGGATAACTTTCTTTGGCCATGTTATTTTGAGAAGACATGATTGCTTTGTTAGTATGCTTGAAGTATTATTATTTTTATGTCAATATTAAATTTTTGTCTTGAATCCTATGGATCTGAATATTCTTGCCACAATAAAGAGAATTACATGGATAAATATGCTAGGTAGCATTCCACATCAAAAAATTCTGTTTTTATCATTTAACTACTCGAGGACGAGCATGAATTAAGCTTGGGGATGCTGATACGTCTCCAACATATCTATAATTTTTGATTGTTCCATGCTATTATATTATCAACCTTGGATGTTTTATATGCATCTATATGCTATTTTATATGATTTTTGGGACTAACCTATTAACCTAGAGCCCAGTGCCAGTTTCTGTTTTTTCCTTGTTTTAGAGTATCACATGAAAGGAAAATCAAACGGCGTCCAATTGACCTGAAACTTCACGGAACTTATTTTTGGACCAGAAGAAGCCCACGGAGTATCGGAGTTGGACCAGAAGAGTCTCGGGCTGCCCACGAGGGTGGGGGGCGTGCCCACCCCCCTGGGTGCGCCCCCTGCCTCGTGGCCAGCCTGGAGATCCACCGACGTACTTCTTCCTCCTATATATACCCATATACCCTAAAAACTTCGAGGAGCAGAATAGATCGAGAGTTCGCCACCAGAAGCCTCCGTAGCCACCGAAAACCAATCTAGACCCGTTCCGGCACCCTGCCGGAGGGGGAAATCCCTCTCCGGTGTCCATCTTCATCATCCCGGTGCTCTCCATGACGAGGAGGGAGTAGTTCTCCCTCGGGGATGAGGGTATGTACCAGTAGCTATGTGTTTGATCTCTCTCTCTCTCTCGTGTTCTTGAGGTGGTACGATCTTGATGTATCGCGAGCTTTGCTATTATAGTTGGATCTTATAATGTTTCTCCCCCTCTACTCTCTTGTAATGGATTGAGTTTTCCCTTTGAAGTTATCTTATCGGATTGAGTCTTTAAGGATTTTAGAACACTTGATGTATGTCTTGCGTGGGATAACCGTGGTGACAATGGGTTATTCTATTGATTCACTTGATGTATGTTTTGGTGATCAACTTGCGGGTTCCGCCCATGAACCTATGCATAGGGGTTGGCACATGTTTTCGTCTTGACTCTCCGGTAGAAACTTTGGGGCACTCTTTGAAGTACTTTTGTGTTGGTTGAATAGATGAATCTGAGATTGTGTGATGCATATCGTATAATCATACCCACGGATACTTGAGGTGACATTGGAATATCTAGGTGACATTATGGTTTTGGTTGATTTGTGTCTTAAGGTGTTATTCTAGTACGAACTCTAGGATAGATTGAACGGAAAGAATAGCTTCGTGTTATTTTACTACGGACTCTTGAATAGATCGATCAGAAAGGATAACTTTGAGGTGGTTTCGTACCCTACCATAATATCTTTGTTTGTTCTCTGCTATTAGTAACTTTGGAGTGACTCTTTGTTGCATGTTGAGGGATACTTATGTGATCCAATTATGTTATTATTGTTGAGAGAACTTTCACTAGTGAAAGTATGAACCCTAGGCCTTGTTTCAACGCATTGCAATACCGTTTATGCTCACTTTTATCATTAGTTACCTTGCTGTTTTCATATTTTCAGATTACAAAACCTATATCTACTATCCATATTGCACTTGTATCACCATCTCTTCGCCAAACTAGTGCACCTATACAATTTACCATTGTATTGGGTGTGTTGGGGACACAAGAGACTCTTTGTTATTTGGTTGTAGGGTTGTTTGAAAGAGACCATCTTCATCCTACGCCTCCCACGGATTGATAAACCTTAGGTCATCCACTTGAGGGAAATTTGCTACTGTCCTACAAACCTCTACACTTGGAGGCCCAACAACGTCTACAAGAAGAAGGTTGTGTAGTAGACATCACTAACCCCCTAAGGCCCCCGTCCCGCCAAACCCTGGAGGGGTTGAACAGGAGATCTAAACCTTTGACTTTCGCCGGACGGGCTTTTACCAGTGGACCCCTTCACCCAGTTGTGGTAGGTCAGCCCATAGGAACACTTCGGAACATGGTCCGGGCGAAATCCACCGCAAGATTCCCTCCGTGTCGACCTGACATGGCCGTTTCCCTCCTCCAGGTGCTGGCGGCGACGCTGTCCGTGAAGGGGGTCACACTCTGGAGACATGTGTCGGGTGTGGGCACCCGCCACCACACTTCTAGACGTGCAAGAGGCCCCGACGCAAGATTTGGCGGCATGGCTAGCCACGGAGGCCGCCAGCCACATTCGTAGACACGCGAAGAGCAATCCGCATAGAGGGAAGTGTTCAGATACTTCTGCATCACCAAAAGTTATAGAAATTACCGTCCGTCCTATATCACATGTGCCCACGCCGTGTAAAAAATCATGATTTTATCACGTTCCGAGTGTTCAATAATATTCACGTCGTGTCGTTTGTTGGGGAACGTAGTAATTTCAAAAAAAATCCTACGCACACGCAAGATCATGGTGATGCATAGCAACAAGAGGGGAGAGTGATGTCTACGTACCCTCGTAGACCGGCAACGGAAGCGTTGACACAACATAGAGGAAGTAGTCGTACGTCTTCCCGATCTGACCGATCCAAGTACCAAACGTACGGCACCTCCGAGTTCTGCACATGTTCAACTCGGTGACGTCCCTCGAGCTCTGATCTAGCCGAGTGTTGAGGGAGAGTTTCGTCAGCACGACGGCGTGATGACGGTGATGATGTTCTACCGACGCAGGGCTTCGCCTAAGCACCGCTACGATATGACCGAGGTGGAATAAGGTGGAAGGGGGCACCGCGCACGGCTAAGGAACAATCACGAAGATCAACTTGTGTGTCATGGGGTGCCCCCTTGCCCCTGTATATAAAGGAGGGAGGGGGAGGTACGGCCGGCCCCTAGGGGTGTGCCTGGAGGAGTCCTACTCCCACCGGGAGTAGGACTCCCCCTCTTGCCTTGTTGGAGAAGGAAAGGGGAAGGGGAAAAGAGGAAAGGGGGGCGCCGCCCCCCCTTCCTTGTCCTCTTAGGACTAGGGGGAGGGGGTGCGCGGCCTGCCCTGGCCGGCCCTCCTCTTCTCCCTTAGGGCCCATGTAGGCCCATTAACCCCTCGTGGGGGTTCCGGTAACCCCCCGGTACTCCGTTAAAATCCCGATTTCACCCGGAACGATTCCGATATCCAAATATAGGCTTCCAATATATCAATCTTTATTTCTAGACCATTTCGAGACTCCTCGTCATGTCCGTGATCACATCCGGGACTCCGAACAACCTTCGGTACATCAAAACACAAAAACCCTAATTACGATCGTCACTGAACTTTAAGCGTGCGGACCCTACGGGTTCGAGAACTATGTAGACATGACCGAGACACGTCTCCGGTCAATAACCAATAGCAGAACCTAGATGCTCATATTGGTTCCTACATATTCTACAAAGATTTTTATCGGTCAAACCGCATAACAACATACGTTGTTCCCTTTGTCATCGGTATGTTACTTGCCCGAGATTCGATCGTCGGCATCTCAATACCTAGTTCAATCTCGTTACCGGCAAGTCTCTTTACTCGTTCCGTAATACATCATCTCGCAACTAACTCATTAGTTGCAATGCTTGCAAGGCTTAGGTGATGTGCATTACCGAGAGGGCCCAGAGATACCTCTCTGACAATCGGAGTGACAAATCCTAATCTCGAAATACGCCAACCCAAAAAGTACCTTCGGAGACACCTGTAGAGCACCTTTATAATCACCCAGTTACGTTGTGACGTTTGGTAGCACACAAAGTGTTCCTCCGGTAAACGGGAGTTGCATAATCTCATAGTCATAGGAACATGTATAAGTCGTGAAGAAAGCAATAGCAACAAACTAAACGATCAAGTGCTAAGCTAACGGAATGGGTCAAGTCAATCACATCATTCTCCTAATGATGTGATTCCATTAATCAAATGACAACTCATGTCTATGGTTAGGAAACATAACCATCTTTGATCAACGAGCTAGTCAAGTAGAGGCATACTAGTGACACTCTGTTTGTCTATGTATTCACACATGTATTATGTTTCCGGTTAATACAATTCTAGCATGAATAATAAACATTTATCATGATATAAGGAAATAAACAATAACTTTATTATTGCCTCTAGGGCATATTTCCTTCAGTCTCCCACTTGCACTAGAGTCAATAATCTAGTTCACATCGCCATGTGATTTAACACCAATAGTTCACATCACCATGTGATTAAAACCCATAGTTCACATCGACATGTGACCAACAGCCAAAGGGTTTACTAGAGTCAATAATCTAGTTCACATCGCTATGTGATTAACACCTAAAGAGTACTAAGGTGTGATCATGTTTTGCTTGTGAGAGAAGTTTAGTCAACGGGTCTGCCACATTCAGATCCGTACGTATTTTGCAAATTTCTATGTCAACAATGCTCTGCACGGAGCTACTCTAGCTAATTACTCCCACTTTCAATATGTATCCAGATTGAGACTTAGAGTCGTCTGGATCAGTATCAAAACTTGCATCGACGTAACCCTTTACGACGAACATTTTGTCACCTCCATAATCGAGAAACATATCCTTATTCCACTAAGGATAATTTTGACCAATGTCCAGTGATCTACTCCTAGATCACTATTGTACTCCCTTGCCAAACTTAGGCTAGGGTATACAATAGGTCTGGTACACAGCATGTCATACTTTATAGAACCTATGGCTGAGGCATCGGGAATGACTTTCATTCTCTCTCTATCTTCTGTCGTGGTCGGGCTTTAAGTCCTACTCAGTTTCACACCTTGTAACACAGGCAAGAACTCTTTCTTTGACTGTTCCATTTTGAACTACTTCAAAATCTTATCAAGGTATGTACTCATTGAAAAACTTATCAAGCGTCTTGATCTATCTCTATAGATCTTGATGCTCAATATGTAAGCAGCTTCACCGAGGTCTTTCTTTGAAAAACTCCTTTCAAACACTCCTTTATGCTTTGTAGAATAATTCTACATTATCTCTGATCAACAATATGTCATTCACATATACTTATCAGAAATGATGTAGTGCTCCCACCCACTTTCCAGGCTTCACCGCAAGTCTGTATAAAACTATATGCTTTGATCAACTTATCAAAGCGTATATTCCAACTCCGAGATGCTTGCACCAGTCCATAGATACTGAAGGAAATATGCCCTAGAGGCAATAATAAAGTTATTATTTATTTCCTTAAATAATGATAAGTGTTTATTATTCATGCTAGAATTGTATTAACCGGAAACATAATACATGTGTGAATACATAGACAAACAGAGTGTCACTAGTATGCCTCTACTAGACTAGCTCGTTAATCAAAGATGGTTATGTTTCCTAACCATGAACAAAGAGTTGTTATTTGATTAACGAGGTCACATCATTAGTTGAATGATCTGATTGACATGACCCATTATATTAGCTTAGCACCCGATCGTTTAGTATGTTGCTTTATCCATGACTTATACATGTTCCTATGACTATGAGATTATGCAACTCCCGTTTACCGGAGGAACACTTTGGGTACTACCAAACGTCACAACGTAACTGGGTGATTATAAAGGAGTACTACAGGTGTCTCCAATGGTAGATGTTGGGTTGGCGTATTTCGAGATTAGGATTTGTCACTCCGATCGTCGGAGAGGTATCTCTGGGCCCTCTCGGTAATGCACATCACTTAAGCCTTGCAAGCATGGCAACTAATGAGTTAGTTGCGGGATGATGTATTACGGAACGAGTAAAGAGACTTGCCGGTAACGAGATTGAACTAAGTATTGGATACTGACGATCGAATCTCGGGCAAGTAACATACCGATGACAAAGGGAACAACGTATGTTGTTATGCGGTCTGACCGATAAAGATCTTCGTAGAATATGTAGGAGCCAATATGGGCATCCAGGTCCCGCTATTGGTTATTGACCGGAGACGTGTCTCGGTCATGTCTACATTGTTCTCGAACCGTAGGGTCCGCACGCTTAACGTTACGATGATAGTTATTATGAGTTTATGCATTTTGATGTACCGAAGGTTGTTCGGAGTCCCGGATGTGATCACGGACATGACGAGGAGTCTCGAAATGGTCAAGACATAAAGATTGATATATTGGAAGCCTATGTTTGGACATCGGAAGGGTTCCGGGTGAAATCGGGATTTTACCGGAATACCGGGAGGGTTACCGGAACCCCCCGGGAGCCAAATGGGCCAACATGGGCCTTGGTGGAAAGGTGAAAGGGCTGCCCACATAGGGCTGCACACCTCCCCCCTTCCCTAGTCCTATTAGGACTAGGAGAAGGGGCCGGACCCCCTCTTTCTCTTTTCCTTTTGGAGAATCCTAGTTGGAATAGGATTGGAGGGGGGAGTCCTACTCCCGGTAGGAGTAGGACTCCTCCTGGCACACCAAGGGGCTGGCCGCACCTCTCCCCCTTTGCCCCTTTATATACGGGGGCAGGGGGCACCTCTAGACACACAATTGATCATTGAGATCGTTCCTTAGCCGTGTGCGGTGCCCCCTGCCACCATATTCTACCTCGGTCATATTGTTGCAGTGCTTAGGTGAAGCCCTGCGTCGGTAGTACATCAAGATCGTCACCACGCCATCGTGCTGATGGAACTCTTCCTCGACGCTTTGCTGGATCGGAGCCCGAGGATCGTCATCGAGCTGAACGTGTGCTAAGAACTCGGAGGTGCCGGAGTAACGGTGCTTGGATCGGTCGGATCGGGAAGAAGACGTACGACTACTTCCTCTACGTTGTGTCAACGCTTCCGTTGCGATCTACAAGGGTACGTAGATCATACTCTCCCCTCGTTGCTATGCATCACCATGATCTTGCGTGTGCGTAGGAAATTTTTTGAAATTACTACGTTCCCCAACAGGATCGCTGGAGCTTGCATATTTTGTTAGCACCTTTAGGATTGACAAAACCTTCTGGTTGCATCATATACAACTCTTCTTTAATAAATCCATTAAGGAATGCACTTTTGTTTATCCATTTGCCAGATTTCATAAAATGTGGCAATTGCTAACATGATTCGGACAGACTTAAGCATAGATACGAGTGAGAAACTCTCATCGTATTCAACACCTTGAACTTGTCGAAAACCTTTTGCGACAATTCTAGCTTTGTAGATAGTAACACTACTATCAACGTTCGTCTTCCTCTTGAAGATCCATTTAATCTCAATGGCTCGCCGATCTTTGGGCAAGTCAATCAAAGTCCATACTTTGTTCTTATACATGGATCTCATCTCAGATTTCATGGCCTCAAGCCATTTCGTGGAATCTGGGCTCATCATCGCTTCCTCATAGTTCGTAGGTTCGTCATGGTCAAGTAACATGACCTCCAGAACATGATTACCATACCACTCTGGTGCGGATCTCACTCTGGTTTACCTACGAGGTTCGGTAGTAACTTGATCTGAAGTTACATGATCATCATCATTAGCTTCCTCACTAATTGGTGTAGGAGTCACAGGAACAGATTTCTGTGATGAACTTCTTTCCAATAAGGGAGCAGATACAATTCCTCATCAAGTTCTACTTTCCTCCCACTCACTTCTTTCGAGAGAAACTCCTTCTCTAGAAAGGATCCATTCTCAGCAATGAATAACTTGCCTTTGGATCTGTTATAGAAGGTGTACCCAACATTTTCTTTTGGGTATCCTATGAAGACGCACTTCTCCGATTTGGGTTTGAGCTTATCAGGTTGAAACTTTTCCACATAAGCATTGCAACCTCAAACTTTAAGAAATGACAACTTTGGTTTCTTGCCAAACCACAGTTCATACGGTGTCGCCTCAACGGATTTAGATGGTGCCCTTTTAACGTGAATGCAGCTGTCTCTAATGCATAACCCCAAAACTATAGTGATTAATCGGTAAGAAACATCATAGATTGCACCATAGCTAATAAAGCACGGTTAGGACGTTCGGACACACCATTACACTGTGGTGTTCCAGGTGGCGTGAGTGGTGAAACTATTTCACATTGTTTTAATTGAAGACCGAACTCGTAACTCAAATATTTGTCTCTGCGATCAGATTGTAGAAACTTTATTTTCTTGTCACGATGATTTTCCACTTCACTCTGAAGTTCTTTGAACTTTTCAAATGTTTCAAACTTATGTTTCATCAAGTAGATATACCCATATCTGCTCAAATCATATGTGAAGGTCAGAAAATAACGATACCCTCCGCGAGCCTCAACACTCATCGGACTGCATACATCAGTATGTATTATTTCCAATATGTCAGTTGCTCGCTCCATTGTTCCGGAGAACGAAGTCTTAGTCATCTTGCCCATGAGGCATGGTTCGCAAGCATCAAAATGATTCATAATCAAGTGATTCCAAAAGCCCATCAGCATGTAGTTTCTTCATGCGCTTTACACCAATATGACCTAAACGGCAGAGCCACAAATAAGTTGCACTATCATTATTAACTTTGCATCTTTTGGCTTCAATATTATGAATGTGTGTATCACTACGATCGAGATCCAACGAACCATTTTCATTGGGTGTATGACCATAGAAGGTTTTATTCATGTACACAGAACAACAATTATTCTCTAACTTAAATGGATAACCGTTTTGCAATAAACATGATCAAATCATATTCATGCTCAACACAAACACCAAATAACATTTATTTAGGTTTAACACTAATCCCAAAAGTATAGGGAGTGTGCGATGATGATCATATCAATCTTGGAACCACTTCCATCACACATCGTCACTTCACCCTTAACTAGTCTCTGTTCATTCTGCAACTCCCGTTTCGAGTTACTACTCTTAGCAACTGAACCAGTATCAAATACCGAGGGGTTTCTATAAACACTAGTAAAGCACACATCAATTACATGTATATCAAATATAGCATTGTTCACTTTGCCATCCTTCTTCTCTGCTAAATACTTGGGGCAGTTCCGCTTTTAGTGACCAATCCCTTTGCAGTAGAAGCACTTAGTCTCAGGCTTAGGTCCAGACTTGGGTTTCTTCACTTGAGCAGCAACTTGCTTGCTGTTCTTCTTGAAGTTCCCTTTCTTTCCCTTTGCCCTTTTTGAAACTAGTGGTCTTGTTAATCATCAACACTTGATGCTCTTTCTTGATTTCTACCTTCATCAATTTCATCATCATGAAAAGCCCGGGAATCGTTTTCGTCATCCATTGCATACTATAGTTCATCACGAAGTTCTACTAACTTGGTGATCGTGACTAGAGAATTCTGTCAATCACTATTTTATCTGGAAGATTAACTCCCACTTGATTCAAGCGATTGTAGTACCCAGACAATCTGAACACATGCTCACTGCTTGAGCTATTCTCCTCCATCTTTTCGCTATAGAACTTGTTGGAGACTTCATATCTCTCAACTCGGGTATTTGCTTGAAATATTAACTTCAACTCCTGGAACATCCATATGATCCATGACGTTCAGAACGTCTTTGAAGTCCTGATTCTAAGCGGTTTAAGCATGGTGCACTAAACTATCAAGTAGTCATCATATTGAGCTAGCCAAACGTTCATGACATCTGCATCTGCTCCTGCAATAGGTCTGTCATCTAGAGGTGCATCAAGGACATAATTCTTCTGTGCAGCAATGAGGAGAAACCTCAGATCATGGATCTAATCCGCATCATTGCTACTAACATCTTTCAACTTAGTTTTCTCTAGGAACATATAAAAAATAAATCAGGGGAGCTAAATGCGAGCTATTGATCTACAACATAGATATGCTAATACTACCAGGACTAAGTTCATGATAAATTTAAGTTCAATGAATCATATTACTTAAGAACTCCCACTTAGAAAGACATCCCTCTAATCTTCTAAGTGATCACGTGATCCAAATCAACTAAACCATAACCGATCATCACGTGAAATGGAGTAGCTTTCAATGGTGAACATCAATATGTTGATCATATCTACTATATGATTCATGCTCGACCTTTCAGTCTCAGTGTTCCGAGGCAAAATCTGCATATGCTAGGCTCGTCAAGTTTAACATGAGTATTCTGCGTGTGCAAAACTAGCTTGCACCCGTTGTAGATGGTCGTAGAGCTTATCACACCCGATCATCACATGGTGTCTGGGCATGATGAACTTTGGCAACGGTGCATACTCAGGGAGAACACTTTTATCTTGAAATTTAGTGAGAGATCATCTTATAATGCTACCGTTAATCAAAGCAAGATAAGATGCATAAAAGATAAACATCACATGCAATCAATATAAGTGATATGATATGGCCATCATCATCTTGTACTTGTGGTCTCCATCTCCGAAGTACCGTCATGATCACCATCGTCACCACCGCGACACCTTGATCTCCATCGTAGCATCGTTGTCGTCTCGCCAATCTTATGCTTCCACGACTATCGCTACCGCTTAGTGATAAAGTAAAGCATTACAGCGCGATTGCATTGCATATAATAAAGCGACAACCATATGGCTCCTGCCAGTTGCCGATAACTCGGTTACAAAACATGATCATCTCATACAATAAAATTTAGCATCATGTCTTGACCATATCACATCACAACATGCCCTGCAAAAACAAGTTAGACGTCCTCTACTTTGTTGTTGCAAGTTTTACGTGGCTGCTACGGGCTTAGCAAGAACCGTTCTTACCTATGCATCAAAACCACAACGATAGTTTGTCAAGTTGGTGCTGTTTTAACCTTCGCAAGGACCGGGCGTAGCCACACTCGATTCAACTAAAGTTGGAGAAACTGACACCCGCTAGCCACCTGTGTGCAAAGCACGTCGGTAGAACCAGTCTCGCGTAAGCGTACGCGTAATGTCGGTCCGGGCCGCTTCATCCAACAATACCGCCGAACCAAAGTATGACATGTTGGTAAGCAGTATGACTTATATCGCCCACAACTCACTTGTGTTCTACTCATGCATATAACATCAACGCATAAAACCTGGCTCGGATGCCACTGTTGGGGAACGTAGTAATTTCAAAAGAATTCCTACGCACGCGCAAGATCATCGTGATGCATAGCAACGAGAGGGGAGAGTGATGTCTACGTACCCTCGTAGACCGGCAACGGAAGCATTGACACAACATAGAGGAAGTAGTCGTACGTCTTCCCGATCTGACCGATCCAAGTACCGAACGTACGGCACCTCTGAGTTCTGCACACGTTCAACTCGGTGACGTCCCTCGAGCTCCGATCCAGCCGAGTGTTGAGGGAGAGTTTCGTCAGCACGACGGCGTGATGATGGTGATGATGTTATACCGACGCAGGGCTTCGCCTAAACACCGCTACGATATGACCGAGGTGGAATATGGTGGAAGGGGGCACCGCACACGGCTAAGGAACGATCATGAAGATCAACTTGTGTATCATGGAGTGCCCCCTTGCCCCCGTATATAAAGGAGGGAGTGGGGGTGCGGCCGGCCGCTAGGGGTGCGCCTAGAGGAGTCGTACTCCCACCGGGAGTAGGACTCCCCCCTCTTGCCTTGTTGGAGAAGGAAAGGGGAAGGGGAAAAGAGGAAAGGGGGGCGCCGCCCCCCCCCCCCTTCCTTGTCCTATTCATACTACAGGGGGAGGGGGCGCGCGGCCTGCCCTGGCCGGCCCTCCTCTTCTCCCTTAGGGCCCATGTAGGCTCATTAACCCCCGGGGGGTTCCGGTAACCCCCCGGTACTCCGGTAAAATCCCGATTTCACCCGGAACAATTCCGATATCCAAATATAGGCTTCAATATATCAATCTTTATGTCTCGACCATTTCGAGACTCCTCGTCATGTCCGTGATCACATCCGGGACTCCGAACAACCTTCGGTACATCAAAACACAAAAACCCTAATTACGATCGTCACTGAACTTTAAGCGTGTGGACCCTACGGGTCCGAGAACTATGTAGACATGACCGAGACACGTCTCCGGTCAATAACCAATAGCAGAACCTGGATGCTCATATCGGTTCCTACATATTCTACGAAGATCTTTATCGGTCAAACCGCATAACAACATACGTTGTTCCCTTTGTCATCGGTATGTTACTTGCCCGAGATTCGATCGTCGGCATCTCAATACCTAGTTCAATCTCGTTACCGGCAAGTCTCTTTACTCGTTCCATAATACATCATCTCGCAACTAACTCATTAGTTGCAATGCTTGCAAGGCTTAGGTGATGTGCATTAATGAGAGGGCCCAGAGATACCTCTCCGACAATCGGAGTGACAAATCCTAATCTCGAAATACGCCAACCCAACAAGTACCTTCAGAGACACCTGTAGAGCACCTTTATAATCACCCAGTTACGTTGTGACATTTGCTAGCACACAAAGTGTTCCTCTGCTAAACAGGAGTTGCATAATCTCATAGTCATAGGAACATGTATAAGTCATGAAGAAAGCAATAGCAACAAACTAAACGATCAAGTGCTAAGCTAACGGAATGGGTCAAGTCAATCACATCATTCTCCTAATGATGTGATCCCGTTAATCAAATGACAACTCATGTCTATGGTTAGGAAACATAACCATCTTTGATCAACGAGCTAGTCAAGTAGAGGCATACTAGTGACACTCTGTTTGTCTATGTATTCACACATGTATTATGTTTTCGGTTAATACAATTCTAGCATGAATAATAAAAATTTATCATGATATAAGGAAATAAATAATAACTTTATTATTGCCTTTAGGGCATATTTCCTTCACTGTTACCGCAGAACATTTACTATACCGTGTCACGTCGTCCCTGAGGGGGGGTACACCCCAGAGCCGCGTGATGCCTCTTCAGACATGCCACCACACCTTAAGGAATGTACGAGGGCCCCGTGCAACGCTCTGATGGCATTTCTACCCCCCAAGGCCCCCGTCCTGCCTAACCCTGGAGCGGTTGACCAGGAGATCTGACCCTTTGACTTTCGCCGGACGGGCTTTGACCAATGGACCTCTCCACCCGGTTGTGGTAGGTCAGCCCATAGGAACACTTCGGAACAAGGTCCGGGCCAAACCCATCGCAAGATTCCCTCCGTGTCGACCCGACGCGGCCGTTTCCCCCCTCTAGGTGCCGGTGGCGGCGCCGTCCGTGAAGGGGTTCACACTCAGGAGACGTGTGCTGGGTGCCCACACTTCTAGATGTGTAAGAGGCCCCGACGTAAGATTTGGTGGCATGGCTTGTAACGCCCTCGATGTGGCTATATCTCCCATGTGTCGAAGCACGGCTTAGAGGCATAACCGCATTGAAAGCAATGTCGCAAGTGAGGTAATCTTCACACAACCCATGTAATACATAAGGGAAAGAGATACATAGTTGGCTTACAATCGCCACTTCACACAAATACATGAATAAAGCATTACATCATCCATATACAATCAGGGCCCGACTACGGAGCCAAAATAAAAGAAGACTACCCCAAATGCTACACAGATCCCTGATTGTCCCGACTGGGCTCCACTACTGATCAACTAGATCGAAACAAGACAAAGGACAAGATCTTCATCGAGCTCCTCCTTGAGCTTGGTTGCGTCATCTGCACGGTATCCTCGGCACCTGCAAGCTGGTTTTGGAAGTATCTATGAGTCACGGGGACTCAGCAACCTCACACCCTCGCGATCAAGACTATTTAAGCTTATAGGTAAGGGTAAAAGGTATGAGGTGGAGCTGCAGCAAGCGACTAGCATATATGGTGGCTAACATACGCAAATGAGAGCGAGAAGAGAGAGCAAAGGCACGGTCGAACAATTACGATCAAGAAGTGATCCTAGAACAACCTACGTCAAACATTACTCCAACACCGTGTTCACTTCCCGGACTCCGCCAAGAAGAGACCATCACGGCAACACACGCGGTTGATGTATTTTAATTAAGGTCAACTTCAGTTTTTCTACAACCGGACATTAACAAATTCCCATCTGCCCATAACCGCGGGCACGGCTTTCGAAAGTTCAAATCCCTGCAGGGGTGTCTCAACTTAGCCCATCACAAGCTCTCACGGTCAACGAAGGATATTCCTTCTAGCGGGAAGACCCGATCAGACTCGGAATCCCGGTTATAAGACATTTCGACAATGGTAAAACAAGACCAGCAAAGCCACCCAGATGTGCCGACAAATCCCGATAGGAGCTGCACATATCTCGTTCTCAGGGCACACCGGATGAGCCAGACGTCGGGTGGGCCAGCCAGAGTTGCCCCTGGTAGCTCCGGACATTGCTCAGTTTGGACCAACACTCAGAGGAGCACTAGCCCAGGGGTTTAACATAAAGATGACCCTTGAGTCTGCAGAACCCAAGGGAAAGAAAAGGCTAGGTGGCGAATGGTAAAACCAATGTTGGGCCATGCTGGAGGAGTTTTATTCAAGGCGAACTGTCAAGGGGTTCCCATTATAACCCAACCGCGTAAGGAACGCAAAATCCGGGAACATAACACCGATATGACGGAAACTAGGGCGGCAAGAGTGGAACAAAACACCAGGCATAAGGCCGAGCCTTCCACCCTTTACCAAGTATATAGATGCATTAATTAAATAAGAGATATTGTGATATCCCAACAAGTAAACGTGCTCCAACAAGGAACAACATCTCCATGTTCCAACAAGAACAAACTTCAATCTTCACCTGCAACTAACAACGCTGTAAGAGGGGCTGAGCAAATCGGTAACATAGCCAAACAACAATTTGCTAGGATAAGGTGGGATAGAGGCTTGGTTTAACAATATGGGAGGCATGATAAGCAAGTGGTAGGTATCGCAACATAGACATAGCAAAAGAGCGAGAAACTAGCAAGCAAAGATAGAAGTGATTTCGAGGGTATGGTCATCTTGCCTGAAATCCCGCAAGGAAGAAGAACGAGTCCATGGAGAAGACAAACGGACGTAGACAAACGGGTCCTCACAAATGCTACGTTATCGGAACCAACTCTTAGAAGCAAACACCGGAAAGAAGCACACAACATAGTAAACGACCAACACATGAACATGATATGATATGCGGGATGCGGTATGTGATGCATATGCATGATTTGCAAAGGAATGATTGAACCTGGCCTCAACTTGGAAATCCAAGAGTGCCACTGGAAAGGTGGGGTGATTTTGGTTGAAATCGATATAAAGATCACCGGTATCGGATGCATGGTTTGGAAATGGCAAGCAAAACAAATATGGCACCGATCTGCGATAAACAGCAAGTGACCAACTAAATGCATCAAGATAAATATGCTACAGCACTCAAAAATGGCAACAAAATACAAGGAAGAAATCCACTCAAGAATCTTAACAAAATATGAATACTGAGCTACGGCTAATTCATCCATTAACAGGCTCAAACAAGCATGGCAAAAGTGCAAAAGATAACAGGTTTTCAGACTTAGTGAAATTAACACAAGTCTGGAATTTATCAACAGGTAGCAAACTTTAGAGCATTAAAACTACAAGCTACAGGAACTTAACATGGCAAAGCAAGGCATGGCATGAAGCTACTCTAAGCACTTAACAAAAGTCCCTTAGTGACCTTGAGCCAAAAGGGATCAGAAAATACAATTGCAAGCATGTGAACATGGCAAAAACATAAACAGATCTCAGACTTGGAGAAAAACTGGAGCATGCAAATCAGTTAACGAGTAGGCATGTTTACGAGCTCGATGCACTCACTACAGAGCATGGCATGACACACTAAGCATACAACCATTAATAAGACATGGCATAGGATCTAGACATGGCAAGAACAACAACATAGCATGCACGGATCAATAGCAACATCCTCGGCAAAATCGCTAACAAGTCAACAATCTGCCAGGATACACGATATAGCAAAAGTAGAGCTTGATTGACTCAAGCTAGGTTGCTCCATAAATGCAAACAAAGACATGGATGGATAGAGCACCACAATGTTAACAAAACATCCTTACTGATCATCCTTAAAAGAGGCACGGATCACTAGGAAACAACATGAACATATGGCATAACAACAAAATCAGGACAAGGACTTAGTGAAATTCTAAGTCCCTGAAATCAGCATTACCGATTACGCTACTTTGCAAGCTTGTGCTAGTCACCACAAATATCACAAAAATACATGGAAAGCACCACTGTAAAGATGGCATGACATATAACAAAACACATGTAGAGCTCAGGATCATAGCATGCACACATTAATCATGGCAAAAATGACAAATAGCTATTTGCTGAAACAGATCTGACAAATTACTCACATGGCCCTCTTCCAACAGCATTTCGGGCATCAAGATGAGCTCAAATGAAAATAATGCAATGAGATGAAATGATGTACTCGTCGAGACAAACATTTTGATATGCTACACGCATGAATCGGAGCCACGGATGATGAGTTATGACATGATGAAAAATGCAAAAAGATTATGGAGGGAGAGAAGAAAGTCAACCGAGGTGATTTTTAGATCTGAGATCCAGGGCAACTGTAGCAGCTCGTGCTCGCCGGAGAAAGGGATGTCGCCGGAGTAGAGGTCGCCGGAGCCGGATCCGGGTCGGAGTAGGTGCGGCGGAGGGCGGCGCCGGCGAGAGGCGGTGGTCGCCGGCGAGGTGGACGGGAAGGCGGGCGGTGGCGTTCCCGGCATGGCGGCGGCGGTGCGGAGCCGCGCGGTGGTGCAGCGAGCCGGCACGGTGGCGCGGCGAGCCGAAGCGGAGGGCGGCGCGCCTCGGGCGGATGAGAGCTGGGCGTGGGGAGGCGGCGACCGGGCCCGGGAGGGCCTCCCGCGGGCCAGGCGGGCCGCGGCGGATGAGGAGGTGGCAGGGACACGTGGCGGCTTCTGGTAGGCTGGGCGCGGCGGCGCGGGGCGTGTCCGGCGGGAGCGGACACGTCCGGCGGCGGCGGAGACGAAATTTTTAGGGTTAGGGGTGGTTTCATCCGCAATTTCGGGAGGGGATCTATTTATAGAGGTAGAGGGAGCTAGGAGAGTCCAAATGAGGTGCGGTTTTCGGCCACGCGATCGTGATCGAACGACCGAGAGGATGGAGGGGGTTTAGCTAGGTTTTGGGCCACTTTGGAGAGGTGTTGGGCTGCAACACACACGAGGCCTTTTCGGTCCCTCGGTTAACCGTTGGAGTATCAAACGAAGTCCAAATGTCACGAAACTTGACAGGCGGTCTACCGGTAGTAAACCAAGGCCACATGGCAAGTCTCGGTCCAATCCGAAAACGTTTAACACCCGCACACGAAAAGAGGTAGAAAGGAACACCGGGTGACATAGGAGCGCCGGATTGCAAATCGGACAACGGGGAAAATGCTCAGATGCATGAGACGAACATGTATGCAAATGAAATGCACATGATGACATGATATGCAATGCATGACACGCAAGCAATGACAAGGCAACAACAGCGAATAACTGGAAAACACCTGTCACATCGGTCTCGGGGCGTCACAACACTTCACCACTACGAGAGGATCTCATCCCGAGATCTAGAATGGCACCGGAGGGAAAAACGGGAGAGAAAGAGAAGAGGTAAAACTAAGTTGCTTCTTTGACCAATGAGTGAAACCAAAGAACCTTGAAAAGGTTAAACCATTTTGAGAAAAGAATACATCGGAGATAAATGAAGTTGAAAGCACTCCGTTAGCAAAGAGGAACAAGGAAGAACAACTTTGGGCAGCACTCCGGTTGAGAAGGGATGGAAGACTTTACAAGCTGAAAAGAACTTGAGCCGAGGACACAACACTCCGGTTAAATGGATAAACATGAAAAGAACAAGATCTAAGATATGAGAGAAAAGATCAACATCACAATGCCTCCGGATGAAAGAATCAAAGGTAGATTGTCGGAACAAAAGAGCGGAGAAGAAAATTACAACTTCTACCACAATTGAACTTGGAAAGCATCCTTGCAAGAAAGGATTGCGCGGGGTTGTTGGGAAAACAACAACGAAGAGGGTAAGCTTGTAGTGGGCTTATGGAAAACATCTCTAGAACTTGAGGTGAAATTCTGCCACTAACGAAAACAATATTGGATTGATAAGAACAAGAAGACGAGGAACTCATACCACCGGGAGGATAAAAGAAGGACTTGGGTCATTTATAATCACCATAAATAGCAACAATCCTTAGGTAAGGCTCTAGGTGAAATATAACCCAAGATAACTCCAATGACGAGATTGATGGATTTATAAATACCTCATTCTTAACAACATGTGAATCATGAAACATGAACTCAAATTATCAAGAATGACATAATACCACCTCTGATGATACAGAAGAAAGATTTGCACTCCAGATTGCAAAAAGAAGAAAACTTGAAGTATATCTTGGCGAATCATAGCTTCGAGAGATATCTTGAAGAACATTTGAAGAATGAAAAGACTCCTTGACGAACCACCATGAGGAACTCCGGTAATAAAAGGATGATTAAACGAAAGGAAAGAGAAGTAGAAAACACAAGGTGAATCCTTGTAATGATTAGATGGGTCTTCGCGACGAGATAAAATGGAAAACCTCGGAACTCCGAAAAAAGAAAGATGAAACAATTAAAATAGAAAATTTGAAAAAACCTCCGGAACAAGGAATTAAATCACTTGGAAGAGACAAGAATAAGAATTACATTATGCTTATCCTTCAAATTTAAATTGATGACGAGCAAACGGATTTGGCATACTACTTATTCTCGAAGAAAGGATTAAGATAGATATCGTGCCAACTTGGGAAGGTATTGAACGAACCACCGAAAGGGTTGAAACAACGAATAAATTGATATGATAAAGAAGGAAGAGAAAACTCTTGAACGAACCACCGTAAGAATTAAAAATGAAAGTGGGAAAGGCACAAATCACCGAAAAGAAATGGGAACGAATGACGATACTTGAGGGGATTTAGATAGAAGTGAACGAAGAGATCGTGAACTGATTAGATAATACTTGAATGATGCCCCGGTAAGATTTAGAGAAAGAGAGCTGAAAGCTAAGAATGAATACTTCTGAGGTGATGGGCTCCGGAGAATCAAACTGAAAAGACTTCTGAAATGATCCGGATGGATGAAAAGAATTCTCACAATCAAAACAATTATGGGAGGATGGCATCAAAGCTAGAATCACGAATCTTTGGGAGAAGGGATAAGATTGCAGAGAAACTCTTCTTCGGTCCTCAAATGTTGATAATGACAACGAGAAACGCCACCATGAATTTCTGAGATACTCCGGGATGAAAATTAGAAAGTTGAACCAACGATGAAAAGAATTTGAAAGATCTTGGTGAAAGACATAAGACTGATGACAATTCATTATTATGTCAAACTTCGAAAAGAATTTTACGGATATCTCCGGGAGAATTAGAAGAGTCAGGTAAGATCCTGGAAAAAGACCTGTGGGTTAGGGCCCACTCAAAAGAAAACACCGTTGAACAATTTAAAAGAAAGATTGCACCGGTTGAATTAAATGGCTTGAATGAGATAACAAACTCGAGATATCTTGAACACTCCGGAACAAATGAATATCGAAGAGTGGATGATTATGAGGTGCACCGGTATGATAAAACTTCTGAAACGAGGAAAAGGATATGATCAACACCAAAAGCTTGAATTGAATCCACCGGAGAAGAAAACGAGTGAAGAGTGACGAACTTGAAGCTCCGTTAGAATCTTCATGAGAATAGCCGGATAAGAACATTGACGGAAAAAGAATGGAGAGGCTTCTCATCAATAAGATGATACTGGATTGCGAAATCTTAGTCCTTGAGGAAAAAGGGAGGGTGGGCGGGAAAAACAAAGGCAACTTGGAGACGGATGAAACAAACACCGTTTAACACCCGCACACGAAAAGAAGTAGAAAGGAACACCGGGTGACATAGGAGCACCGGATTGCAAATCGGACAACGGGGAAAATGCTCAGATGCATGAGACGGACATGTATGCAAATGAAATGCACATGATGACATGATATGCAATGCATGACACACAAGAAATGACAAGGCAACAACAGCGAATAACTGGAAAACACCTGGCACATCGGTCTCGGGGCGTCACATGGCTAGCCCCCGGAAGCCGCCGGCCAGAATCATAGACACGCGAAGAGCAATACGCGTAGAGGGAAGTGTTCAGATACTTCTGCATCACCAAAAATTATGACAAATTACCGTCCGTCCTATATCACATGTGCCCACGCCGTGTAAAATAAACATGATTTTATCACGCTCTGAGTGTTCAATAATATTCACGCCACACCGTTACCGCAGAATGTTTACCGTGTCATCGCCGTTGGTGAGCGGGGCCACACCCCGGAGTCACGTGTTGCCTCTTCAGACATGCCACCACACCTTAAGGCATGTATGAGGGCCGCACGCGACGCTCCGGTGGCATTGCTACCCCCCAAGGCCCCCGTCCCACCTAACCCTGGAGCGGTTGACCAGGAGATCTAACCCTTTGACTTTGGGTGGACGGGGGTTGATCAATGGACCTCTCCACCCAGTTGTGGTAGGTTAGGCCATAGGAACACTTCGGAACAAGGTCCAGGCCAAACCTACCGCAAGATTCCCTCCGCGTCGACACGAGCGGCCGTTTCCCCCCTCCATGTGCCGGTGACGTCATCGTCCGTGAAGGGGGTCACACTCCGGAGACGCGTGCGGGGTGTCGGCACCCGCCACCACACTTCTAGATGTGTAAGATGCCCCGACGCAATATTTGACGGCATGGCTAGCCCCCGGAGGCCGCTGGCCACAATCGTAGACACGCGAAGAGCAATCCGCGTAGAGGGAAGTGTTCAGATACTTCTGCTGCACAAGGCCTACGCATGTCGCGAGGCTGCGACTTGCATATGGCCCCGTGTTGGTATGCCATGTCACAATGACCTAATATATGTACGAAATAACAAAATAAAGGGTGATTTCAAATCTAAAGAAATGAAATAAAAAGGAATACAATAAATACAATAAAAAATAAAAAAGTTAAAAAATATATAATAAAAGAAAATACAAAAAAGATTGAGAAACCAACTGGGAAATACTTCTTTAATGAAATAGAACGAATATATATATTGTAAACCGTGTGTAGTTCTCGGCTTACCCTAATAAAAAACAGAAGCACAAAACGCGGGACTTCCCTAGTAGGAAAAAGAATGCGCGGGACTTACCAAAACACAGGCGCGCTCATCTTCCCCCAAATCTCCTCCCCATGCCGCCCCCACCTCGCGCACCCAAAATCGCCCGCTACTCCGCTGCCTACACCCACCGCCGGCCGCACCGCCCCCCCCCCCCCCCCCGCTCTGCCCCCCTTCTCCACCAGATCCACACCCCACCACCTCCCTCGCCGCGCATGAGCTCCCCCGAGCAGGCCCTCCGACCGGCCGCCGCCGCCCTGCCCCTCGCTGTCTGCTAGGGTTGAGGTCATTGGCCTTCTCCGTCGCGCCACCTTCCCTCCACTGGCAGGTACATCTCTCTCTCTCTCTCTGACCGGCTGTGTTCTCTGTAGATCCGGTTCAGCTCCTCGAGCGGCAAGGTGCTTGCCAAGGAGAAGGATGCCGGGAAGGTGACCCAGATCCGGTTCGGCTCCTCCGGTGGCAAGGTGCTCAGCTCCTCCAGCGACAAAGCAGCAAGATGTTCTCTGTACACGGTTTTGGTTCAGTTTGCATCTTCAGTACATACACATGTTTGGCCCAGTTTGCATCTGTCCATTACAGTAGTTTTGTAGTTTTATTTGACACAATTTTGATGGACACAGCAACAAGTTTATGAGATACGGTATGTTCTTCCTTGTGAAGAGATTTGATGATTAAAGAAACAATTTTGCTCAATGTTTGACTATACACACTACTGCTAGTAGAAACTAATAAGCCAAATAATGTGCAAGGTGCTCCGGTGGCAAGTTGCCCCTACTGATCTCCTCCTCCTCCTCTGCAAGGTGCTCTGGCAGCAAGGTGCCTCTGCTGGTCTCCTCCTCGTCTGCAAAAACAACAACAACAACCAGGTCTTGGTTCTGCTCCCTCCCCCAATTGCATCTTCAGGAACCAAAATGATGACAGTACCTATGCTAGGCTATGGGAATAGAGAAGAAACAATACCTATGCGGAGTCAAGAACAACAACAGCCTCATATTTGAAATTTAATAACTTAAGATTGAAATTCAATGATCTGAAATGATTGTACTAACTAACAATTATTAGGCTATGGGAGTCGAGAAGAAACAATACCTATGTGGAGTGGAGATTTTTCTTCTATGAACCTTCTCGAATGATCGAAACCCAAGTTCATATATCCCTGCAAATTATAAACCAATATAAAGTTCTCATCTTGCCAAAAAAATGTGTGTGAGTGTCCACTGACTAAAAGAAGCACTTAAATAGTTTGTAATTTTATTTGAATGTGATTGTGATGGACACAACAAAGTGTATGAGATGCAGCTATTCCTTGCGAAGAGCTTTTTGATGATAAAAGAAGCATTTTTGTTTTATGTTTGATCTCAGTTTGCACTTTATTATAGGACATGCATTATTTTGAAGACGGGACCGTTGTTGCGGGGCTTCTTTTTGGAGGGACAACTGGCACCGAGCCACTCAATACATTTATGGGATTAAGTATCTCCCGCTTGTCAAAGAAACCGGAAGGGGGTGGATCAACGAAGGTGCTAGCTTGAGGATTGATGTATACGGTGGGAAGTTCAAACAACATAACGGGCCTGACTCTGATCCGGCCTCATAGGACATTGACACTATGATTTCCGTCTAGTCGGGACAAGGCAAGAAGGGTGGCCGGTTATACATCGGCCACGGCGCCATTCGGAAGAAGGGCATTCCGAAACTCTCCCACCTCCGTGCTACCGCGTCGAGTTCAGGTCCTGCTATAGAGCGTTGCCCACAGCCTGGGTTACACATGCTCCATCAATTCGAGGTATGTTCTGCTTCATTGACTTTCCTTGTGATTTCTTCTTTGTATTGCAACGATGGTGAACTTGTTGCGATGGCATATTGTAGGCCCACCTAGAGGAAGAAACCAGGTTGCGGCAGGAGGCTTATGCCAATGTCGTGCTTCAACAAGAGCAAGCCATGAAAATGCAGCAAGCTCTATTTCAACAGCAGGAATTCAAGGCTAGACTACAGGCGGCCTTGCAGGAGACATTCGCTCAGTTCAGAACTAATATGCAGGGTTCCACTTTGTCGGATCTTCCCTCACTTCCACCTCTTCCTACTTTTAAATTTTTAAGTCTTCCAACTTCTAGACCATGCATCTTACCATCCTGCTTAAAGATCATGCATCTTACATCACCGTCTCGTGCTTGAAGTTTTCTCAGTCAGGACAAGGCATCAATAACAGTGTGGTAGGTGGATCTACACCTGGCCAAGCAAGCCCAGTGACACCCACTACGACTTATGTCGCTTTGACCTCCCCGCAACAATGATCACTCGAGGTAGTTGTTTATGAGCGTGTCTGGTTAGTGGCCTGGCCGCTGCACGCCTGGCCTGGGCTCTGCCTGAAACCTGCCTGGTATTTGTTTGGATTGTATCCTGAAAAACAAGATGTCTTCCTGGCGTGGGACTCCTATCAATATGATTAGCCTGGCCCTAGACTAAAAAGTAGAAGAAAGTAAAATACTCAGCCCAGGCAACATGATTAGCCTGGCCGAGGCATACTTTTTCCACCGCCTGGCCATCTGCCTGGAAGTAACGACCAGCCATGAGCAGTACTACTCATTGAGTAAAATATCTTTAAGCACTAAATGACAAAATGGCCATTCAGGAAAGGAACCAAACACATGATCCCAGGCAAGCCTGGTCAGGAAGAAAAAGCTCACCATCCCAGGCTCATTTTAGGCAGCCGTTTTTACCAGGCACAATGTCCAGGAAAGGAACCAAACAGAGCCTATGTTTGTGCATTGTTGATGGTTACGTCTTATTGTTGCTTGTGCTTCTCAACTTACAACTTGTGCATTGTTGATGGTAGAGCCCACAAGTGTTGATGCTTATATTCTTCATACATCTTAGCTTCAATCTGAACCTTATATGTTGATGCTTGTTGAGTCTAGTGTCTTATCTATCTTTGCAACTTAACTTTGCAAACTCATTCATGTGATAATTGACTTATAGGTTTGCATCATGGATGCCGTTGTGAAGTTGGGAGTGGACATGCATGCTGCGGTGGAGCTCATTGCATCTTTTAGGTTAATGCTTGTTTTTTTTAAAAGGGGGGACTCCCCGGCCTCTGCATCAGAACGATGCATACAGCCATAAATAAAAAATAAGCAAACAAGGTTCAACAAGGTCTTAGAGTCTCAAAGGAAAAAAATGCTCACAAAGAGCCAAATAGCTAGAGACAAACTAGCCAGAGAAAGCCACAACCGGCAGGCATAAGAAGAAGGTAGGTAAACTAATTGCCTATCCTATTACATGACCGCCATCCAAACCGGTTGAATATATCCCATGCTACCATCTCCCAGCGGATAGATCCTGTAACTAAACGCTCCCTAGCCTCCGTCGGAGTGAGTAGCGAGCACATACGGATCAATGCAGTGGCTCGGAAGATAACCTGTAAAAAATGAATATTTGTTGTTCTGTTAAAGACCAAATAATTTCTGCAGTTCCAGAATGCCCACAATAAAGCACATAGTCCTACTCGAATGTCTCTCGCTAGTTCGAACTCTATCCCGTTAAGCCACGTTCCAAATAACATGCTGACAGAACTCAGAGGAGAAATATTAAATGCAATGTGGACCATACGCCATAAAACTTTGGCCAACGTGCAATCAAGAAAAAGGTGTTTGATAGTTTCATCCCGATCACAGAAGCTACACCTAGTAGGTCCTGTCCAATTACGCTTTGCCAAGTTATCTTTGGTTAATATTACTTGTTTATGTACAAACCACATAAACACTTTAATTTTCAAAGGTACTTTGACATTCCAAACATGTTTGGATCTAGGAATAGTGCTTGAGTTGATAACATCAATATACATTGATTTAACTGTAAACTCTTCAGACCTAGTAAGCTTCTAGCGTAACTTATCGGGTTGTTGAGACAACTGAATCTCCAGCAGTCTGCTCACTAGATGAAGCCATTGTTCCCAACGATTGCCAACTAGCGTTCTCCTAAACTGAATATTAAGGGGGAATCAATTGTAGTACCGTTGCAATGAAGACATCATGTCGTTGAACAATACCATAAAGAGATGGATATTGAATCGCAAGGGGGGTCTCTCCTAGCCAAGTATCTTCCCAGAATCGTGTGGTAGCTCCGTTACCAATAACAAACTTTGTCCTATTAAAAAGGCTACTTTGACTCTCATAATACCTTTCCAAAAAGGCGAGTCAGTCGGCCTCATAGTCACCTGGGACAAAGTTTTGGAGTGAAGATACTTACTATGGAGGATCTGCGCCCAAGTGGCATCGGTCTCGACGGATAACTTCGACATCCACTTGCTGAGAAGACATCTGTTCTTAACCTCAAGGTTCTCAATTCCAAGACCCCCTTGGCCTTTCGGTCGACATATAATATCCCACTTGGCAAGTTTGTATTTTCTTTTGAGTTCATCGCTCTGCCAAAAGAAGCGAGAACGATAAAAGTCTAGTATTTTCCTGACTCCAACTGGGACTTCGAAGAACGACAAGAGAAACATAGGCATACTCGTGAGGACCGAATTTATCAGAATTAACCAACCTCCGTATGACATGAGCTTGCCCTTCCAGCAACTTAGTTTCTTTTCAAAGCGGTTCTCGATACACTTCCATTCTCTGTTTGTCAACTTACGATGGTGGATTGGTATTCCTAGGTATGTAAAAGGTAAAGTCCCCAAATCACACCCAGACAATTACTTATAAGCCTCTTGTTCGTCCTTGTCTCTACCAAAATAGAACAATTCGCTTTTGTGAAAATTGATCTTTAACCCGATCAATTGTTCAAATAAGCATAACACTAGCTTCATATTTCTCGCTTTTTCCAAGTCGTGCTCCATAAAGAGGATCGTATCATCGGCGTACTTTAAGATAGACACACCACCATCAACAAGATGAGGTACCAGTCCACCCACCTGTCCAGCCTCCTTAGCCCTTCCTATCAGAGTTGCCAACATATCAACTACAATGTTGAACAGAATAGGGGACATCGGATCTCCTTGTCTCAGGCCCTTATGCGTCTGGAAATAATGACCTATGTCGTCATTTACTTTAATTCCAACACTCCCTTTTTGCGTAAACGACTCAACCTGACGTCGCCAGGCTTCATCAAAACCTTTCATACGCAAGGCCTGTTGAAGGAAAGACCATTTGACTTTATCGCACGCCTTTTTGAAATCCACCTTAAAAACGACTCCATCAAGTTTTTTCGAGTGAATTTCATGGAGTGTTTTATGAAGGACCACAACCCCTTCTAGGATGTTTTTGTCCGGCATGAAAGCAGTTTGGGAATGCTGCACCATAGAATGCGCAATCTGGGTGAGCCTATTAGTCCCAACCTTGGTGAATATTTTGAAACTAACATTGAGAAGGCAGATCGGCCTGAACTGCTCAATCCTCACAGCCTCCGTTTTCTTAGGAAGCAGGGTTATTGTTCCAAAATTCAGGTGAAATAGCTGAAGCTGTCCAGAGAATAAATCATGGAACATCGGTAACAAATCCCCCTTAATAATGTGCCAGCATTTTTTATAAAACTCCACCGGAAAACCATCTGGTCCAGGAGCTTTATTATTCTTCATCTGTGAAATAGCATCAAACACCTCCTTCTCCGTAAATGGGGCAGTCAAAATTTCATTCTCATCAGCAGCAAGTTGAGGCACATCCTCAATCCTGGACTCATCCAGGGATACGCAACTATCCTTCGGGGTCCGAACAACTGCTTATAGTATTCGGTAATGTAGAGTTTTAGGTTTTCTTGTCCTAGAATTGTCCCTTCATCTTGTTCAAGTTGGAAGATTCTCTTCTTTCTATGCTTGCCATTAGCGATCATGTGAAAGAAATTGAGTATTTTCGTCCCCCTGGATGACTTTGCGAACCTTAGCCCGCAAAGCCCACTTCAATTCCTCCTCACGGAGAAGCTCTTTCAATCTCATCTCTGCCTCAAGCTTTGCATGAAGCTCCGTGGCAGGAACCATCGTGGACTCGACTTTGAGGTCCAAGGACTGAATAAGTGTAAGGAGCCTCTCCTTTTCAACCTTATACATCCCACTAAGATTCTTAGCCCACCCACGCAAAAAACTTCTCAAGTGTCTTAACTTATTCTGCCACCGCTCGACCACAGTCCTACCTCCTGCATCCTTAGCCCATTCCCTGGCTACTAGATCGAAGAAGCCTTCTTGTTCAAACCATGCCATTTTGAACGAAAATGAATTTTTGTTCCCCATGCAAGTGGGCTCCCAGAATCCACAAGCACAGGCGTGTGGTCAGAAATACCACGCGAAAGCGCCTGAACTATAACCAAGGGAAATTTCTGTTTCGAGTCGGTTAATGCCTGGTGTCAACTTGGAACTCACGGGCCTTTCATTTGTGAACTCTGGATGCATATGTATGTATGTTGTTATGAACCTTCATTGGATATGTATGCATGTGCGGACTTGGAACTCACGGTCCATTCATTTGTGAACTTGTGTTGCGTATGTATGCATGTGTGGACTTTGAACTTAGGGCAGGTTTTCGTTGTTATATTGTTGTTGTGAACCTTCGTTGGATATATATTGCTAGATATATTTTGGTTGATCATGTATTCCTGGATATGTATATTTTGCTGTTCCCTGAAGGAAGCAAATTGTTTTTGCTATATGGCCTGTAAGCCGAGTACCCCAGTGAATAGCACCCTGCTTATAGGTCATATATTCCACAGGTAGGCTATAAGCCATGTACCTCAGCCAAAGGAACCCAGCTTATAGGCCATGTATAAGCCACCGCATGTAACTCAGCCAAAAACACCCGGCTTATAGGCCATATGAAAAGCCACGGGAGCCTATATATAAACCGTGTACAGCTTCTATAAGGCACTCGGTTTATATATAACCCGTGCGGCTTGCGGAGGCACTCGCCTTATATATAAAGCATGCATTGAGAGGAGGCACACGGCTTATAAGTAAACCGTGTAGCGCACAGACGCACTCGGCTTATACAGACTGTAACACGTGGTCGTTAACACCCGGTCGCCGTCACATTACTTTATTAAACCGAGAGCCTTGTGAAAACACTCGGTTTATACATAAACCGAGCTTTTTTGTTTGGGCACTCGACTTATACCGTATAAGCTGGTCACTTGTAAACTGTGTCCTATAAGCCGGGTATTTTACTTGGTGTTAACACAGGGACTATGGATGTTCTGGCTTCTTCGGAGGGTGAGTTTCACATTAAACTCCATATCCGAAACAAAGCTGACAACTTCACATGGTCCCTCGTCGCCGTGTATGGGGCAGCCCAGGATGAGTTCAAGGCTGCTTTTCTCCGGGAATTGGTTAATCTGGCGAAAGATAATCCCTATCCCATTCTTATTGGTGGGGATTTTAATTTGCTACGATTTCCAAATGAGAAAAGCCGTGGTAGGTTTGATAATCATTGGCCTTTCCTTTTCAACGCTATTATAGACAGTCTAGATCTGCGAGAGGTTTCCATGACTGGAAGACAGTTCACTTGGGCGAACAGTCTCCTGGAGCCGACATATGAGAAACTAGATCGCGTGTTAATGGATACCGACTAGCAATTCAAATTCCCAATGGTCTCTGTTCGCGCTCTACCTCGTATAGAGGCTATCTTAGACCATGCACCCATCCTCTTATCTACTGGATTGCCACGACCGCAGCACAGACGCAAGTTCAAGTTCGAACTGGGTTGGTTGCATTGGGATGGATTCCAAGACATGGTCAAGGAGGTGTGGGATAAACCGGTTGCTGGACTTACCCCAATTCACAAATGGAACAACAAAATGTGTGCTTTACATAAGTTCCTTCGTGGTTGGGCTAGGCACACTGCGGGTGTCCTCAAAAAAGAAAAGCTTCGTCTTTCATCTATTATTGATGATTTAGAAGCTTTGGTAGAGATTAGACCTCTCTCTGAGCATGAAATAGAGATCAAGAGTCAATCAAATGCCCAGTTAGCTCGCATGCTACGTGAGGAGGAACTTAAGTGGTACCAGCACTCAAACTCTTAGTTTATCCTGAAAGGTGATTCGAATACGAGATATTTCCATGGTGTCGCCAATGGTAGACAACGGAAGAAACTTATTCATTCCCTACGTCAGGAGGAGGGCACGACTGAAGGGCATGAGCAACTTAAGTCTTATATAACTAATTATTACAAAAATCTATTCGGAACCCCTGAGGAAGGAAACTTCTCGATGGATGAGTCTCGAATAGATGACATTCCGCAAGTTTCTGATGCAGAAAATAGCCTTCTAACAGCTCCATTTTCTGAGGAGGAAGTTAGAAAGGCGGTTTTCCTAATGGAGCACAACAAAGCTCTGGGTCCAGATGGTTTTTCCCTTGAGTTCTACCAAAACTTTTGGGATGTCATCAAACATGATCTCCTACTCCTGTTTGGCTGCCTTCACGTTGGCCAACTAGAGTTGTTTCGATTAAACTTCGGTGAAATTATTTTATTACCTAAGGTTAATGAGGCTGAAAGGATACAACAGTATCGGACAATATGCCTCCTTAATGTCAGTTTTAAAATCTTCACGAAGGTTGCGACAATTAGACTACATTCGGTTGCTGAACATGTGGTTCGTCCTTCTCAAACTGCTTTCATACAAGGCAGAAACATCCTAGATGGGGTTGTTGTCCTTCATGAAACATTCCACGAATTGCATCGGAAAAAACTAAATGGAGTAGTTCTTAAAATCGACTTTGAAAAAGCTTATGACAAAGTCAAGTGGTCTTTTCTTCAACAGACTCTCAGAATGAAAGGATTTTCTGCAGAGTGGCGCGCAATGATCCATAGCTTCGTGACTGGAGGTAGTGTTGCCATTAAAGTCAATGATGACATTGGTAACTATTTTCAAACGAAGAAAGGATTTTGACAAGGTGACCCAGCATCACCCATGCTATTCAATATAGTGGCAGATATGCTAGCGGTCATGATTGAGCATGCTAAGGTTGATGGCCAAATTGATGGGGTGGTGAATCATCTAGTTGATGGTGGTCTCTCCATCCTTCAATATGCTGACGATACAATTCTCTTTATGGATCATGACCTCGAGAAAGCAAGAAATCTGAAATTAATTTTATCAGCATTCGAGCAACTCTCAGGGCTTAAGATCAATTTCCATAAAAGTGAATTGTTTTGTTTTGGCGAGGCTCAAGACGAGGCCCATCTGTATGCTGACCTATTCGGATGCGGGTTGGGCTAGTTTTCGATCACTTATTTGGGGATACCGATACATTATCGGAGACTCACAAATGCTGAATGGAAATACGTCGAGGAGAGACTACAAAAAATGCTTAGCAGTTGGAAAGGTAAACTGCTATCTCTGGGTGGAAGGTTGGTCCTCATAAATTCAGTACTAAGTAATATGGTACTATATATGATTTCCTTATTCCAGTTGCCGAAAGGAGTATTACATAGATTGGATTACTTCCGATCGAGATTCTTTTGGCAAGGAGATAGCGAGAGAAAGAAATATCGATTGGCTAAATGGAGTGTGGTTTGCCATCCAAAGGACCAAGGCGGGTTGGGTATTCATGACCTTGAGGTTAAGAATAGGGCCCTTCTCGGCAAATGGTTGTTTAAGTTATTGACGGAAGATGGTGTATGGCAAACCCTCCTTAGAAGAAAATATGTGGGTTCAAAGGCGGTATCACAAGTATACTGGAAGCCTGGGGACTCCCATTTTTGGGCGGGACTAATGGCAACGAAGAAACATTTCTTCCGCTATGGGTCCTTCTTGATTAAGGATGGATCAGAAATTAGATTCTGGGAGGATAAGTGGCTAGGTAATGCTACACTCCGTGAACAATATCCAGCTCTATACAATATTGTGCGTCACAAGGGTGATACTATCGCCAAGGTTTTGGAATCATTTCCGCCAAATGTGACGTTCAGAAGGGAATTAATTGGACCTAGACTCCAATCGTGGAACATACTACTCCAGCGGTTAGCCACATTACAGTTGTCACAAGGGTCCGATGTATTTCGCTGGAACCTACATGGGAATGGGAAATTATCAGTGGATTCTATGTATAGATCTTTGATCTAGTCTGACGTGCCAGTTGATAATAATAAGAAGATCTGAAAGATGAAGATACCTCTTAAGAATAAAATCTTTGCATGGTATCTTCGTCGCGGAGTCATTCTTACTAAAGATAACCTTATTAAGAGGAATTGGCATGGAAGTACACAATGTGTCTTTTGTCCGCATGATGAGACAATAAAACATTTATTCTTCCAATGTAAATTGGCTCGTTCTATATGGCCAGTCATCCAAATAGCGTCTGGCTTGTATCCTCCTTGTAGTGTTGCTAATATATTTGGCAACTGGCTACATGGGATTGATCACAAGTTTAGAACTCTTATCAGGGTGGGAGCGCTTGCCGTGATTTGGTCGCTTTTGGCTATGTATAAATGATAAGGTTTTTAGTGATAAAAATACTTCTCTTATGCAGGTTATCTACAGATGTACCGGGACTCTTCGTTTATGGTCCTGTCTACAACGACTGGAGAATCGAGACCTGTTTATGGAGGTGTGTACACGATTGGAGGCTTCGGCGAGGGATATTTTTATCCAACGTGGGTGGCAGCATGATCTTAGGATTGGGCCACCTTCAGTTTAGGCGTTATACAGATCGCATTATCCTTGTATATCGCCTTATTCTTTTATTTTGCCTTGGTGTGAGAACTTTGTTGGCTGTGTGCATCTATTTTATGTAGAGATCGGGTGTAATGCTTAAACCTTTTAAATAATAAAGCGCCCCTTTTCGAAGAAAGCCGGGTATTTTACTCGGGTTATACATAAACCGAGTTTAAACAGGCGTAAGCCGAGTGTATTATATACACGGCTTATAAGTTTTTCCTGTAGTGTCCACACGCCCTCCAACGACGCTAGACGCATCACTGGGACGGGGACTAGACGGGGAGGACCTTATTCCATCTTCAAGAAACTGTCGCTACCTCTTCTTCTTGAGCGTAGCACAAAGCCTAACAAAACTCAGAAAAACACCTAAAAACGAAGCCATCCCGCCAGCAAGGGCTGGGATACAGCACGCCTCCATGGTCCAAAGACCATAGGAGGCGAGGTGGACCGCCGACACCACCGACAAGAGGCAGAGAAACACTAGATGAGGGTTCTCATGAGGGGAGCGAAGGGGTATCCACAGTCTTGGTTTGTTTTCTATTAAGATAAGTCTATATTATTATTTATTTAAGATCAAACAGAAAAATGATAAAACAAGTACAACGCCCCTTTTTTGATATCAAGAGACTTTATTCCTCAAATAATGGAAAGATCGTTTACAAGGGAAGATGAAATAAAGTCAGGGGTAGCATCCCAAACACAAGAGGTACTGGAGTTTAAAGCATATTTTGCTATAGTATTCGCCACCTCATTGGCCTCTCTAAAACAATGTGAGAAATTAACTTGGCCAAATTCCTTCATCAGTTGTTTACTCTCCATCATCACTAGAACGGAAGGTCCTGCATAATCGTTCTCACCTTTCATGGCATCAACAGTAAAAGAGCTATTAGATTCAATTATCAGCTTGCTACAGCCAATGCTCGTCGCTAAATAGAATCCATTTCCGATCGTAGTCATTTCCGCCGAGTCTATATTCGGAACGTGAAGCATGAGCCATGAGGCAGCCGCAATAAAATTACCATTCTCATCTCGGGCCACTGCGCCAGAAGCTCCTGATAATGTTTCAGCGACGAATGAAGCATCAACATTTATTTTAACAAATCCTTTGGATGGCTTCTTTCACATCTGATCCAGTTTACACTTTGAAGAAGATCAAATGGTATCAAGGTTCAAAGGCACAATTTATGGTCCAAGGCGACCACAATACGAAACACTTCCATTTGTTGGCCAATGGCAAACATAGCAAGGAACGTAATTTCATGCTAAACAAGGATGAGGGCCAAATTGAGGGGACGAGCCTTCAAACATTACATCACTAATTATTACAAGATTTGTTTTTTGGACCTGCAGTCAAAAGTAATTTCTCTCAAGACAAGTCATTCATAGATGACATCCCGCAACTCTTAGGCAGAAAATGAGTTTTTAATAGCTCTGTTCTCTAAAAATAAAAATTGGGATGATGTCTTTCATACCAAACATAACAAAGCTCTTGAGCCGGATGGCTTCTTGGCCAAATTTTATCAAGCTTTTCAGATGTGGTTAAGGGAGTGTCGTACAATTTTAACCAACTGCAATCAGAAAACCTTAACATCGCTCATTTAAACTTCATTGAAATTATCTTACTACCTAAAATCAAGGATGCAGATCGGATACAAAAATTTTATCCATAACGTAATACATTTACAGAAACACTAATATTCACACATGCGGACGTTTGCATCTCGCCCACACGCATGGATCCGCGTCCGTTTATGGGTACATGAATCTTCACATGTTTGTGGTGTCACATAGAATTGGGCTGGTATGTGGGCATTCACTCGGTCGCTCACATGTCTGTTTCACCACACGGAGGGCTCGGTGTCTGGGCGTTTAGCAGTTCGTCCACACGTCAGTTTTCACTCACGCACAAGAGCTGGTATGTGGGCATTTGTCATATCGCCCACATGCTCGTCTCTTCTCCCACACCCAAGCTGTCAGTTGCCATGCGTTTTGCAGTGTACATGGCAACTACCCTAGTGTGCTTGTAAGCAGATAACAACTTTTCTTTTTACCCAAACATGTCAGTTGCCATATGTTTTGCAGTACACGGCAACTGACCTAGTGTGCTTGTAAGCAGATGGCAACTCTCTCTTTTACCCGAACATGTTGTTTTGCCATGTCTCTTTTGTAGCAACCTCTAAAGTTTTCAAATCATGGCAACTATAGTAAACCAGATCATACATGGCAACAGCTGCAGTTGTCCAAAATGGCATCTGACACTTGACCTGAGATGGCAACTGCAGTTGAGCAACCATGTCAACTGCAGTTGTCCGACATGGCAACTGTAGTTCAGCAACATGGCAACTGCAGGTAAACGGACATTGAAGAGGGTCCGGACCATGACAACTGCGGGGACGCGTGGTGACTGTCACGCTGGGCGTGCGGGACCGTGGGGTAGGTGGCTAAGAGAGATCGTGTGGGTGTTATACATTTCGCCCACACATAAGCGTGTGAGAGAGACCGCAAGGAGAAAAATGTGTGTGGGCGTTAAATTGTTTTGCCCACACATAAACGTGTGGACTGATTCTCTTACACACCACATAAAACGTGTGGACAGACCTCTTAACACCCACACGTATGACAGTTATCATCGTCCTACATTTAATATCATATCAAGATTACACTAATGGCCGTAATAATTCACAATTAGTTAGTGTTTTAGGTCCAGTCCAGTTCATGTTTTTTTGGGGGGTTCCAGTCCAATTCATGTAGTTAAACGTTTCCGTGTATGTACCAAAGGGCGCCCCTATGTCTCCCTTACCGAGAGACAGAGCGAAGCCTCGCATTGGGAGCGCATCAGATGGGCCGGCCCTTTTTTCATATTTTCTTTCTTTTCTTTCTTTTGATTTATACTTACAAATATTCTAAATGACTATATTACAAAAAATACTTTACATAAAAATATTTTAAAAAGATATTAACCAAGCATTTTAAAAGTGTTGAATGTGTATAGAGAATGTTTCACATGTGTACAAAAAATGTATACCAAATATATAGGATGTGTGTGAATAAAAGTTGATTGTCTATTTTAAAATTTTAGTCAATTTTTTTTTTAAAAATCTTATACAAGTATTTTAAAAATGTTGATCAAGCATTTGAAATTTTTTAAATGTGCATAGAAAAAATGTTGACCATGTATCAGAAAAAGATCTTGTATTGTATTCAAAAAAATTTAAACTTGTATTTAAAATTCTTGAATCAAGAATTTGAAAATGTAAAATATGTATAGAAAAAATGTCGACCATTCATTAAAAAAAATTAATACTACATGTGAAAAAATGTTAATCAAGAATTTGAAGAATGTTAAATGTGTATATAAACAATGTTGACCATGCGTTAAAAAATGTTATCTTGTATTTGAAAATTTCTAATCAATCATTTGAAAATGTTTAAAAGTGTGTGATGGAAAAATGTTGACCTTGTATTAAAAAATATTAATCTTGTATTTTAAAAATATTAATCAAGCATTTGAAAATGTTTAAATGTGTGTTTAGAAAAAATGTTGACCATGTATTAAAAAATGTTAATCTTGTATTTGAAAAATACTAATCAAGCATATAATTTTTAAAAAAATTGTATGAAACAAATGTTGACCATGTTTTCAAAGAACATTAAATGTGTATTAGAAAAATATTTTTGAAGTATAAAAAAATGGAGAATGAAAACTAAAAGAAACAAAGAAAAACGAAATAAGAAATAAAACCGATAAACACAATGAAAAAAAAAGAAAAACGAAAAGAACAAAAAAAACAGAGAAGAAAAAGAAGAGAAAACAAAAATTGAAAAAATAATAAAACAGAAGAAACAGAAAGAAAATAAAAAACAGTGAAAATAAAGAAAGAAACAAAGAAAAACCGGTGAAAAAAGAATGACAATACAACAACAAAAAGACCCAGAAAAATTAGTGCAAAACTAGTTCTTTTACCCTCAACTATGTCGCGCCATAGTAGTTTATACGAAAGTGAAGCTAGTTAGTGGCTAGCAGCGTTGCTTGTCAGCCAGGATCGAATCCAGGTTTCTCACCTTTTTCTTCTCCCTTTATTTTAAACATGTGTTAATGGGTTAGCCCAGTAGCTACAGTGCGAGGCATTTGCTTCAGCGAGATGGAACTAGCACTTTCATGAAGCGAGATATAGTCACCGTGTGTACCAATGCCCAACTAAACAAGCCCATGATCAGGTCATCGTGGCTAAGCATATTTTTCCATCTCGTTGCCCCATGACCTAGCGCCGCACGTCGTCTCGGATTGGGTCGGCTGATCGACGTGGTGGTTTTTCGCTTCATTTGCGTATGACTGGCCGCCACCGTCGTCCATCGATTGCCAGTCACCGGGCTGTAGGAGACACACACACACGGCCGGCTGTTGGGTTTCTACTTTCTAGTGTGCTACGGTGTTAATCATGGCTGCTCTATCTCGATTGCTTCTGCGGAGGTGTTTCTCAAGTTCACCACTGCGTCTACTTGATCTGCGCTCTAAATCTAAAGGTAAATCGATGAGGTAATTGCACCGGTGGTGTCTAAACTTATCATGGATGTTCAATTTAGTGCATGAACTTGAAAAATACGCCAAACTGGTTTTAAAACTTGACAGACATGTGCAAATCTACGTTGCACCGATACTGCAACACCGATACGGCGATACGAGTACGGCGATACGGGATACGACAATTTTTAGAAACAGCAATATGCGATACGTCAATATAAATAATTAACAAAAGTGACATATAATAGAAACCAACATAACAAAATGTCCTCGACTCCATTAGTTGCCTGATTGCCTCCAAGCCTCTTTTCTTTTGTCTTGAATGATCCAGGTCCTCAACTCCTCATGGTGTATGCAAAATAGAAAATACATCAACAAGCAGCAACATCAGCTAGCAATTTTATCCAACAAACAACAACAAGCAGCAGTAGATAGAAGTGATAGCCTCCTTTGTGCAGCTATTTCTCTCGATGTACTAGTACTACGGACGCCCGCAAGCACAGCCAAGCAAGAATACAGCAAGCACATCCAAGCAAGAATACAGCAAGCACAGCCAAGCAAGAATCCAGCAAGCAGGCAAGCATACATCAAGCACACAGCAAGCACACATCAGACATCACTCGGTGCTCGGGGAAATTGCCTTTGCGACAACGGCGCAGAAGACTCGAGAAGGAGAGGCAATTCCAGGCGGTGGGTGCAGCGGCGGCGAGCCACTCCAGTCGGCGGAGGCGACGACGGCGAGCCACTGCACGTGGCGGAGGCGGCGAGTAGCCCTCGAGCCCTTCCTCATGCAGAAAGAGAGATTAGGTTTAGGTGGTCGTGGGCTATCGGGCTCGCTCGGCCGCTCGCCGTGTCCCAGGCGTGTCCCGAGCGTGTCGCTGCCGTATCAGCATTATTTTTTTCTTTTCTTTTAAATAAAAAAACGCAATACTTCTTTGATATGCGTATCCAAGCTGTATCGGCCGTATCGGCGTATCGGAGCCGTCCGGAATGGCGATACGGCACTTTCCTGAGGTATCGGTGCTACATAGGTGCAAATACGGTGCTAATCTCACATGTAGACGTACAGTGTGCTCACATGGCACTGTATTTGGCTGACATGGCATAGGGCCTGCTTGTAGCAACGAAACATTATCACTTTAATAAAATATATAACTCTATGGTTAGTGGGTCCCTTCTGTCAGTATAGAAGGAAAAATAAATTTTTAAAAGTTACACGAACAAAGTCGTGCGACCTGAAGCTCCTGCGAGCAAAAGCTTCAAGACAAGCCATGCCGACCAGTACACCAGTTATGCTTCTACGAAAACTTTGCCCCGTCCTGCTTATTAATATTTTTTTGAGAAAAACTTATAAATGAATTATAAACGCAAAGGCTTGTGGTGCTTAGATGGGCTGCAGCCAGTGGCTCATTTAGCACATGTTAACTTAAAAAAAAATTGTAAAACACATCTAAATTATAGTCATAATAATAAATATTAGATCCAAATGTCATGTCTTATTAATAGTTGACTTGTGTATAAAAATGTTTGTATTCACTATTTTTTAAAAAAAAACATTTATTGAACATTCTTAGAGAATCCATGACTGTATATTTTAAATGTTTGTATACTAAAGATTTCATAAAAATCATATCTTATATTCCAAACAGTATTTTCTATATAATAAGTGAATATGTTTAAAATTACAGGAACATTTTTAGTGTATTATTTTATAACATACCTCTATATATTTATTTTGTGTACCATGAGGTTATTTTGTTTTATTATTTATAGATTTTTCAAAACAATACATGCACACAAATATTTGTATACCATGAGTTAGTTATTAATAAAACACAAATATTCGTATACCATGAGTTAATTATTAATAAAACACGAATATTCATATACCATGAGGTAATTATTAATAACACACGAATATTTTAATCTAATTATTTTTATTTTTATTATTATTTACGAACTTTTAAAAAAATTAACATGTGCTAAATGGGCCACTGGCTGCAGCACGTTTATGCCTTTATATTACAAATCAATAATGTAAGAGTGGTTAGAGCCCTGCAACCAGGAAGCAGTCAAGCAGCAGGTTGCTCGTTCGAGCTTTGTCAAGCACGATTTTTAATTTCAATTTTCCTTCTGGACTGACAGCCAGGACCCACTAGTCATAGTATTTAAATAATCATTTTTTGCATCGTACAAATCATATTTCGTTATTACAAGTGGACCCATGCCACATCACTTAAATATGGTGCCATGTCAGCACATTATACGTCTACAAATGTGTTTAGCACCATATTTGCATGCGCCAACCAAGTTTTAGAACCAGTTCGGTGTATTTTTCAACTTCAGACACTAAACTGAACATACAGGGCAAGTTCAAGCACCACCGATGTAATTACCTCTAAATCAATACACAAACTACAACTAGTAGCTAGATCATTTATGTGTAGATTACAATCAACGACATATTTGGCGCAATTTGCAGGCCTAACATACAGCACCAACAATGCCACGATTTGGAAGATGTGGGCCCCTTCGAAGTGCAAATTCTTTGCCTGGTTGGTTCTTCACAACCGAGTGGGGGTGGCCTAACTGTGGCCTTTGCCCCCTCTGCAAACAAGTGCAAGAATCTGCAGCCCACTTGTTATTTCAATGTCGATTCTCAAGTAGAGTCTGGAACGAGATCATTGTCTAGCTTGGCATTCACGACTACACACCACTGACTTGGCGGAATGAGGATTCGGTTAGAGCTTGCTGGATCAAGGTTGTGGGCGTGTGAGACCAACACAGGAAGGCCCTTGCTTCAGTCATGATGCTGGTTTCATGGGAAATTTTGAAGGAACGAAATGCAAGAATTTTTCGCAACATGGCCGCTCCAACAACGACCGTCATTAGCAGAATCAAGGAGGAAGCCTGCCTCTGGGCGCTTGCTGGAGCCAAGCATTTGAGCCTACTTATGTCGCGAGAGTAGACCTTTTTTTTCTCGCTTTGCGGCTTATGTCTAAACCTTCTTCTTAATTAATGAAAATGGCAAATCTTTTGCCTTGTTTCAAAACAAAAAAAAAACAATCTACTACTAGTTTGGTTTTCTTCATATATGAGAACTAAAGCCAATAGATTAATTCACTAATCAGGTGTATATCTTTTTAGTTCTCTTTTTCTAATTTCAGTTGCCTAAATTTTTCTTAAATCTGATTCAGTTAAATTTGCACATTAGTTAGCATGCAATTCATTCTTGAAAGTGCAATCTAAGAGCAACTTTAGTCTCTGATTAGTATGTGGGACATGCCAACGCAAAAAGAGAGTGTGCGAGATGTGAGATGAGGATGGTTGGATGTCAATTCAAAGACATAGAAAAATGGTCGAGATAAGAATATGCACTTTCAGACTTTCTGACAAAATTTTGATACTCCCTCCGGTCCTTTTTACTCCGCATATTAGATTTTTGTCAAGTCAAACTTTATAAAGTTTGACCAAATTTATATCAAAAAGTACAAATATTTACAATACCAAATATATATACTATGAAACTACATTTCATAATGAATCTAACAATGTTGATTTGACATTATAAACGTTAATATTTTTTTCTATAAGTTTGGTCAAAGTTGAGATACTTTAACTTCGGACAAATCTTATATGCGGACTAAAAATGACCGGAGTGAGTATGATACAAGAGCACAGGGGATGGAAAACACAAACCATACCCATATTGGCCTCCGGCACCGTAAAAGGACTCTTCCAAACTGGCAAAGTCAAGAGAGCATCATCAGGTTCGCATTTGCACGGCTTGAATTGTCGCCGGCATACCACACCTACCCTCACATATGTTACTGTCAAGAGCCAACGCTCTGCGACTCCCTTGCATCCTGTCTATATCATGTAGCACTACATTTCCTTTTTCCTTTTTCGTTCGTCAAAGCACTGCCAGCAGTATAGTTCGTACGTACAATTTTAGGGCTCTTCTTGTCCTATGCAATAGCGTATGATCTGTACAACAACGGTGATCGACACCGTGACACGAGCGAGACATATGCCAGTGCGCCACAACCGGAAACATCTCAACCCTACACCGTGACACGTGGCCCACTCACTAATAGGAGAAAGCAATCACCTCCCTTCCTCGATGGTGCTGATGGTCACGTCGTTGGTGCTGCACGATCCGGTGAAGTGCGTGGACCGTGTCCGCGCCCCAGACCCGCCGGCGCCGTCCTCCTCATCGTCGCTGGTGACCCTGAGGTGGAAATGCGGGGGCCGCCTCGGGTCCGGCAGCGGCACCCCGTCGTTCCCCAGCATCGCCGTCACGTCGGTCATCGTCGGCCGGTCCATGGCGTTGTCCTGCACGCAGAGCAACGCCACCTTGACGCACCGCATGATGTCCGCCACCTCGCTGCAGTGGCCCAGCGTCGGGTCGACCAGCTCGAACGCTCTCCCATCCCTCCACAGCTGCCATGCCTGTCGTCCAAAATCATACGGCGCAATTAGTTAATGGGGTTCTGCAGACCGTTGCTGTCAGTGGCTTACGTTGCTGATGTGAACACTAGGAACGACGTTTTTGACCATATTGGTAACGGATAAGCCGCTCGTTTTGTATTTAGTCTTGGAACAAGAAGAGCTAGGGTTTTAGAAATGTCTAAGCTCGTCGGAAGCGTGTGGTCTGTTCTAGTTAACTCATGCAACTAAAAAATTCAGCAGAAGCTTACGTAGCCGAGGAGGTTGACGAATTCTCCGTAGTGCTGGCCGTGGCCGCTGCTGTTCCTCTTGCCGCTCACTATCTCCAGCAGCAACACGCCGAAGCTGAAGACGTCAGACTTGACCGAGAAGAGGCCCTCCGAAGCATACTCAGGTGCCATGTAACCGCTGCGGCACAACACAAAACGTGGAGCATTAGTATATATACTATAATCCAGTCAGCACGCCGCTGCATTAATTCGGTATTCATCAGGGTTTGCCTGTTAAAAATGGGTAAAAAAGTTTGATCAGTTTTATTTTTTCTCTTACTAGGTGCCGACGACCCTGTTGGTGTTGGCCTCCGTCATGTTGGAGCCGAAGATCCTGGCCATGCCGAAGTCGGAGATCTTGGGGTTGAGGTCCTTGTCCAGCAGTATGTTGCTGGCCTTCATGTCCCGATGGATGATCCGCACCCGGGAGTGCTTGTGCAGGTATAGGAGCCCCTGCGCGATCCCTTCCATTATGTGCCGCCGCTTCTGCCAGTCCAGCAACGGACCTCGCTCTTGGTCTGCATTGCAAAAAGTTACCATATCATATCAGCTTTTTTCCTACTGGTGGTAGCATTCACGGGAAGAACTGAAGATGGTCTTAAGAAAAGCTTCTGCACGTAGTAATTTACCGAAGATGAAGAAGTCTAGGCTTCGGTTGGGCAGGTACTCGTAGACCAGCATCTTCTCCTCCTCCTGCACGCAGCAGCCCACGAGCTTGACGAGGTTCGTGTGCTGCAGCTTGGCGATGAGCTGGATCTCGTTCTTGAACTCCACAAGCCCCTGCCCGGACTGCGCCGCCAGCCTCTTCACCGCCACCTCGGCTCCGTCAGAAAACTTTCCCTGCAAAGAAACAAAATGACAACAAAAAAATTAGCGTTTGATCGATCAACCGATTGCATTATTACATGGTTAAATGGCGTATCCGCTTGCCTTGTAAACCGGACCGAAGCCGCCTTGTCCGAGCTTGTTCTCGTCGGAGAAGTTGTCCGTGGCAGCGGCGAGCTCAGGGAAGTCGTACAAGGTGAACTCTGAGCTGCTCTCTTCGATCTTCCACAGCTTCAGCGCCTCCTCTGTCTTCGAGTTGTTCCTCTTATGACCTTGTTCTAATTTCGTGTTTCCTGAATTGATTGTATTTGCAGGTAGTGCATGAGTTAAAATGGTGCCGAGAAAAAGCACGGAATATTGTTGCAACGTGTTGTCTTGGCCTTACCAGCTCCTTTTCTTAGCCTTCTGATGAGGAGAAGGCAGCCAACCAACATAGAACAGAACACCGTAACGGACACGCATAAAACGATTATTAGGGTCTGCATGTGCTTGCTTCCTGAGCGATACAAAGCAAAATATATAGGAGTATGAAACAATAGTATAACTAATAAAAATCAAAAAATAGTTAAACAAATTAAGTACAGCCAGTTCTTCATGTTTTTATGGCTCTTGAAATAAATAAAAAAGGATGTACACAGTACGCTCTCCCTTACCATTGCTTTCTGTTGGTGAAGATGAGCCACCGGGTGTGCCGATCCTGACGTTGGCCATGCCGTCGTAGAACTGGTAGCCTTCATAGCGAATATTGCACCGGACGCCGACGATGCGGCCGCCCTCGCGGCCGTCGTACCACTGGCGGGTCTGCTCCTGGAGGCCCTGGAAGCAGTGCCAGCACTGCCCCGGGGAGAGGTCCGGCGTGCACTGCGCCAGGCCGTACACCGTGGGCAGCTGCGGGTTGATGTACATGACGGCGCTGGCAAACCGGCGCACCGACGAGTTGTACGCGCCGTACATGGACATCTCCCCGAACAGCGTGCCGACCAGGGACAGGAAGAAGCTCCGGGACGTGGCGTTCCGGCTGTCCCACGCGGCGTACGTCGACCCGTTCACGTCCATGCCGTTAATCACCGGGCTGTTGTCGTCCGGCCGCGCCAGGAAGTCCTCGCCGGAGTAGCGGAGGGTGCAGAGGTCGTGGTAGAACGTGGCGTCCCTCTCGCCGGCGCAGAGCGCCCGCAGCTGCGTGAACGCGTTGTCGAGGCAGCCGGAGCACGCCCTGGCGTCCGTGATGTCGCCGCGGCAGAGCGCGAGGGCGAAGGCCTTGTCGGGGGAGGCGCCGATGGCCGCCGAGGCGTAGAGGGACGGAGAGGTGGAGGCGTCGGCGGGGAGCTCGGCGGTGAGGCGCGCGAGGTTGGCCCCGAAGGCGTCACGCGCCGTGTAGTTGCCGGTGGTGCCATTGCACGAGTACTCCGAGTAGGCGGCGGCGGCGATGGCGCGTGGCTTCAGGAAGAGGAGGAGGTGGAGGAGGAGGCAGGGCAGGACGCCAGCCATGCCGGCCTCTTTCATTTTTCTGATGGTGGTTCCCCGTAGCTTGTTGCTCTCGTTTTAAAATTTAAACGGGTTGGCAAATTCAAAGGCTGCAACAAGATGGTGGTTGGTTGCTGTCAATTGTTCTCTCCGATTTTTCTGCGAGGGTTCCTTGGGTCTAATTGGCCGGGTTGACAGTCGACAGGAAGGTTGCAACAAAAGAAAACTTCTCTTGATAGTGCGGCAGAAAGGAAGCAAAATTCGTCAGGTAGCAAGAATTTGATTACGCAGATAGCAATTGACGAGCATTCGTTTTTACCCTGCACGTGTAAATACCAACGACCCCGCTGCGACCTGGAACAACCATGCTGAGCCGAGATGAAACACAATTATTTGTACTAGTATATATCTCGGTCTGCGTCTCAGCGTGTGAAACGATCGTGCGCCCGGTTGATGTGCACCAGATACATAGTCCAAAGGTTACTGTCCGATGACGGCTTCGATGGACGCATCACACTAATCATATCTACCAGAATGCTTTTCGCTGACGACTTTGAAGCTATTACTGCAGGCTGGCCTGTTTTCAAAACCGTACTTGCTTCTAGTTTCTACCTAGTTCAGAGAAAATCAATGAACTACACCCGAAAAGAGTTGTAGTGCTATCTGCCATTTCCTAGCCTTTTTGACCCGTCAATTCACTTCTCATAAGCCACTTGTCAGTTGCCTATGTCAGCCCCGCTGACATAGCTGTGACACTGGGCAGGGTCACTGCCAAGGAGGGCCCACGCCTCGACGACAACTCACGACCAAGACGCAAGTAATGTGTGAATCTTCGCTACGGCGGGCCGGACTGGGCCAATCACATCAACCTAAGCCCAGGCAATACCTAAGGGAGAGCAGGAAGGAAGGACAGGCATCCGCGTAGGATCAGACAACGACGGTTGTCTCCCCTACCAACCCAAAATGCCCTGTTCTTCGCTTATCTCCAATTCCTTGTAATCGAGACCTAGAACTATGATTCGATGATCAAGTGAGTGTAGATCGTGTGTACCTCATATGTATCCTAACATCTGGTATCAGTCAATCGTGTGTGCGTGTTGGTTTTCTTCGACAACATACTAGTCTTCGGTAAAACATTTGAGGCACACATTGAGCACCTGAAGCCACCATGAGAGACGAGAGGGAGGTGGAAACACGGCCGCCTGAGGCGGCCGGTCTTTCGCCGCCGCCGCCGCCCCATTCCTCGACAGGGGGGTGGGGGTGAAGGAAATATGCCCTAGAGGCAATAATAAAGTTATTATTTATTTTCTTATATCATGATAAATGTTTATTATTCATTCAAGAATTGTATTAACCGGAAACATGATACATGTGTGAATACATAGACAAACAGAGTGTCACTAGTATGCCTCTACTTGACTAGCTCATTAATCAAAGATGGTTATGTTTCCTAGCCATAGACAAAGAGTTGTCATTTGATTAACGGGATCACATCATTAGGAGAATGATGTGATTGACTTGACCCATTCCGTTAGCTTAGCACTTGATCGTTTAGTTTGTTGCTATTGCTTTCTTCATGACTTATACATGTTCCTATGATTATGAGATTATGCAACTCCCGTTTACCGGAGGAACACTTTGTGTGCTACCAAACGTCACAACGTAACTGGGTGATTATAAAGGTGCTCTACAGGTGTCTCCAAAGGTACTTGTTGGGCTGGCGTATTTCGAGATTAGGATTTGTCACTCCGATTGTCGGAGAGATATCTCTGGGCCCACTCGGTAATGCACATCACTATAAGCCTTGCAAGCAATGCAACTAATGAGTGAGTTGCGGGATGATATATTACGGAACGAGTAAAGAGACTTGCCGGTAACGAGATTGAACTAGGTATTGAGATACCGACGATCAAATCTTGGGCAATAGTAACATACCGACGACAAAGGGAACAACATATGTTGTTATGCGGTTTGACCGATAAAGATCTTCATAGAATATGTAGGAGCCAATATGAGCATCCAGGTTCTGCTATTGTTTATTGACCGGAGACGTGTCTCGGTCATGTCTACATAGTTCTCGAACCCGTAGGGTCCGCACGCTTAAAGTTAGATGACGATTATATTATGAGTTTATATGTTTTGATGTACCGAAGGTAGTTCGGAGTCCTGGATGTGATCACGGACATGACGAGGAGTCTCGAAATGGTCGAGACGTAAAGATCGATATATTGGACGACTATGTTTGGACACCGGAAAGGTTCCGGAAGGTTTCAGACATTTATCGGAGTAACGGGGGTTACCGGACCCCCCCCCCCCGGGAACTAATGGGCCTTGTTGGACCTTAGTGGAGAGAGAGAGGGGCCGGCCAGGGCAAGAGAGGCGCGCCCCCTCCCCTTGAGTCCGAATAGGACAAGGAAAGGGGGGGGGGCGCCCCCATTGCCTTTCCCCTCTCCCACTCCTTCCTTCCCCCTCCTTCTTGGATTAGGAAAGGGAGGGGCAAACCTACTTGGAGTAGGTTTCCCCCTCCTAGGGTGCGCCACCCCCTTGGCCGGCCCTCTCCTCCTCCCCCTTTATATATGGAGGAGGGGGCACCCCATAGACACAATAATTGATCTCTTAGCCGTGTGCGGTGCCCCCCTCCACCATAATCCACCTCGATCATATCGTAGCGCTGCTTAGGCGAAGCCCTGCGTCGGTAGAACATCATCATCATCACCACGCCGTCGTGCTGACGAAACTCTCCCTCAACACTCGGCTGGATTAGAGTTCGAGGGACGTCATCGAGTTGAACGTGTACAGAACTCGGAGATGCCGTGCGTTCGGTACTTGATCGGTCGGATCGTGAAGACGTACAACTACATCAACCGCGTTATGCTAACACTTCCGCTTTCGGTCTACGAGGGTACGTGGACACACTCTCCCCTCTCGTTGCTATGCATAACCGTGATCTTGCGTGTGTGTGTAGGATTTTTTTTTGAAATTATTACGTTCCCCAACAGTGGCATCCGAGCCAGGTTTTATGCATAGGTGTCATATGCACGAGTAGAACACAAGTGAGTTGTGGGCGATACAAGTCATACTGCTTACCAGCATGTCATACTTTGGTTCGGCGGTATTGTTGGATGAAGTGTCCCGGACCGACATTACGCGTACGCTTACGCGAGACTGGTTCTACCGACGTGCTTTGCACACAGGTGGCTGGCGGGTGTCAGTTTCTCCAACTTTAGTTGTTGAACCAAGTGTGGCTACGCCCGATCCTTGAGAAGGTTTAAACATCACTAACTTGACGAACTATCGTTGTGGTTTTGATGCGTAGGTAAGAACGATTCTTGCTTAGCCCGTAGCAGCCACGTAAAACTTTGCAACAACAAAGTAGAGGACGTCTAAGTTGTTTTTTGCAAGGCATGTTGTGATGTGATATGTTCAAGGCATGATGCTATATTTTATTGTATGAGATGATCATGTTTTGTAACCGAGTTATCGGCAACTGGCAGGAGCCATATGGTTGTCGCTTTATTGTATGCAATGCAATCACCCTGTAATGCTTTACTTTATCACTAAGCGGTAGCGATAGTCGTAGAAGCATAAGTTGGCGAGACGACAACGATGCTACGATGGAGATCAAGGTGTCGCGCCGGTGACGATGGTGATCATGATGATGCTTCGAAGATGAAGATCACAAGCACAAGATGATGATGGCCATATCATATCACTTATATTGATTGCATGCGATGTTTATCTTTTATGCATCTTATCTTGCTTTGATCGATGGTAGCATTATAAGATGATCTCTCACTAAATTATCAAGATATAAGTTTTCTCCCTGAATATGCATCGTTGCGAAAGTTCTTCGTGCTGAGACACCACGTGATGATCGGGTGTGATAGGCTCTACATTCAAATACAGCGGGTGCAAAACAGTTGCACACGCGGAATACTCAGGTTAAACTTGACGAGCCTAGCATATAACAGATATGGCCTCGGAACACTGAGACCGAAAGGTAGAGCGTGAATCATATAGTAGATATGATCAACATAGTGATGTTCACCATTGAAACTACTCCATCTCACGTGATGATCGGACATGGTTTAGTTGATTTGGATCACGTGATCAGTTAGAGGATTAGAGGGATGTCTATCTAAGTGGGAGTTCTCAAGTAATATGATTAACTGAACTTAAATTTATCATGAACTTAGTACCTGATAGTTTCTTGCTTGTCTATGTTGATTGTAGATACATGCCTCGTGCTGTTGTTCCGTTGAATTTTAATGCGTTCCTTGAGAAAGCAAAGTTGAAAGATGATGGTAGCAATTACACGGACTAGGTCCGTAACTTGAGGATTATCCTCATTGCTGCACAGAAGAATTACGTCCTGGAAGCACCGCTGGGTGCCAGGCCTGCTGCAGATGCTGATGACAATGTTAAGAACGTTTGGCAGAGTAAAGCTGATGACTACTCGATAGTTCAGTGTGCCATGCTTTACGGCTTAGAACCGGGACTTCAACGACATTTTGAACGTCATGGAGCATATGAGATGTTCCAGGAATTGAAGTTAATATTTCAAGCAAATGCCCGGATTGAGAGATATGAAGTCTCCAATAAGTTCTATAGCTGCAAGATGGAGGAGAATAGTTCTATCAGTGAACATATACTCAAAATGTCTGGGTATCATATTCACTTGACTCAACCGGGAGTTAATCTTCCTGTTGATAGTGTCATTGACAGAGTTCTTCAATCACTGCCACCAAGCTACAAATGCTTTGTGATGAACTATAATATGCAAGGGATGAATAAGACAATTCCTGAGCTCTTCGCGATGCTAAAGGCTGCGGAGGTAGAAATCAAGAAGGAGCATTGATACGTCTCCAACGTATCTATAATTTTTGATTGCTCCATGTTATATTATCTACTGTTTTGGGCAATATTGGGCTTTATTTTCCACTTTTATATTATTTTTGGGACTAACCTATTAACCGGAGGCCCAGCCCAGATTTGCCGTTTTATGCCTATTTCAGTGTTTTGAAGAAAAGGAATATCAAACGGAGTCGAAACGGAACGAAATCAACTGGAGAAGTTATTTTTGGAACGAAAGCCACCGGATAGACTTGGACTCCACGTCAGGAGATACGGGAGGTGCTCACGAGGGTGGGGGGCGCCCCCCTAGGGCGCACCCCCTGCCTCGTGGGGCCCCCGTGGCTCCTCCGACGTACTTCTTGCACCCATATATATCGTCGTACCCTAAAACTTCCAGGAGAAAATAGATCGGGAGTTCTGCCGCCAGAAGCCTCCGTAGCCAGCGAAAACCAATCTAGACCCGTTTCGGCACCCTGCCGGAGGGGGCAATCCCTCTCCGATGGCCATCTTCATCATCCCGGTGCTCTCCATGACGAGGAGGGAGTAGTTCTCCCTCGGGGCTGAGGGTATGTACCAGTAGCTATGTGTTTGATCTCTCTCTCTCTCCCGTCTTCTTGATTTGGCACGATCTTGATGTATCGCGAGCTTTGCTATTATAGTTGGATCTTATGTTTCTCCTCCCCCTCTACTCTCTTGTAATGGATTGAGTTTCCCCTTTGAAGTTATCTTATCGGATTGAGTCTTTAAAGATTTGAGAACACTTGATGTATGTCTTGCCGTGCGTATCTGTGGTGACAATGGGATACCACGTGATTCACTTGATGTATGTTTTGGTGATCAACTTGCGGGTTCCTCCCATGAACCTATGCATAGGGGTTGGCACACGTTTTTGTCATGATTCTCCGGTAGAACTTTGGGCCACTCTTTGAGGTCTTTTGTGTTAGTTGAATAGACGAATCTGAGATTGTGTGATGCATATCGTATAATCATACCCACAGATACTTGAGGTGACATTGGAGTATCTAGGTGACATTAGGGTTTTGGTTGATTTGTGTCTTAAGGTGTTATTCTAGTACGAACTCTAGGGCTGTTTGTGACACTTATAGGAATAGCCCAACAGATTGATTGGAAAGAATAACTTTGAGGTGGTTTCGTACCCTACCATAATCTCTTCATTCGTTCTCCACTATTAGTGACTTTGGAGTGACTCTTTGTTGCATGTTGAGGGATAGTTATATGATCCAATTATGTTATTATTGTTGAGAGGACTTACACTAGTGAAAGTATGAACCCTAGGCCTTATTTCCACGCATTGCAATACCGTTTACGCTCACTTTTACCATTAGTTACCTTGCTGTTTTTATATTTTCAGATTACAAATACCTTTATCTACCATCCATATACCACTTGTATCACCATCTCTTCGCCGAACTAGTGCACCTATACATTTTACCATTGTATTGGGTGTGTTGGGGACACAAGAGACTCTTTGTTATTTGGTTGCAGGGTTGCTTGAGAGAGACCATCTTCATCCTACGCCTCCTACGAATTGATAAACCTTAGGTCATCCACTTGAGGGAAATTTGCTACTGTCCTACAAACCTCTGCACTTGGAGGCCCAACAACGTCTACAAGAAGAAGGTTGTGTAGTAGACATCAAGCATCAAGTGTTGATGGTCAATAAGACCACCAGTTTCAAGAAAAAAGGCAAAGGGAAGAAGAAGGGGAACTTCAAGAAGAACGGCAAACAAGTTGCTGCTCAAGAGAAGAAACCCAAGTCTAGACCTAAGCCCGAGACTGAGTGCTTCTACTTCAAGCAAACTAGTCACTGGAAGCGGAACTGCCCCAAGTATTTGGCGGATAAGAAGGATGGCAAGGTGAACAAAGGTATATGTGATATACATGTTATTGATGTGTACCTTACTAATGCTCGTAGTAGCACCTGGGTATTTGATACTGGTTCTGTTGCTAACATTTGCAACTCGAAACAGGTGCTACGGATTAAGCGAAGATTGGCTAAGGACGAGGTGACGATGCACGTGGGAAATGGTTCCAAAGTTGATGTGATCGCGGTCGGCATGCTACCTCTACATCTACCTTCGAGATTAGTTTTAGACCTGAATAATTGTTATTTAGTGCCAGCGTTGAGCATGAACATTATATCTGGATCTTGTTTGATGCGAGACAGTTATTCATTTAAATCAGAGAATAATGGTTGTTCTATTTATATGAGTAATATCTTTTATGGTCATGCACCCTTGAAGAGTGGTCTATTTTTGTTAAATATCGATAGTACTGATACACATATTCATAATATTGAAGCCAAAAGATGCAGAGTTGATAATGATAGTGCAACTTATTTGTGGCACTGCCGTTTAGGTCATATCGGTGTAAAGCGCATGAAGAAACTCCATGATAGTGCAACTTATTTGTGGCACTGCCGTTTAGGTCATATCGGTGTAAAGCGCATGAAGAAACTCCATACTGATGGAATTTTGGAACCACTTGATTATGAATCACTTGGTACTTGCGAACCGTGCCTCATGGGCAAGATGACTAAAATGCCGTTCTCCGGAACTATGGAGCGAGCAACAGATTTGTTGGAAATCATACATACAGATGTGTGTGGTCCGATGAATATTGAGGCTCGCGGCGGGTATCGTTATTTTCTCACCTTCACAGATGATTTAAGAAGATATGGGTATATCTACTTAATGAAACATAAGTCTGAAACATTAGAAAAGTTCAAAGAATTTCAGAGTGAAGTTGAAAATCATCGTAACAAGAAAATAAAGTTTCTACGATCTGATCGTGGAGGAGAATATTTGAGTTACGAGTTTGGTCTTCATTTGAAACAATACGGAATAGTTTCGCAACTCACGCCACCCAGAACACCACAGCGTAATGGTGTGTCCGAACATCGTAATCGTACTTTACTAGATATGTATGGTGCGATCTATGATGTCTCTTACTGATTTACCGCTATCATTTTGGGGTTATGGTTTAGAGACGGCTGCGTTCACGTTAAATAGGGCACCATCAAAATCCGTTGAGACGACGCCTTATGAACTATGGTTTGGCAAGAAACCAAAGTTGTCGTTTCTTAAAGTTTGGGGCTGCGATGCTTATATGAAAAAGCTTCAACCTGATAAGCTCGAACCCAAATCGGAGAAATGTGTCTTCATAGGATACCCAAAAGAGACTGTTGGGTACACCTTCTATCATAGATCCGAAGGCAAGACTTTTGTTGCTAAATTTGGAATCTTTCTAGAGAAGGAGTTTCTCTCGAAAGAAGTGAGTGGGGGGAAAGTAGAACTTCATGAGGTAACCGTACCTGCTCCTCTATTGGAAAGTAGTTCATCACAGAAATCGGTTCCTGTGACACCTATACCAATTAGTGAGAAAGTTAATGATGATGATCATGGAACTTCAGATCAAGTTACTACTGAACCTCGTAGATCGACCAGAGTAAGATCCGCACCATAGTGGTACGGTAATCCTGTTCTAGAAGTCATGCTACTAGATCATGATGAACCTACGAACTATGAAGAAGCGATGGTGAGCCCAGATTCCGCAAAATGGCTTGAGGCCATGAAATCTGAGATGGGATCCACGTATGAGAACAAAGTGTGGACTTTGGTTGACTTGCCCAATGATCGACATGTTGGGGAACGTAGAAATAATTCAAAATTTTCCTACGTGTCACCAAGATCAATCTATGGAGTCATCTAGAAACGAGGGAGGAGTGGATCTACATACCCTTGTAGATCGCGCGCGGAAGCGTTCAAGAGAACGGGGTTGATGGAGTCGTACTCGTCGTGATCCAAATCACCGATGATCCTAGCGCCGAACGGACGGCACCTCCGCGTTCAACACACGTACGGAGCAGCGACGTCTCCTCCTTCTTGATCCAGCAAGGGGGGAGGAGAGGTTGGTGGAGATCCAGCAGCACGACGGCGTGGTGGTGGAAGTAGCGGGATTCCAACAGGGCTTCGCCAAGCGCTGCGGGAGGAGGGAGATGTGTCATGGGAGGGAGAGGGAGGCGCCAGGGCTTAGGTTTAGTTGCCCTCCCTTTCCCCCACTATATATAGGGCCAAGGGATAGGGGGGGCGCAGCCTTGGCCCTTCCTCCAAGGAAGGGTGCGGCCAGGGAGGAGTCCCTCCTCCCCAAGGCACCTCGGAGGTGCCTTCCCCCTTTAGGACTCTTCCTCTCCCTCATCTCTTGGCGCATGGGCCTCTAGGGGCTGGTGCACTTGGCCCATATAGGCCAAGGCGCACCCCCTACAGCCCATGTGGTCCCCCGGGGCAGGTGGCCCCACCCGATGGACCCCAGGGACCCTTCCGGTGGTCCCGGTACAATACCGGTGACCCCGAAACTTGTCCCGATGGCCGAAATAGCACTTCCTATATATAATTCTTTACCTCCGGACCATTCCGGAACTCCTCGTGACGTCCGGGATCTCATCCGGGACTCCGAACAACTTTCGGGTTACCGCATACTAATATCTCTATAACCCTAGCGTCACCGAACCTTAAGTGTGTAGACCCTACGGGTTCGGGAGACATGCAGACATGACCGAGATGACTCTCCGGTCAATAACCAACAGCGGGATATGGATACCCATGTTGGCTCCCACATGTTCCATGATGATCTCATTGGATGAACCATGATGTCAAGGACTTAATCAATCCCGTATACAATTCCCTTTGTCTAGCGCTACGATACTTGCCCGAGATTCGATCGTCGGTATCCCGATACCTTGTTCAATCTCGTTACCGGCAAGTCTCTTTACTCGTTATCAATGACATCATCCCGTTCCGTAACACATCTTTACTCGTTCCGTAACACATCATCCCGTGATCAACTCCTTGATCACATTGTGCACATTATGATGATGTCCTACCGAGTGGGCCCAGAGATACCTCTCCGTTTACACGGAGTGACAAATCCCAGTCTCGATTCGTGCCAACCCAACATACACTTTCGGAGATACCTGTAGTGTACCTTTATAGCCACCCAGTTACGTTGTGACGTTTGGCACACCCAAAGCACTCCTACGGTATCCGAGAGTTGCACAATCTCATGGTCTAAGGAAATGATACTTGACATTAGAAAAGCTTTAGCATACGAACTACATGATCTTGTGCTAGGCTTAGGATTGGGTCTTTGTCCATCACATCATTCTCCTAATGATGTGATCCCGTTATCAATGACATCCAATGTCCATGGTCAGGAAACCGTAACCATCTATTGATCAACGAGCTAGTCAACTAGAGGCTTACTAGGGACATGGTGCTGTCTATGTATCCACACATGTATCTGAGTTTCCTATCAATACAATTCTAGCATGGATAATAAACGATTATCATGAACAAGGAAATATAATAATAACCAATTTACTATTGCCTCTAGGGCATATTTCCAACAGTCTCCCACTTGCACTAGAGTCAATAATCCATTTCACATCGCTATGTGACTAACACTCAAGGTCACATCCCCATGTGACTAACACCCAAAGAGTTTACTAGAGTCAATAATCTAGTTCACATTACCATGTGATTAACACTCGATGAGTTCTGGGTTTGATCATGTTATGCTTGTGAGAGATGTTATAGTCAACAGGTCTGAATCTTTCAGATCCGTATGTACTTCGCAAATTTCTTATGTCATCTTGTAGATGCAACTACTACGCTACATTTGGAGCTATTCCAAATAACTGTTCTACTATACGAATCCAGTTTACTACTCAGAATAATCTGGATTAGTGTCAAAGTTTGCATCGGCGTAACCCTTTATGACGAACTCTTTTACCACCTCCATAATCGAGAAAATTCCTTAGTCCACTAGTTACTAAGGATAACTTTGACCGCTGTCCTGTGATCCATTCTTGGATCACTCTTGTACCCCTTGACTGACTCATGGCAAGGCACATTTCAGGTGCGGTACACAGCATAGCATACTGTAGAGCCTATGTCTTAAGCATAGGGGACGACCTTCGTCCTTTCTCTCTATTCTTTCGTGGTCGAGCTTTAAGTCTTAACTTCATAGCTTACAACTCAGGCAAGAACTCCTTCTTTGACTGGTCCATCTTGAACACCTTCAAGATCATGTCAAGGTATGTGCTCATTTGAAAGTACCATTAAGAATTTTGATCTATCCTTATAGATCTTGATGCTTAATGTTTAAGTAGCTTAATCCAGGCTTTCCATTGAAAAATACTTTCCAAATAACCCTATATGCTTTCCAAAAATTCTACGTCATTTCTGATCAACAATATGTCAACATATATTTATCAGAAATTCTATAGTGCTCCCACTCACCCTTTTGGAAATACAAGTTTCTCATAAACTTTGTATACACCCAAAATCTTTGATCATCTTATCAAAGCATACATTCCAACTCCGAGATGCTTACTCCAGTCCTTAGAAGGATTGATGGAGCTTTGCATACTTATTAGCATCTTTCAGGATTAACAAAACCTTCCGGTTGTATCACATACAACCTTTCCTCAAAAATCGTCGAGGAAACAATGGTTTTTGGCATCCTATCTGCAAGATTTCACAAATAATGCAGTAATTGCTAATATAATTCCAACAGACTCTTAGCATCGCTACGAGTGAGAAAGTCTCATCGCAGTCAACTCCTTGAACTTGTCAGAAAACATCTTAATGACAAGTCCAGCTTTCTTAATGGTGACATTTACCATCATTGTCCGTCTTCCTTTTAAAATCCATATGTACTTAACAGCCTTACGACCATCAAGTAGTTCTCCCAAAGTCTACACTTTGTTTTCATATATGGATCCTCTCTCGAATTATATGGCCTCGAGCCATTTTGGAATCTAGGCCCACCATCGCTTCTCCATAGCTCGTAGGTTCATTGTTGTCTAGCAACATGACTTCCAAGACAGGATTACGTACCACTCTGAAGTAGTACGCATCCTTGTCATCCCACGAGGTTTGGTAGTGACTTGATCTGAAGTTTCATGATCACTATCATAAGCTTCCACTTCAATTGGTGTAGGTGCCACAGGAACAACTTCCTGTGCCCTGCCACACACTAGTTGAAGAGACGGTTCAATAACCTCATCAAGTCTCCACCATCCTCCCACTCAATTCTTTCGAGAGAAACTTTTCCTCGAGAAAGGACCCGATTCTAGAAACAATCCCTAATTGCTTTCGGATCTGAGACAGGAGGTATACCCAACTGTTTTGGGTGTCCTATGAAGATGCATTTATCCGCTTTGGGTTCGAGCTTATCAGCCTGAAACTTTTTCACATAAGCATCGCAGCCCCAAACTTTTAAGAAATGATAGCTTAGGTTTCTCTAAACCATAGTTCATACGGTGTCATCTCATCGGAATTACGTGGTGCCCTATTTAAAGTGAATGTGGTTGTCTTTAATGCCTAACCCATAAACTACCGTGGTAATTCGATAAGAGACATCATGGTATGCATCATATCCAATAGGGTGCAGTTATGATGTTTGGACACACCATCACACTATGGTGTTCCAGGCTGTATTAGTTGTGAAACAATTTCCACAATGTTTTAATTCTATGCCAAACTCGTAATTCAGATATTCATCTCTATGATCATATCATAGATATTTTATCCTCTTGTCACGATGATCTTTCAACTTCACCCTGAAATTACTTGAACCTTTCAATAATTCAGACTCGTGATTCATCAAGTAAATATACTCAACATCTACTCAAATCATTTGTGAAGTAAGAACATAACGATATCCACTACACGCCTCAGCACTCATTGGACTGCACACATCAAAATGTATTACTTCCAACAAGTTAGTTCCATTTTACTGAAAACGAGGCTTTCAGTCATCTTGCCCATGTGGTATGATTTGCATGTCTCAAGTGATTCAAAATCAAGTCAGTCCAAACGGTCCATTTGCATGGAGTTTCTTCATGCATATACATCAATAGACATGGTTCGCATGTCTCAAACCTTTCAAAAATGAGTGAGTCCAAAGATCCATCAACATGGAGCCTCTTCATGCGTTTTATACCGATATGACTTAAGTGGCAGTGCCACAAGTAGGTGGTACTATCATTACTATCTTATATCTTTTGGCATGAACATGTGTATCACTATGATCGAGATTCAATGAACCATTCATTTTAGGTGCAAGACCATTGAAGGTATTATTCAAATAAACAGAGTAACCGTTATTCTCCTTAAATGAATAACCATATTGCGATAGACATAATCCAATCATGTCTATGCTCAACGCAAACGCCAATCTCGATGGTAGAGGGAGCGTGCGATGCTTGATCATATCAACATTGGAAGCATTTCCAACACATATCGTCAGCTCACCTTTAGCTAGTCTCCGTTTATTCTGTAGCTTTTATTTCGAGTTACTAACACTTAGCAACCGAACCGGTATCTAATACCCTAGTGCTACTAGGAGTACTAGTAAAGTACACATTAACACAATGTATATCCAATATACTTCTATCGACCTTGCCAGCCTTCTCATCTACCAAGTATCTAGGGTAATTCTGCTCCAGTGGCTGTTCCCTTTATTACAGAAGCACTTAGTCTCGGGTTTGGGTTCAACCTTGGGTTTCTTCACTAGAGCAGCAGCTGAATTGCCGTTTCATGAAGTATCCCTTCTTGCCCTTGCCCTTCTTGAAACTAGTGGTTTCACCAACCATCAACAATTGATGCTCCTTCTTGATTTCTACTTTTGTGGTGTCAAACATCGCGAATATCTCAAGGATCATCATATATGTCCCTGATATATCATAGTTCATCACGAAGCTCTAGCAGCTTGGTGGTAATGACTTTGGAGAACCATCACTATTTCATCTGGAAGATCAACTCTCACTCGATTCAAGCGATTGTTGTACTCAGACAATCTGAGCACAAGTTCAATAATTGAGCTTTTCTCCCTTAGTTTGCAGGCTAAGAAAATCGTCGGAGGTCTTATACCTCTTGACGTGGGCACGAGCCTGAAATCCCAATTTCAGCCCTCGAAACATCTCATATGTTTCACGACGTTTCAAAAACGTCTTTGGTGCCTCAATTCTAAACCATTTAGCTGAAATATCATGTAGTTATCAAAATGTGTATGTCAGATGTTCGCAACATCCACAGACGACGTTCGAGGTTCAGCACACTGAGCGGTGCATTAAGGACATAAGCCTTCTATGAAGCAATGAGGACAATCCTCAGTTTACGGACCTAGTCCACATAATTGCTACTATCAACTTTCAACTAATTTTTCTCTAGGAACATAACTAAACAGTAGAACTGAAGCACGAGCTATGACATAATTTGCGAAGACCTTTTGACTATGTTCAGGATAATTAAGTTCATCTTATGAACTCCCACTCAGATAGACATCCCTCTAGTCATCTAAGTGATTACATGATCCGAGTCAACTAGGCCGTGTCCGATCATCACGTGAGACGGACTAGTCAACATCGGTGAACATCTTCATGTTGATCGTATCTGCCATACGACTCATGCTCGACCTTTCGGTCTCTTGTGTTCCGAGGCCATGTCTGTACATGCTAGGCTTGTCAAGTCAACCTAAGTGTTTTGCGTGTGTAAATCTGGCTTACACCCGTTGTATGTGAACGTAAGAATCTATCACACCCGATCATCACGTGGTGCTTCGAAACGACGAACTTTCGCAACGGTGCACAGTTAGGGGGAACACTTTCTTGAAATTTTAATGAGGGATCATCTTATTTACTACCGTCGTTCTAAGCAAATAAGATGCATAAACATGATAAACATCACATGCAATCAAATAGTAGTGACATGATATGGCCAATATCATATAGCTCCTTTGATCTCCATCTTGGGGCTCCATGATCATCTTGTCACCGGCATGACACCATGATCTCCATCATCATGATCTCCATCATCGTGTCTTCATGAAGTTGTCTCGCCAACTATTACTTCTACTACTATGGCTAACGGTTAGCAATAAAGTAAAGTAATTACATGATGTTTATGTTGACACGCAGGTCATAAATAAATTAAGACAACTCCTATGGCTCCTGCCGGTTGTCATACTCATCGACATGCAAGTCGTGATTCCTATTACAAGAACATGATCAATCTCATACATCACATATATCATTCATCACATCCTTTTGGCCATATCACATCACATAGCATACCCTGCAAAAACAAGTTAGACGTCCTCTAATTATTGTTTGCATGTTTTACGTGGCTGCTATGGGTTTCTAGCAAGAACGTTTCTTACCTACGCAAAAACCACAACGTGATATGCCAATTGCTATTTACCCTTCATAAGGACCCTTTTCATCGAATCCGATCCGACTAAAGTGGGAGAGACAGACACCCGCTAGCCACCTTATGCAACTAGTGCATGTCAGTCGGTGGAACCAGTCTCATGTAAGAGTGCGTGTAAGGTCGGTCCAGGCCGCTTCATCCCACAATGCCACCGAATCAAGATTGGACTAGTAACAGTAAGCATATTGAACAAAATCAACGCCCACAACTACTTTGTGTTCTACTCGTGCATAGAAACGACGCATAGACCTAGCTCATGATGCCACTGTTGGGGAACGTAGCAATAATTCAAAATTTTCCTACGTGTCACCAAGATCAATCTATGGAGTCATCTAGCAATGAGGGAGGAGTGGATCTACATACCCTTGTAGATCACGCGCGGAAGCGTTCAAGAGAACGGGGTTGGTGGAGTCGTACTCGTCGTGATCCAAATCACCGATGATCCTAGCGCCGAACGGACGGCACCTCCGCGTTCAACACACGTACGGAGCAGCAACGTCTCCTCCTTATTGATCCAGCAAGGGGGGAGGAGAGGTTGGTGGAGATCCAGCAGCACGACGGCGTGGTGGTGGAACTAGCGGGATTCCAACAGGGCTTCGCCAAGCGCTGCGGGAGGAGGGAGATGTGTCATGGGAGGGAGAGGGAGGCGCCAGGGCTTAGGTTTAGTTGCCCTCCCTTTCCCCCACTATATATAGGGCCAAGGGACAGGGGGGGCGCAGCCTTGGCCCTTCCTCCAAGGAAGGGTGCGGCCAGGGAGGAGTCCCTCCTCCCCAAGGCACCTCGGAGGTGCCTTCCCCCTTTAGGACTCTTCCTCTCCCTCATCTCTTGGCGCATGGGCCTCTAGGGGCTGGTGCACTTGGCCCATATAGGCCAAGGCGCACCCCCTACAGCCCATGTGGTCCCCCGGGGCAGGTGGCCCCACCCGATGGACCCCGGGGACCCTTCCGGTGGTCCCGGTACAATACCGGTGACCCCGAAACTTGTCCCGATGGCCGAAATAGCACTTCCTATATATAATTCTTTACCTCCGGACCATTCCGGAACTCCTCGTGACGTCCGGGATCTCATCCGGGACTCCGAACAACTTTCGGGTTACCGCATACTAATATCTCTATAACCCTAGCGTCACCGAACCTTAAGTGTGTAGACCCTACGGGTTCGGGAGACATGCAGACATGACCGAGATGACTCTCCGGTCAATAACCAACAGCGGGATATGGATACCCATGTTGGCTCCCACATGTTCCATGATGATCTCATTGGATGAACCATGATGTCAAGGACTTAATCAATCCCGTATACAATTCCCTTTGTCTAGCGGTACGATACTTGCCCGAGATTCGATCGTCGGTATCCCGATACCTTGTTCAATCTCGTTACCGGCAAGTCTCTTTACTCGTTATCAATGACATCATCCCCGTTCCGTAACACATCTTTACTCGTTCCGTAACACATCATCCCGTGATCAACTCCTTGATCACATTGTGCACATTATGATGATGTCCTACCGAGTGGGCCCAGAGATACCTCTCCGTTTACACGGAGTGACAAATCCCAGTCTCAATTCGTGCCAACCCAACATACACTTTCGGAGATACCTGTAGTGTACCTTTATAGCCACCCAGTTACGTTGTGACGTTTGGCACACCCAAAGCACTCCTACGGTATCCGGGAGTTGCACAATCTCATGGTCTAAGGAAATGATACTTGACATTAGAAAAGCTTTAGCATACGAACTACATGATCTTGTGCTAGGCTTAGGATTGGGTCTTTGTCCATCACATCATTCTCCTAATGATGTGATCCCGTTATCAATGACATCCAATGTCCATGGTCAGGAAACCGTAACCATCTATTGATCAACGAGCTAGTCAACTAGAGGCTTACTAGGGACATGGTGTTGTCTATGTATCCACACATGTATCTGAGTTTCCTATCAATACAATTCTAGCATGGATAATAAACGATTATCATGAACAAGGAAATATAATAATAACCAATTTATTATTGCCTCTAGGGCATATTTTCAACACGGAAAGCAATTGAGAATAAATGGATCTTTAAGAAGAAGACTAACGCTAACGGTAATGTTACTATCTACAAAGCTCGACTTGTTGCGAAAGGTTTTCAACAAGTTCAAGGGATTGACTACGATGAGACCTTCTCACCCGCAGCGATGCTTAAGTCTGTCCGAATCATGTTAGCAATTGCCGCATTTTATGATTATGAAATTTGGCAAATGGATGTCAAAACTGCATTCCTGAATGGATTTCTAGAAGAAGAGTTGTATATGATGTAACCAGAAGGTTTTGTCGATCCAAAGGGAGCTAATAAAGTGTGCAAGCTCCAGCGATCCATTTATGGACTGGTGCAAGCCTCTCGGAGTTGGAATAAACGCTTTGATAGCGTGACCAAAGCATTTGGTTTTGTACAGACTTTTGGAGAAGCCTATATTTACAAGAAAGTGAGTGGGAGCTCTGTAGCATTTCTAATATTATATGTGGATGACATATTGTTGATTGGAAATGATATAGAATTTCTGGATAGCATAAAGGGATACTTGAATAAGAGTTTTTCAATGAAAGACCTCGGTGAAGCTGCTTATATATTGGGCATCAAGATCTATAGAGATAGATCAAGACGCTTAATTGGACTTTCACAAAGCACATACCTTGACAAAGTTTTGAAGAAGTTCAAAATGGATCAAGCAAAGAAAGGGTTCTTGCCTGTGTTACAAGGTGTGAAGTTGAGTAAGACTCAATGCCCGACCACTGTAGAAGATAGAGAGAAAATGAAAGATGTTCCCTATGCTTCAGCCATAGGCTCTATCATGTATGCAATGCTATGTACCAGACTTGATGTGTGCCTTGCTATAAGTCTAGCAGGGAGGTACCAAAGTAATCCAGGAGTGGATCACTGGACAGTGGTCAAGAACATCCTGATATACCTGAAAAGGACTAAGGATATGTTTCTCGTTTATGGAGGTGACAAAGAGCTCATCATAAACAATTACGTTGATGCAAGCTTTGACACTGATCCGGACGATTCTTAATCGCAAACTGGATATGTGTTTACATTAAACGGTGGAGCTGTCAGTTGGTGCAGTTCTAAACAAAGAATTGTGGCGGGATCTACATGTGAAGCGGAGTACATAGCTGCTTCGGAAGCAGCAAATGAAGGAGTCTGGATGAAGGAGTTCATATCCGATCTAGGTGTCATACCTAGTGCATCGGGTCCAATGAAAACTTTTGTGACAATACTAGTGCAATTGCTTTGGCAAAGGAATCCAGATTTCACAAGAGAACCAAGCACATCAAGAGACGCTTCAACTCCATCCGGGTTTAAGTCCAGGTGGGAGACATAGTGATTTGCAAGATACATACGGATCTGAATACTGCAGACCTGTTAACTAAACATCTTCCACGAGCAAAACATGATCAGCACCAAGGCTCCATGGGTGTTAGAATCATTACTGTGTAATCTAGATTATTGACTCTAGTGCAAGTGGGAGACTGAAGGAAGTATGCCCTAGAGGCAATAATAAAGTTATTATTTATTTCCTTATATCATGATAAATGTTTATTATTCATGCTAGAATTGTATTAACCGGAAACATGATACATGTGTGAATACATAGACAAACAGAGTGTCAGTAGTATGCCTCTACTTGACTAGCTCGTTAATCAAAGATAGTTATGTTTCCTAGCCATAGACAAAGAGTTGTCATTTGATTAACGGGATCAAATCATTAGGGGAATGATGTGATTGACTTGACCCATTCCGTTAGCTTAGCACTTGATCGTTTAGTTTGTTGCTATTGCTTTCTTCATGACTTATACATGTTCCTATGACTATGAGATCATGCAACTCCCATTTACTGGAGGAACACTTTGTGTGCTACCAAACGTCACAACGTAACTGGGTGATTATAAAGGTGCTCTACAGGTGTCTCCAAAGGTACTTGTTGGGTTGGCGTATTTGGAGATTAGGATTTGTCACTCTGATTGTTGGAGAGGTATCTCTGGGCGGTAATGCACATAACTATAAGCCTTGCAAGCAGTGCAACTAATGAGTTAGTTGCGGGATGATATATTACGGAACAAGTAAAGAGACTTGCCGATAACAAGATTGAACTAGGTATTGAGATACCGACGATCGAATCTTGGGCAAGTAACATACCGATGACAAAGGGAACAACATATGTTGTTATGCGGTTTGACCGATAAAGATCTTCGTAGAATATGTAGGAGCCTATATGAGCATCCAAGTTTCGCTATTGGTTATTGACCGGAGACGTGTCTCGGTCATGTCTACATAGTTCTCGAACCCGTAGGGTCCGCACGCTTAAAGTTAGATGACGATTATATTATGGTTTATATGTTTTGATGTACCGAAGGTAGTTCGGAGTCCCGGATGTGATCACGGACATGACGAGGAGTCTTGAAATGGTCGAGACGTAAAGATCGATATATTGGACGACTATGTTTGGACACCGGAAAGGTTCCGGAAGGTTTAAGACATTTATCGGAGTACCGAGGGTTACCGGACCCCCCCCCCCCCCCCGCGGGAACTAATGGGCCTTGTTGGGCCTTAGTGGAGAGAGAGGGGCTGGCCAGGGCAAGAGGCGCGCCCCCTCCCCTTGAGTTCGAATAGGGCAAGGAAAGGGGGGCGCCCCCCTTGCCTTTCCCCTCTCCCACTCCTTCCCCCCCTCCTTCTTGGATTAGGAAAGGGAGGGGCAAACCTACTTGGAGTAGGTTTCCCCCTCCTAGGGCGCGCCACCCCCTTGGCCGGCCCTCTCCTCCTCCCCCATTATATACGGAGGAGGGGGGCACCCCATAGACACAACAATTGATCTCTTGATCTCTTAGCCGTGTGCGGTGCCCCCCTCCACCATAATCCACCTCGATCATATCGTAGCGGTGCTTAGGCGAAACCCTGCGTCGGTAGAACATCATCATCGTCACCACGCCGTCATGCTGACGAAACTCTCCCTCAACACTCAGCTGGATCGGAGTTCGTGGGACGTCATCGAGTTGAACGTGTGCAGAACTCGGGGGTGCCGTGCGTTCGGTACTTGATTGGTCGGATCGTGAAGACGTATGACTACATCAACCACGTTGTGCTAACGCTTCCTCTTTCGGTCTACGAGGGTACGTGGACACACTCTCCCCTCTCGTTGCTATGCATAACCATGATCATGCGTGTGCCTAGGAATTTTTTTGAAATTACTACGTTCCCCAACAGGGGGCTCTAGGGGATCGCCGCAGATCAGATCGCGTGTTCCAAGTGCTTCCGTGGCGGCGCCGTCGGGAGGAAAATAGAGGGCGGCAGGATCGCGTGGTGGCCTCGGTTCCCCGGCGCTGAAAGAGATCGGACGGGAGGAGAGGAGATTCACACAATGGCGGGCACAATTCTTCGCCGGGACGGATTGCGGCAATTGGATCAAAGGACGCATCCGATTCACTCCTCATTCACGCTGGATGGTTCTCCTAGATTTGGAGAATGACATCCTAGTCGGCCAATACTTACCAGACGATGTCTTGATTGAGGTAGGGCTTCATTTCAGGATTGATGAGTATGACGTGGTGGTTGGTGAACACTTACGGGACAGTGAAACCCTGGATCAGCCCGATTCCTAAGGTACTCCGCGAACCCGTTACTTTGTCAGATTTTATGCCGGATTCTTGGACTCTTGTTACTCGAAAGAAGAAGAAGGGAAAGAAGGGTCGATCGCCACCACCGCAAAGGTCGCCGGTGGCGAGGTCGGCGAGAGCTATTCGAACGGCCAGACGGGCTCGTTTGAATTTGCTACTGGGTCATGAGTTCGTGTCAGATGCGGCGACGGTCGTGGGATTTCTAGACTCATGCGAGGCCCAGCCAGGAGCCCAAGCCTCGGCGGATCCAACACGTGCGTGTGTGCATGTATCACCACCGTTGCCCGACGCCACCGTGATCCCGACTAGGGTTATCGATCCAGGCTTTCTTATGCTGGGCAAGGGACGAGCGAAGAGAATCTCTTGCATCGGCGACAGGGTGGGATGCGGGCCACCACCCATCAAGCGAGGGCCTCCGCCCGCCGTTGGTGCCACTGGTGCCGGCCGCGACGCTCCGCCCCCCCGCTGGTGCTGGTGGTGCCGGGGGTGCCGGCCATGCCGTTCCGCTTGCCGCTAGTGCTGGTGGTGTCGGACGTGGGGGTCCACTCCTGCAAGGGCCGCAGGGAGCCGGTCGTGACGTTCAACCACCCGCGTGACAGGGCCTGATGGCTGTTGCCTCCGGCTCTCAGGCGTCGGTGCATGCTGCTCGGGCAAGCCGGATGAACCGATACAGCTGCCGGTGGCCAAGGAGTCGGCCCTAAGAAGGGGTCGAGGTGCTAACAATGGTTGGGAAGGTCAAGGACGTGGTGGATATAGCAGAGATGGTCCGAGATTCAACCGATACGGGCAGTAGGGAGACAATGCGTATGATTCTTATGGTGAGGGGCTGCACTGTGGATCATCATCCGATGGCGGCCGTGGTTACAACTGGTACCATGGTGACGGTCCAGGTCATTTTCAGGGCCCACCCGGTAACTTTGTTGAAGGCGTTGCCGGTCCCAATGACCATTTCTGAGGAGGCTATCGGTGGGGCGGGAAAGGAAGGCGCCCACCTCCACCGCGACAGCCTTCGCCTCCACCACCACCCCTTGCAGACACGGCTTCAAGAGCGGACCTCGAGCACACAGTAGATGAGTCAGGAGTCTCACCCCCGTTGCCCGCGGCTGCGGTTGACGCGATCAGGGCGCTAGCAGCGGTGACCGTTCCGGCAGTCTCTGGAGCCGCAAAATCTAGGGATGGTAAGACAGACAAAGGGACGAACATGGCGGAGGGAGAAAAACTTTCAAAGTGGAAAATTAAGAAGAAGAAGTTGCCTTGCTATAGATGTGGCGAATCGGGTCACTTTGTGGCAGAGTGTACTAATGAGCTTTGTGACTATTGCCTCAGATCGCAGCATGTGACCGGTGACTGCCCACTCCTATCCGGTCCTAAACCTGGCATAAACATTTTTGGTGTGTGTTGCAAGGAGTTGATGTTCTTTGAGACACCGGAGGCGGATCCTCTACCGCATGTGGTTGAGAGTTCATTCCCAGCTGTGGTTCGGGTTACTAATGGGCAATTGACTGAGGCTCGGATTGTGAGGCAGCTGCGTGACCTGGTACCGGGTAATTATCAGTGGCATATGGAAAAACTGGAGGGACAGGCCTACAAGGTGGATTTCCCCACTAAAGAGGATCATATGCATTTTCTTAAGTGGGATCTATGCAGAGTTCCAAGTACCAATGTTATTATTGCTTTTGATGAGTCGAAACAGGATGAACCAGAGGGTACACCTTTAGAGAAGGTGTGGGTTCGATTCTTTGGCGCACCACCAAAACTGATTAAGCACTTTCTGATTGCTTGGAGCTTGGGTTCTTTGATTGGCAAGACATAACAGGTAGACATGTCGTTCACTCGTTCACATGGGGCTGCGAGGTTGTTCGTCAGTGTGGTGAGTGTTGAGTTCATACCAGATATGGTTTGATGGACACATGCTGGAGTCACGTACGTTTTAGAGCTTGAGATTGAGGACACTCCGGTTTTCGAGGATGGGGATGAGATTCAGGATATGGACACAACTGAGGGGGCGGAGCCCCCGGGGACTAGGATAAGGCGTCAGATAACTCTTCACGGGAGCCGGCCAAGGGGCCCAATGTGCAGCCAAATAAGACAGATAACTCTGCCAAAGAGGCACCCCCATTCACAACTCTGATGAATACTCTTTGTTTTGGCTTGTTTGGAGCGAGGTCAGCTCCTAGTGGGTTATGGAGCACCAGAGTCGAGGCGGACGACCCGGTGGAACTTGAGCTACCACCGGTGTTGATCCCTGCCTGCGAGGATACGACGGTACTTGAGGCTTCCGGTTCACATCTGGCACCACAAGGACTACGACGGACTGACAGTGACCCAGTCAGGATGGGATACACGCCCAATGGGCAGATGGACACTTGCGAGCTGCTCGCAAGTGGGGGGCGTGGGCAGGAGGCTCATAGCGCCCTCTTACACGCGTCCGGCTCGAGCTCTCTGGGAGGGGCGCCTGGACAGGAGGTCCGAGGTTCCCTTTCTATCCCGGCTGTCCCGGGAGATCTGGGAGTGAGGTCTGGGCAAGAGCCCCGTGTCTTAACTCCTCCGCTGAACTACGCCGTGCAGGACGGACAGGGGCCGCGCTGCTCTATTGGCGAGGGGGGGAGCGGGACTAGTGAGCAGGTGGCTCCACGGTCCTCTTCCCCCTTGACCACTGCGGCTGATTTCCGCTCGACCATGCCTTACCCTTCTTCACCGATGATAGGGGAAGGACGTGGGAGTCGGAAACACACCCCTCCGGAGAGGACGACGGAGGAGCTTATCGCTTTTGGCAGGATCGCGGATCCGGTGACGGCTGGCAGGCGTGTCAGCAACCGGATCCAGGAATAGCCTGATGCGGACGACCTGCAGCTAGCGCGTGCCAAGAGGGCAGCCATGCTTCGTCATGTTGAGACTACTACAAGTACGTCTTTTGATAAAAGTTGTTCAATTTTGCACTTCACAGAGAATGAAAATAGTGGATAAGGCAAATGACTTAGGGATTTCTTTGGGATCAAATGAAACCGAGGTCGTTAAATCCGTCAACGATCTTTTAGACTTGGAAGCGGAGAGGGCTTCTGAAATTATTCGTAATCTTGCTTCTATCAAACCCATGAATGATAATAAAATGAACAATTTAGGAATGGTTGATCTAGCAAATATATGTAATAATCTTTTGCCTAGTGCGGAGCCGAGGATGAGGAGGGATCAATCCTACTTTTCCGCAGGGTGTTGGGGAGAAGCCCAAATGACCCTAGAAGCAAAAAATTTATCCTACTTCGGCAGTACGCAGAAGTGCTAGAGTTAAGCTTAAGAAAAAATTTCATGATGATTTATGAAAGGAATCTTTTGGAATAGGAGAGGTCTAGCTGACTTGGCTAAACAGAGGTTCTGAGCGGAGACAACGATAGAACATCACTTAGACTTTATAACACTTTTGGAAACAGGACGAGACAATTTCACATCACAATTTTTCCAAACTCTTTCCAGTAGTATCGATTTTGACTGGCACATCTTACCTCCTAAAGGAAGATCCGACGGGATTTTACTAGGAGTGCGGTGTGAGATGTTAGAGGTGCTTAATGTGGTTCAGGGAGACTTTTCAGTTAAATTCAGGGTAAGATCAAAACTGGATGGGTTCCGGTGGTCTCTTGTAGCTGTATATGGGGCAGCACAACCTGAATTCAAACCAGACTTTTTGGCCGACCTAGTGCGGATTTGTGGAAATGAAAATCTGCCAATACTTGTAGGGGGGATTTTAATATAATCAGGAGGAGAGATGAAAAGAACAATGACAATTTTGATGGCCGTTGGTCTATGATGTTTAACATGATTATCGAGAGTCTTAATTTGAGAGAAATAGAACTCACCGGTAGATAATTCACATGGGCCAACTCATTACCCACTCCGACTTATGAAAAGTTGGATAGGGTACTTGCCAGTGTTGAGTGGGAACAAAAATATCCGTTGGTGTCAGTCCATGCGATGCAGAGAGCGATCTCGGACCACACACCACTTTTATTAGACTCGGGTGAGGCTACCCATGTGGCAAATAAAAACAACTTCTCTTTGAAACAAAGTTTGTTCGAGAAAGAAGGATTTTTGGAGCTCATTGCATGTGAGTGGGCTAAGCCTGTTAGTGGGAGGACGCATGTTCAAAGATGGCAAAATAAAATTAGACATCTCCGACTGTTTTTGAGAGGGTGGGCCAGGAATGAGAGTGGGATTTACAAACAAGAAAAATAGCGTCTTACTCAATTAATTGAGGCACTAGACTTAAAGGCAAAAGACACTCTTCTTTCAGTTAATGAGCAAAGAACTAAGTCCGAGGCTGAGCAAGGTCTACGAGCTCTCTTGAGAGAGGAGGAGCTCAAGTGGGCATTGCATGCTAAAACACTTAAGGTTGTTCAAAGGGACGACAATATACAATTCTTCCATATGGTTGCAAATGGCAAACATAGGAAGAAGAAAATTATACAGCTTGAACAGGACGAGGGGACAATAGTAGGACATGAAAAATCTGAAAGCGTATATCTGAATTATTATAAGCACCTTTTTGGACCCCCGGATACAAGTACGGTGACGCTCGATGAATCTGTGATTGATGATCTTCCTCAATTACAGACAGCGGAGAATGATATTCTCTCTGCACCGTTTACTGAAAAAGAGGTTCTTCTGGCAATATCACAAATGAAGACGAATAAAGCACCGGGACCAGACGGGTTTCCAGCTGAATTCTATAAGAAATGTTGGCATATTATTAAGATGATCTTATGCCTATGTTTCATGATTTTTTCAATGGTCATTTAGAGTTGTTTCATCTTAACTTCGGTACGATAACACTGCTAGCTAAGAAAGATGAGGCAGTTCGGATCGAACAATTCCGGCCTATATGTTTGTTGAATGTGAGTTTCAAAATTTTGACAAAGGTTGGAACCAATAGATTGACACAAATTTCTCATTCAGTGATCCAACCCAGCCAGACAGCGTTCATGCCGGGGCGACACATACTGGAAGGGGTGGTCGTGCTGCATGAAACGCTTCATGAGATCCACTCGAAGAAACTTGATGGGTTATCTTCAAAGTGGATTTTGAGAAGGCGTATGATAAAGTAAAGTGGCCTTTTCTTCAGCAGGCAATGCACATGAAGAGTTTTAGTGAAGCTTGGAGGAACCAAGTGGATACCCAAGTCCAGAAGGGTAGTGTCGGAATCAAGGTGAACGATGATATCGGTCACTATTTTCAGACACATAAGGGGCTGAGATAAGGGGATTCCATATATCCTCTTCTGTTCAATATTGTGGCAGATATGTTGGCCGTCATTATTGGCAGGGCCAAGCAGCATGGCCATGTAGAGGGTTTAGTTACTCATCTAGTCGATGGAGGAGTATCCATTCTACAATATGCTGATGACACTATATTATTCATGGAACATGACATGGCAAAGGCACGTAATATGAAACTTATCTTATGCCTCTTCGAACAATTGTCTGGTTTAAAAATTAATTTTCATAAGAGCGAGTTGTTCTGCTTTGGGAAGGCCAAAGAAGAGGAACACACTTACAGACAATTGTTCGGATGTGAATTAGGTGCTTTACCATTCGGTTACTTGGGTATTCCGATCCATCACCATAAGCTATCCAATAAAGAATGGAAGTGTATTGAAGAACAAATTAAAAAAACTTAGTTGCTGGAAGGGCAAGCTTATGTCATATGTAGGTCGGTTAGTCCTGATTAACTCAGTACTGACTAGTATGCTGATGTTTCTACCTTCGTTCTTTGAAATTCCGAAAGGGGTTCGGAAGCAACTTGATTTCTTTAGATCTCGTTTCTTCTGACAGTCTGATGAGGCCAAGAGGAAGTACCACCTCACGAGATGGGACATCCTTTGTCGACCTAAAGACCAAGGGGGGTCTCGGTATTGAGAACTTAGAAATTAAGAATAATTGTCATATGAGTAAATGGTTATATAAGCTAGAGACTGAGCCAGAGGGTATGTGGTCACAAATCCTGTGCAATAAGTATTTACACTTGAAGACACTAGCTCAGGTTACCATGCGACCGACTAACTCGCCATTTTGGAAGGGACTTGTTAGAACGAAGGACTTGTTCCTTCGTAGGGTCAAATTCTTGGTGGGCAATGGGATGTCAACAAGATTTTGGGAGGATACATGGTTAGGAGAGACGCCCCTAGCCGTCCAATACCCTACCTTATATAATATTGTGCTACGTAAGGAGGATTACGTAGGCACATTCCTTCAAACTATTCCCTTGAACATCCAGTTCAGGCGGGTGTTAGTTGGTGAGAGATGGACCGCCTAGATGCATTTGGTTCGGAGACTGATAAACGTTCAACTCTCCGACCAGCCGGATGCGTCACAATGGAAGTTAACTAAGAATGGGATTTTTACAGTGAAATCATTCTATACGGATTTGATTAATTCTGGCCCACTCTCAAGGTCGTTGCACATTTGGAAGGTTAAGGTTCCTTTGCGTATTAAAATATTTATGTGGTTTGTCCACAAGCAAGTGATACTCACAAAGGACAACTTAATTAAAAGGCGATGGGTAGGAAGTTCGCGGTGTTGTTTTTGTGATCATGATGAAACAATACAACACTTATTTCTTGATTGCCCACTTGCCAAGCTACTTTGGAGAATGATTCATATAGCTTTCAACATTACTCCTCCAGTTGATATTGCGTCATTGTTTGGGACGTGGTTAACTGGGGTTGAACAGATTATTGCGGCCCGTATTCGGATTGGAATATGTGCACTATTTGTTGGAAATATGCCCTAGAGGCAATAATAAAAGCATTATTATTATATTTCCTTGTTCATGATAATTGTCTTTATTCATGCTATAATTGTGTTATCCGGAAATCGTAATACATGTGTGAATAACAGACACCAACATGTCCCTAGTAAGCCTCTAGTTGACTAGCTCGTTGATCAACAGATAGTCATGGTTTCCTGACTATGGACATTGGATGTCATTGATAACGAGATCACATCATTGGGAGAATGATGTGATGGACAAGACCCAATCCTAAACATAGCATAAAGATCGTATAGTTCGTTTGCTAGACTTTTTCCAATGTCAAGTATCTTTTCCTTAGACCATGAGATCGTGTAACTCCCGGATACCGTAGGAGTGCTTTGGGTATACCAAACGTCACAACGTAACTGGGTGACTATAAAGGTAGACTACGGGTATCTCCGAAAGTATCTGTTGGGTTGACACGGATCAAGACTGGGATTTGTCACTCCGTATGACGGAGAGGTATCATTGGGCCCACTCAGTAATGCATCATCATAATGAGCTCAAAGTAACCAAGTGTCTGGTCACGGGATCATGCATTACGGTATGAGTAAAGTGACTTGCCGGTAACGAGATTGAACGAGGTATTGGGATACCGACGATCGAATCTCGGGCAAGTAACATATCGATTGACAAAGGGAATTGCATACGGGGTTGCTTGAATCCTCGACATCGTGGTTCATCCGATGAGATCATCATGGAGCATGTGGGAGCCAACATGGGTATCCAGATCCCGCTGTTGGTTATTGACCGGAGAGTCGTCTCGGTCATGTCTGCCTGTCTCCCGAACCCATAGGGTCTACACACTTAAGGTTCGGTGACGCTAGGGTTGTGAAGATATGTATATGCAGTAACCCGAATGTTGTTCGGAGTCCCGGATGAGATCCCGGACGTCACGAGGAATTCCGGAATGGTCCGGAGGTAAAGAATTATATATAGGAAGTGCTATTTCGGCCATCGGGACAAGTTTCGGGGTCACCGGTATTGTACCGGGACCACCGGAAGGGTCCCGGGGGTCCACCGGGTGGGGCCACCTGCCCCGGGGGCCACATGGGATGTAGGGGGTGCGCCTTGGCCTATATGGGCCAAGGGCACCAGCCCCAAAAGGGCCCATGCGCCTAGGGTTTGGGGGAAACCCTAAAGGGGGGGCGCCCCCTTGCTTGGGGGGCAAGCCCCCCACCCCTTGGCCGCCGCCCCCCTAGGAGATTGGATCTCCTAGGGCCGGCTCCCCCCTAGACACCCCTATATATAGTGGGGAGATGGAGGACATCATACCTCAGCCTTTTGGCGCCTCCCTCTCCCCTGTTACATCTCTCTCTCATAGTATAGGCGAAGCCCTCCTACTGTGACGCCCTGCATCCACCACCACGCCGTCGTGCTGTTGGATCTTCATCAACTTCTCCTTCCCCCTTGCTGGATCAAGAAGAAGGAGACGTTACGCTGGCCGTACGTGTGTTGAACGCGGAGGTACCGTCCGTTCGGTGCTAGGATCTCCGGTGATTTGGATCACGTCATGTTCGACTACCTCATCCCCGTTCTTTGAACGCTTCCGCTCGCGATCTACAAAGGTATGTAGATGCATCCGATCACTCGTTGCTAGATGAACTCATAGATGGATCTTGGTGAAGCCGTAGGAAATTTTTTGTTTTCTGCAACGTTCCCCAACACTATTATGGGCTATATGGAACTGCAGGAATGATATGATTTTTAACAGACAACACACTTTAACTTTCTTGCAGGTCATCTTCAGAGCTACTGCTTGTATCCGTACGTGGTCCTTACTCACTCCTATGGACTCCAGGGAGCCTTTGGTTACTAGGTGCAACCAATGGGAGATGGTAGCTGATACGTTTCCAACGTATCTATAATTTTTGATAGCTCCATGCTATATTATCTACTGTTTTGGACATTATTGGGCTTTATTATCCACTTTTATATTATTTTTGGGACTAACCTATTAACCGGAGGCCCATCCCAGAATTGCTGTTTTTGCCTGTTTTAGGGTTTCGAAGTAAAGGAATATCAAACGGAGTCCAAACGGAATGAAACCTTCGAGAACGTGATTTTCTCACCGAATACAACCGAGGAGACTTGGAACCTATGTCAAGCCAGCTAACAGGAGCCCACAAGGTAGGGGCGCGCCTACCCCCTCCCAGGTGCGCCCTCCACCCTCGTGGGTCCCCTGTTGCTCCACCGACGTACTTCTTCCTCCTATATATACCCATGTACCCCCAAACGATCAGAGACGGAGCCAAAACCCTAATTCCACCGCCGTAACTTTCTGTATCCACGAGATCCCATCTTGGGGCCTGTTTCCGAGCTCCGTCGGAGGGGGCATCGATCACAGAGGGCTTCTACATCAACACCATAGCCTCTCCGATGAAGTGTGAGTAGTTTACTTCAGACCTACGGGTCCATAGTTAGTAGCTAGATGGCTTCTTCTCTCTTTTTGGATCTCAATACAATGTTCTCCCCCTCTCTTGTGGAGATCTATTCGATGTAATCTTCTTTTTGCGGTGTGTTTGTTGAGACCGATGAATTGTGGGTTTATGATCAAGTCTATCTATGAATAATATTTGAATCTTCTCTGAATTCTTTTATGTATGATTGGTTATCTTTGCAAGTCTCTTCGAATTATCAGTTTGGTTTGGCCTACTAGATTGATCTTTCTTGCAATGGGAGAAGTGCTTCGCTTTGGGTTCAATCTTGCGGTGTCCTTTCCCGGTGACAGTAAGGGTAGCAAGGCACGTATTGTATTGTTGCCATCAAGGATAACAAGATGGGGTTTTCTTCATATTGCATGAGTCTATCCCTCTACATCATGTCATCTTACTTAAGGCGTTACTCTGTTTTTAACTTAATACTCTAGATGCATGCTGGATAGCGGTCGATGAGTGGAGTAATAGTAGTAGATGCAGGCAGGAGTCGGTCTACTTGTCTCGGACGTGATGCCTATATACATGATCATACCTAGATATTCTCATAACTATGCTCAATTCTGTCAATTGCTCAACAATAATTTGTTCACCCACCGTAGAATACTTATGCTCTCGAGAGAAGCCACTAGTGAAACCTATGACCCCCGGGTCTATCTTTATCATATCAATTGCCTACTACTTATTATTTACTTTGCTATTTACTTTGCTTTTATTTTACTTTGCATCTTTATCATAAAAACACCAAAAATATTATCTTATCATATCTATCAGATCTCACTCTCGTAAGTGGCCCTATAGGGATTGACAACCCCTATTTGCGTTGGTTGCGCGGATTTATTTGTTTTGTGCAGGTACGAGGGACTCGCACGTAGCCTCCTACTGGATTGATACCTTGGTTCTCAAAAACTGAGGCAAATACTTACGCTACTTTGCTGCATCATCCCTTCCTCTTCGGGGAAAACCAAGGCAGTGCTAAAAGAGGTAGCAAGAAGGATTTCTGGCGCCATTGCTGGGGAGGTCTACGCAAAAGTCAACATACCAAGTACCCATCACATACCCTTATCTCCCGCATTACATTATTTGCCATTTGCCTCTCGTTTTCCTCTCACCCAATTCACCCTTGCTGTTTTATTCGCCCTCTCTCTATCCTCCCTCTCTTTCTCTATTTGCCCCTTTTTGTCCGCTTGCTTTTTGTTTGCTTGTGTGTTAGTTTGCTTGTTTGTCGCGATGGCTCAAGATAATACTAAATTGTGTGACTTCACCAATAGCAACAACAATGATTTTATTAGCACTCCGATTGCTCCTCTTACCGATGCTGAATCTTGTGAAATTAATACTACTTTGTTGAATCTTGTCATGAAAGATCCGTTCTCCGGCCTTCCTAGTGAAGATGCCGCTACCCATCTAAATAGCTTCGTTGATTTGTGTGATATGCAAAAGAAGAAATATGTGGATAATGATATTGTTAAATTGAAGCTATTTCCTTTTTCGCTTAGAGATCATGCTAAAGCTTGGTTTTCTTCTTTGCCTAAAAATAGTATTGATTCATGGAACAAGTGCAAAAATGCTTTTATCTCTAAGTATTTTCCTCCCGCTAAGATCAACTCTCTTAGAAACGATATTATGAACTTTAAGAAACTTGATCATGAACATGTTGCACAAGCTTGGGAGAGAATGAAAATAATGATACGTAATTGCCCTACTCATGGTTTAAACTTGTGGATGATTATACAAAATTTTTATGCCGGATTGAATTTTGCTTCTAGAAATCTTTTAGATTCGGTTGCGGGAGGCACTTTTATGGAAATCATCTTAGGAGAAGCTACTAAACTCCTAGATAATATTATGGTTAATTATTCTCAATGGCATACTGAAAGATCTACTAATAAAAAGGTGCATGCGATAGAAGAAATTAATGTTTTGAGTGGAAAGATGGATGAACTCATGAAATTATTTGCTAATAAGGGTGTTTCTTCTGATCCTAATGATATGCCGTTGTCTACTTTGATTGAGAATAATAATCAATCTATGGATGTGAATTTTGTTGGTAGGAACAATTTTGGTAACAACGCGTATAGAGGAAATTTCAATCCTAGGCCTTATCCTAGTAATCCCTCTAATAATTATGGTAATTCCTACAACAATTCTTATGGAAATTATAATAAGATGCCCTCTGATTTTGATTCTAATATTAAAGAATTTATTACTTTGCAAAAGAATTTTAATGCTACGATTGAAGAAAAATTGCTTAAGATTGATGATTTGGCTAGGCACGTTGATAGAACTGCTCTTGATGTTGATTATTTGAAACTTAGATCTATTCCTCCTAAGCATGATATCAATGAGTCTCTCAAAGCCATGAGAATTTCCATTGACGAGTGCAAAGAAAGAACCGCTAGGATGTGTGCTAAGAAAGATGCCTTTATAAAAGCGTGTTCTTCTAGTTCCTATGGAAATAATGATGAAGATCTAAAAGTTATTGATGTGTCGCCTATTAAATATTTTTTTTGCAATATGAATCTTGGTAATGATGGGACCGAATATGATCCACCTTTACCTAGAAGGCGTTCCAAGAATTCTGAATCTTTTGATCTAGATGCTAAATTTGATAAAAGTGGGATTGAAGAAATTAAAACCCTAGATGTTGCTAAATCCACTATTATGGATTTCAAGGAATTTAACTATGAAAATTTCTCTTTGATTGATTGTATTTCCTTGTTGCAATCCGTGCTAAATTCTCCTCATGCTTATAGTCAAAATAAAGCGTTTACTAAACATATCGTTGATGCCTTAATGCAATCTTATGAAGAAAAACTTGAATTAGAAGTTTCTATCCCTAGAAAACTTTATGATGAGTGGGAACCAACTATTAAAATTAAAATTAAAGATCATGAATGCTATGTTTTATGTGATTTGGGTGCTAGTGTTTCCATGATTCCAAAGACTTTATGTGATTTGTTAGGTTTCCGTGATTTTGATGATTGCTCTCTAAACTTGCACCTTGCGGATTACACTATTAAGAAACCTATGGGAAGAATTAATGATGTTCTTATTGTTGCAAATAGGAATTATGTGCCCGTAGATTTTATTGTTCTTGACATAGATTGCAATCCTTCATGTCCTATTATTCTTGGTAGACCTTTCCTTAGAACGATTGGTGCAATTATTGATATGAAGGAAGGAAATATTAGATTCCAATTTCCGTTAAGTAAAGGCATGGAACACTTTCCTAGAAAGAAAATTAAATTACCTTATGAATCTATTATGAGAGCCACTTATGGATTGCCTACCAAAGATGGCAATACCTAGATCTATTCGTGCTTGTTATGCCTAGCTAGGGGCGTTAAACGATAGCGCTTGTTGGGAGGCAACCCAATTTTATTTTTATTACTTGCTTTTTGACCCTGATTAGTAATAAATAAATTATTTAGCCTCTGTTTTGGTTGTGTTTTTTTTAATTAGTGTTTTTTCCAAGTAGAACCGTTGGGAAGACTTGGGGAAAGTCTTGTTGAACTTGCTGTAAAAAACAGAAACTTTAGCGCTCACGAGAACTGCTATCATTTTTATTTGGAAAGTGCTATTTAGTTAATTTTTTTTGCATATGATTAATAGATAAATTCCTCACGTACATAAATTTATTTTAGAATTTTCGGGGTTCCAGATCTTGCACTAGCTATAGATTACTACAGACTGTTCTGTTTTTGACAGATTCTGTTTTGCGTGTGTTGTTTGCTTATTTTGATGAATCTATGGCTAGTAAAATAGTTTATGAACCATAGAGAAGTTGGAATACAGTAGGTATAACACCCATATAAGTAAATAATGAGTTAATTACAGTACCTTGAAGTGGTCTTTTGTTTTCTTTCGCTAACGGAGCTCACGAGTTTTCTACTTTAAGTTTTGTGTTGTGAAGTTTTCAAGTTTTGGGTAAAGATTTGATGGATTATGGAACAAGGAGTGGCAAGAGCCTAAGCTTGGGGATGCCCATGGCACCCCCAAGATAATCTAAGTACACCTAAAAGCCAAAGCTTGGGGATGCCCCGGAAGGCATTCCCTCTTTCGTCTACTTCTATCAGTAACTTTACTTGGAGCTATATTTTTATTTACCACATGATATGTGTTTTGCTTGGAGCGTCTTGTATGATTTGAGTCTTTGCTTGTTAGTTTACCACAATCATCCTTGCTGTACACACCTTTTGAGAGAGCCATACATGATTTGGAATTTGTTAGAATACTATATGTGCTTCTCTTATATCTTTTGAGTTATATAATTTTGCTCTAGTGCTTCACTTATATCTTTTAGAGCACGGTGGTGGATTTGTTTTATAGAAACTATTGATCTCTCATGCTTCACTTAGATTATTTTGAGAGTCTTAATAGCATGGTAATTTCCTTAAAATCCTAATATGCTTGGTATGCAAGATTAATAATAAAACTTTCTTATGAGTGTGTTGAATACTAAGAGAAGTTTGATGCTTGATGATTGTTTTGAGACATGGAGGTAATAATATAAAAATCATGCTAGTTGAGTAGTTGTGAAATTGAGAAATACTTGTGTTGAGGTTTGCAAGTCCCGTAGAATGCACGTATGGTAAACGTTATGCAACAAATTTGAAACATGAGGTGTTATTTGATTGTCTTCCTTATGAGTGGCGGTCGGGGACGGGCGATGGTCTTTTCCTACCAATCTACCCCCCTAGGAGAATGCGCGTAGTAGCGAGGTTTTTGATGACTTGTAGATTTTTGCAATAAGTATGTGAGTTCTTTATGACTAATGTTGAGTCCATGGACTATACGCACTCTCACCCTTCCATCCTTGCTAGCCTCTTCGGTACCGTGCATTTCCCTTTCTCACATTGAGAGTTGGCGCAAACTCCACCGGTGCATCCAAACCCCGTGATATGATATGCTCTTTCACACATAAACCTCCTTATATCTTCCTCAAAACAGCCACCATACCTACCTATTATGGCATTTCCATAGCCATTCCGAGATATATTGCCATGCAACTTTCCATCATTTCGTTCATCATGACACATTCATCATTGTCATATTGCTTAGCATGGTCATGTAGTTGACATAGTATTTGTGGCAAAGCCACCATTCATAATTATTTCATACATGTCACTCTTGGTCCATTGCATATCCCGGTACACCGCTGGAGGCATTCATATAGAGTCATCTTTGTTCTAGTATCGAGTTGTAATCATTGAGTTGTAAATAAATAGAAGTGTGATGATCATCATTTTCTAGAGCATTGTCCCAAGTGAGGAATATAAAAAAAAGAGAAGGCCCAAAAAAGGGAGAAAGGCCATAAAAAAAGAAAAAGCCCAAAAAATGAAAAAATGAGAGAAAAAGAGAGAACGGACAATGTTACTATCCTTTGCCACACTTGTGCTTCAAAGTAGCACCATGATCTTCATAGTAGAGAGTCTCTTATGTTATCACTTTCATATACTAGTGGGAATTTTTCATTATAGAACTTGGCTTGTATATTCCAACAATGGGCCTCCTCAAGTGCCCTAGGTCTTCGTGAGCAAGCAAGTTGAATGCACACCCATTAGTTTCTTTTGTTGAGCTTTCATACATTTATAGCTCTAGTGCATCCGTTGCATGGCAATCCCTACTCCTTGAATTAACATCAATCGTTGGGTATCTCCATAGCCCATTGATTAGCCTCGTTGATGTGAGACTTTCTCCATTTTTGTCTTCTCCACATAACCCCCCTCATTATATTCTATTCCACCTGTAGTGCTATGTCCATGGCTCGCGCTCATATATTGCGTGAAAGTTTATAGGTTTGAGATTACTAAAGTATGAAACAATTGCTTGGCTTGTCATCGGGGTTGTGCATGATGATAGCATTCTTGTGTGACAAAAATGAAACATGACTAAACCATATGATTTTGTAGGGATGAACTTTCTTTGGCCATGTTATTTTGAGAAGACATAATTGCTTAGTTAGTATGCTTGAAGTATTATCATTTTTATGTCAATATGAACTTTTGTCTTGAATCTTTCAGATCTGAATATTCATACCACAATTAAGAAGAATTACATTAAAATTATGCCAAGTAGGGCTCTGCATCAAAAATTTTGTTTTTATCATTTACCTACTCGAGGACGAGCATGAATTAAGCTTGGGGATGCTTGATACGTCTCCAACGTATCTATAATTTTTGATTGCTCCATGCTATATTATCTACTGTTTTGGACATTATTGGGCTTTATTATCCACTTTTATATTATTTTTGGGACTAACCTATTAACTGGAGGCACATCCCAGAATTGCTGTTTTTTTGCCTGTTTTAGGGTTTCGAAGAAAAGGAATATCAAACGGAGTCCAAACGGAATGAAACCTTCGGGAACGTGATTTTCTCACCGAATACAACTCAGGAGACTTGGACCCTACGTCAAGCCAGCTAACAGGAGCCCACGAGGTAGGGGGCGCACCTACCCCCCCCCCCCAGCGCACCCTCCACCCTCGTGGGCCCCCTGTTGCTCCACCAACGTACTTCTTCCTCCTATATATACCCACGTACCCCCAAACAACCAGAGACGGAGCCAAAACCCTAATTCCACCGCCGTAACTTTCTGTATCCATGAGATCCCATCTTGGGGCCTGTTCCGGAGCTCCGCTGGAGGGGGCATCGATCACGGAGGGCTTCTACCGCAACACCATAGCCTCTCCGATGAAGTGTGAGTAGTTTACTTCAGACCTACGGGTCCATAGTTAGTAGCTAGATTGCTTCTTCTCTCTTTTTGGATCTCAATACAATGTTCTCCCCCTCTCTTGTGGAGATCTATTCGATGTAATATTCTTTTTGTGGTGTGTTTGTTGAGACCGATGAATTGTGGGTTTATGATCAAGTCTATCTATGAATAATATTTGAATCTTCTCTGGATTCTTTTATGTATGATTGGTTATCTTTGCAAGTCTCTTCGAATTATTAGTTTGGTTTGGCCTACTAGATTGATCTTTCTTGCAATGGGAGAAGTGCTTAGCTTTGGGTTCAATCTTGCGGTGTCCTTTCCCGGTGACAGTAAGGGTAGCAAGGCACGTATTGTATTGTTGCCATCGAGGATAACAATATGGGGTTTTCTTCATATTGCATGAGTCTATCCCTCTACATCATGTCATCTTGCTTAAGGCATTACTCTGTTTTTAACTTAATACTCTATATGCATGCTGGATAGTGGTCGATGAGTGGAGTAATAGTAGTAGATGCAGGCCGGAGTCGGTCTACTTGTCTCGGACGTGATGCCTATATACATGATCATACCTAGATATTCTCATAACTATGCTCAATTCTGTCAATTGCTCAACAGTAATTTGTTCACCCACCGTAGAATACTTATGCTCTCCAGAGAAGCCACTAGTGAAACCTATGGCCCCGGGTCTATCTTTATCATATCAATCTCCTACTACTTAGTTATTTACTTTGCTATTTACTTTGCTTTTATTTTACTTTGCATCTTTATCATAAAAACACCAAAAATATTATCTTATCATATCTATCAGATCTCACTCTCATAAGTGGCCATATAGGGATCGACAACCCCTATTTGCGTTGGTTGCAAGGATTTATTTGTTTTGTGCAGGTACGAGGGACTCGCGCGTAGCCTCCTAATGGATTGATACCTTGGTTCTCAAAAACTGAGGGAAATACTTATGCTACTTTGCTGCATCATCCCTTCCTCTTTGGGGAAAACCAACGCAGTGCTAAAAGAGGTAGCAGTAGCTTGGGCTATATTCAACCAGCTCGGATGGCGCTCGCATAACAGGATAGGAGTCTAGGGAGCTTATCCTTCTTATTACCGTATCGGTTGCCTTTGTTAGCATGTATTTCTCCTTTTTCATTTTGTTATGCTCCATTTGCAAGCTGTAAGACATTAATGATGATACTTTCTGGTTTTTTAATAAGATGGCTGCATGCATCATCATGATGCAGAGGCCGGGGCATGCCTCCATTTCCAAAAAAAATGAGCACCTGAAGCAAGTATTCCACTCCTCTGTAGGTATCAATGGAAAGTGAAACTTTCCAAATGTTCTTTTGCTCAGCAGCAGTTATCCTACCTAGGGCATACCATTAGTGCAGAGGGGGTATCCACAGATGCTCAGAAAATCAAGGTTGTCCACGACTGGCCAAGACCAACCAACACTAAAATAAGAAGTTTCATGGGTCTTGCAGGATACTACAGGCGGTTTGTTAGAGGATTGGGGATCATCGCTCGGCCCTTGTTTTAGTTACTAAAGAAAGGCTCACCGTTTGTGTGGACTGGCAATACAGAAGAGGCATTTTCCTTGCTCAAAAAGCAGTTAGTGGAAGCCCCGGTGTTAGTTCTACCATATTTCCAGCAAACCTTTGTGGTGGAAACGGATACATGTGACACGGGGGTAGGTGAAGTGTTGCAACAAAGAGGACACCCCATTGCGTTCATGAACAAGGCTCTTAGTCCCGAGTTTAGAGGGTTATCTACATATGAGAAAGAGTATTTGGATATCATTTTGGCCGTAGAGCAACTGGCTGTTTGGCCGGATCCTAAAGGCAGATTCACACTTGTCCAAGGGATCATCCGATTCAGGGATCGTATATGGCTGGGCGGCAGTACTGCTTTACAACAACATATTATCTCAGCATTCCACGATAGTCCCATGGGGGGGGGGCATTCAGGATTTCTGGCGACATATCGGCGTGTGCGCGGGCTTTTTGCATGGCCCAAAATGAAAGCGCACATCATGCAATATGTGCGCAATTGTTAGATTTGCCAACAGGGTAAACCAGAATGCGTCGCGTATCCAGGATTGTTGGAGCCTTTGCCAGTCCTGCAAGAATCATGGGAACTCATCTCAATGGATTTTAGTGATGGGTTGCCGCAGTCGGGTAAATTCAATTGCATTTGGGTGCTAGTGGATAAGTTGAGTAAATTTGCACACTTTGTGCCACTACCTCATCCTTACACAACTTCCAAGGTAGCATTTCTCTATATGACACGGGTTTACAAAAACCATGGATTTCTCAAAGCGATCATCTCTGACCGTGACCCAGTCTTTATAAGTCACTTTTGGCAAGAGCTTTTCAAATATGTTAGCACTAGCCTGAGAATGACTTCAGCAAATCATCCACAGACGGACGGACAAACCGAGCGAGTAAATCAGTGCCTTGAGACCTTTCTGAGATGTTTTACTTATGCTTGTCCAAAGCGTTGGAGTTTCTATTTACCATTGGCTCAATTTTGGTATAGCTCAGTTGATCGCTCTGCAATTGGAACGTCTCCATTTCGTGCCATGTATGGGCACAAACCACGCCATTGGGGGATCAGTCCTACCAATATGTGTTCGTGCTAGCTCTCAGATCTTGGCTAGATGAGCGTGCAACGGTGCAGAACTTACTCCAACAGCATTTGCACCGTGCCCAGCAGTACATGAAGCAACACACAGACAAATGAAGAACTTTTCGTACCTTTGAAGTGGGCGATCAGGTATTTCTCAAGCTTCAACCATATGTCCAGACGTCTGTGGCGACACGCGCAAATCACAAGTTGGCCTTCAAGTTTTTTGGCCCTTTCCGTGTGCTGGAACGTGTCAATGAGCTGGCCTACAAAATTCAGTTGCTAGCGGGTGCCTTGGTGCATCATGTCTTCCACGTACCACAACTACGTCGAGCTCTACTTCCAGGTATGGTTGCCAGCGACCAACTACCTATTCCTATTGATGTACCTGTGATTCCAGTCCAAGTGTTGCAAAGGCGATGGCGTGATCAAAGGGGGGCATGACGTGAACTAGTGCTGCTCAGATGGTCCAATCAACAAGCTGTTCCAGACACTTGGGAGGACAAGTTAGAATTGCAGGCTCGTTTTCTGGCATCAACGGCTTGGGGGCAAGCCGTGTCTCAAGAGGAGGGGAATGTCAGCCTCGCTGACATAGCTGGGCCACTGGGCAGGCTCACTGCCAAGGAGGGCCCACACCTCAACGACTTCTCACGACCAGGACGCAAGCAATGTGTGAATCTTCGCTATAGCGGGCCGAACTGGACCAATCCCGTCACCCTGGGGCTAGGCAGTACTTAAGGGAGGGCATGAAGGAAGGGTCGGTATCCGCGTAGGATCAAGCAATGGCAGCATCAGCGACTGTCTCCCCTACCAACCCAAAATGCCCCATTCTTCGCTTATCTCCATTTCCTTGTAATCGAGACCTAGAACTGTGATTCGTATGATCAAGTGAGTGTAGATCGTGTGTACCTCATCTGTATCCTAACACCGTGCCACCAAAACAGCCACATGTCCATATCCTATCCCGAAGGGTTTTTTTCAAAGCGGAGGCATAAGATCGCCTCATCATTTCATTAAGAGGAAATAGAGTTTGTTTGTTTTATAATCGACACACATACAACATGCCACATGGCAATTACTCACACACTAGAATTTCCCCTAGCTTCTTCGCCCCTGTGGTGCCCCACAACTGAGCCTGATGGATGGAGTGGTGCAGCAGCACCCTATGCTGAAATCAAGGCCCCCGTACACTAGCTCACCGCCGTTGCGCTCAGGTAGAGTAATCCAGTTCACTCTAGGGATTTTTTGGGGGTACGTCGCCCGCGCCCATAGCCCAAGCGTCATGGTCTCCGTCTTCTGCCTATTTGAAGGTTTTCACAAGGTTGTAAACCAACGACAACAATGTTATCTATTTGCAGATTCATGTCTCACCAAACCTTGCAAACTACAAACGTAAAGCTATGCCGAGTTAAAAGAATAGATATAGTAGAAGCTAAGTTGGTTATTAGATACTCATATGCAAAATAGTTTGTCTCCATAATATTTTTCCAGACAATTTGTCCCTATAAATGTAAGTTACCGACTTGCATGGCGCACCCCTTCTCTCCCGTGCACCCTATTGAGCTGTCCCATGAGCGGGGCTGGAAGCCCACTATTTTTGTATTTCATATTTTTTGCTATTTGCCTTTTTTTCTTTTCTGTTCTTCTTTTTTTCTTATTAAAAATAATTCAAGATTTCAAAAAAGTTTGAAATTTTTAAAAAATGAATTAAAAAGATGTTCAAGAAACCATAAAATGTTCTTGTGTTAAAAACGATGTTGATTTTGAAAAAAATGCCCGCCTATTCAAAAAATGTTTGTGAATTCAAAAGTGTTCATGATTTTTTAGAATGTTCACAAAAAAATGATCGTCAATTACAAAAGAAGTTCATTGATTCACAAATTATTCGCTGAATCAAAAAAACATTCATGCAAATAAATAAAATCTTCAAATAGAAAATGTTAATGAATTTAAAAAAAATGTTCACTACTTCGACAAAATGTTCATCCATTGATTTTTTTCGTCAATTTAAGAAATGTTTGCCGATTCAATAAAGATTGGTCGATTCAGAAAACATTCACCAATGCATAAAAATGGTCATCAGTTCGAAAAATATTCACGAGTTTCAAAACAAATGTTCATTATTTGGAAGATTGATCACAAATTTCTAACATGTATTGGAAAAATGTTCATGATTTAAAAATATGTTCATAAATTTTTAGAAAATGGTCATGGATTTGAAAATTTACATGATTCCAAAAATCTGTTCATGATTACAAAAATGGTTAATGACATCATAAAAATGTTCACAATTTCAAAAATTTGTAAACATAATAAATAAAGAAGGAGAAATAAATAAACAACACAAAGTAAAAAATAAATGAAAAAGAAAAAGAAAGAAGAAACCGGAAGACAAAGCAAAGGAAAAATAAAAATAAAAACCAGGTCCATGTAAGGTTCTAGATTTTTCTTGAGGGGCACGGTATGGAGAAAATCCCGAAATGGGCTGGCCCAACAAAGGACCAGGCGCATGACGAGGGTACGCGTTAGGTGGCTAAGTAGCGACCTACGTGCGAAATAGGGTTCCCGGCAAGGTCCGCCAAGGCTATATGTCGCCCATCAAAAAATAGGAATCGTCTACAGGCGACGTATAGCGAGCTAGCCCAGTAACGAGGTTCCTTCACCGAGCGATGTAGCTTCATGTACGTACGGTTTTCCTTGTTTTCTTTAGTTTTTCCTTTTCTTCATTTTATTTGTTTTAACACCGGCTTTCTTGAGTTTTCATTTATTTCTTTATTTTGCTTCTGTGTTTCTGTTTTCTCAATGGTTTTGTTGGTTTTTATTCGCTGTAGGTTCGTGTAGGATGGTATGGTTTTCCTTTTTTTCTTTTCTTTTTTTCCTTTGGTTTTATTTTTTGTCACCTGTTTTATTTTATTTTCCTTGTTTTGTTATTTTGCTTTGGTTTTCTTTGTTATACTTTGTTTTTTCTGGGTTTTTTTGCTTTCCTTTTTGCTTCTTTGTCAGTTTTTTCACACATATTTTCCCTTTTTAGTACATAAAGTACATTTTTAGCACACGTGAAACATTTTTAAGATGCACTTTTAACATTTTACAAACTCATGATATACATTTTTTTCAAGGGAAATTTTTGTTTTTGCCACTCTAAAATTTGCCAATTTTTCTTATGCCACTCTAGATTTTGACATTTCACTTTTACCACTCTTAGTTTTTAACAGTTATCACAATTGCCATTCCCATGGCAAAAGCAAAATTTTCAGAGTGGTAATTATGATACATTTCCAAAGCTAAGAGTGGCAAAAATGAAATAAAATTATTTTGCTTTCGCCATGGAATGACAATTGTGATAATTGTCAAAATCTAAGAGTGGCAAATGTCAAATGTCAAAAATCTAGAATGACATAAGGAAAATTGGCAAAATCTGGGCTTGCAAAAACAATTTTTTCCTTTTTTCAAATACATGTTTTGAACAACTTTCTGAATACACAATATTTTTTTCCAAATAGAAGTTTTAAATTTTTAATGTAAATAAACATTTTTACCCTATGAGATCATTGTTTTGAATCGCCGGAATTTTTTATTCAAAATAACACTTTCATTTGTTTCAATGGTATGAGAGAATTATATAGTATAAAACATTTTTTACATTATATACATTTTTTTGACAATGTCAGATAAATATTTTGGAAACTAATTTGAAATTTTTAAATGGTACGTAATTTTTTTCTAAATGTATGTAACATTTTTCTGAATTTTGTGAACATTTTTTATAGTGTATGGTTTTTTAAATAGCACTTTTTTTAAAACACATGAATGTTTTTATGTAACAAACATTTTGGTTCACATGATTAACATTTTTTGTTACACATTTAACATTTTTGATTGCTTAATTAAAAAATGTAAATTTTTATGTAAAGTGTCTTTTGTATTATATATATTTAACATATTACAAAATCTAAGCAAAAGCAAAAATAAAATTGTGAAATAATCGAATAAAATTTTGATATATTATACATTTTTTTTCTGACATCGTATGCAAAAGTTATAGCCGTTTTACATTTTCCCTACACTTTTTGCAAAACATGTCCAAATTTAAGTTTTTAAATTTTCCTAACTAGTAGATGTAGTAACATAAGTACATCTCGAAGGATTTTAATTTTTGAAACATTTTGATATATTATACGTTCTTTTCTAACATCGTATGCAAAAGTTATAGCCGTTTTACATTTTCCCTACATTTTTTGCAAAACATGTCCAAATTTAAGTTTTTAAAATTTCCTAACTAGTAGATGTAGTAACATAACTACATCTCGAAGGATTTTAATTTTTGAAGTTTTTGCTTTTTACAAAACCGAAAAGGCGATCCACGGGGGGGGGGGGGTAGAGTTTCAAAATGGGACCTTTAGTAGTAGCGAGGGATTTTACCCCTCGCTACTACTATGGCATGTCCCGGAGGGGCACGGTTGAGACCTCTTAGTAGTAGCGAGGGGTAAAAACTTAGTAGTAGCGCAGGTTTATAACCCTCGCTACTACTATGGCATGGCCCAGGGGCACGGTAGAGACCGCTTAGTAGTAGCGAGGGGTAAAAACCAATGCTACTGCTATTAACTTAGTAGTAGCGAGGGTTAAAAACCCGCGCTACTACTATGGCATGTCCCGGGGGGCACGGTAGAGACCGCTTAGTAGTAGTGAGGGTAAAAAACCAGCGCTACTGCTATCAACTTAGTAGTAGCGAGGGTTAAAAACCCGCGCTACTGCTACTTAGCAGCAGCGCCTGATTTTAAAGCGCGCTGCTGGTAAGATTCTGTGTATAGGCTTTTCCCTAGTAGTGTCATGTCAAGTTTCAGTGTACAATGCATGTTTTCCTTTGCCTTGTTTTGCTTCATAAAATGAAAACACTCATAAGTTGAAATAATGTTATCAATAATAAGGCACCCAGAGACAAAAGTTGACTGTTCCTCAGATATAATGTCCAGCAAGACTCACTTTAGGCAGTTTCAAACCACCTTGGATGCTATCTTGTAAAGAACATTGCATAGGTTAAAAGGTCAAAATTGTGACAATAAGTTGGGATTCTTCACCTTTGGAATTAACATGAGAATAGTGCCGTTGATGCATTCTGCAGACTACCTACCATTACAAATTGACTAACATGGGAAATTTTGATTGGAAAATGGAAGGGAAGAGACCTGCCCGGAATTCAAAGGGGGATGGGGCAGATTATTTGAGGATGGAATGCTCCATAGCCCTTTTGTAGCTCCCCTATAGGTCTAGCATTTTTGGCTCCGCTGCCTTTTGGCTCGTTGCCTTGTTTGAAGGAAATATGCCCTAGAGGCAATAATAAAGTTGTTATTTATATTTCCTTATATCATGATAAATGTTTATTATTCATGCTAGAATTTTATTAACCGGAAACTTGATACATGTCTGGATACATAGACAAAACACAGTGTCCCTAGTAAGCCTCTACTAGACTACCTCGTTAATCAAAGATGGTTAAGTTTCCTAGCCACAGACATGTGTTGTCATTTGATGAACGAGATCACATCATTAGGAGAATGATGTGATGGACAAGATTCATCCGTTAGCTTAGCATGTTGATCATTAAGTTTTATTGCTATTGCTCTCTTCATGTAAAATACATATTCCTTCGACTATGAGATTGCAACTCCTGAATACCGGAGGAGTACCTTGTGTGCTATCAAATGTCACAACATAACTGGGTGATTATAAAGATGCTCTACAGGTATCTCCGAAGGTGTTTGTTGGGTTGGCATAGATCGAGATTAGGATTTGTTACTCCGAGTATCGGAGAGGTATCTTTGTGCCCTCTCGGTAATGGACATCATGATAAGCGTTGCAAGAAATGTGACTAATGAGTTAGTTGCAGGATGATGCATTACTGAACGAGTAAAGAGACTTGCCGGTAACGAGATTGAACTAGGTATGAAGATACCGATGATACGTCTCCATCGTATCTACTTTTACAAACACTTTTGCCCTTGTTTTGGACTCTAACTTGATTGATTTGAATGGAACTAACCCGGATTGACGCTGTTTTCAACAGAATCGCCATGGTGTTATTTTTGTGCAGAAATAAAAATTCTCGGAATGACTTGAAAATCATCGGATAATACTTTTGGAATATATAAAAAATACTAGCGAAAGAATCAAGGCCAGGGGGCCCACACCCTGTCCACAAGGGTTGGGGGCGCGCCCCCTGCCTCGTGGGCCCCCTGATGCTCCACCGACCTCAACTCCAACTCTATATATTCACGTTCGGGGAGAAAAAAATCGGAGAGAAGGATTCATAGTGTTTTATGATACGGAGCCGCCGCCAAGCCCTAATCTCTCTCGGGAGGGCCGATCTGGAGTCCGTTCGGGGCTCCGGAGAGGGGAATCCGTCGCCATCGTCATCATCAACCTTCCTCCATCACCAATTTCATGATGCTCACCGCCATGCGTGAGTAATTCCATCGTAGGCCTGTTGGACGGTGATGGGTTGGATGATATTTATCATGTAATCGAGTTAGTTTTGTTAGGGTTTGATCCCTAGTATCCATTATGTTCTGAGATTGATGTTGCTATGACTTTGCTATGCTTAATGCTTGTCACTAGGGCCCGAGTGCCATGATTTCAGATCTGAACCTATTATGTTTTCATGAATATATGTGAGTTCTTGATTCTATCTTGCAAGTCTATAGTCACCTATTATGTGTTATGATCCGTTAACCCCGAAGTGACAATAATCGGGATACTTACCGGTGATGACCATAGTTTGAGGAGTTCATGTATTCACTAAGTGTTAATGCTTTGGTCCGGTACTCTTTTAAAAGGAGGCCTTAATATCTATTAGTTTCCAATAGGACCCCGCTGCCACGGGAGGGTAGGACAAAAGATGTCATGCAAGTTCTTTTCCATAAGCATGTATGACTATATTCGGAATACATGCCTACATTACATTGATGAATTGGAGCTAGTTCTGTGTCACCCTATGTTATAACTGTTGCATGAGGAATCACATCCGACATAATTATCCACCACTGATCCATTGCCTACGAGCTTTTCATATATTGATCTTTGCTTAGTTACTTTTCCGTTGCCACTGTTACAATCACTACAAAACCAACACCGTTACTTTTGCCAACGTTACCGTTACTTTCATATTACTTTGCTACTAAATACTTTGCTGCAGATATTAAGTTTTCCAGGTGTGGTTGAATTGACAACTCAGCTGCTAATACTTGAGAATATTCTTTGGCTCCCCTTGTGTCGAATCAATAAATTTGGGTTGAATACTCTACCCTCGAAAATTGTTGCGATCCCCTATATTTGTGGTTTATCAAGACTATTTTCTGGCACAGTTGTCGGGGAGCATAGCTCTATTCTTTGAGTCACTTGGGATTTATATCTGTTGATCACTATGAAGAATTTGAAAGATAAAAGAACTAAGATTTTTCCCTCAACTACGAGGGGAGGTAAGGAACTGCCATCTAGCTCTGCGCTTGATTCACCTTCTGTTTTGAGGAAACTTGCGACACCTACTCCTGCTATTCATTCTGATATGTCGTATGTTATTGATCATGCCACTTCTACTTTGCATGATACTTATGATGAAACTACTTCTATGCTTGATAATACTATGCCACTGGGTGAATTTTTTGATGAACAACTTGCTAGGGGTAGAGAGAATGAAGTTATTGAAACAGATAATATTGATGAAAGTGATGATGAAGATTCTCCCCCTAGATATGAATTGCCTGTTGTGCCTGAGGGTTATGTTATGGATGAAGAAGCTGCCAGAGACTTTTTAGCTTGCAATGATAGATATGATCTTAAGGAATTATTAGCTAAGCTGAAAGAAAAGTCTTTGAATGCTAGAATGATTTATGACCCTGCTTTTGCTACTTCACTTATCTGTATTTCCGATAAGGATTATGATTTCTCTGTCGATCCTGAGTTAATTACTTTGATTGAATCTGATCCTTTCTATGGCTATGAATCTGAAACTGTTGTGGCACATCTTACTAAATTAAATGACATAGCCACCCTGTTCACCAATGATGAGAAAACTCGCTATTACTTTATCCTTAAGTTATTTCCGTTCTCATTAAAGGGTGATGCTAAAACATGGTTTAATTCTCTTGATCCTGGTTGTGTGCATAGTCCCCAGGATATGATTTATTACTTCTCTGCTAAATGTTTCCCCGCTCATAAGAAACAAGCTGCCTTAAGGGAAATATATAATTTTGTGCAAGTTGAAGAAGAGAGTCTCCCACAAGCTTGGGGGAGGCTTCTCTGATTACTTAATGCTTTGCCTGATCATCCTCTCAAGAAAAATGAAATACTTGATATCTTTTATAATGGACTAACGGATGCTTCCAGAGACCACCTGGATAGTTGTGCTGGTTGTGTTTTCAGGGAAAGAACTGTTGATCAAGCTGAATTGCTATTGAATAATATGTTGAGTAATGAAAATGATTGGACACTTCCTGAACCAACTCCTAAGCCAACTCTGAAGAAAAGGGTATTCTATTTCTCAGTCCTGAAGTTATGCAAGAGGCAAAGAAATCTATGAAAGAAAAAGGTATTAAAGCTGAAGATGTTAAGAATTTACCACCTATTGAAGAAATACATGGTCTTGATAACCCGACACAGGTAGTAAAGGTAAATTCTCTCTACTGAATTTATGAAAGGGATATTCCTCGTAATAAGTCTGCTAGCCAATGCTTAGATGAGTTTGATAATTTTATTGTTAAATAAGAAAACTTCAATGCTTATGTTGGTAGACAATTGAAACGTAATGCTTATATGATTGAACACTTGAGTGATTATATGTCTAGAGTTAAAGGTGAACTTAAACTTATTAGTAAACATGCTTCTATGGTTACCACTCAAGTAGAACAAGTCCTTAAAGCTCAGAATGATTTTCTCAATAAATTAAATAATAAGAAAAATGATAATGCTATTAGAGTTGTGACTAGAGGGGGTAAAATGACTCAGGAATCTTTGTATCCTAAGGGCCACCCTAAGAGAATTGAGCAAGATTCTCAGAGAACTAATGTTGATGCACCTAGTTCTTCTAAGAAGAAGAAAAAGAAAAATGATAGGACTTTGCATGCTTCTAGTGAACCTGTTGTAGACATACCTGAGAATCCCAATGATATTTCTATTTCCGATTCTGAAACACAATCTAGCGATGAACATGAACCTAGTGATAATGTTAATAATGATGTTCTGATTGATTCTCAACCTAGCAATAACAATGATGTAGAGATTGAACCTGCTGTTGATCTTGGTAACCCACAATCAAAGAATCAACGTTATGATAAGAGAAACTTCATTGCTAGGAAGCATGGTAAAGAAAGAGAACCATGGGTTCAGAAACCCATGCCTTTTCCTCCTAAACCATCCAAGAAAAAGGATGATGAGGATTTCGAGCGCTTTGCTGAAATGATTAGACCTATCTTTTTGCGTATGCGTTTGACTGATATGCTTAAAATGAGTCCTTATGCTAAGTATATGAAAGATATTGTTACAAATAAAAGAAAGATACCGGAAGCTGAAATTTCCACCATGCTTGCTAATTACACTTTTAAAGGTGGAATACCAAAGAAACTAGGAGAATCAGGAGTACCAACTATACCATGCTCCATTAAGAGAAACTATGTTAAAACTGCTTTATGTGATCTCGGAGCCGGTGCTAGTGTTACGTCTCTCTCTTTATATCGTAGACTCGAGTTGAATAAGTTGACACATACTGAAATATCTTTGAAAATGGCTGATAAATCAACTGCTATACCTGACGGTATTTGTGAGGATGTGCCTGTTGTGGTTGCAAACGTTACTATTTTAACGGACTTTGTTATTCTTGATATTCCTGAGGATGATAGTATGTCTATTATTCTTGGTAGACCCTTTCTGAATACTGTAGGGGCTGTTATTGATTGCAACAAAGGCAATGTCACTTTTCATGTTAATGGTAATGAGCATACGGTACACTTTCCGAGGAAACAACCTCAAGTCCATAGTATCAATTCTATTGGAAAAATTTCAACAATTATTATTGGAGGTTTTGAATTTCCTATTCCTAATGTCAAGAAGAAATATGATATTCTTATTGTTGGGGATGTGCATATCCCCGTTGAGGTAACCTAGTGTTATTCGAAAATTCTCCGGTTTCATGCGATTCCGAATGAGTTTGTTAACAATACTTGATCAACCTTGTTAGTGGATTCCTTTTGATGAGTATGAGATGGATGAAGTTAGAAAGCACAACTCTCTGTAACCTCTTTTTACTTTCTGTTATCCAGATTAAATAAAGCAAAATAGTATTTTATGTCTTTTTTCTGAATTATCCTTGCAATAAAAAATACCCCGAAAATAAAAGTTCTCCAAATGTCCCGAAAATGAAATATGATTTTTTTTCCTAGAATATGTAAGAATTATTCGCACTGAGAACACACCACGGGGCCCACCATGTGCCCACGAGGGTGGAGGGTGCGCCCACCCCCTCGGCGCGCCCCCTGTGTAATGCCCGGGTAATTAAGCTATAGTATTCCCATGCTAATGGTGCCATGTCACCACGGTTACTGTTGTTAACCTTACGTTGATTCGAAACCGTTTCAAAATTCAAATTCAAATTAATGTCAACAATAAAAGTTTTCAAAAGTTAAAACAAAAATGTTCGGGAGATGCCATATTTTGCATATGTAAATATGGTGTAATAACCACATTTTTATAAAATGCCTAAATAATTTAAAATAATTTAAAACAAAAAATATATAAATAAAAGAAAAGAAAACAAATAAAAAAATAAAAACTAAAGAACCCCCCGGGGGCTCCGGCCCAGCAGGCCACCGGCCCAAATGGGCCACGACCCACCAGGCTGGCCCATCTCCTCTCCATAACCCCCTCCCCACTCCACCGTCACCCACCGACACCCTACTCTCCCCCACTCGTGCCCCCACTCTCCCCCTTCCCCCGATCCAGATCGGATCGGGGCACGACCCCGCCGTCTCGACACCACCCGCCGTCGCCGCCGCCCGGAGCTCCACGGGCTTCGTCGGAGCTTCCCCGCCGGACCGCCTCCTCCCCTGCGCCGGCCGTCCCCGTCAACCTCCCCGACACCCGCTCCCCGAACCCCTACCCCCTGCCGTGAGCCGCCGCCCTCTCCCTCCCCTCTACCTTCCTCAGTGCGCCACCGCGTGCACGCGCGCCCGTGCTCGGTTGCGCATGCCCGCGCCTCGCCCGCGTCCCTGCCGCACCTGCCGAGCCGCGCCGCTATCGCCCCGCCTCCCGCCTCTGCTCCCCGCAGCCGTCGCACGCCCACCGCTGCCCATTGCGTGCGCTCGCCGCTGCCCGTCGCCGCATGCCGTTCCCCACGCCCTGCACCGCTGCTGCGCCCGCGCTCGCCGCTGCCCGCTGCCGCATGCCTCCTCTTCTCACCGCCTGCAACGGCCTCGTCCTGCATCCGCAGTGCAGCGCCATCCGATGCCGCCAGCGCTCGCGCCCTCGCCCCCCCTCGCGTCCGCTCCACTTTGGCCGCCGCACTGCGCCTCCCCGGCATGTGCCTGCTGCTGCCGGAACACCCTCCCCCACATGCCGAAGCCCCTGGCCGCGCCCTGCCTCCCCCGACCACGCCCGGCCGCGTGCTACTGCGCCCGTGTCTTCCCTAGCCGCGCACCGCTCCAGCTCCGCCACTCGCCGCCCCGCTCCGACCTCCCTCGTCGTACTCCGCCTCCCCATGTTGGTCGCTGGCCGCTCGCCATTGCCCGCATCGCCGCGCCGGTGCGCCCGTGCGGCGCCCATGCCCCTGTGCCCACGCCCGTAAACCCATCGCCCGCATGCCCGCTAGCCCCCCTGGGCCAATGACATGGGGCCCCACGCCCCTGAGAACGGTTTAAAAAAAGAATTTAAAAATATAATAAATAAATAAAAAACAATCAATTAATTAATTTATTAAGTAATTAACTTAATTAATTAGGTTTAAATCAACTAATTAAGATTAATTAACCTAATAACTAGTTAACCTAATTAACTACTATTAATTAGTCAAACAGTCATTGACAGGTGGGACCCACCTGTCAGGTTGACCAGGTCCATGGTCAACTGCTGACGTCACGATGATGTCAGCAAACACTATTCTGGATAATGTTGAATTAAATTAATTAAATAAATGCTAAAATTAATTTAAATCTTTTAAAATTAATATAAAATAAACCGTAGCTCGGATGGAAAAACTTTGTACATGAAAGTTGCTCAAAGCGACGAGACGAATCCGGATACGCAGCCCGTTCATCCACCACACATCCCTAGCATAGCGAACACGCAACTTTCCCCCTCCGGTTCATTTGTCCGGAAACGCAAAACACCGGGGATGTTTTCCCGGATGTTTCCCTCCTTCACCGGTATCACCTCATACCGCGTTAGGGCACACCTGCACCGCTACTTGTCATGTCATGCATCGTTATGCATCTGTTTGCATTGTATTCATTGTTTCTTCCTCCTCTTCTCTCTGGTAGACTACGAGGCTGACGCTGCTGCTGGTGCCCCAATCGACTACACTGTTGACGACCCCTCTTTCTTGCCAGAGCAACCAGGCAAGCCCCCCCTTTGATCACCAGATATCGCCTACTCTTCTCTCTACTGCTTGCATTATAGTAGTGTAGCATGTTACTGCTTTCTGTTAATCCTATTCTGATGCTTAGCCTGTCATTGTTGCTACAACTGTTGATACCTTACCTGCAATCTTAAATGCTTAGTATAGGATGCTAAATTACCATCAGTGGCCTTACATTCTTGTCAGTCTGCCATGCTATACTATCGGGCCATGATCACGTCGGGTGTTGATCACGGGTATATACTATACATACATACTATACATGTTGTGACTAAAGTCGGTCGACTCGTTGAGTACCCGCAAGTGATTCCGATGTTGGGGGCTGAAGGGGCAGGTGGTTCCACCCAGGTAGTGGTGGGCCTGGGTTCCCGACGGCCCCCAACTGTTGCTTTGTGGCAGAGCGACAGGGCAGGTTGAGACCACCTAGGAGAGAGGTGGGCCTGGCCCTGGTCGGCGTCCGCGGTTATGTCAAAATAACACGCTTAACGAGATCTTGGTATTTGATCTGAGTCTGGCCACTGGCCTATACGCACTAACCAACTACACGGGAACAGTTATGGGCACTCGACGTCATGGTATCAGCCAAAGCCTTCGTGACATCAGCGACTGAGCGGCGCGCGCCGGGTTGGACCGCGTAACGCAACTTCCTTTGTAATGGAGGTTGCTAGGTCTGCTCTCCGGCCGCCCACGCAACGTGTAGGTGTGCAATGGGCGATGGGCCCAGACCCCTGCGCCAGAGGATTTAGACCGGCGTGCTGACCTCTCTGTTGTGCCTAGGTAGGGCTGCGACGTGTTGATCTTCCGAGGCTGGGCATGACCCAGAAAAGTGTGTCCCGGCAAACGGGATCGAGCGTGTTGGGAAATTTTGTGCACCCATGTAGGGAAGTTAATCTATTCGAATAGCCGTGACCTTCGGTAATAGGACGACTTGGAGTTGTACCTTGACCTTATGACAACTAAAACCGGGTACTTAATAAAACACACCCTTCCAAGTGCCAGATATAATCGGTGATCGCTCTCTCACAGGGCGACGAGGGGAGGATCACCGGGTAGGATTATGCTATGCGATGATACTTGGTGAACTTACCATCTACTCTCTTCTACATGCTGCAAGATGGAGGTTGCCAGAAGCATAGTCTTCGATAGGACTAGCTATCCCCCTCTTATTCTGGCATTCTGCAGTTCAGTCCACATATGCTACCCATTTTTCATTTGATACCAATGCATACATATGTAGTGTAGTTCCTTGCTTGCGAGTACTTTGGATGAGTAGTCACGGTTGCTTTGCTCCCCCTTTTCCCCCTTTCTACACCCGATTGCTGCGACCGGACGATAGAGCACAAGAGCTAGACGCCACTGTCGACAACGACTCCTACTACACTGGAGGTGCCTACTACTACGTGCAGGCCGCTAACGATGACCAAGAGTAGCTTAGGAGGATCCCAGGCAGGAGGCCTGCGCCTCTTTCGATATGTATCCCCGTTTGTGCTAGCCTTCTTAAGGCAAACTTGTTTAACTTATGTCTGTACTCAGATATTGTTGCTTCCGCTGACTCGTCTATGATCAAGCTCTTATATTCGAGCCCTCGAGGCCCATGGCTTGTAATACGATGCTTGTGTGACTTATTTTATTTGTACAGTTGTGTTGTGATATCTTCCCGTGAGTCCCTGATCTTGATCGTACATGTTTTTGTGTATGATTAGTGTACGATTGAATCGGGGGCATCACAAGTTGGTATCAGAGCTGACTGCATGTAGGAATCCCCCTTCCACACTCCTTGGCCGAAGTCGAGTCTAGACATTACAAAACTTTTTACTAACATGGTTGCGTGTCTTAGGGGCCCACATTGCCATTTGGGTGGTATTAGGATCTTTTAATCCTCGACCCTTACTCTGGGACTCTAAACTCTCTTCTACTCGGGTTAAACGAATTTACTAACTCTAACATTAGGATCCCGTGACCACGTTCACCCCAAAGTTGGATAAGCCCTAGTTATTCCTTTGTGTAGTATATTGAACATTATCCACACTGTCATTTGACTCCTATGAAACATCTTTGTTTTCAGATGGAACCTGCGAGACAGGTTGTGCGCCACACGACGACCATTGGTGCCTCAGGATCACCTGCTGTGTTGGTTGAGATGATGACCTATCTGGGTTATCGCTGGCACCCTGAGTACACCATCTATGAGGAGTACCAGGACTTTAACCAGGAGCAGTACCGTGCCATCGTCCACCTCTACTCCCAGGAGTATGACTGCACTACCGTGCTGCACACTGCTCATGGTGTTGGACTGACTATCGACATGGCGGTCCACGATGCTGCTTATGCTGCTCTAACACATCTTCATGGAGAGTATCGGGAGTTGGACACCTCCCCTTTCAGGCACATTGCTATCGCATCCGATGTTGGTGCGGAGGGATACTACACTGCTACCTACTCCACTGTCACCCGAGAGCCCTTCTACCATCAAAACCTGGTTCTGCATGCTGATGGGCTGGATAGAGCTAACCGAGCTCTTCACCACGAGCTGTACACCACCCATCAGCACCTGTACCATACTCTAACGCTGTTGCACCCCTCTGTCCGATATAGTGATCTGTCACGTTCTGTGATCTACCCTGCCAGGACTGTGATGCCCCAGGGCATCGGCTGGCTAGATGTGGGAGGCTACTCTTCCGCACTTGGTCCTCTTTTGCCACCTGCGCGTCGGGTTCCGCACCAGAGTATCCGCGGACCCGAGGCTACTCACATGGAGGACTTCCTGTCGCGTCACTACCAGCTGTCAGGCTACACCTACCTCCACAGTTCCTCCTGGGACTGATGTAGGCTTGCTTGTTAGTGTTGGATGCATTCACCGCGAGCCTGCGTGCCGCCTATGATGTTCTTAGCCTATGTACTGAACTCTATGTACTGAACTCTATGCATGATCTCTTTTGTAAGATATGCCAACTACTATGTAGTATCTATCGTGTTCCTTTCATTATGCATGTTTCATCAGGAATGATTCTTGTCCTTGCCATTTCTCAATGTTGAACTACCCCTGTTATATATTAGCAGGATGGTTAGACCAGGTGGTCGTGGTGGCCATGCCCCACCACTACCTGAGTACATGGCTGGTACGATCCAACAGTTCGAGCTGAACCGCCAATTAATGGAGAATATGATGGCTCAGTTTCCTCGTCCCAATATGAACCAGCAGCCAGCCCAAGTGTCTCTGCAGGATTTCATGCGCCTCAACCCAACTGTGTATCACAGCTCAACTCAGCCTCTGGATGCTGATGACTGGCTTCATGACATCACCTATGAGATGGAGTCTGCTGATGTAGCCCCTGCCAGCTATGTCACCTTTGCTTCCTTCTTCCTGAAAGGACCCGCTGCTCAATGGTGGGACAGCCATAGGTGTACTCTGCCGATTGGAACAATCATCACCTGGCCATACTTCCAAGCTGCTTTCTGTGCCTGCTTCATTCCTCAGGGAGTCATGGACCGGAAGAAGCGCGAGTTCCACAACCTCAACCAAGGCAACAAAACCGTGGAAGCTTATCAGCGGGAGTTTCTGGATTTATCCCGCTATGCTGAAGAAGACATTGCAACTGATGCACGCAGACAGGAGAAGTTCCGTGATGGCCTTCAAGCTGACATCAAGCTCACACTTCTAGTGCATGACTTTGCTGATTTCGCCACCTTGGTGAACAAGGCCATCAATGTCGAAACTGGTCTGCAGGAACACTAGAGCTCTCACAGGTGCAACCGTGACACGGGCTCATCTTCGGGCCCGTCCTCGCAGAAGCATAGGATATTGATTCCCAACAGCATGTACCAGCCAACTGCACCTGCTCCAAGACAGTCCTATGTTGCACCGCGTCTGCCTCCCCCACTAACTAGGCAGCCGAGACTTCCAGCTCCACCACCCCAAGCTCCTGTTCCCACTCCCGATAATGGTCTGTGCTACAAGTGTGGCCAACCAGGTCACCTCGCCAGGAATTGCGTTCAGAACCAGAATCAACTGGCCCTTCTTGCAGCTGGCCGTGGAAGCAACCGGCTTCGCAACAACAATGCCAGGTCTTATGGTCGTGTTCATGCCAACCACGTTTATCTGTCTGAAGTTCTAGACCAGCCTGCTACTGTGATGGGTACGCTCATAAATTTAGTACCAGCATCTGTTTTATTTGATACAGGTGCATCGCATTCATTCATGTCAGAAGATTTTGCATGCTTGCACGACATTAAATGTGAGGACATGAACACTTCGCTATTAGTACACACTCCCGCGGGCCAATGTCGGACCTCCATGATTTGCAACGACGTCCCCGTTGAAATCGAAGGACTGGAATTCCTTGTCTCTCCCATCGTACTGAAGTCCTATAGCATTGATCTCATTCTGGGAATGGATTGGTTGAAAGCGCATATGCTTCTATAGTTTGTGCCACTAAGACCGTCCATCTCACTACAAAAAAATACACTTTCGTGATGATACGTGTTTGTCACAGTAGGTCGCGTTTTCTGTCATGCATGTACATCCATGACAAATTTATGACAGAATCAAGATAGTCATACCTGTGCTGTCGTAGAAGTGTTCCATGACATTGCCAAAATTATCATCATGAAAGTGTCCACTTCCATGACGATAAATCGCGCGTCACAGAAGTGCTTTTGTCAAGGGTGACCGACACGTGGCATCCACCGTAACGGAACGCCGTTAAGCTATCGGGTCGGATTTTGGATCCGATAACCCGTTAACAGCCACGACCAATGCCGATTTTCCACGTGTAAAATTCTCATTGCCTGATAGATCCATGCGTCAGCTCCGCGTTGGCATAGGTGTCACTCATCCAACGGTCAAGATGGGCCTATGATATGTTGACACGTGGACCGGCCCAAAAGTGGCCCACAAAGATTAAATGGGCCGGCCCAACCGAAGGCCCATAAGATTTAGCGGACCATAATGGGCCGGCCCAGCTAAAGGCCCACAAACTTTAGCAGACCATAATGGGCCGACCCAGCTAAAGGCCCACACGATTTTGCAGACCATAATGGGCCGGCCCAGCTAAAGGCCCACAAGATTTTGCGGACCACAATGGGCTGGCCCAGCTAAAGGCCGACTAGATTCTACCGACCATAATGGGCCGGCCCAGCTAAAGGCCCAATGAGGGAGTCCTAGATTAGGGGGTCTCCGGACAGCCGGATTGTATCCTTCGCCCGGACTGCTGGACTATGAAGATACAAGATTGAGGACTTTGTCTCGTGTCCGATGGGACTCTACTTGGCGTGGAAGGCAAGCTAGGCAATACAGACTCCTTTGTAACCGACCTTGTGTAACCCTAGCCCCCTCCGGTGTCTATATAAACCGGAGGGTTTTAGTCCGTAGGACCACATGCAATCATACCATAGGCTAGCTTATATGGTTTAGCCTCTCTGATCTCATGGTAGATCTACTCTTGTACTACCCATATCATCAATATTAATTAAGCAGGACGTAGGGTTTTACCTCCATCAAGAGGGCCCGAACCTGGGTAAAACATCATGTTCCCTGCCTCCTGTTACCATCCGCCTTAGACGCATAGTTCGGGACCCCCTACCCGAGATCCACCGGTTTTGACACCGACATTGGTGCTTTCATTGAGAGTTCCTCTGTGCCGTCGCCAGAAGGAAGGATGTCTCGTCTCGTCTTTAAGACGGTACTACTTTCGGGGGAGCTTTGGCTGTCGGCCAAACTCTCCGGCTAGGCGGTTTCATCATGACCGCCTGTTCGGCACCCGCGCCGACGATGACTTCTCGGGTCATCGAAAACAGCCTCCATGTCAGATCGGCACTCGCCGAACAGATGGATCCAATGGAGCTCGCCTCCTTAAATGAGCTCTTGGATCGCATCGCTGCCTTGGGAGTTGCTACGGACTATGATCAGATTGGGCTTAAACCCGATCAAAGGGAGATTAACTCTCCACCGGTCACCCATCATATTGCAGTGGTGGAGGAACAATGCGGCGACCTTTCCTCTATCTTAAAGACCAACTATGTCCGGATTCCTGAGCTCTCCGAGCCGGACGCCCGTTCGCGGGTAGACAACATCCAATCCCTGAACTTAGAGTCAGGCAGCGGACCAGGATTATCAGGTAGCACCACGGAACCGGAACTTCCAAAATTGGAAACCCCTCGGCCCCTGGATCCCAGATCGGGTAAGGGTTCGGATTCAATTCCACCCACCCACCCAAACATAAGCGATCTTTCCCACATCAGGCAAGAGCCCCAGGAAACAGTACATCACTATTGGGCCAGATTCCTCCTTGCGATAAACAAGGTTAAGGACTGTCGCGAGGAAGACGCAATCCTATTTTTCTGCAATAATTGCACGGACAAGGGAATCCTTAACGCCATAAATCGCCGTGAGATAACATGCTTCGCTGACTTGGCGTCCATAGTACGAAAGTACTGTGCGATGGAAAGTGCCTGGAAAACCGAAACAAACTTTTGGGATAATCCGGCCCTGAATACAAACCCAGTCCGAAATAAAAGGGTGCATTATCACAATACACCCGGGTTAATTACCAAAAAGCAAAAACCCTCTACAGGGCATGGAACCGTACTGGAGGGATGGCTCAACAGACCCTGGAAAATTCACGGTACAGCAGATACAATACCAACGCACAGCCTTAGAGCATGTTGGATACTCTGGCAGGTGGCCAAAAGTGGTGAGGATCTTCTTATACCAAATACCACAGAGCACCATCCCATGGATAACAATACGGTGTTAACAGTTTTTGAGACCTTCGCGTCAAATAATAGGCGCAAGCGAACACTCCGAAGCATGGCCGAAATCTGCCACATAGCGGCAGTAAATCCATGGAGTGACACGGCTATTACCTTCAATGCCAGTGACGAACCTAAATTCCGAACAGCCCGAGCACCAGCCGCACTGGTCCTCAGTCCTATCGTGGACGGCTTTCGACTCACCGAAGTACTCATGGACGGCGGCAGCGGATTAAACCTCATCTATGAGGAAACTCTTCAAAAGATGGAAATAGAGTGGAGCCGCATTGAGCAAAGTAGCACAACCTTTAGAGGAATCATACCCAGTCGGGAAGCACACTGTGCTGGGAAAATCACACTAGATGTGGTATTCGGCACGCCGAATAATTATAGGTCCGAAGAAATCACATCCAAGTGGCCCCATTCAGCAGTGGTTATCACGCTCTTTTAGGACGGGAGGCGTTCACAATCTTCCAAGCCGTTCCCCATTACGGGTAGATGAAGCTCAAAATGCCCGGGCCCAACGGAATCATCACTCTCGCTAGTGATCCGGACATAGCACTCCACGCCGAAAACAAAACAGCCGCACTGGCCCTCGAGGCATTATCCGAAGCCCTCTCGGCCGAGGAATTAACCATGCTACGCTCTACAGTGGACAGGGACGACATGATACTCGACAAGAGATCCAAGTCCACCTCTTTTAAACTAGCGGATGAAATAGTCAAATTCCAAGTCCACCCAACGGACCCTACAAAAACAGCCTCCATCGGGGCACAGTTAAACCCCGTTGTGGACGCCGCACTACGAGAGTTCCTGCGCGAGAACTGGGACATATTCGCCTGGCATCCCTCAGACATGCCAGGAATCCCACGCAGGCTGGCCGAGCATAGCCTCAATATCCTAAAGGGATTTAAGCCGGTCAAGAAAGCTCTCCGGCGTTTCTCCAAACCTAAGAGATAGGCCATGGGAGAGGAACTAGCCAAGTTATTGCAGGCCAGATTCATCAGAGAAATAAAACACCCGGACTGGCTAGCAAACCTGGTGATGGTACCAAAGAAGGACAAATCATGGCGCCTTTGTGTCGATTTCAAAGACCTCAATAAAGCTTGCCCAAAGGATCCCTTCCCCCTCCCACGCATCGATCAAATCATTGATGCTACTGCAGGACACGAGTCATTGTGTTTCCTCGACGCATACTCCGGTTACACCAAATCAAGATGGCGGAGTCCGACCAAGCCGCAACGGCATTCATCACACCATACGGTCCCTTCTGTTTTAACACAATGCCTTTTGGGCTCAAAAACACCGGCGCAACATATCAGCGCATGATTCAGACATGTCTGGAGCAACAAATCGGCAAAACAGTAGATGCATACGTAGACGATGTGGTCGTCAAAACTCCGAACATACGACATCAAGCTCAATCCGGAAAAATGCGTTTTTGGCATACCAGCCGGAAAGCTCCTGGGTTTCATTGTCTCCAGTAGAGGTATTGAGGCTAATCCGGCCAAAATCCAAGCTTTGTCACAGTTGGCTACCCCAACAGACCTCAAGCAAATCCAGAAGTTAACTGGATGCGTGGCGGCTCTAAGCCGCTTTATCTCCCGCTTAGGAGAAAAGGCTTTACCCCTTTATAGCCTCCTTCGGTGCACCGAACACTTCGAGTGGACGGCCGCGGGCACAGCCGGACTAGAAGAAATAAAGGCCATTTTGGCAACCAACCCAATCCTGGCCGCGCCAAACATCGGCGAACCAATGCTGCTGTACATAGCGGCAACTCATCAAGTTGTCAGCGCAGTGCTCATTGTCGAATGAGAAGCAGACGGACACAAATTCCCTCTTCAAAAGACGGTATACTATGTATCCACTGTCCTCACTCCATGCAAATCACGGTACCCACATTATCAACAGATAGCCTATGCGGTATTCATGGCATCCCGGAAGCTGCGACACTACTTTCAAGAGTGTTCGATTACAGTAGCCTAGGAAGTGCCACTTAATGATATTATAAACAAACACGACGCTACGGGCCGGATTGCCAAATGGGCCATTGAGCTCCTCCCGTTCGACATAACATACAAACCTCGACGAGCCATCAAGTCGCAAGTATTGGCCGACTTCGTCGCCGAATGGACGGAGGCCGAACTCCCTAAAGAGTACGGCGCATACTCCAATTGGATCATGCACTTTGACGGTTCTAAAATGCTGGCTGGTCTAGGGGCTGGCGTCGTCCTGACATCCCGACCGGAGATACTGTTCAGTACGTACTGCAAATAGTGTATACATTCTCCAACAATGCAGCTGAATACGAAGCTCTGTTGCATGGTCTTCGGATGGCAGTCTCCATGGGCATTCAACGCTTGGAGGTGCGTGGGGATTCAAACCTCACAATATCCCAAATAAATGGAGATTTTGACGCCAAGGATCCGAAAATGGCGGCCTATCGAAACGCCATCCTTAAAATGTCAGCTCGGTTCGAGGGGCTCGAATTTCATCATGTGGCTCGGGAAAACAATCAGGCGGTGGATATCCTCACCCGCATCGGCGCAAAACGCGATGCAGTCCCCCTCCAAACATATTTTTGGAAAGGCTGTTTAAACCATCCGTAGTATGGGAAAGGGACACCGGTAACAACAGTCCGAACCCGGCCAAAATACCCGATACCGAACTCTCTGACACAATCGGAGGCCCCGCTACCGAAATAACACCTTCAGCCCACGAAATAATGGCCATTATTGCCCCATGGACTGAACCATTCCTGTCCTACCTAACTAGACATGAACTTCCGGAGGACCAAAATGAGGCACGCTGCATAGTGGGGCGGTCCAAGGCCTACAGGGTCCATGAGGGAGAGTTGTACAAAAAAAGTACTACCGGAGTCCTTCAAAGGTGCATCTCCGAAGTGGAAGGGCGGAATCTTTTGGCAGAAATTCACACCAGACTCGGCGGTCATCACGCCGCAGCCCGAGCTCTTGTAAGCAAGGTCTTCCGTACATGATTCTATTGGCCAACGGCCTGGGCAGATGCACATGACTTGGTCCAACGTTGCGCCGGTTGCCAGCTCTTTGCAAATCAAAGCCACATGCCGCCCACCGCCCTCCAAACAATCCCCATTACATGGACCTTTGCGGTCTAGGGGCTTGACATGGTTGGACCCCTTAAAGGGGGAACCCACAAGAAAAAATACTTATTGGTCATGGTGGATAAATTCACCAAATGGATATAGGCCAAACCTGTTAAAACAGTCGAATCCGGACCGGTGATAGACTTCATATCCAGGGTTGTACACCATTATGGCGTCCCCCACAGCATCATCACTGATAATGGCACAAACTTCACGATCGACGAGGTAAAACTCTGGTGCAGCAAAATGGGCATCAAGCTCGATTATGCTTCAGTCTATCACCCACAAACCAACGGTCAAGTAGAGCGAGCAAACGGTCTTATAATGAGCGGCATTAAACCCAGATTAGTGCGCTCCTTAACGGAGTCTAACACGCACTGGGTAGAGGAGCTCGACTCCATACTATAGGGGCTGCGGACCACGCCGAATCGTAGTACTGGATATACACCCTTCTTTATGGTGTACGACGCAGAGGCAGTCTTGCCGTGTGACATAATTCATGACTCACCTCGAGTGCGCATGTACGAAGAAAGAGAAGCCGAGCTCGATCGGCAAGATAGTCTGGACACCCTGGAAGAGGAGCGCGACGTAGCCAAAGCCCGTTCCGCATTTTATCAGCAATAGGCTCGTAGATACCAAAGCAGAGAAGTATGGGCCAAAACTTATAACATTGGCGAACTAGTTCCATGCCTACCAGATACGAAAAAGAACAAGCTCGAGCCCAAATGGGAAGGTCCTTTCATTATTGACCAAGTTCTGACCGGTGGAGCGTACCGACTGCGGGATGCATCGACTAGTCGACTCGAGCCGAACCCATGGAACACGGCCAGGCTCCGAAGATTCTACGCCTAGCACCGGACTCTATGTTAGTCCCATCCCTTTGTCCATTTTCTGCATATACATCATCTGTCTTGTTTCTCTTTCTTTCCTTCTTTTATTATTTCTCTAGGCCTTCAAGGGTCACCTTGTGCCTCGCTTGTACATTACAGATGCGCTAGCCGCACTCTTCATACCCGAGGGCTTCTTTCACAGAAGCTTAAATTACTTATCTGGGCCTCATGCCCAACACATGTGTTATACTTCCGCATGTACCTTTTTTCACCATTATATGCATCGATATGACTTAAGTTTTGGCCAAGATGGGTTGCCTGGCTCTTGTATTTATGCCCTACGTTCCCGTTAATTCGGCTAGGGCATAAGGGGAGCACCTCTGCGATTGTTACTGCCGGGTCAGCTGGATGTGTACCTCAGACCGGGTGTAGCCGAAAGCTAGCGTTCTTAAGGGAATATTTGGTCGGTGAACAAAAGATGATTTTTATTTATTGTCCATATCTTCCCCCAGATGTTTTTTCTGCGTTTCCTATCCCAGTCTGAACATGCACTTTAGGGCATGCTTACCCAGGGAAAGGAACCCTTAACGGAACTATTCTCCCTGGAAGATGATTCTTACTACCCATGTAATATAACATAACTAGTTGGGCACTTGTCTGATAAAGAACTAATGACCCCTACGCCTGGTCTCCACGCATACCCCGGTTTTATATAATTGAGTGGGTATTCGGATTCACTCCCGACCATTGGGCCCGGAGGTTGAAGCGAAAAGGTCCGCAACGACAAATGATCTACAATCCGGCTAGACGGCATTATACATGTCACTTTAATTACATAGTCATGCAGACTGACTAAACTCCTCCTCTATACCATCCAACAGGCGGTCTAGCTTACAATCCTGTTGGGAATACTTTGCTGCTAATTCTACTTGCCCATAAACTAAGCTAACGGGGATCTCTTTTCCGTCAGGCCCCACAGGTCCGACCTCGGCCATGTGATTTGGGTCTGCCTTGGTATACCGCGTCTTCACCTTGGCCCAGGCTTCTCTGGCACCCTGTCGGCAGGCTGATATCTTCCAAAATCAGAAGCGCCGCCGTGCTCCCTTCAGCTTCTCCGCAAGCTCTGCAACGCCTTCTTGCAGGGAGACGGACGGCCACAAGGCCTGGGCAACACCCTGCATCACCTGACGAACTTGTTCGTGCAGATGTGACAGCTCGGACAGAAGATCACCCGTAGACCCGGGCATTTCCTCCGCGGGACGACCCGTCAGCATACCTACAGACATAACGCTGTTAGTCGACTTCTTCGCCGAACTCCTTTAACAGGATTCGTTCAAGCACTTACTGAAAATGTCGCGCCAAAGCCGCTTATTCTCCTTCTCGGAGTCTGCAAGCTGGCCCCGAACGTATTTTAGTTCAATGCTCAGCTTAACATTGGCATCTTGGAGATTATTTTTCTCCCGCCTAATCTTAGTCAGCACGCGTTTGCCAGCTTCTAGCTGTCGTATAACATGCTGGTCCTCCGGATTCTCCCCGGATTCATCTGCAACATCTGTTGTTAGAACTGCAGCTATGTCGCACACTATATGGTAACCATCACTCTTTAAAATAAATGTTACAAGTGGGAGGCTTTTTCTGTTCCTGCAATGCGGCAAGAGCGGCTCGCAGTTGGACCTTGCATTCCTCCAGCTCCTGGGACAGCCTAGTATTCTTCTCTGTAAGGACCTGCACATTAAAGATGATCCTTAAATCAGTTCTGCTAACTGTTTCAAGTCTCAGGGGCTACTGATACATATAAATCGCCAGATTTACTCACCCGTACATCCTTTACATACTGATCCGTGGCTGTGGCTAGACCATCTTGAGCAGCACGGAGGTACGCCTCTCCAGAATTAAAGGCGTCGAACGCCTCTGGTGAGAAACAAGCATCGCGGAGTACGGCCCGACGGCGCCTATGATTCATGGCGCTTTCCACTTCTGAGTTTGTAGCGGATAATCTATCCGCATCCTCTGTAGGGGGATTATCCGGCGCCTGCCCCATATCGGCTTCCGCCTCCATGTCCGGTCCTGGCGCCCGACTGGTGGAAGCTTCATTGGTAGCACCGCCGGACATATTCTGGTGAGCGTTTTTTCTGTTAAAGAAACGCGGGCGTCATTACATTTTGAGAAAGACGACAACCACGGAGCGGGGTTTTCCCTATACCTTTGCGCCGGCGTCTCCATCCTGACCGCCTTCCTTTTTGGCCTACCCGGCCGCGGTGCCTCTTGTTGGCGAGTTGCTGCGGGTTCGGCTGGGCGTCCCGAATGCCTTCCCTGTAAAAGATGCCATGTGTATATGGTGGGTGAAGTGCCTAAAAGGGGATCCTAGTTTTGTAGTTGGGACTTTTTGATTTTTCTTACCTGCGATGCAGGGAGCAGTCTGGGATAGTCGGCCGTAATGGCCACCAGGGCATCGTCGCAGCTTAACTGATAGAACTGCCGGTCTATCAGTTCCACGGAGATAACCGGATCTTCTTCAAGTCCGGAGTCGAGGGCCCGGTCAGGGTCCTCTGGTTGTGGAGAAGGGCTGCTGACCTCCTTTATGGATTTTTGCAGTTCCTGCTGCAAAGTGGCAAGGTGAATACTTACGACTAAGAATGCGGGAAAAATGGGAGCAGGGAGATATAACTTACCCAGCTTGGAGGATTGTACATGGAGAATCCATCTCGTGGCTTGATGTGGGTGAACTCCTCTTCCTCACCTTTGAACAGTTCAGACAGAATCTTCACTAGAGCGGCAGCATTGTCCGGACCCTTACGCCCGCAGCGGGTGGCGTCATCCGCCCCGTTATAACACCACAAGGGGTGCCCACGATATTGAAGTGGCTGCACTCCCCGCATTATGCAAATCGACATAACTTCAATTATTGTCAATCCTGATCGATCCAGTGCTTTGATCCGGTTCATCAGATAGAGGACTTCTCCGTTGTCTTCTGCTTGGGGGCTCCATGGGCGCCAACTTCGGTGCTTCTTCAGAGGAGCATTGTTGAACTCAGGAAGACCCCGCTGAACAGGGTCCGGAAGGGGGACGTCCTTCATATAAAACCATTCTGAAGGCCAGTCTTCGGACGACTTCTTCGGGGTACCGGACAGGTATCCGGTATTGGCGATGTGCCATATTTCGCCTCCGCCCACTTGATAAAGTGATTCCCTCTGTGTGCGAGGGAAAGGCAGAATAGCCTTTTCCATAGCTCGAAGTGAGCTTCACAGCCCAGGAACAACTCGCTGAGAGCAACATAGCCGGCGATATGTACAATGGAGGCAGGGGTGAGATTGTGTAATTGGAGGCCGTAGAACTCCAGGAGCCCGCGGAGGAACGGATGAATTGGAAATCCGAGTCCCCTTAGTAAATAACGAACAAGGCAGACCCGTTCCCCCATGGAGGGACAAGGAAGGCTCTCCGCTTGCGCCCCGCCATTGTAGGTGGCGCGCCCGGCTCGAACGGGCACCATATACGCTGGAGGAAGAAATCCCTTAGTCTGCAGCTCGACTAATCGACTGTGCGGGACTGAACACCTCTCCCAATCACCGGGCTTAGGGCTACGGGGGCGGGAGGAGGAGCTGCGGAGGTCGGCCATGCTGGAATGGATCTTTCCGAAACACGCTCTGATGAATTCTCGCTGGGGGATGAACTTGTTAGAATCGATGCAAGCTAGAAACCATATGAAAGATGAAACCAATATTACTCTGCCAAATTAAAAGGGTGCCCTAACAAATGTATTTGACCAAATTAGAAGCAATACATGGCAACAGGCTAGAAATAATACGCAATATGTAACGAATAAAGGTGACTCATCGTAAGTGATTGATGCAGGATACAGAAGAGAGGTAGTTTAATGTAAGAACAAGGTTAACACATAGATGTAGTGTGTACCAAAAATAGAAAGGCATGTCATATTCACAGGTATAGTGTGTAAACTAAGCAGATGCAATTTACCCTAATTAGAAGCATTACAAGCTAGACACCGTATGCAACATGCAACCACACATCACACTGCGAAGTTAGAGCAAGCACCTATGATGGTGGTGTAGGGGAAGTGCGGTCTTCAGGTACAGAGCTACGTTCAATATCTTCATTTAGGCTTGCTATTTCTTGAGAATCATGTGGAGAGGATGAAATTGCATTCTTTATAAGAGTATTGCGTCTCATATTAACCCACGCGCGTGGCTGTCTCATCATAAGCGATAGACGCAGGATACACAAGAACAGTAGTTTGATGTAAGAACATGGTGTGATAGGCAGATGTAGTATGTACCAAAAACAGGAAGGCGTGTCATATTCACATGTATAATGTGTAAGCTAAGGAGATGCAATTTAACAAATTAGGAGCATTGCTGAGGGATACACAAGAAAAGTGCCTTATCATAAGATATAGTATGTACCAAAAACAGGAAAGCGTGTCATATTCACATGTATCATGTGTAAGCTAAGCAGATGCAGTTTACACTAATTAGGAGCAATACAAGCTAGACACCATATGCAACATGCAACCAGATATCACACTGCCAAGTTAGAGCAAGCACCTTGGATGGTGGAGTAGGGGAGCGGAGACTTGGACCTTGTAATGCACTATCAGTACAAGGAGAATCGATACAGATGCTCCGTTTACGTTGCTGTAGAGGACCACCATCATCGCCTTCCTTACTCTTTCTTGATTTTGCCTTGTCAAGTCAAACCCACAAGAAAAAGGAATAAAATTTGCTCTTCAGAACTCATTGATGCATGATACTGACGAACACTACTTTCATGTAAGACGAACACTACATATCACATTGCCAAGTAAGAGCAAGCACCTACGATGGTGGTGTGGGGGAATTGCGGTGATCAACTAGAGAGCTACGTTGACTATCTTCATTTAGCCTTGCTGTTTCTTGAGAATCATGTGGGGAGGATGACACTGCACTCTTTAAACGAGTATGGCGTCTCACAGAAACCCACCCGGGTGACTGTCTCATCATAAGTGATTGGCGAGGGATACACAAGAGCATTAGTTTGATGTACGAACATGGTTAATAGACATATGTAGTATGTATCAAAAACAGGAAGGCATGTCATTATCAAAGGTATAATGTGTAAAGTAAGCAGATTCAATTTAACCAAATTGGAAGCAATACAAGCTAGACACCATATGCAACATACAACCACATTTGACAGCGCGAAGTTAAAGCAAGCACCTGGGATGGTTGTGTGTGGCAATTGAGATCATCAACTACAGAGCTAAGTTTACTGTCTCCAACTACTGACACTGCACCCGTTAGAGTGCTGGAATGCTTAGTGCTTATCTTCGAATTACACTGGAGCAACTTCTGTCTTTTCTTTTTTGCATTCATCAACACTACGCCAGAGTCTGAAATTCCCATGCATAAAAAAACAATAGTGTGAGTATGGGTGAAGTGTGTGCACAATTAGTACAGTGTAAAGGTAGCAGATAGCAGGTCGGTGAGAAATAAATGACGGGAGACATATGATAGCTCTACAACATTCATGGCACACTAAATTACTACAGGAATCTATGAAAATAACAGTCGACTAAAAGCAAATAGGTCAGTCCATTTTTTCTGCACCGTCCGATGTACAAAGAACGGGCAGATCGCCTTCATCTACCTCCAGCGAGTCAGTGTTGACGATCTTCCTCGAAATGCCAGCGACCACCGACCCAGTATTCCTCCCCTGCCTGCGCCCTCCCCTTGACCTCACCGCCCCCCCGGCCATCCATTCAAGCCCCGCCGACCTCCAGATCGGGCGTAAGCAGCTCCTGCACCCCACACCCCTATGATAGACACCGATGCGCCGCTTCCCCGGGGAACAGGCGGACTAAGTTCTCCGCGCGCCTAAGCGGGTGATGCTTCTTTTAATTGCAGTTCGACTGACCCTGAATTGAAATCCAGGCGGGCTACTGACCTCTAGCAAAGGTGAAATAGTAAAAGGGAGGAAACCTTGTGCATTTAGTATCACGAAGAAGATGTAGTAAGAAGCGCTCAACTAGTTTCTTTCGTGGGATGAATACGGTGTGTGCGGAGACGTAAGATTTGCATGAATAAGGGAAGAGGAGTACCTCTTTCTGCTGGCAGTGCTGTGTCCTCCTTCTGTTTTTCCGACAATCTTCTTGTTGTTCGCCGGAAACCAGAAGTTGTGGAGGACGGTGCAGCCTTGGACGAACCCATGGCCAAGTTGTTGAGTGTGGTGCGGTGGCCGTCTGTCGGCGGCGGGGAAGCAGATCCGAGGCGGCGAACGATGGCGTAGCGGGAACAGCTTCGGTGCGGTGGACAGTTGCGACAGTGGAGCCACAACAGTGAGGCGCAGGATGGTGTGGTCGGAGTGGTTCTGGTACGGCGCACGTCGGCGTCGGCATCATGGAGGAAGCTCTGCCTCGGCTTCAGCTGCTAAGTCGTTGAGGGCGTTGCGGTTGCGGTTGTGTTGGACGACGACGTCGGGGTACCGGCTCCGGCGTGATGGAGGAGGGCGGCGGTGGATGGCCACTATGGGGTGGAGGACGGAGGAGGCTGGGGTTTCGCGGCTGGTGGAGAGGGCATTTTCGCGCCCACAGAGTATGAATGGGGAAACGAAGGGAGGCGGGAAACTAAGGGGGAACAATGTTTTGGTTTGAGACGCGCTTGTTTGAAATTTGGGGAAAGTTACAAACTTTCCCCCCATCTAAAATTTTGAACATATTGCGGGTTGGGGGTAGGACAGTCATGTCAGGTGTCCCAAATGTGGGCAGGATAGATTTCGGCCGAGCTCATGGGTAGGCGCCCACGGCGTATGAATGCTTCTCTGGCGTCTTGGTGAAGTTACAAACCTACCCCGGTTTAGACCTTTGGACATCGGGCCGATAGGCTACACGGGCCAGAGTCAGGACAGTAACTTCCTACCACCAAAACATTAGTCTTGCACGGTTTCGGGTGACCAGAGGCCTATTTGGCGCTTCGTTCAATATTTGGTAGCAGAAGCATTAGGCCTCCTTTGGTTTGTAGGATTTTTGTAGGAATTCTATAGGATAGGATTTGCAAAGGAAAAATTCCTTTGAAGCCCTTCAGTTTGTAGGAATGGATTCCTATTCCTATGTAGGATAGGAATCAATCCTTCACATTTTGGAGGAAAAAATCATTAGCCTAGACTCAATGGAAAAAATCCTATCCTATGCACCAAATGACATCTCTTTCTCTATAGGAATTGACATGCATGTCCTATCACTTCCTATGATTTTCCTATTCCTATAAAATTCCTATCCTATGAACCAAAGAAGGCCTTAATGCTTTCGGTTCTCTTGAATTGAACTTTCAGGATTTGTCAAACTTCAAAAATCTTTACTCTTGAAAATCCTAAAGCTACGATTATTTTGGAATGGAGGGGGTACATTTGAATATACATTGTACATGAGTATATATTAAAAATACGCAACTTACCTCAGTTCATGCATGGTTCCAGATATAATCTCCTTGGTTTCAAAAAAAGTTAGATATGCATATGAATATATATAGCATGTTCAAACTCACAACAAAGATTGATGCGCCCTTTTACATCTGATTTACAAATGCCATTATCTTGGGTTCAAATAGATGAATGCACTTCCTATGAATTCGAATCTTCGAAACCCCCTTTATGTTGAATTCGACATGTATTATATTTTGTAGCTAGCAATTTGGAATGTATCCATCTAAGTGAAAAATGTATAAAGTGCTTCACACTAACAACATGGAGTGCACTAATTAATGTTTATATATGAATTGCAAAAGCATCCATTGCCTGTATTTCAAACCGCTCTCACTCTATGGATCGATAATATGAAATAAACACATGCACATGCTAGAATTCAATTGAAGTTGAAGAAAGAGCCTACTCCTGGTACTGTATATTAGTGATAGGGGTGTGTACAAAGTACACGTGAATACCAGGCATTGTGCGTGTGTGTATACTATCGACGAACTAGCCCCCAAGCTTGTATAACATACTAAGGGCCTAGGGTTACAAATCATATATAGTCGGCTTATCACCAGTGGGGATAGAGTCCTCCGTGACTCTGGTAGCTTCGTGTTGTACGCCGAGTCCTCCACATGGGTCTTTGTATAACATGTCTCGGTCCAACCTATATGTGGCACAGGATGGAACCGACCCATGAGTCTTCATGTTGACCCACCACAACTAGAAATGATGTGCCCACCACACCACACACGCAATCGGCCACTAAGAAAATAAGCATATACAATAGTACAACAGTATCTAGCTCATGATACGTCTCCATATTTTGTTGATGACACTGACGGACTTTGCATTTGATGTGTGCTCCGTATTTTGTTGACGACACTTACGGTCATTGTATTTGAAGCGAAAGCACGATATGGTCACTAGACTTCAGAATAAGCTCATCATGGTCACCACATACATTTTGTCGTGCTAACCAACATGTGGTTGGATGGTTAGAGGATAGTGGTTTCTCGAGCCCACCAAGGTTAAAGTCTCGGTGCTCGCATTTATCTTGTGTTAATTTTAGTATTTTCCGGCGACGTACGTTCAGTGGGAGGAGACATTCCACTCGACTACGAGGCACCTATGGTGACTTCGTAAAATCTCAAGATCATATATGTTGGCCCACTCTCTCGAAGGTGCTCATAGGGGTAGGGTTCGCGTGTGTGCGCTTATAGCGGTGAGTGCTTGCGCGTATATATGAGCCCTTGTGTCTGTACCGTGTTAAACAAATACATATCATGATTATACGGTCACTGGATCACCCGTACAACTCCGTATTTTGTTGATGACACAATCAATTGACTAGTCAAACGTTCCACGCGGCGCAACTAGTGTTGCACCATCGGGGCGTGTAACCGTGGGGCCCACCTGTCAGCCCGTATATGAAAGAAAGAAATGGTAGTTTGAGTCTGTACTATGTTAATAAAATAGGAGTACATTTTAGGGTGATCATGCGGTCACTGGCTCACCATACAGCTCCGTAATTTGTTGATAACACGATCAATTGACCAGTCAAACGGTCCACATTCAGCAACGCACATTACCATAGGGCCCACCCGTCAGCGCCTATATCAAGGACAGAAATGGTAATAAATTAGTGGTCGGTGGGTATTCGAAGTCGTGAGACCTCTGGTTGGCAGTCACCGGCGGTTGGGGGGCGTTCATTGGGCGGTGGGGTGGGGATCCCCGGAGAAAAAGCTCGGCGGGGGGGGGGGGGGCTAGAGGGATGGCCGGTGCGGCGGCGGACTGGCAGTGGGGAGTGGTTTCGGGGAGGGCGGGCTGGCCGCGGGCGGCGGGGGCTGGCGGTTCGGCCGGTGGTGGCTGGCGGCTCGGGTGGGGGTGGAGTTTGATGATAAACTAGAGGCCCTTGATTTCGTATCCAACAGCTGGAAAATCTAATGACCAGAGATGAAAAAGTCAGTCGACTGACGAGTAGCCTCACCCGGCACGTGCACATGCACGCACGCAAGACATGCACGCAAGACACGCACCCATGTAGGCGTGCAACACTGACACATACACACACACGCATGCTGGCGTGCAACACTGAGACGTACACATGCACTCACGAACACACGCACGTACGCACCCATGCATGCAACACTGAAGCGTACCCTTGCACGCATGCAACACTCGCATGCCTGCATGCACACAGCACACGACGCAAGACACACGTTCAACCTATACATACATGCACCCTTTGTTAAGGACATGGATTGTTACGGGTATTAATGAATCTTATCTATGATAAGCAGAACATTGATGTTTGCAGCGGTCTTTATGAATCACAACGTATCGAATGGGCTATCAACATAGTAGGCTTATCTACATGAAAAAGATGACGTCACACTCAATGAACAATCATCGGTTTATGAAATGCCCGCTTTTGACCGCCCTGGCCCACCAAAGGTTCCTCTGTTGTGCGCTGCCTACGTTTGGTCACTGACATGCATGCCATGCACCCAAAGAGCCCACATGCCAGTGGAAGAACGGCGTGGTGTCCTAGGTCAGAGTCGAGGGCGCCACTCGTGGCACGCCTGGCTGAACATGCCTCCGTGCCGCATTCAAACGCCTCCATGAAACCCGCCCGTGTGGAAGCCGAGAAACCCACTCTAGACACACGTCCGTTCATGACCGGGCCGCTCCCCTATCTCCTCCACCATTTTGTCCACTCTTACAATGGCTTACGAAGAGTAGTTATTCCGAATCCAAGCCGGCTGTGTAGCCCGCCGCATACGAGCTATGCAGCTCGCTGATCCACCTCCCTCCCCTCGCCCGACGGAGCCAGTTGCCGCCCCAAGCCGTGGAATTTTTCCATGTGTTGTTTTCATGGATTAGCAAGATGCCCGTGCATTGCACGAAACATCAAGATGCATTTTTTTACAAACTCCCACATGCATGCAAGGGATAATTAATGTCCTCCTTTGCTAGTACCACGAGGCAAACACCATTAATATTGCATCGATTAGTGTTAGTGGCCTTGTATATCTGCAAATTGTAATTTTGATAGTGTCCCCTTGTATATAAAATGGAGGGAGAAAGATGAGAGATAAGGTGAGGAGGAGTGGGGCGTGGTGGTGACTGGTGGTCGGACTGGGCGGAGGCATGGGGATGGACGGTGCATTATGTCTAGGTTTGTATCTCTCTCACACACACCCACGTAGGTGGGGGACGTGCACAAAGAGAAGAGGTGCACGCACGGCGCATGTACTCCCGTCTCTCTCCCAACCACACCCGAGTGGGTACACGGTGGAGCTCATTTCTGTATGAAAAAGGCAGCCCACGTGGTAATTTGGCACGTGTACTGGTTGTCCACTTGGGGGAGGGAGGATCGTCTACCACGGGTGAACAAACAAATTCCGACTTGATGCATTATGTTAAATTAAAAAAAGAGGCAAACCATGTGGGGCCTACCTTAGAGGCAAGGCTCTATACACTGGAGTACTTTTGATGTGTCCCGTCAACTCGCAGAATGAGGAGAAGCTTGCTTAGTATGCCGTCTCCCCCGCCCACGGGCACAGTGGCTCGCAGGATGAGGTGAAGCTTGCTTACTAGTACGCCTTACGCCCGCTCCCTCGCCCACGCGCACGGTGGCTCGTAGCACGAGGAGAAAATTTTACTACTCCCTCCGTTTACTCCTCGTCCCTACTACGTACTTTGGTTAGTACTCCCTCCATTTACTTATACAAGGCCACTATAAAAAATACATTTTGCATCTATACAAGGCCACAAATAGTAATCGAGGCAAAATTTACTACTCCCCCCTTTCCAGTTTATGGCTCAATTTCAAAATCTCTCCAACCAAGGTAGACGGTGAGTGGTCGAATTAATTTTGTATTTTGCACAAGTAATTAGTACGCTCATTTTTCTCAAGAAGTTATGTTTACTGAGGCATTAATTAGAACGAATGCATGAATGACCACTAAATTTCCATGAACTTGTACATGCATTGGTTAGTTTCCTCCTGACACTACTTGCGTCGGGTGATCTAACGCACCTCGAAATCCAACATGTAATGGTACTACTACTAGTATAGTAGAATTGAGACTTATCAGACGGAAAAACGAATGTTTTTAGATGAGCCCTATAAACCCTAGTGGGTACGTACTCCGTAAAAACAGATTTTTCCAAAACTAAGTCGCTCCCTTTCATGAATTCTGTAGTATACTCCTCCGTCGACGCTCCCTTTCATGAATTCTGTACTTCCTGTCGCCGACATGTGGGACATATAGCAACCGGGTCGACGTGTCAAGCACCAAATAACAGTGCAGAACAGCAGGGGGGACGCACCCCACTCGTATCGGCCCAGTAGTAGTAATGAGCAATGAGACGTCAAATCACAATGCCGCACTTTCCCAGACGGACAGAGCAACCATTATTTCACACTTCGGTTCGCCATCATCTCAAACCACGTACTAGTATTGCTTCTGCCTCAAGAGGGACACGCGCATCGCCTTGGTACATCATGACACGTGGGACCGCATGACAGGCCATGCTCCCCCGCCGATCGCTCGGTAAAATCACCTCATTTTTACTATACTTCCTCCGTATCGGTTTACTACATGGCATGCACGTCGTTCTAGGTTGAGAATTTAACTGGCTATATATGTGATGAACAGTACTCCGGCCTTTTAAAAAATGTATACTTTTGTACAGTAGTACTATCGATGGATTGCGCCATGGAGCAAAAATTGAAATTAAAAAAAGGTGGTACATATAGAGAGCGCTTGTCGCCAAATTATGCATATAGTACTATTAAAAAGGCTAGTCACAATAATGGTGTCCAGCACAACCCACCCCTCAAATAAAACTAAGAGGGTGCTTGGATACGTTTTAGTCCCATGACTAAAAGTAGTGGGACTAAAACATGCTAGCCTCACCCATGCTTGGATCCAAATACTAAAAAGGCTAAAATGAAGTTAATGAGCATTTATTATCCTCCAAACCCTCCAATCCAGAACTCGCCTGTGTTAAAGGAGAGGAGTTAAATGAGTAGAGAGAGGACTAATCTACATTTTAGTAGGGGTACCCCTGACTAAAATTTTTTAGTCTCAAGACTAGTTTTAGCCCCTCTTTAGTCAGGGGTGCTTGGAACTTTAGCCTCTTAAAGAGACTATTTTTAGTCAGACTAAAATAAGTCCCTTGGATCCAAGCACCCTCTAAGCATCCTGGAATTCTTTGAGAAAACTAAGCACCCTGAAATTCTTTGACAACTAAACTGCTGGCTATATGATGTTGGCCATATATATTGTACGTATATAATGTGAAGAAACGAGTGGTAGTACTATACCAACTAAAAGATGAAATGTAAGAAATATTAGTATGTACGTACTGAAGAGTTAAAGTAACGAGAAGAAACATAACATAGTTCTACCGGGGGCTCAGCACAACACACCCCTCAAATTAAATTAAGCACACCTAAAATTAAACTTTGCAACTATTCCGGTAGACACTGCATTAGAACCACCATGAGCAACGACACCGCCACCTTACTCGGAGTCCTCGTCCACGTCCTCGACTTCGTCCTTGTCCCTCTTCCTCTTGGCCGATACTTCTTTGCTTGAACCGCACACTTGGCTGTTGCTCTTCATCCAACCCTTGTAGATATTGAAGCAAAGGTAGCCATCCATTGCATCGTAGTGGATGTGGTCTATATCTAGTACATTCCGCTGCCATGCATGACAATGAAACGTGTAATGAGGTTTCTCCAGTTTACTGTACGAAGGATGAACCATGGCTCCTGCCAGGGTCAGCATTGAAGGCTAACGAGAGGACACCAGCCGATTCTTCTGGAGGTCGAAGGTGTTGCCTACAACGAGGCCTATCTGACGCAGGACTTCTTTGTCGTTACCAAAGTCTACAGTAACGAATTTCACTGTTTTGTCCTTGAGGAAGTTCTTAAAATCCTGGCACTCAACGTCGGCATGGCATATGTGGTAGACCAAGCAAACGTTATGTACGCAAACCTGGATCACGGCGGGCTTCTTCCTCTCTTCGTCCTTTAGATCCTTCTCTCGTCCCAGGATTGTGGTGTACTCAATATCTAGCCCAGCGACCCACTCATCATTTGAGTTTTCGAACATGCGGCTGAAGCGAGAAAGGCATCCTTTCACCGTCGCGGAAGAACGGGTGTAGATGATGTCGAACTCATCGCCGGTGATGGTTCTAACCTTGTACTCACCGCCGATCATGGAGATTTGGGACGCCATGGATTTGGGAGGAGGGTTAGGATTAGTGGAACTGCCGTAATGTGAATGGATGGGACGACTAGGAGCGAACCACCGTAGTATTGAAGGACATGCGGGGACGAGTAGGAGCGAACTGCCAGCGTGCGAACGGCAGGGTAGTGGCTTTCCATTCTCCCATGATACGGGCTTCCGAGAGCCCTTGGATCTGAGATCGAACGGTTGCATGGCGTGATTCTAGACCTATGGGTGAATATCCTATCCTGGAGGGTTATTCTGCAAATTTTCAGCAACTTAGCATGCGACCGTTTGATCTCAGATCCAAGGGCTGCCAGCAGCCCGTATCATGGTCGCGCCTACCACGACCGTCGCGTCGCTCGCGCGGTCGCGCCCTTGGAGATTTAACATGGTGCGTTAGGCTATCTGATGTTGGCATGTCATACATAGTCATCACTTAGTCACTCATACTACAACAAGGTTGGCTATAAGTGTATTTTTTTTTACTCCTCTCTATCTCTTTCTTCGTACTCAAGGAAGGAACGGTGCTAAGCACGTGTATTTATTGCATTTGCCAAGGAGTGACCTCTTCCAATGAAATGGTGTTGCTAAGTTTGCTTCATTTAATTAGCTATAGACTCAAAATTGTCTTTTCACCTAGGTACACGTGCTTATCACCGTTTCTTCCTTGGGCCACCAAACTAATCTCTCTCTTCTTGATTAACTTGCCACATCAGACTTTATGCCTATGTGGCAAGCTTAAGCACCTGTAGGAGCAAGTAAAAGTAAGTACAATAGTGCGCTTTACATGGCATTTTTGCATATGTGGAGGAAAGAGAGGCAAGAAAAAAGTGGAGAAGTGGGCTCTCATGCAAGAGCCATCCTCTACTACATGGTGGAGCATTGGGAGAGGCACATGTATGGAGGTGGTCAGGAATCTGGGAGACTCACGCCGGTCGTAGCGCCGCAGTTAAAATGATAATGGCAAGTCAAATCACGGGGCCCCACCTGTCCAGCAGTAACTTGCTGTCAAATCACACAGCCCTACATTTGCAGCAGCATACTTCCTCGTCTTCTCGCGTCTCTGTCGAACAGACTAGGCGGAACTGCCCCGCCGCCTACCGTGCAGGAAAAGCCCCGCCCTCGACTTTTAAGTACAACTACATCTGCTTAAGAATCCAATGATGTACCTTTTGTGACATAGTAACTCATATTTAGTTAGTCAAATGGATGACCTAGAACTACGTGCAGGCCCTATAAACCAAGACGCCTAAAAATAAAAAAACCGAGACGGAGAGGGTAGTTCAGCATGTATCTTTTTAGATCAATATAGTCGGGATTCACCAAGGAGCAAAACCAAGTGGTAGGCTGCTCCTGTCGTGTTGGCGTAGCAACTCAAGTAGGGTCAGTCCGCACACGAAATGGAGACACACTTAATAGGACCCCTTTGGCCGACATGTGGCTCATCCACCGTCTTGTTCCACGTGTGATGCACCAAATTGCAGTTTGGAGCAGCGGTTGGAATTGGAGGCACCCCGGTCGTAGCGCCACAGTAGTAGAAAATGAGCGACGAGGGGTCAAATCACAAAGACCCACCTTTCCCGCATTAAGCTGGACGGACGAAGCAACCATCATTTCACTCTAGGGCGCAAGAGCATAAAGAAAAGAGAAAACAATGATGCGTGTGGCAGCTACCTAGGGCACCCTAGGGTAGGGGTCTCCACTACAGATCCTTTTTTTGAAAGCGCCTCCACTACAAATCGGCTTCTCCCTCATCCTCTTGAAGAAAACCGATGATGAGTGCGACAGTAGGGTTTGTAGGAGTACTACAGCGTGCGGGGCCATGTCTTAGTAAACGGGTTCGAGCCGACGCCTTAAATATGTGTGGGCCGCTTGGTTTTACGGGAACGAGGCAGCATTTTGGGTTCGGGGACCAATGGAGATATAGTACGTACACAAAATTGTGGACATAGGTTCGACCGAAAGGCAATGATGCATGGGCCCTGCATTTTGATATACCCGGGGCCACGTGAAATTCGCTACTCTACTCAAAACTAGCAAGGTACACATGTATTGAATGCATGAGATTTCGAAACCAAATTATGAATAAATACACACTATAGGATGTAAAGCTTTGAGTCATATATGCATGATGTAGATGTTCGTTTAGTTCTTATAGTTCATCTCATTCAAAATCAATAAGTTTTATAAAAATGTTAAGATTCATGGGGTTGTGCATTGTACTCCCTCCATTCCAAAATAGATGACCCAACTCTGCACTAACTTTGTACATTTCTTGATGAAGCAGAATAAAACTTTAGCTAGCATCAGCCATGCAATGTTATGTTATGTGAACAGTGTAAACTTTGCAGTATAGCGGCATCTAAAAAATCCATTTTTACAGTAATCTAAAAAAATAAGTTAGTAGTAGAGTGTTTATTTCCCAGGTGACAATGGGGAACCAAAATGTGCTAGCTATTTGCCAACTTGTCGTACTTGCATGTGAGGAGGTGGCAGCAGTTTCTAGACAGTTCTCAACTTCAGTAAGTGCAATCCAGATTCAACGGGGACTTCTTTATTTGTTTACTTGGAGAGCAGAGTCGGCCATGTGCACAAGGAGCGGGAGCGAATCCGGCAGCTCTTAGCCGCCAGATCATGTCATCCTTTGTTTGATGGACGGCAGTGATATGCATGAGAGGGGAAATGAACGGTGGATTTTGAGCCAATGCTTGTTTGGGCGGGAGAACCGAAGATGGAGTGGTAAATCCAATTTCAAAACTGCCGCATTATAGTAGTAGTAGATTAGAAGTAAAGCTATTTCATACAGTCGACTCAAAGCGTTGGTTCAAACAGGGAAGAAAGTGGGAAAACTGTAGCATGAATCTAGGACTTGGTTCTAAGAGGAAACAGGGGAAAGTAGTAATATCTGTCACTGTTTAAATAACCGTATATCTTATTTGCGCAAAAAGGGATGTATGTCTCCATATCGTTTCGGGATGTCTGTCTCCGTATCGTTTCTATCCGCGCAATAAAAAGCACACACCTCAGTTTTAGTACAACTGCGCAAAATGAGATGGCTATCCCTCGCTGCCGTTGTCTAACCTCCCGTCTTCAAGGTATCCCTACATTGGGAGTAACTAAGGTAGAATGACCAACGCAATCTAAAAGAAGCTGATTCGTACGTTTTACTTCCTAATTGCAGTGCAGGGACGAGAAAAAACAACTGCATCCTAGTCCGGAATGCACTTTCTACCAGTTCATCCATGGACCAAGGACTAGCTGGCACGGCTGCATGGCGATTTTTTGGACAGGTGCGCGGACAAGAGGCATTGTGGTCTGCTTATTTCTACAAATATTGGTGCTTAAATTTAGTGGAATGCACAAGCATTTCAGTTGGTCAGTACACTGCATAGTTCAGTTCAGCATTCCAGCTGATACCACAATTATAATTGGTTATTCTGGAATGAGAGAACCTAACCCTGAATGGTGGCAACAAGAAAAAACCAGAGTGAACTCCAGGAAATTTAAGCCTGCCGGGAGGCCCTTTGCTCAGAGAGAAGCCTTGCTTGTTTTTCCTGATTTGTAAACCTTCTCACAACTTTGTCTTTTGCTATGAACTAGTATATGTTTGTTATGTTCTGAATCATTGAGATGTATAAAATTGCTTAACTTATGCTTTTCATGTTTTTTATGAAGACGAGTTTAATGTGAGTGTTCCACATGAGCACTGGACTAGCGTGTGAACATTTGGAATTTATTACATTGTGGCCTCAATTAACTGCATGAACCACTGTAACAAGATACATAGTTGCTTATATGTCAGACAACAGATTGTTGATTGTTAGCTGGTCGATAGCCTAGTGTTGAAGCGAGCTGAGCCAATGTGCCGTGTTTTGCACAACTTCTTACATATGGGGTAGCACCAACAGTGTTTACAAGTACTTATGTAAACATCGGCGCACGGTTCTCGAACGAGTGCTCTATTTCATCAAAACACACACTGCTCGTATGATAAACCATGACAACTTATGTCTTACCATGCCATATTCATGAAAAAACTAGTGAGGATGCATCTATTTCAGCAACAATTACGATGGTTCTCACATGATTCACGGGCACACAAAAGTAGTAGCAGTTCCCATAGACGGATTCAAACAGAGTACTAGCCCGAGAGGGGTCGATAACAGGCATGGTTCGGATAATTAGACACAATCCAAACTACAATTAAACACTAGCTGGGGCAACTATTTCATGCCTCGATCTAATTTGGGCTGGACACAAGATGGACCTTGCCATGAACATCATTGAGGATATCCCGCAGCAGCTCAATCCTGTGAACCTTCATGAAGACAACCTTGTGGCCTTGCCACTGATAAACTTGTTTGTGGAGGCATGCCACGTCATCTTCCTGCGTAAGCTTGACAAGAACAGTATTCCTCACAAATGAAGGAGTAGCTTTGAACTTCTTGTGCTTCAGTACACCCTGGACAACACGCCTGACAACAGTGAGGCTGGAATACAACTCTTCATTGGTATAACCGCAAATGGCTTCCAAGATCCAACAACCTAAGAACTCTGTTTTCCCAGTGCGTATATTCAGGTCGTCCGCCTCATAGCGAGTGACATGTACAACCACACAATCCTTGTCTGCATCAGGGCTCTAATTGAAATAGAAATAAATTCCGAATTACTTTTCAGTATAAGAAACACAAGTTATTTAAATCACTACGTATACCATGGCATCGAAGCTAATAAAATTTTGCATTATTAATCACCACATACTTCCTTTTCTAAAAAAATCACCACAGACTTAGATGAAAAACCACAATCGAGATCGGCAAAGAAGGAAATCACCTTGGACAGCTCAGGGGGGGGGGACATCCTCGAAGGGGGAAAACTGCTCCTGCAGTGCCACGGGGGTTGTAACCTCAAACGGGGCGTTGACCATCTCAGTATCTGGGGTCGCCTCGGTGGTTGCCTCCATCTTCTTGGAGCTCTCTGTCTCGTGGGGATCAGCCTCCCGCGTCTGCTCCAATATCGGCAGATCTTTGCCTGGTTCTCCTTGGTCCATCATGAAACTGACGAATACTAGGATTCCACTGAAAGGAAAACACAATCGCAATGACAATGAAACAAAAAAGAGAGTGAGGATCGTTTACTGCTTTGCAAAAGTTCATTTTTTTCCTCTGAACGAAAATATACCAACATCACGGATCTGCTTACCTTCCCTTCGTTCGGAGAGAAGAACTGTGGTAGATGCAAGTGTTGTCTTTCTTGAAGACGGTGAGGGAGAAGGGGATTAAGCGAAGAGTGAAATGATGGTTGCTTCGTCCGTCAAACTTAGACTGCGGGGAGGTGGGGTTTTGTGATACGACGGCCCATTACTGCCGCGCTGCGACCGGGGTGACTCTCTGCCTGCATACTGCCTTCTAATTTGGTGGATGGCATTTGGGCCCGCGCGCTGCATGGCCCGCATGTCGGTGAACAAAAGTATAATGACATTCAGTAGAGGGAGACGTTTCAATGACCTAGGAGGAGCCAAAAGCGGTAGAGTGTCTCCACTGTACTAGTAGTAATTGTTTTTCTGGGTAGCTGTAGAGTGTCTCCACTGTACTAGTAGTAATTGTTTCTCGGGTCCCAAGACAAAACAGCCCATCCACACTAGTAAATAGTAAAATCAATTCAAAAACGTGGGTGCTCTTCTTCCTCCTCGGTCCCACCCACCTCATGTCAGCTCGCTCCACTCGTACCCCCAAATTCCTCACCTCACTCCTATAGAAAACCCCAGCTCCCCTTCTTCCTCACTTCTACAGAAAACCCCCAACTCCCCTTCTTCTTTGCTCGCACTACAACTAGGCTCGTCATTCGTTACTCTGCTCAAATCCGTGAGCGCGACGCGACACCCTCGAGGAAAATGGAGTCGGCTGACCCCAGCGCCAAGAAGATGAGGCTCCCACCAGCGGCGACGCCTGTTGTAGATCCCGCACCCGGCAGCGCGGGGAGAAGCGGCGATCCCGCCCCCACCGGATCCCAGGAACCCATAGAATCTCGGGTGGACCACATCAGCGATCTCCCGGATGCCATCCTTGGGGAGATCATCTCGCTTCTCCCCACCAAGGATTGCTGCCGCACCCAAGTCCTCTCAATTCGGTGGCGCCCTCTATGGTGTGCCGTTCCCCTTAATCTCGATTGTCATCAACTATCTCTCTTCAATGATTTTGAAATCCCCAGAGCCATCATCTCCTCCCACTAGGGCTCCGTTCAAAGCCTCTGCATCCCGTCATGCTACCTGAGCAAGCATACCATGCCCTGCACGGTGGACGCCTGGCTAGAATCCCCTGAATTCACAGAACTACAGCTGCTTGAGTTCTACTATTCCCTTGGAAATCACATACCACATACCGAACGCCATGAACTTTTGCCCTCAGCACCGATGTCGATCTTGGGGTTTTCGTCCTCTCTCCACACCGCCACCTTTGTGCAGTGCTACCTACCAGACAATCTGGTACTAAACCTTCGACTCCCATTTCTCAAGAAACTTTCACTTGGGCGGGTTCGTATATCGGAGGCCTCATTGCACAACATCATCCACTCTAGTTGCCCTGCGCTGGAGTGCTTGGTGCTTGTTTTCACAGTTAGAATCGGTTGTCTCCAAATAAAGTCGCCTAACCTTGTAAGAATTGGAATTTATTTTGACGGAAGGCAGCTCATCATCCAAGATGCCCCTTCACTTCAAAGGTTGATCCTTGATTCTAGTTATTCACCGTTGCAAATAACCGTCCTCTCTGCGCCTAAACTGGAGACCTTGGGTGTAATACATGATCTCTGTGCTCATTTCAATATGGTGTTTGGCTCCACAGTTCTTCAGGTACTTTATATTATCATCTACACTTGTAACCATAAGCTGCATTTTAAATTTCTGCGCATAATTTATATATCATCTTGGAGTACACATTTTGTACTAATATTATGTTCTATGCTCAATGAAGAGTTTCTCCATGGATGGCCTATGAATGGTGCTGGATTCTGTCAAGATCTTATATATCCAAATGAATAGTTTTGATCTGAACAAGATTATTGGCTTGCTGCAATGCTTTCCATGTATGGAGAAGTTGTATATAAAGGTGATAATTTCATGCACATTGGAAGCCCGCATATAGTGTACTAGAATTAACCTTTCAGCTGTTGCTCTTTCGACACTCTTCTTTTAGACCTTAACTGTTTTCAATCTTCATGTCTATTTAGGCAATAGGACGGGGTAAGAAAGTTATAACAAATCGGTGGATTCCTAAGCATCGGGATTTTCTCACTTCTCATGAGATTCGATTGAAGACAATAACGCTAGAACGATATGTAGCCAACCGTGCAAACATAAGATTTGTCACATTCTTCCCGCTGAATGCGAGGTTACTATTGTCCATCAGGCTTAAGTTTATCAGCAGCATGGTTTTGATGGATGGGTATGTCGAAGAGCAAAAAAAAGGAGTTTCAGGTGGGCAAAAGAGCTTCTGAATGTGCGAGGCTTCTATTTACAACATATTGTGGTCATAATCCAGTAAATTTTACGACCCAGGATATTCATTCTATGGACCTGACTGATCCATTTGACTGTGACTGCCGAAAATAGTGCTGGAGTTAGATGTTGTTTCCCTTTTCAATTTGGTTTTTTTGTAAACCTGATGAACAATTAACCCTCGTGCTTTTGTACAGTTTGTAAGCTGAAGTCAGATGTTCCTGCCCTTTTCAACTCAGCTGTGACTGTCATATTTTCTTGAAACAAGGCAAATGGCTTGCCATTCGTTTAATTTAGAGTGAAATATTGTAACAAATCCAAGCCAAGGGAAATAACATCACTCTCGCCAGCTGCTTGAGCTCACTGTGCATTACAGAAGCCAAGTGATTAGCCCCCACCAGCACCCACAAACTTATTTCGAACTAGCACATCAAATGGGCTGTAAATTGTCATAGGAAAGGCTGCATGACCGTGACAGATTTGGATTCTGACATTTGGGACCCGCGAGGAAATAGCCTATCCAAGGTGGTGTCGACTTACTAGCCAGTCAACAAACAATTCTACCTACCAGCCGTTGGATTGACATCCAACATCTGTCGTGTATCTTCTATCTCTTGTCTTCTTCTTCCTCCAATCGCCCAAACCAAACCACCCCGTCGGCTCCGCCTGCTCCCACCTCCCATGGCTGGCTGCGCCTCCGCCGCCCTACCGTACGTACCCTCCAACGTTGGCCAGTCCCTCCCTCTATTCCCCCACACGTCCTGTTATTCTCCGGCGACGTCAGCCCCAACACGCACCCGCGCCCAAACCAGCCAACCCTCGTACTCCCCTCCGCCTGTGACTGGACCGGCGCATCTTCAACGTCTCCTGTTCGTTCCGTCCGAGGCCTCGCCGTCGTCCTCCGCCTTGCGGCCTTGGTTCGCTCGCCGTGCGCGGTGCGCCGCCCTCTTGCGTTGTCAACGTCGTCAACAACCGAGAGGAACAAGGAGATGACTGTACGTGGAGAGGATGACAGTAGGGACCCACCAGCGTCATGGCAGTACGCAAGCAAGTGCCTCTATAGTACAAGCCCAAAAATATGGTTCCTCCTAATGGTTGGACATCTGGGGCTCACGCCATTGTCAATGTAGTCAATAAACAATAGAATTACACTACGAGCGGCTGACACCAGGGACCCAGCAAGTCGCGCAGTTTTTTTGAGGAACAAGCAGTTGCTATTTATACTAGTTTTAGCGACGGATTAGGGTAACAACGGGGCTGTGCGGGGGCTGTGGCCCGTCTAGCCAGGGTTTTATTTATGTTTACCACATCATGAGCCCAGTTGTGTTTTTTTCTTGCTGAAAATGGCTAGCCCAGTTCTATTTTTAAAGAAATACCCAAACAAGGCCTACTTGCTTTATCGGCCCTGCTGGGCTGCAAATCTTTCAAGACGAGGAGAGTTTCATTTGGTTTGCCTAGAAATGGGCTGTACATTTTTAAAACACATCAAACCGGGAATTAGTTTCAATTTTTTTCATTACAAGATCTTAAATTCTATTGATTTTTATGCGTGGACAATTATTTGGATTTTGTATTTATATAAATTATTTTTCAAAATAGTTTGAATGTGAACCGATATTTCTGGATTAAAAACAGTTGACCGCACCGAAATATGCAAAATTTCATATACTTTTTAACCATGCCCACAATATCGGGTGTGATGCTAACAAAAAGAAGATGGGCTCCAAAAAAATTCTTAAGAATTAGCAAATGGGCTGTACATTATTAGAAATAATGGCAGATGGGTTGTATGCTGTTTTCCACATATTTGAGGCCGACTTGTGTGCCTACTACAGGTTGACACGTAAGCTTTCATAAAAAAAAGGTTGACGCACACGCAACACCCTGTCAACTTAGTCAACACACGAGAGCAGTGACTGTTGGATGTCCATCCAACGGCTGTCATGCTTCTTCAATCTCTGCTCTTCATGCTCAAGACACTCAAACAAGCGCCGGTGGGACTGCTTGCTCCCTCCTCCCGCGGCCGGCTATGCTGCCGCGCAGGGCTCACGGCCCCACCGTACTCCCATCGCTGGCCTAGCCATCCCTCTACTCACCCACACATGCTGTTATTCTCCGGCGACGGCAGACGAACCAGTAAACCCTCGTACTCCTCTACGTGGGAAACAACTGCCGAGTATTCCCTGGCTCCGTTTTGTTCCCTTCCTAGGCCTCGCCGTCGTCCACTGCCCTGGTGCTCTCGGCGCGGCCTGGTCAACATGGTCAATGAACGACATCCATCGGAAGTGGACTATACGTGGAGAGGCTAACAGCTGGGTCCACGGCCGCACGCAAGGAAATGCCTCCTTATTACGCGCAAAATAATGATTCTTCCACCTGACAGCTAGGACCCACAGGAAGGGCCTCTGTATTTCACGAAAAAAACACCCCCCCGCTGACAGGTCGGACCCACCAGCTATATCTTCGCACGCAAGGAAGTGCCTCCTTATTACGCCCAAAAAATGAATACCCCCTGCTAGCTGGGACCCACCATATTGTTGGGATGACTTGTGGGCCTACTAAGTTGACAGGGACGGAGAGCTTTGTCAACTTAGTCAATACTCCAGTGACCGTATGATGTCCATCCAACGACCATAGTGCTTCTTCAACCTCTGGTCTTCTTGCTCCAGCCGCCCAAAGCAGCGCCGGTCGTGCCGCCTGCTCCTGCCTCCCGTGGCCAGCTGTGCTACCGCGGAGGCCTCACCGCCCCCATACTACTCCCACCACTGGCCAGGCCATCCCTCCACTCACCCACACCCCCTGTTATTCTGCGGCGACGACAGCCTCACACCGCAGCCGAACCAGTGAACGCTCGTACTCCTCTCCGCGTGGGCACCCACTGCCGCGTCTTGCACGGCTCCGCGTCGTCCCCTTCCTAGGCCTCGCCGTCGTCCACCGCCGTTGTGCTCTCGGCACGGCGTGGTCAATGTGGTCAACGACCGACTTCCATCGGAAGAGTACTGTACGTGGAGAGGCTGACAGCTGGGTCCACGACAGCCGCAAGGAAGTGCCTCCTTATTACGCGGAAAATAATTATTACTCCACCTGAGAGCGGGGACCCACCGGACGGGCCACCGTATTTCGTGAAAAAAACATTCCCCCCGCTGTCAGCTCGGACCCACCGGAAGTGCCTCCTTATTACGCACAAAAAAATGAATACTCCCCCGGCTAGCTGGGACCCACCTTGCTGGGAGGCTGACTTGTGGGCCTACTAAGTTGACGGGGACGAAGGGCTTTGTCAACTTAGTCAATATGAATGATTCTAGCTCCAGTGACCGTACGATGTCCATCCAACGGCCGTAGTGCTTCTTCAACCTCTGGTCTTCTTGCTCCAGCCGGCCAAAGCAGCGCCGGTCGTGCCGCCTGCTCCTGCCTCCCGTGGCCGGCTGTGCTACCGCGGAGGCCTCACCGCCCCCATACTACTCCCACCACTGGCCAGGCCATCCCTCCACTCACCCACACCCCCTGTTATTCTGCGGCGACGACAGCCTCACACCGCAGCCGAACCAGTGAACGCTCGTACTCCTCTCCGCGTGGGCATCCACTGCCGCGTCTTGCACGGCTCCGCGTCGTCCCCTTCCTAGGCCTCGCCGTCGTCCACCGCCGTTGTGCTCTCGGCACGGCGTGGTCAATGTGGTCAACGACCGACTTCCATCGGAAGAGTACTGTACGTGGAGAGGCTGACAGCTGGGTCCACGACAGCCGCAAGGAAGTGCCTCCTTATTACGCAGAAAATAATTATTACTCCACCTGAGAGCGGGGACCCACCGGACGGGCCACCGTATTTCGTGAAAAAAACATTCCCCCCGCTGTCAGCTCGGACCCACCGGAAGTGCCTCCTTATTACGCACAAAAAAATGAATACTCCCCTGGCTAGCTGGGACCCACCTTGCTGGGAGGCTGACTTGTGGGCCTACTAAGTTGACGGGGACGAAGGGCTTTGTCAACTTAGTCAATATGAATGATTCTAGCTCCAGTGACCGTACGATGTCCATCCAACGGCCGTAGTGCTTCTTCAACCTCTGGTCTTCTTGCTCCAGCCGCCCAAAGCAGCGCCGGTCGTGCCGCATGCTCCTGCCTCCCGTGGCCGGCTGTGCTGCCGCAGAGGCCTCGCCGCCCCCTACTATTCCCACCGCTGGCCAGGCCCTGCGGCGACGGCAGCCTCACACCGCAACCGAACCAGTGAACCCTCGTAGTCCTCTCCGCGCGGGCTTCCACTGCCGCGTCGTCCCCTTCCTAGGCCTCGCTGTCGTCCACCGCCGTGGTGCTCTCCGCGCGGCGTGGTCAATGTGGTCAATGAACGACTTCCATCGGAAGAGTACTGTACGTGGAGAGGCTGACAGCTGGGTCCACGGCCACAGCCCAGTTTTTTTGTGATTTGCCAAGTAAGTCGCTTTGTCAGGCCTGTTGGGATGCAAATCTTTCAATACGAGGAGAGCTTTCATTCGGCTGGCCGAGAAAATGACCCATTAGTAATGAGAAATGGGTTGTACATTTTTAAAACACATCAAACCGACAATTAGTTTCAAATATCTTTTTTTTTCATTTCAAGATTTTAAATTACATTAATTTTTATGCGTGGAGAATTTGTTGGATTTTATATTGATATACATTTATTTTTAAAATCAGTTTGAATGTGATTCGAAATTTCGGGATTAAAAACAGTTCGGACCGCACCGAAATAAGCAAAATTTCGTATAATTTTTTAACCGTTGCCACAATATGGGCTGTAATACTAACAAAAAGAATATGGGCTCCAAAAAAACCTTAAAAATTAGCAAATGGGCTGTAAATTATTAGAAATAATGGCAGACGGTCTCTATGTTGTTTTCCACAGATTTGAGGCTTTCCTAAAAAAAGGTTCACGCACAAGCACTGACTGTTGGATGTCCATCCAACGGCCGTTGTGCTTCTTCAATCTCTGCTCTTCCTGCTCCAGCCGCCCAAACAAGCGCCGGCGGGACTGCCTGCTCCCTCCTCCTCGCGGCCGGCTGTGCTGCCGCGCAGGCCTCACCGCCCGATCATACTCCCATCGCTGGCCTAGCCATCCCTCTACTCACCCACACCTGCTATTATTCTCCGATGACGGCAGACGAACCAGTAAACCCTCGTACAGTCATACTCCCCTCCGCGTGGGAAACAACTGTTGAGTCTTCCCTGCCTCCGTGTCGTCCCCTTCCTAGGCCTCGCCGTCGTCCACCGCCCTGGTGCTCTCGGCACGGCCTGGTAAACGTGGTGAACGACCGACATGCATCTGAAGTGGACTTTACATGGAGAGGCCGACAGCTGGGTCCATGGCCGCACGCAAGGAAATGCATCCTTATTACACGCAAAATAATGATTCCTCCACCTAACATCAGGGACCCACCGAAAGGGCCTCTGTATTTCGCGAAAAAAACGTTACCGCCGCTGACAGCTCGGACCCACTAGCTATATCTTCGCACGCAAGGAAGTGCCTCCTTATTACGCACAAAAAAATGAATACTCCCCCTGTTAGATGGGACCCAGTATAGTGGCAGGCTGACTTGTGGGCCTACTAAGTTGACGGGGACGGAGGGCTTTGTCAACTTAGTCAATATGCACGATTCTAGCTCCAGCGACCGTACGATGTCCATCCAACGGCCATAGTGCTTCTTCAACCTCTAGTCTTCTTGCTCCAGCCGCCCAAACCAGCGCCGGTCGTGCCTCGTGATCCTGCCTCCCATGGCCGGCTGTGATGCGGCGGAGGCCTCACCGCCCCCTACTACTCCCACCACTGGCCAGGCCATCCCTCTACTCACCCACACCCCCTGTTATTCTGCGGCGACGACAGCCTCACACCATAGCGAACCAGTGAACCCTCGTACTCCTCTATGCGTGGGCATCCACTGCCGCGTCTTCGCCGGCTCCACGTCGTCCCCTTCCTAGGCCTCACCGTCGTCCACCGCCCTAGTGCTCTCGGCGTGGCGTGGTCAACGTGGTCAAGGAACGGCTTCCATCGGACGTGGACTGTACGTGGAGAGGCTGACAGCTGGGTCCACGGCCGCAGCAAGGAAGTGCCTCCTTATTACGTGCAAAATAATTATTCCTCCACCTGACAGCGGGACCCACCAGACGGGCCACCGTATTTCGCCCCCCTGACTGCTGGGACCCACCAGCTACATCTTCGCACGCAAGGAAGTGCCTGACAGTCGATACCCACCTGGTCGAAGCGTACGTAGCATTGTCATTCTGGTCGTGAACGTGTATGTACATATATACTGGTCAGTGTAGAGGCGCGCACGTGTCGTAGTAGAGGCGGCCAGGGTGCAAGAAAGAAAATACGACCACGTATGTTTACATACGGGCGGGGTCTCAAACGCCTACTCGCGCATACGTACGGCTAGGGCTCGTGTACATGGCTGGGTCGGAAAGGAGAAACATCGTCGTCATCGTGTTCATGGGGAGGCAACGGAATGTGTCGTGTTCATGGGAAGGCAACAAAATGTGCCGTGTTCATCGGGAGGGCTTGGACGGAATAGGCGATGGAAACAAGGCCTGGTGTACCGCAGAACGGAGGAAATGGCCTTGTGTTCGACCGACAACGTTCGAAACGGGATCTTGTTCATCGGGAGGGGTCTGGCGTACCACAAAACGGAGGTCCTGTTGATCGAGAGGGGTGTGGCGTACCGCAAAACGGACGAAACGGACTTGTGTTGGAGTGCTATGGTCGAAACGGGGGTCTTCTTCATCGGGAGGGGTGTGGCGTACCGCAAAACGGGACTCCACGGGATACTGTTCATCTCCACCGTCGACCCCCTCCAGCCTCCACGAGCTACTGTTCATTCGCCGCCGACCTCCTCCAGCCTTCACCCGCGACTGTTCATCCATGGGCTCCTGTTCATCCAGCCTCCACCGTGCGCTACTCCACCGGCTACTGTTCAACCAGCCCTCTCCACGGGCTCCTGTTCAACCACCCCTCCATGGGCTACTGTTCATCCTGCCCTCCATCGTCTACTGTTCATCCTGCCCTCCATAGGGTGGTCCTGTTCATCCAGCCCTCCACGGGGTCCTGTTCATCCAGCCCCAACCGGCTCGATCGATCGGGGTCCTGTTCATCCAGAGGCAACACCACAGGGTCCTGCTCATCCACCCCCACCAGGAACTGCTCATCCACCCCCCTGCAATGCTCACTGTTCATCTAGAGGCAACATCGATCAGCTTCAGTTAGCAGCAGTAGCGAAGGAATCGCTCGATCGGGTTCAGTTAACAGCCATCGATCGATCGCTCAGGTCCAGTAACGCGTAGCCCGCAATGCAATCGCTCGGGTTCAGTTAGAGCCCAATGCCTCGCTCGGGTTCAGTTAGAGCCAACACCTCGCACACACGCGCGTACGTGTACGAGAGAAACGCGCATCGCTCGGCCCCCGACCTCCCACCGTAACCGGGAACTCCCCGAAATTTTCCTCGCCCTCGCTTCTACCACGGTTTTTTCCATCATGGACGGCCCAAAGAATGTCATGCAGCTGCGTCTCCGGCCCGCCCAGGACGAAAAGCCCATTTTCTGTCATGATTTTTTGTCATAGAAGTAGGAGCCCGCCACATCTATGATGATACCGGGTTTTGTCATAATTATCGTCATAGAAGTGTCATATGTATGACAGAAAAAAATTTCGTTCGGCCCAAAATGTCACGGATGTGTCTTTTTTTGTAGTGTCTGCTATACCCTTCTGAGGAAATAATTACTTACCAAGCTCATCTAGTTCTGAATGCCGAGGCACGACTTTATGCCTTGAATGCGTTGAACGCTGCACCACTCGAGGGCATTGAGAACATTCCCATCATTCACGAATTCCAAGACGTCTTTCCAGAAGAACTTCCAGGGATTCCCCCTGCTAGAGCTGTCGAATTCATCATCTACTTGAAACCAGGCACCACCCCTATAGCCAAACGACCCTACAAGATGCCACCGCATGAACTCATTGAGCTTAAAGAGGAAATCGACAAATCTCTTAGCAAAGGTTTCATTCGCCCTAGTTGCTCTCCTTGGGGAGCACCTTCTCTCTTTGTTAAGAAGAACGATGGGACAAACCAATTGGTCCAAGATTATCGACCTATTAACCAAGCCACTATTCAGAACAAATATCCCCTCCCTCGGATTAATGATCTTTATGATCACCTAGCTGGTTCATCAGTGTTCTCCAAACTCGACATGAGGTTGGGTTACCACTAGATCCGTGTTCGTGAAGAGGATAACCCAAAGACCGCCTTCGTGACTCGGTAGGGATCATACGAGTACACCGTCATGTCATTCGGATTAACAAATGCTCCCGCCACCTTCTCTCGTCTGATGAACTATATATTCATGGATTACCTCAACAAGTTCGTCGTGGTTTATCTGGATGATATCCTTTTATTTTCCCAGAACAAAGAAGAACATGCTGAACATCTTCGTCTTGTGCTGGAAAAGCTTCGAGAGCATAAACTCTATGCTAAGTATTCCAAGTGTGAATTCTGGCTCCCCGAAGTAACCTATCTTGGGCATGTCATCTCCAAGGATGGTATTGCCGTCAACCCTGAACGACTTCAGGTTATTCTCGATTGGACTCCTTCGAAGAATGTCAAGCAAGTCCGAAGTTTTCTCAGTCTCGCCAGCTATTGCTGTCGATTCGTCGAGAACTTCTCCAAGATCGCTAGGCCTCTGACTAATCTGTTGCATAAGGGCGTCAAGTTCCAATGGACACACAAGTGTCAGGAAAGTTTCCAGGCACTCAAAGACAAGTTGACTTCTGCCCCAGTGCTTGCTCCACCTGATACTAAGAAGGACTTCGTCATTTACTGCGATGCTTCCTGTCAAGGATTAGGCGGTGTCCTAATGCAAGAGTGCTGAGTGATTGCTTATGCCTCTCGACAACTGCGCCCTCACGAAGAAAACTGCCCAGTTCACGACCTTGAGCTTGCTGCTGTCATTCATGCTTTGAAGTAGTGGTGACATTACCTTCTTGGTAATCGTTGCGAGATCTTCACCGACCACCAAAGTCTGAAGTATCTGTTTACTCAACCAAACCTAAACCTCCGTCAGCAGAGATGGATGGGACTATTGCAGACTTTGGCATGGGTATATCCTATACCCCAGGCAAGGCTAATGTAATGGCTGATGCCTTGAGCCACAAGTCTTATTGCAACCACCTCCAGGTTCACAAAGTTCAGCCCTCGCTTGCCGAAGGATTTAGAAAGCTGAACCTTCATATTGTTCCTCCTGGAGCACTCGCTCCCCCTCCCCCAGAGTTTCAAAAGATGAATCTCCGTGTTTTTACTAAGGGTTCTCTAAATACCCTGGCTGTCGTACTAGATCTCGTAGATGGTATAAAGACTATTCAAGGTCATGACTCTGAAGTCCAGAAGATTAAACGCCATCTCGCAGAAGGAAAGCCCTCATTCTTCACTATCGCCGATGATGGCGCCTTGTACTTCAAAGGGCGCCTAGTGGTACCATGTTCGAGGAAAAACCTGGATCAGACTAAAAAGGTTATGAAAGAAGCTCATGATACGCCTCTGTCCATCCATCCTGGTAGTACAAAGATGTACCAGGATATTCGTCAAAGATTCTGGTGGTCTAATATGAAGCAAGACATTGCTCGTTATGTTGCTGAGTGTGACGTTTGCCGCCGTATCAAAGCAGAGCATCAAAGGCCTGCTGGAACTCTGCAACCTATCACTATACCTGAATGGAAATGGGACCATGTTGAAATGGACTTCGTTACTGGGTTTCCCAAATCGTAGAAAGGTAATGATGCTATTCTTGTCGTCATTGACCGACTTTCTAAAGTTGAACATTTTCTGGCGGTCAAAGAAACAATCACTACTAGTTAGCTTGTGACTCTCTACATGTCCAGAATTGTTTCGCTTCACGGTATTCCACTCGTTATCAGTTCGAACCGTGGTGGCTTATTCACTTCAAGATTCTCGGCAAGTTTCCAAGAAGCTATGGGAACTCATCTGTCGTTCAGTACTGTGTTTCATCCTCAGTCGCAAGGTCAAGTTGAACGTGTCAACCAAGTTCTCGAAGACATGCTTCGAGCTTGTGTAATTTCCTTCAGCAAGAAATGGGAGGAATCTCTTCCATATGTTGAGTTCTCTTATAATAATAGCTATCAAGCTAGTCTGAAGATGTCCCCCTTCGAAGTGCTATATGGACAAAAGTGTCAGACCCCTCTGAACTGGTCAGAAACTGGGGAACGTCCACTCTTCGGTCCGGATATTATCCAACAGGCTGAAGAACAAGTCCGCATTATTCGCGAGAATCTCAAGACTGTACAGTCACATCAGAAAAGTCAGTATGACCGTCATCACAAAGACATGATCTACCAACCTGGCGAAAAGGCTTATCTTCGAGTTAGACCAATGAAGGGTGCTCACCGCTTTGGGATCAAGGGCAAGCTAGCTCCTCGCTATATCGGTCCCTTCACTATTCTAGAAAGGCACGGAAAAGTGGCATATCAATTGGAGCTTCCGCCGAACCTTTCTCAAGTTCACGATGTGTTCCATGTGTTACAGCTCCGCCGCTGCTTCAAGGACCCAATCCGAGCAGTGGATCATGAAGTGCTTGAATTGCAACACGACCTCTCCTATAAAGAGCATCCGGTCCGCATTCTTGACCAAGCTGAACGCCGCACATGTCAGAAAGCGATCAAGTTCCTCAAGGTCCAGTGGTCGCATCACTCTAAAGATGAAGCCACTTGGGAACGTGAGGACCGCCTGCGTGATGAATACCCCGCATTGTTCCCTTCTACCTCCTAAATCTCGAGACGAGTTTTCCTGTAGTGGAGGAGTTTTGTAACACCCGGGTAATTAAGCTACAGTAATCCCACGCTAATGGTGCCACATCACCACAGTTACTGTTGTTAACCTTATGTTGATTCGAAACCATTTCAAAATTCAAATTCAAATTAATGTCAACAATAAAAGTTTCCAAAAGTTAAAACAAAAATGTTCGGGAGATGCCATATTTTGCATATGTAAATATGGTGTAATAACCACATTTTTATAAAATGCGTAAATAATTTAAACTGATTTAAAACAGAAAAGTATATAAATAAAAGAAAAGAAAAAAAAATAAAAAAATAAAAAGGAAAGAAACCCCCCAGGGGCTCCGGCCCAGCAGGCCACCGGCCCAAATGGGCCACGACCCACCAGGCCGGCACATCTCCTCTCCATAACCCCCTCCCCACTCCACGGGTCACCCACCGACACCCCACTCTCCCCCACTCGCGTCCCCACTCTCCCCTTCCTCCGATCCAGATCGGATCGGGGCATGACCCCGCCGCATCGACACCACCTGCCGCCGCCGCCACTTGGAGCTCCACGGGCCTCGCTGGAGCTTCCCTCGCCAGGCCGCCTCCTCCCCTGCACTGCCCGTCCCCGTCAACCTCCCCGACACGCGCTGCCCGAACCCCTACTCCCCGCCGTGAGCCGCTGCCCTCTCCCTCCCCTCTGCCTTCCTCAGTGTGCCTCCGCGTGCACGCGTGGCCGCGCTCGGTTGTGCATGCCTGCGTCCATGCCGCACCTGCCGAGCCACGCCGCGCCGCTATCGCCCCGCCTCTGCTCCCCGAAGCCATCGCGCGCCCACCGCTGCCCATCGCCTTCGGTCGCCGCTGCCTGCTGCCGCACGCCGTTCCCCACGCCCTGCACTGCTGCTGTGCGCGCGCTCACCGATGCCTGCCGCCGCACGCCTCCTCTGCTCGCCGCCCGCACCGGCCTCGTCCTGCATCCGCCGCGCAGCGCCACCTGATGCTGCCTGCGCTCGCTGCTACCTCTTGAGCTTGTGTTGGTTTTCCCCGAAGAGGAAGGGATGATGCAGCAAAGTAGCGTAAGTATTTCCCTCAGTTTTTGAGAACCAATGTATCAATCCAGTAGGAGGCCACGCTCAAGTCCCTCGTACATGCACAAAACGATAGCTACTCGCAACCAACGCGATTAGGGGTTGTCAATCCCTTCACGGTCACTTACAAGAGTGAGACTTGATAGATATAATATTTTTGGTATTTTTGGTATAAAGATGCAAAGTAAAAAGTAAAGGCAAAGTAAAAAAGCAAAGCAAGACTAAAGTGATGGAGATTGATATGATGAGAATAGACCCGGGGGCCATAGGTTTCACTAGTTGCTTCTCTCAAGAGCATAAGTACTCTACGGTGGGTGAACAAATTACTGTTGAGCAATTGACAGAATTGAGCATAGTTATGAGAATATCTAGGCATGATCATGTATATAGTCATCACGTCCATGACAAGTAGACCGAAACGATTCTGCATCTACTACTATTACTCCACTCATCGACTGCTATCCAGCATGCATCTAGAGTATTAAGTTAAAAACAGAGTAACGCATTAAGCAAGATGACACGATGTAGAGAGATAAATTCATGCAATATGAAATAAACCCCATCTTGTTATCCTCGATGGCAACGATGCAATACGTGCCTTGCTGCCCCTTCTGTCACTAGGAAAGGACACCGCAAGATCGAACCCAAAGCTAAGCACTTCTCCCATGGCAAGAACTACCAATCTAGTTGGCCAAACCAAATGGATAATTCGGAGAGACTTGCAAAGATAACCAATCATACATAAAAGAATTCAGAGAAGATTCAAATATTATTCATAGGTAGACTTGATCATAAACCCACAATTCATCGGTCTCAACAAACACACCGCAAAAAGAAGATTACATCGAATAGATCTCCACAAGAGAGGGGGAGAACTTTGTATTGAGATCCAAAAAGAACGAAGAAGCCATCTAGCTACTAACTATGGACCCGAAGGTCTGAGGTAAACTACTCACACTTCATCGGAGAGGCTATGATGATGTAGAAGCCCTCCGTGATGATGGCCCTCTCCGGCGGAGCTCCGGAACAGGCCCCAAGATGGGATCTCATGGATACAGAAAGTTGCGGCGGTGGAATTAGGTTTTTGGCTCCGTATCTGATCGTTTGGGGGTACGTATGTATATATAGGAGGAAGAAGTACGTCGGTGGAGCTCCGAGGGGCCCACGAGGCAGGGGGCGTGCCCTGGGGGTGGGGGGGGCGCCCCCACCCTCGTGACCGCCTCTCTGATGCCTTGGCGTAGGGTCCAAGTCTCCTGGATCATGTTCGGTGAGAAAATCACGTTCCCGAAGGTTTCATTCCGTTTGGACTCCGTTTGATATTCCGTTTCTTCGAAACACTAAAATAGGCAAAAAACAACAATTCTGGGCTGGGCCTCCGGTTAATAGGTTAGTCCCAAAAATAATATAAAAGTGGAAAATAAAGCCCAATATAGTCCAAAACAGTAGATAATATAGCATGGAGCAATCAAAAATTATAGATACGTTGGAGATGTATCAGGCATCCCCAAGCTTAATTCCTGCTCGTCCTCGAGTAGGTAAATGATAAAAAGAGAATTTTTTATGCGGAGTGCTACTTGGAATAATTTCAATGCAAATCTTCTTAATTGTGATATGAATATTCAGATTCGAAAGATTCAAGACAAAAGTTTGTATTGACATAAAAATAATAATACTTCAAGCATACTAACAAAGCAATTATGTCTTCTCAAAATAACATGGCCAAAGAAAGTTATCCATACAAAATCATGCACAACCCAAAGTATTTATACTCTAACTTTCTCAGAACTTTTTCAATCATGCACAACCCCGATGACAAGCCAAGCAATTGTTTCATACTCTAACTTTCTCAGAACTTTTTCAATCGCCACGCAATACATGAGCGTGAGCCATGGATATAGCACTATAGGTGGAATAGAATGGTGGTTGTGGAGAAGACAAAAAGGAGAAGATAGTTTCACATCAACTAGGCGTATCAACGGGCTATGGAGATGCCCATCAATAGATATCAATGTGAGTGAGTAGGGATTGCCATGCAACGGATGCACTAGAGCTATAAGTATATGAAAGCTCAAAAACAAACTAAGTGGGTGTGCATCCAACTTGCTTGCTCATGAAGACCTAGGGCAATTTGAGGAAGCCCATCATTGGAATATACAAGCCAAGTTCTATGTAAAATTCCCACTAGTATATGAAAGTGATAACATGAGAGACTCTCTACTATGAAGATCATGTTGCTACTTTGAAGCACAAGTGTGGTAAAAGGATAGTAACATTGTCCCTTCTCTCTTTTTCTCTCATTTTTTATTTTTATTTGGGCCTTTTCTTTTTTTTGTGGCCTCTTTTTATTTGGGCTTCTTTGGCCTCTTTTTTTTAATTTTATTTTTCGTCCGGAGTATCATCCCGACTTGTGGGGGAATCATAGTCTCCATCATTCTTTCCTCACTGGGACAATGCTCTAATAATGATGATCATCACACTTTTATTTTTCTTACAACTCAACAATTACAACTCAATACTTAGAACAAAATATGTCTCTATATGAATGCCTCCGGCGGTGTACCGGGATATGCAATATGACAATGATGGAGTGTGTCATAATAAACGGAACGGTGGAAAGTTGCATGGCAATATATCTCGGAATGGCTATGGAAATGCCATAATAGGTAGGTATGGTGGCTGTTTTGAGGAAGGTATATGGTGGGTGTATGATACCGGCGAAAAGTGTGCGGTATTAGAGAGGCTAGCAAAGGTGGAAGGGTGAGAGTGCGTATAATCCATGGACTCAACATTAGTCATAAAGAACTCATATACTTATTGCAAAAATCTAGAAGTTATCAAAGCAAAGTATTACGCGCATGCTCCTAGGGGGATAGATTGGTAGGAAAAGACCATCGCTCGTCCCCGACCGCCACTCATAAGGAAGACAATCAATAAATAAATCATGCTCCGACTTCATCACATAACGGTTCACCATACGTGCATGCTACGAGAATCACAAACTTTAACACAAGTATTTTTTAAATTCACAACTACTCAACTAGCATGACTTTAATATTATCACCTCCATATCTCAAAACAATTGTCATGCTTCAATATTTTCTTAGTATTCAACACACTCAAAAGAAAGTATCACAAATCTTGAATACCAAGCATATTATTATTAAGCAAATTACCATGCTATTAAGAGACTCTCAAAATAATTTAAGTGAAGCATGAGAGATCAATAGTTTGTTTAAAACAAATCCACCACCGTTCTCTAAAAGATCTAAGTGAAGCACATAGAGCAAAATTATAACGCTCAAAAGATATAAGTGAAGCACATAGAGCAAAACTACATAGCTCAAAAGATATAAGTGAAGCACATAGAAATTCTATAAAATTTTAATTCATGTATGGCTCTCTCAAAAGGTTTGTACAGCAAGGATGATTGTGGAATACTAAGACACAAAGACACAAATAATATAAGACGCTCCAAGCAAAACACATATCATGTTGGTGAATAAAAATATAGCTCCAAGTAAATTACCGATGGAAGTGGACGAAAGAGGGGATGCCTTCCGGGGCATCCCTAAGCTTTGACTTTTTGGTGTCCTTGGATTATATTGGGGGTGCCATGGGCATCCCCAAGCTTATGCTCTTGCCACTCCTTGTTCCATAATCCATCAAAAGAATTCACCCAAAACTTGAAAACTTCACAACACAAAACTTAAAGTAGAAAACTCGTGAGCTCTGTTAGCGAAAGAAAACAAAAGACCACTTCAAGGTACTGTAATGAACTCATTATTTATTTATATTGGTGTTAAACCTACTGTATTCCAACTTCTCTATGGATTATAAACTATTTTATTAACCATAGATTCATCAAAATAAGCAAACAACACAAGAAAAACAGAATCTGTCAAAAACAGAACAGTCTGTAGTAATCTGTAGATAGCGCAAGATCTGGAACCCCAAAAATTCTAAAATAAATTGCTGGACGTGAGGAATTTATCTATTAATCATGTGAAAAAATAATTAACTAAATAGCACTCTTCAAATAAAAATGACAGCAGTTCTCGTGAGCGCTAAAGTTTCTGTTTTTTACAGCAAGTTCAACAAGACTTTCCCCAAGTCTTCCCAACGGTTCTACTTGGCACAAACACTAATTAAAAACAAAAAAAGACAACCAAAACACAGGATAAATAATTTATTTATTACTAAGCAGGAGCAAAAAGCAAGGAATAAAAATAAAATTGGGTTGCCTCCCAACAAGCGCTATCGTTTAACGCCCCTAGCTAGGCATAAAAGCGAGGATAGATCTAGGTATTGCCATCTTTGGTAGGCAATCCATAAGTGGCTCTCATGAGAGTTTCATATGGCAATTTTACTTTCTTTCTTGGAAAGTGTTCCATGAACTTTTTTAATGTAAATTGAAATCTAATATTCCCTTCCTTCATATCAATAATCGCACCAACCGTTCGAAGGAAAGGTCTACCTAGAATAATAGGGCAAGAAGGATTGCAATCTATATCAAGAACAATGAAATCTATAGGCACATAATTTATATTTTCAACAATAAGAACATTATTAATCCTTCCCATAGGTTTCTTAATAGTGGAATCCGCAAGATGCAAGTTTAGAGAGCAATCATCAAAATTACGGAAATCTAGTAAATCACACAAAGTCTTGGGAATAGTAGAGACACTAGCACCCAAATCACACAAAGCATAAAACTCATGATGTTTAATTTTAATTTTAATAGTTGGTTCCCACTCATCATAGAGTTTTATAGGGATAGAAAATTTCAACTCAAGTTTTTATTCATAAGATTGCATCAAAGCATCAACAATATGTTCGGTGAAGGCTTTATGTTGACTATAAGCATGTGGAGAATTTAGCACGGATTGCAACAAGGAAATACAATCAATTAAACAACAACTTACATAATTAAATTCCTCGAAATCCAATATAGTGGCTTTAGCAACATCTAGATTTTTATTTCTTTCAATCCCACTTTCATCAATTTCATCATAAAGATCTAAATACTCCGAATTTTTAGAACGTCTTCTAGGTAAGGGAAGATCATATGCAATTTCATCAAGATTCATATTGCAAAACAAAGATTTAATAGGTGACACATCAATAACTTTTAGATCTTCATCTTGATTTTCATAGGAATTGGAAGAACACACTTTAATAAAGGCATCTTTGGAAGCACGCATCCTAGCGGTTCTTTCATTGCACTCATCAATGGAAATTCTCATGGCTTTGAGAGACTCCTTGATATCATGCTTAGGAGGAATAGATCTAATCTTTAAAGAATCAATCTCAAGAGAAATTCTATCAACGTTCCTAGCCAAATCATCAACTTTAAGCAATTTCTCTTCAAGCAAAGCATTAAAATTCTTTTGTGAATTCATAAACTCTTTAACACTATTCTCAAATTCAGAGGGAATTTTATTATAATTTCCATAAGAGTTGTTGTAGGAATTCCCATAATTATTAGAAGGATTACTAGGATATGGCCTAGGATTAAAATTCCCTCTATAAGCGTTGTTACCAAAATTATTCCTAGCAACAAAATTCACATCCATAGATTCATTGTTATTCTCAATCAAAGTAGACAAAGGCATATCATTAGGATCAGAAGAAACACTCTCAATAGCAAACAATTTCATAAGTTCATCCATCTTTCCACTCAAAACATTGATTTCTTCTATGACATGCACTTTTTTATTAGAAAATCTTTCAGTATGCCATTGAGTATAATTAACCATAATATTATCTAGGAGTTTAGTAGCATCTCCTAAAGTGATTTCCATAAAAGTGCCTCCCACGGCCGAATCTAAAAGATTTCTAGAAGCAAAATTCAATCCGGCATAAAATTTTTGTATAATCATCCACAAATTCAAACCATGAGTAGGGCAATTACGTATCATTAATTTCTTTCTCTCCCAAGCTTGTGCAACATGTTCATGCTCAAGTTGCTTAAAGTTCATAATATCGTTTCTAAGAGAGATGATCTTAGCGGGAGGGAAATACTTAGAGATAAAAGCATCTTTGCACTTGTTCCAAGAATCAATACTATTTTTAGGCAAAGACGAAAACCAAGCTTTAGCACGATCTCTAAGCGAAAAAGGAAATAGCTTCAATTTAATGACATCATTATCGACATCTTTTTTATTTTGCATATCACATAAATCAACGAAGCTATTCAGATGAGTAGTGGCATCTTCACTAGGAAGGCCGGCGAATTGATCTTTCATAACAAGATTCAAAAAAGCAGTATTAATTTCACAAGATTTAGCATCGGTAAGAGGAGAAATCGGAGTGCAAAGGAAATCATTATTATTGGTATTGGTGAAGTCACACAATTTGGTAGTATCTTGAGCCATCGTGATAAACAAGCAATCTAACACATGGGCAAACAAAAAGGAAAGCGGGCAAAAGAGGCAAATAGAGAGGGAGGATAGAGAGAGAGGGCCAATCAAACGGCAAGGGTGAAGTGGGGGAGAGGAAAACGAGAGGCAAATGGTAAATAATGTAATGCGAGAGATAGGGATTGTGATGGGTACTTGGTATGTTGACTTTTTGCGTAGACTCCCAGGCAATAGCGCCAACAATCCTTCTTGCTACCTCTTGAGCTTGCGTTGGTTTTCCCCGAAGAGGAAGGGATGATGCAGCAAAGTAGCGTAAGTATTTCCCTCAGTTTTTGACAACCAAGGTATCAATCCAGTAGGAGGCCATGCTCAAGTCCCTCGTACATGCACAATACGATAGCTACTCGCAACCAACGCGATTAGGGGTTGTCAATCCTTCACGGTCACTTACGAGAGTGAGATCTGATAGATTTAATATTTTTGGTATTTTTGGTATAAAGATGCAAAGTAAAAAGTAAAGGCAAAGTAAAAAAGGAAAGCAAGATTAAAGTGATGGAGATTGATATGATGAGAATAGACCCCGGGGCCATAGGTTTCACTAGTGGCTTATCTCAAGAGCATAAATATTCTACGGTGGGTGAACAAATTACTGTTGAGCAATTGACAGAATTGAGCATAGTTATGAGAATATCTAGCCATGATCATGTATATAGGCATCATGTCCGTGACAAGTAGACCGAAATGATTCTGCATCTACTACTATTACTCCACTCATCGATCGCTATCCAGCATGCATCTAGAGTATTAAGTTAAAAACAGAGTAACGCCTTAAGCAAGATGACATGATGTAGAGACATAAATTCATGCAATATGAAATAAACCCCATCTTGTTATCCTCGATGGCAACGATGCAATACGTGCCTTGCTGCCCCTTCTGTCACTAGGAAAGGACATTGCAAGATCGAACCCAAAGCTAAGCACTTCTCCCATGGCAAGAACTACCAATCTAGTTGGCCAAACCAAACGGATAATTCAAAGAGACTTGCAAAGATAACCAATCATACATAAAAGAATTCAGAGAAGATTCAAATATTATTCATAGATAGACTTGATCATAAACCCACAATTCATCGGTCTCAACAAACACACCGCAAAAAGAAGATTACATCGAATAGATCTCCACAAGAGAGGGGGAGAACTTTGTATTGAGATCCAAAAAGAGAGAAGAAGCCATCTAGCTACAAACTATGGACCTGAAGGTCTGAGGTAAACTACTCACACTTCATCGGAGAGGCTATGATGATGTAGAAGCCCTCCGTGATGACGGCCCTCTCCGGCGAAGCTCCGGAATAGGCCCCAAGATGGGATCTCATGGATACAGAAAGTTGCGGCAGTGGAATTAGGTTTTTGGCTCCATATCTGATCGTTTGGTGGAACATACGTATATATAGGAGGAAGAAGTACATCGGTGGAGCTCCGAGGGGCCCATGAGGCAGGGGGGAGCCCTAGGGGGGGCGCCCCCCACCCTCGTGACCGCCTCTCTGATGCCTTGGCGTAGGGTCCAAGTCTCCTGGATCACGTTCGGTTAGAAAATCACGTTCCCGAAGGTTTCATTATGTTTGGACTCCGTTTGATATTCCGTTTCTTCGAAACACTGAAATAGGAAAAAAATAGCAATTCTGGGCTGGGCCTTTGGTTAATAGGTTAGTCCCAAAAATAATATAAAAGTGGAAAATAAAGCCCAATATAGTCCAAAACAGTAGATAATATAGCATGGAGCAATCAAAAATTATAGATACGTTGGAGACGTATCACTCGCGCCCTCGCCCCCCTCCCGTCCGCTCCGTTTTGGCCGCCGCACTCCGCCACGCCGGCCTGTGCCCGCTGCTGCTGGAACGGCCTCCCCCACACGCCAAAGCACCTGGGCGCGTGGTGCCTCCCCCGGCCACGCCCGACCGCGTGCCGCTGCGCCCGTGTCTTCCCTGGCTGCACACCGCTCCAGCTCCGCCACTCGCCGCCCCGGTCCGACCTCCCTCGTTGTACTCCGCCTCCCCACATTGGTCGCTGGCCGCTCGCCGTTGCCCGCATCGCCGCGCCGGCGTGCCCGGTTCTGCACGGGTGCCGGCGCCCACGCCCCTATGCCCGCGCCCGTAAACCCATCGCCCGCGTGCCCGCTAGCCCGCCTGGGCCAATGACATGGGGGGCCCACGCCCCTGAGAACGGTTTTAAAAAAAGAATTAAAAAATTTAATAAATAATAATAAAAATAATTAACTTAATTAATTAGGTTTAAGTTAAGTAATTAAGATTAATTAACCTAATAACTAGTTAACCTAATTAACTAATGTTAATTAGTCAAACAGTCGCGGACAGGTGGGACCCACGTGTCAGGTTGACCAGGTCAACAGTCAACTACTGACGTCATGATGTTGTCAGCAAACACTATTCTGGATAATGTTGAATTAAATTAATTAAATAAATGCTAAAATTAATTTAAATCTTTTAAAATTAATATAAAATAAAACGTAGCTCGGATGGGAAAACTTTGTACATGAAAGTTGCTCAAAACGACGTGACGAATCCGGATACGCAACCCGTTTGTTCGCCACGCATCCCTAGCATAGCGAACATGCAACTTTCCCCCTCTGGTTCATCTTTCCGGAAACGCGAAACACCGGGGATGTTTTCCCGGATGTTTCCCCCATTCATCGGTATCACCTCATACCGCGTTAGGGCACACCTAGCACCGCTACTTGCATTGTCAGGCATCGTTATGCATCTATTTGCATTGTATTCATTGTTTCTCCCCCTCTTCTCTCCGGCAGACTACGAGGCTGACGCTGATGTTGGTGCCCCGATCGACTACACTGTTGACGACCCCTCTTGCTTGCCAGAGCAACCAAGCAAGCCCCCCCTTTGGGCACTAGATATCGCCTACTCTTCTCTCTACTGCTTGCATTAGAGTAGTGTAGCATGTTACTGCTTTCCGTTAATCCTATTCTGATGCATAGCCTATCATTGTTGCTACAACTGTTGATACCTTACCTGCAATCCTAAATGCTTAGTATAGGATGCTAGATTACCATCAATGGTCCTACATTGTTGTCAGTCTGCCATGCTATACTATCGGGCCGTGATCACGTCGGGTGTTGATCACGGGTATATACTATACATGTTGTGACTAAAGTCGGGTCGGCTCGTTGAGTACCCGCAAGTGATTCTGATGTTGGGGGCTGAAGGGAAGGTGGTTCCACCCAGGTAGTGCTGGGCCTGGGTTCCTGACGGCCCACAACTGTTGCTTTGTGGCAGAGCGACAGGGCAGGTTGAGACCACCTAGGAGAGAGGTGGGCCTGCCCTGGTCGGTGTCCGCGGTTATGTCAAAATAACACGCTTAACAAGATCTTGGTATTTGATTTGAGTCTGGACACTGGCTTATACGCACTAACCAACTACGCGGGAACAATTATGGGCACTCGACGTCGTGGTATCAGCCGAAGCCTTTGTGACATCAGCGACTGAGCGGCGCGCGCCGGGTTGGACCGCGTAACGAAACTTGCTTTGTAATGGAGGTTGCTAGGTCTGCTCTCCGGCCGCCCATGCAACGTGCATGTGTGCAATGGGCGATGGGCCCAGACCCCTGCGCCATAGTATTTAGACCGGCATGCTGACCTCTCTATTGTGCCTAGGTAGGGCTGCGACGTGTTGATCTTCCGAGGCCGGGCATGACCCAGAAAAGTTTGTCCGGTCAAAGGGGATCGAGCGTGTTGGGAAATGTGGTGCACCCCTGCAGGGAAGTTAATCTATTCGAATAGCCGTGATCTTCGGTAATAGGACGAGTTGGAGTTGTACCTTGACCTTATGACAACTAAAACCGGATACTTAATAAAACACACCCTTCCAAGTGCCAGATACAACCGGTGATCGCTCTCTCACAGGGCGACGAGGGGAGGATCACCGGGTAGGATTATGCTATGGGATGATACTTGGTGAACTTACCATCTGCTCTCTTCTACATGCTGCAAGACGGAGGTTGCCAGAAGCGTAGTCTTCGATAGGACTAGCTATCCCCCTCTTATTCCGGCATTCTGCAGTTTAGTCCACATATGCTACCCCTTTTTCATTTGATACCAATGCATACATATGTAGTGTAGTTCCTTGCTTGCGAGTACTTTGGATGAGTACTCACTGTTGCTTTGCTCCCCCTTTTCCCCCTTTCTATACCCGATTGCTGCGACCAGGCGATGTAGCCCAGGAGCCAGACGCCACTGTCGACGATGACTCCTACTACACTGGGGGTGCCTACTACTACGTGTAGTCCGCTAACAACGACCAGGAGTAGCTTAGGAGGATCCCAGGCAGGAAGCCTGCACCTCTTTCAATATGTATCCCTGTTTATGCGAGCATTCTTAAGGCAAACTTGTTTAACTTATGTCTGTACTCAGATATTGTTGCTTCCGCTGACTCATCTATGATCGAGCTCTTGTATTCGAGCCCTCGAGGCGCCTGTCTTGTAATATGATGCTTGTATGACTTATTTTATTTGTAGAGTTGTGTTGTGATATCTTCCCGTGAGTCCCTGATCTTGATCATACACGTTTGTGTGTATGATTAGTGTATGATTGAATTGGGGGCGTCACACCCTGCCTCGTGGGCCCCTCGTGGCCCCCTCCACTTATTCTTGCACCCACACACTTCGTCTTCCTCCAGAAAAAATCATCCACCAGCTCAAACCCGAGTTCTAGCTCATATTGCTGCCATTTTCGATCTCCTTGCTCAAAGCTCCATTCACAAAACTGCTTTGGGGGATTGTTCTTCGGTATGTGACTCCTCCAATGGTCCAATTAGTTTTTGTTCTAGCGCTTTATTTATTGCAAATTTTTGCTGCTTAGTTGACCCTGTTCTTGAGCTAGCATGTCAAATTTATATGGTCCCAAGTAGTTTTAATGCATGATATAGTCTCTAGGCACTTGTGGGAGTAGTTGCTATCAAGCTTGTTGAGTTTGGTTTACTTTTATTTTAAGTTACTAAAACTTTCAGAAATTTTTCATAGGAAGAAATATGTTTAGGAAAATATACAAAGGTGGTTCCTCAAGGAAGCAAGGACACAGGCCCGCGATACGTGAGCCGGACTATGAACTACCAAGAGAAGCTCAAGTGCGGCCTTGTGAATGGCCGTCAGAAGATTTTATGGTCCAAGTAGAAATTAAGGAGGAATTTGACGCGTATGTGCGTAATGTTGAACTTGAGGGCTTCGTGTCAGACAAGTGCCCCTAATATTATCACCTAACTGATTCCTTTGTGAGAAGGTTTAAATTTACATCATCACACAATTCTCACATTGTCCTATTTGATCTTTATGATAAATCTTATACCATGGACTTAGAAGATTTTAATACTTCTTGTAAACTCCCGCAGTGGGGTAATGTTAGTGAACCTCGCAAATATGAATTTAAAGAATTTCTTGCTAGTATCACTATGGGGGAATCTAGAGAAATAACACAAGCTACCATAGGGAGCATTCATTTTCCTGCCATACATTATTTTGCTCTCTTTATAGGTAGATGCATTAATGGTAAGGATGAGGCATGTCACATGTGTGTTCCCGATCTTAGTGTTCTCAAGAGTGCTATATTAGGAGATAAAGAATACAACTTGGGGGCTATTGTTGCACGTAGGTTGCATCTTAACGGTTTAAGTAGATATTTGTTTGGTGGAATTTATGCAACCCGTTTAGCTAATTTTATTGAGGTACCTGTACATGAAAATGATATGGAGTTGCCTCCTACTTATCTAGATTTTAATGCTATGGTTCACCGTCAGTTTATTGAGAGGAATGAACAACCTCTCCAGTATCGACTAATCTTTGACAGGCGTCACACTATCCATGTTGCTCTCCCTACTCATGCTTTCTCTGACTTTCAGACAAAAGGGAGATATGTTATAACCAGGGAGGAGGCGAACGAGTACGAGAGGAGGACAGAGGCAGCTCGCCTCCAAGCTGCAGCTCGTAAGGCAGTAGCTGCTGCATCTCAGTACGACCCCAGCTACAACTTTGGATATCCACCGGGCCAGCCGTTGGAATAGGCCAACTTAGGCGAAAAGCCTAAGCTTGGGGAGTACGTATTCCTCACCGACATTACATTCATGTTCACACACTCATGCCAATTGTCGATGCTCATACTTTTTCATTGTATCATCCATGCTAGTTTATTTTCTTTTTAAGTTTTCTTCTTGTGTGTTTGAAAAACCTTAAGAAAAAAAAAATTAGTTGTATATTTTAGCTAGTTTACTTTCCATGCCTGTAGTATTAATAATTAAAAGAAAACCCAAAAAGATTTCTCGTTCTTCTTTTGCTTGTCGGGAGGTTTCCCGTGTAAATAGTTTTATTTCCTTTCTTTTCTTTGGGGGTCGAGAGGAGAAGACCATGCTAAAAATGTTGAGTGGCTCTCATATGCATTATTGTTGATTTAACTAAGAGCCCATTTTACCTTGTCTTCTCCCTTGAATTGAATGCTTGTAGATTCCTGCTTAGTCCAATGCACACGCACTATTATTATTATCCACACCGTTCGTTTGTGCAAGTGAAAGGCAATAATGATGATATATGATGGACTGATTGAGATTAGAGAAGCTGGTATGAACTCGACCTCTCTTGTTTTTGTAAATATAATTAGTTCATCGTTCCTGATTCAGCCTATTATGAATGAAACATGTTTGCAATGACAATTAGAGATTATAGTTGCTCATGCCATGCTTAATTTGCTAGGATTTTATAATGGTTTACATTGCGTGCCAACATGTTATTAAAATGGTTATGATGTGGTATGATAGGGTGGTATCCTCTATTGAACGATTCGAGTGGCTTGACTTGGCACATGTTCATGCATGTAGTTGAAACAAAATCAACATAGCCTCCACGATATTTATGTTCACGGTGAATTATATCCTACTCATGCTTGCATTCAGTGTTGATTAATTTTAATGCATGTTCATGACTGTTGTCGCTCTCTAGTTGGTCGCTTCCTAGTCTCTTTCTAGCCTTCACTTGTACTAAGCGGGAATACTGCTTGTGCATCCACTTCCATAAGCCCCAAAAGTTATTCCATATGAGTCCACCGTACCTTCCTTTATGCGGTATCTACCTGCCGTTCCAAATAAATTTGTAAGTGCCAAACTCTAAACCTTCAAATGAAATTTTGTTTTGTATGCTCGAATAGCTCATGTATCAACTAGGGCTATCTATATCTTCCATGCTAGGCGGGTTATTCTCAAGAGGAGTGGAATCCTCTCCTCACTCACGAGAAAATGGCTGGTAACTGGGATGCCCAGTCCCATGCTAAAATCAAATCAAAATAATTGCAAACAAAACTCCCCCAGAATTTTTGTTAGTTGGAGGCACCCGTTGTTTCAGACAAGCCATGGATTGATGTTTGTTGGTGGTAGGGGGAGTATAAACTTTACCATTCTGCTTGGGAACCGCCTATAATGTGTGTAGCATGGAAGATATCGATATCTCTCCGTTGTTATGTTGACTATGAAAGTATACCGCTCAAAGTATTATTTATCTCTATTTCAAAATCGAGCTCTGACACCTCTACAAATCCCCGCTTCCCTCTGCGAAGGGCCTATCTATTTACTTTTATGTTGAGTCATCATCCTCTTATTAAAAAGCACCAGTTGGAGAGCATCGCTGTCATTTGCATGTATTATTATTAGTTTACATTGAGTATGATTGTGACTAGATCTCTTTTACCATGAATTACAATGTTTAGTCAGTCCTTGAACTTCAAAGGTGCTCTGCATTTATGTTTTGCGGTCTCAGAAATGGCTAGAGAGATACCATCTGTTATATCATATTATGATTGTTTTGAGAAAGTGTTGTCATCCGAGATTTACTATTATTGCTCGCTAGTTGATTATGTCATTGATATGAGTAAACATGAGACCTAAATGTTATTGTGAATATGGTTGGTTCATAATCTTTGCTGAAAACTTGAATGATGGCTTTACATATTTACAACAATAAGATCAAACAGAGTTTGTAAAAGTTTTTTTATCACTTTTAGTTTATCAACTGAATTGCTTGAGGACAAGCAAAGGTTTAAGCTTGGGGGAGTTGATACGTCTCCATCGTATCTATTTTTCCAAACACTTTTTACCTTGTTTTGGACTCTAACTTGCATGATTTGAATGGAACTAACCCGGACTGACGCTGTTTTCAGCAGAATTGCCATGGTGTTATTATTGTGTAGAAATAAAAGTTCTCGGCATGACCTGAAAATCAACAGAGAATATTTTTGGAATATATAAAAAATATTGGTGAAAGAATCAAGGCCAGGGGGCCACACCCTGTCCACGAGGGTGGGGGCACGCCCCTGCCTCATGGGCCCCCTGATGCTCCACCGACCTCAACTCTATATATTCACGTTCGGGGAGAAAAAATCGGAGAGAAGGATTCATCTCATTTTACGACACGGAGCCGCCGCCAAGCCCTAATCTCTCTCGGGAGGGCTGATCCGGAGTCCGTTCAGGGCTCCGGAGAGGGGAATCCATCGCCGTCGTCATCATCAACCTTCCTTCATCACCAATTTCATAATGCTCACCACCGTGCGTGAGTAATTCCATCATAGGCTTGCTGGACGATGATGGTTTGGATGAGATTTATCATGTAATCGAGTTAGTTTTGTTCGAGTTTGATCCCTAGTATCCATTATGATCCGAGATTGATGTTGCTATGACTTTGCTATGCTTAATGCTTGTCACTAGGGCTCGAGTGCCATGATTTGAGATCTGAACCTATTATGTTTTCATGAATATATGTGAGTTCTTGATCCTATCTTGCAAGTCTATAGTCACCTATTATGTGTTATGATCCGTTAACCCTAAAGTGAAGATAATCAGGATACTTACCGGTGATGATCGTAGTTTGAGGAGTTCATTTATTCACTAAGTGTTAATGCTTTGGTCCGGTACTCTATTAAAAAGAGGCCTTAATATCCCTTAGTTTCCAATAGGACCCCGCTGCCACGGGAGGGTAGGACAAAAGATGTCATGCAAGTTCTTTTCCATAAGCACATATGACTATATTCGGAATACATACCCACATTACATTGATGAACTGGAGCTAGTTCTATGTCACCCTATGTTATAACTGTTGCATGAGGAATCGCATCCGACATAATTATCCATCACTGACCGATTGCCTACGAGCTTTTCATATATTGATCTTTGCTTAGTTACTTTTCCATTGCCACTGTTACAATCACTATGATACATCTCCGTCGTATCTAGTTTTCCAAACACTTTTGCCCTTGTTTTGGACTCTAACTTGCATGATTTGAATGGAACTAACTTGGACTGACGCTATTTTCAGCAGAATTGCCATGGTGTTATTTTTGTGTAGAAATAACAGTCTCAGAATGTGTAAGTGCATCTAGTGCCACCCCTAGTTGGTTTTGGAGTATTGACGACAAACCTAGTTGAGGGACTAACGTGTTTGTGAGAATTGCAGGAAAACACAGGTAGAAGTCCCTCATTGATTTGGTTTTATTACCAGAGATGACCCCTAAAAATGTACGAAGACATTGAAGACAATGGTGGTTTATGAAGATATTCATATTCAAGACAATGACATGAGAAGACTCCCTATGAAGCTTTTGGAACTCGAAGACATAGATCCTTCGTAGTTTTATTTCATTCATGTTGTGTCATAGGAACCACCGTACTGTTAAGTGGGGTCGAAGAGAACCAGTCAGAATGACTGAAGTGATGCCTAATTCAAATCCTATGTCTTCGAGCGAAGACTTTGAGAGAAAATCTTGTCCAGAGTCAGACAAGTCAGCTTTACTTGTAGCCCAAGTAAAGTTGCCGTGTGAGTTCAAAATTCGACTGTTGGTACACGTGTCAGTTCCTTAGTGACCCAGGGTCATTTCGGACAGATCAGGTCGGGTTGCCAAGTGGCTATAAATAGTCCACCCCCCACAACCATAAATGGTGGGCTGCTCAGATTTCAGTGCACGGCTTTTGTCGTTTGAGAGCAACCCACCTCGAAGCCTTTGAAAGAAAAATTCCCAGTGAGGAGAAAAGCCCTAACCACCCAGAGCCAGAGTAAATTGGGCATCACTTAAGTCTTCGTGTCTGTGTGATCTGAAGACTTATTACACTTGAGGACTGTGCATCCTCCAGATGGTTAGGCGTCACGTTCAGAGCATCCAAGAGAAATTGTGGATTGCCAGTGAACGAAGTCTGTGAAGGTTTGGGAGTCTACCTTGAAGACTTACCAGAGTGATTGGGCGAGGTCTGTGTGACCTTAGCTCAAGGAGAAAACGGTGAGGACTGGGTGTCTTGGACTAAGTGTCCTTGACTGGGTGTCCGGGACTGTGTGTCCTTTGGTTTAAATACCTAGCCGCTCCAACCAGACGTACAGTTGTCACAGCAACTGGAACTGGTCCAACAAATCATTGTCTTCAATGTGTCACTGGTTTCATCTTCACTTCCCTTCACTTACAGTTATTCATTGTGAAGCCATTGCATGCTTGCTTTATCTTTTGTCTTCACAACATGAATGTATGATCTGTTCGGCTTCATAACTTCTTCCTACCTGATCCTTATTACACTGAAGCTGTTTGTCATTGCGCTTTCACTCTATTGAATACATGACCATGGCTGGCCTAGTGTAATCTAACTTCCGTTGCATAGTAATAGGCATAATCTTCACTGTTTGTCTTCATAACTCTCACGTTTTGAAGACTTTCATAAAAATCGCCTATTCACCCCCCCTCTAGTCGATATAACGCACTTTCAATTGGTATCAGAGCAAGGTGCTCCCTTGTTCTGTGTGATTCGGTTTAACCACCTGGAGTTTTAGTTATGTCGACTGCAGGGATAATCAAAGTCTCTGCTGCTTTCCCCGTCTTCGATGGAACTGAATATCCCTACTGGAAGAATAAGATGCGCATGCATCTTGAAGCCATTGACATCGACCTATGGTATGTCGTCGAGTACGGCGTTCCCAAGGCTGGAGAAGGTGTCACTGCTGCTGATGTCAAGAAGTTCACTCAACTGGACTCCACTGCCAAGAATATCATATGTGGTCATCTGACCAAAGGACAGTATGGCCGTGTGAGTGCTTTGAAGACATCCAAGCTAGTCTGGGACTGGCTCTCCAAGGTCAATGAAGGCATCTCAACCCAGAGAGATCAAAGAATCAGTGTTCTTCGCAACCTCTTCAACCGCTTCAAGCGAAATGACAATGAGAATGTCCAGCACACATTTGACCGGCTCACTGACATCACAAATGAGCTTCGAGCCCTCGGCGCCACTGAGATCACCAAATATGAAATCGTCAAGACGCTGCTGAGATCACTTGACAGTTCATTTGACATCCTAGCCCTGATGATTCAAGAACGTCCTGATTTCAAGACACTCGATCCATCTGACATACTTGAGAGGCTCAACACACATGAGTTTCAGCTTTCTGAGAAAAGAGATATCTACGGTCCAAACTTTGGGCGAATTCGTGCCTTGAAGGCAAAAGTTGTTTCCTCATCTGAAGAAGAATCTGACAGCAGTTCTGATGATCCTGAAGACATTGGAAGAGAACTTGCAATGCTAGTAAAGAAGTTTCAAAAATTCACCAAGAAGAAAGGCTTCAGAAAATCTTCACGATCAAGCTCAAGGAATGATGAAGCTTCTGCTCATGACTACAAGAAGAAAACATGTCACAAGTGCAAGAAAACTGGGCACTTTATCTCTGAGTGTCCACAGTGGGACAATGAGAACAGAAGGAAGAAGAAGAGCAAGGAATATGATTCTGACGACAAGAAGAATAAGAAACACTCAAAGTCTTCTTCCAAGTCTTCATCAAAGTCTTCATCACACAAGAAGAGCTCATCTAGCAAGGCACGTGCGTTTGTTGGAAAGGAGATGGATTCAGAGGAGGAGTCCGCATCTGAGGAGGCAGAGGTGGAGTCTGAGGAGGAGTCTGATTCTGGCATTGCGAGTCTGGCTACAGCATACGTCGCCAAATCCATCTTCAATACTGAAGACAATGACTGCATCACCGACACCGACGCAAATGACAAGAACGACTCCACTCCTACCTACTGCTTCATGGCACGCGGTGCCAAGGTAAACTCACGCACCACTCGCTATGAAACATCCAATGACGATGACTCTGAATGTGATTCAAAACCTAGCTACAAAACACTTGCTAAAATTGCAACTGAACAACAGAAAGCTATGGAACACATTCAAAAACTGTTAGACAGAAGCGATGATCTGTTGGGTGCTGAAATGACTCGATCTAAATCCTTAATTGAAGACATAAAAAACCTTCACGTTAAGTATCAGGAACTTGAAGATCGTCATGATACTCTCTCAACAACTCATGAAAAGCTTTCCTATGACTATCTTCAAAGGAAGCAAGAACTTGAGAAATTGAGGGCGGCTCATGAAGATCTTCAAAAGGAAAACGAGTCACTTCGCGCCGAATAGATCAGTCCCTCTCAGGAAGGATTTGAACCACCATGTCTTAAATGCATTGAGCGTAATAATGCTAATTCTGTTGCTGAGTGTTCCACTGCTACTACTGTTCCAATATCTTCAACTGTTGATGTGGCAACTAACCCCTCTGCTGAGGATACCACTGCTATTGCTGATGAGAATGCTAGGTTGAAGACATTGCTTGAAACAGGGATGTACAAAAGTCTGAAAGGGCATCAAACATTATGTGATGTCCTTAAGAAGCAGATTCTGAATTGAAACCCTAGGAAAGAGGGTGTTGGGTTCGAGAGGAGAATTAATGCAGATGGCTCTTACTAGAAACCTGAGCAGTACCCCAAAACCATATGGGTTGCTGCAAAGGAATCCTCAGTAGATCCATCCAATCTGTCTGGCTTCACTTGTGCTAACCCAATTATCATTGATGAATCCTTTGATGCAAACTATAAACTGTTTAAGAATCAGAATGGTGAAGTGTTTGCCAGGTACATTGGTACTAACTGCAGGAATGGACCGCCTATGAAGAAGATCTGGGTTCCGAAAACATGTCTGGAAAATCTTCCTGTGAATGTCTTCATGACACCTCACTTGAAGAAGACAAACCTCGGTCCAAAGGCTTCATACAGACAGAAGACTCACCTGAGTCACACTAACGCAAATGTTTTGCAGGGAAACCATACTCAGGCGTATGAATATGAGAGCGGTTCATCGAACCATCATGTTCACATGACCAAAAATTATTCTGCTTATTCCTATGAGTATTATTGTCCCCCTGCTAGACTGTTTGCTAAGGCTTCAAAGCCAAAATTCTCAGATGCTGCACTTAGACTCATAGCTTCTAAGCCACCCTTGAAGATGTGGGTGGTTAAGAAAGCTTAACTCTCTTTTGCAGGGAAAGGTCTCCAGCACAAAAACAAAATCTTCTGATGCTATTGCTGGGGACCATAAAAATCTTGTGGGGCGCAAGATAAACTGCCCAAATGGCATCATTATGTACTTCATTCCTGAATCGCATGCTACTCTCCCCATTAGTCCTAATCTGGATCTATGTTTTCATAACCCACTGGTTCGTCAAATGTTTATGCTTCACAATACCCTTCGTGAAGCCTATCCCCCTAACTGCACTGTAGGGTGCGACACCAGCGACTTCAAAGTCTTCAGAATGGATTATTGACAGTGGGTGTACAAATCACATGACTGGCAGAAGAAGCCTTCTTATGGACTCAACTTTACGTCCATTCGACAAGAGCCACATTACATTCGCTGACACTGGTAAAAGTAAGGTATTGGGTCTAGGTAGAGTTGCAATCTCAAAGGATCAACACATGGATAAAGTCCTGCTTGTTGAATCCCTTGGCTTCAACTTAATGTCTGTCTCAATGCTTTGCGACTTGAACATGATTGTAATGTTTGGCAAATATCACTGCCTGGTGCTAATGGAATCTGACAAATCTCTAGTGTTTGAAGGGTATAGGAAAGGTGATTTGTATGTGGTAGATTTCTCAGCAGGACCACAACTTGCAGTATGTCTTCTTGCAAAAGCTTCAGAATGCTGGCTTTGGCATCGAAGGCTTGGTCATGCTGGCATGAGGAACCTCCACACCCTTGCGAAGAAAAAGCACGTCATAGGCATCGAGGGCGTCAAGTTTAAGAAAGATCACTTATGCGGTGCCTGTGAAGCAGGGAAGATGACAAGGGCAAAACATCCTTCGAAGACAATCATGACTACTACACAACCCTTTGAACTGCTTCACATGGATCTTTTCGGTCCCACTCACTACTCAACTTTTACTACTTCTGCATGCCTCTATGGCTTCGTAATTGTTGATGATTATTCTAGATATACTTGGGTGCACATAATCCTTTACAAGACTGAAGTGCAGGATGTCTTCAGACGCTTCGCAAATCGAGCTATGAACAATTTTGGCACCAAGATAAAGCACATCAGAAGTGACAATGGCACTGAATTCAAGAACACTGGCCTTGATACATATCTGGATACCTTGGGCATCACACATGAATTCTCAGCTCCATACACGCCACAGCAGAATGGCGTAGTCGAACGCAAGAACAGAACACTCATTGAGATGGCCAGAACAATGCTAGATGAATACAAGACTCCAAGAAAGTTCTGGACTGAAGCCATTGATACTGCATGCCATACAATCAATCGTGTTTATCTTCACAAGCTTGTGAACAAGACATCCTATGAACTCCTAACTGGCAAGAAGCCAAATGTCAGTTACTTCAGAGTATTTGGCGCAAAATGCTGGATCAAGGACCCACACCACACCTCAAAGTTTGCACCAAAAGCACATGAAGGCTTCATGCTTGGATATGGAAAGGATTCGCACTCCTACAGAGTCTTCAATCTCTTCCACTACAAAGTGGTTGAAACAGTGGATGTGCGATTTGATGAAACCAATGGATCACAAAGAGAGCAATTGCCAAATGTGCTAGATGAAGTTCCAGCAAATGAATCAATCAAGCTTATGGGAACTGGAGAAATTGTACCTTCTGAAGCTCAACCTGAAGAAGAACTTATCATCTCAGCACCTGATCCACATGAAGACAATGCTCAGCCTGAAGATATACCTTCAAATGACCACATAGATCAGCAAGAGCAAAGTCTTCGCCCCACACACCCTCGTGTTGCAAATGAAGTACAAATTGACAAAATACTGGACAGCATCAATGCACCTGGTCCACTCACTCGTTCAAGGGCAACTCAGCTAACAAACTTCTGTGGGCATTTCGCATTCGTCTCAATATCAGAACCCAAGAAAGTTGAAGAAGCCTTCATGGAACCTGAATGGATTCAAGCTATGCAAGAAGAGCTTCAACAGTTTGAGATGAATAATGTATGGGAACTGGTTAAGCGTCCTGATCCACGGAAGCACAACATAATAGGCACCAAATGGATATACCGCAACAAGCAAGATGAGCATGGTCAAGTTGTCAGAAACAAAGCTCGTCTAGTTGCTCAAGGATATACTCAAGTGGAGGGTATTGACTTCGATGAAACATTTGCTCCTGTGGCTAGGCTTGAAGCCATACGCATACTGCTGGCCTATGCAAATCATCATAACATACTTCTCTATCAGATGGATGTGAAAAGTGCCTTTCTCAATGGCAAGATAGAAGAAGAAGTGTATGTTGCACAACCACCTGGCTTTGAAAATCCAAAACATCCTGCTATGGTATACAAGCTCAACAAGGCACTGTATGGCCTCAAACAAGCCCCTAGGGCCTGGTATGATACACTCAAGTACTTTCTGAAAAGCAAAGGCTTCATACCTGGTTCCCTGGATCCCACTCTTTTCACGAAGACATATGATGGTGAACTGTTTGTGTGCCAAATATATGTGGATGACATTATCTTCGGCTGCACCAATCAGAAGTATAGTGAAGAGTTTGGATACATGATGCAAGAGCAATATCAGATGTCCATGATGGGGGAACTGAAGTTCTTTCTCGGTCTTCAAATACGGCAACAACGAAACGGCATCTTCATATCTCAAGAGAAATATCTTAAAGAGTGCCTGAAGAAGTTCGGTATGCAAGACTGCAAAGGCTTCACAACACCAATGCCAGCCAAGCATCATCTGGGTCCCGACGACAATGGTAAAGAGTTCGATCAAAAGGTATACCGCTCCATGATTGGGTCTTTGCTTTATTTATGTGCATCTAGGCCAGATATCATGCTTAGTGTTTGCATGTGTGCTCGATTTCAAGCGACACCAAAGGAGTCGCATCACTTAGCTGTGAAGCGAATTCTTCGATATTTGGCTCACACCCCAACTCTAGGATTATGGTATCCAAAGGGCTTAGAGTTTGATTTAGTTGGATTTTCGGATGCTGATTATGTTGGTGACAAAGTTGATCGCAAGTCTACATCAGGCACATGTCACTTTCTGGGACGATCACTTGTATGTTGGTCTTCAAAGAAGCGGAACTGTGTATCACTCTCCACTGCTGAATCTGAATATATTGCTGCTGGATCTTGCTGCGCTCAGCTTCTGTGGATGAAGCAAACACTCAAGGATTATGGCATTCAAGCAAGTGCCACTTTACTGCGACAACGAAAGCGCCATCAAGATTGCCAACAACCCAGTTCAGCACTCGAAGACAAAGCACATTGAAATTCGTCATCACTTTCTCAGAGATCATGTTGTGAAGGAAGACATTGATATCATACACGTCAACACTGAAGAGCAATTGGCAGATATCTTCACAAAGCCCTTGGATGAGAAGAGATTTTGCAAGTTACGGTGTGAGCTAAATATCTTGGAATCCTCAAATATCCTGTGATCAGGCACACATCCTAACACTTAAGCATATTGATGACTTAGATGTGCAACACACGAAGTAGCGTATATCTTCAATCAATGAAGACATACATTCTAAGTGTGAATACATTAATGTGGAATTTGACTTCGGAGCGCCACGATAATTGTGCGCCGTGTCTGGGTCTAATACTTCCTATACGGTGGGTAACGCCACCACCAAACATTCCATTTTGAAGTGTTTCTCTCATGGCGTTACCTCTCAATGTCTTCACAATTGGTTTGGCTTCATTCTCTGTATGTCTTCATGATTATCTTCACTGCATTGATTATATGGATATATATATGTACTGATGTTCTGTCCTCTACAGCATTCACTTATAGTTATGTCTTCTTGGTTGAATCTTTTTGAACTAAGTGAATGTGATTGGACCCTAACCTCTCTATGCTTTCTATCTCAAACTCTATCTCTCCAAGTCATATGCATTCTGTTGAAACTGTCAAATGTCTTCACTGTGTCCTTGTCAGCTGAAGACATAGTGACAACCATAAAAGTCCGTTTTTAATGCTCATTCCTCCACATAAGATCCGGAGAAGAAGGAACGACCGCCCGACAATTTAGGCGTGCGTGGGACATGGAACAAATCCCAATCTTCCTCTAACTGGCCACGCGTGCCTCAAATGCGAACCGCCAGGGGCACCTGCGTAATAGCGCAGTGCCGCCTCTATCCCTATAAATACACGATTCACTGCGGTCATTATATCCTTCTTCCACCCTCGCACAAACCCTAGCGCCACCGCTAGCACTCGACGACGCCGGCGACGAAGCGCTTCACTGCCGCAACCTCTCCGACGCCGTTTTCACGCCGACAGCGGACATCGCTCTCTCCGCCGTCGCCGTAGGTGTCTTCCGTCGCCAAGTTAGGGCACGGAGGATCGAACTGCTTGGCCTCAACTCTCACGTCGTCTAGCAGTTCCAAGTGTGGTAAATAAAACCTCTTTTAACAGCCTCTTTTGATCCTACAGTTCAGTCACTTTCTGCCATAAGAAGTTTCTCTTCACACCAGTTAAATCTCTCGCTGCATCTCATAACATGCCTAGTATATTCACTTGTGCTTCATAAAGTAGTTAGATTCCTCACTTGTACTGATCTATGGGTTCGTACAAATCTGGAACCAATTTCTTATCTATGAGTGAATGTCTTCGCATAATGAGGTCAATGTCTTCTAAACCGATTTATCTTCAAAATCTTCTGAGAATGCATATGACCTCTTACCCTTCCCTCGCACCTTAATGCTGTCACAGTTACATGTCCGTGGGAGAATCCTTTGGTTCTCATAGTCTGCATTCATTTGCAGAGTACTTGCAGCATCACATCAACTCGCCTGAAGCCAGTTCTTGCAAAAGGAAGCCTTTGAAGCCTTTGAACATCTTGAAGCCTTCCAAGTTATTCATGGCTTCAGAAACAGCAGCAAGGAAGGGAGGCAGACAGCGACGTGGTGAAACGTCCAAAGATCTGCCTGATGAATTGGCAGAAATGTACAAAACTGATCCCGAAGAAAGCTATGGTCAGCGCAAGACACGAATCCAATGGATTCAAAGATATTGGGCAGAGCAGTGGTTCCACTACCGCTTCGTCACTCAGGAATATGCGGAGAAGTGCGCCATCAAGAGACCATGGGGAGATGTACTATACAAAAATCTCTTACCCAAGTCCAGAGACGAAGCCATTGCTCAAGGCTTCTATCCATGCATGGTGAGAGGACCACAGCCAGCTGAGGCACATCCGTCATCACTTCTATGGTGCCGTGATGATAATCTCTTCAAGCGCAACTTTCAGTTTGCACAACAGTCAACGAAGATAAACAAGAAGAAATTTGGGCTTGACTTCAACCCTGGTCCCTCCTCACCAAGGGCAGATGGCACACGCAACGCCGATCCCAATATCATCGGGCCGTATGCCAATCTTGCAGGCCTCATCACTCGCATCCTAGTCCAAGGGACTGCTGTCAATGACCCTCCAGCAGATACTGAATCAGATGACGCCCCTGCTGCGCCGAAGCCGAAGCCGAAGCAGAAGAAGCCAAAAGCTTCAAAGCCAGCAGGTTCTCCCAAGATCGCAAGAGTGAAGCCCTTAGCAACTGCACCGCCTGAAGCCAGTGTGCAGTCAGAAGGCTTATCATGAGTGTCCAAGCCCTAAGAAGTCAAGAAGCCTCAGCCACACACAGGCAAAGAGCTCACAGCTGCTGACATTCTGCGCTGCGAAGCCATTGAACTCTCAAGCGATGAAGATCTTGGAGATGATGCTCTTGAGCAGCTCATCAAGAGCAAGGAGGAGGCTGAAATCTTCAACAATCTGCCTCTGTTTGATGTCGCCATCATCCACAACTTCATCGATGAATGGTTTGACACACCAGACATAAGCTTCAATGATCTACAGCTACCAATAGGCCTCAGCGTTGCCTTTCAAGGTGCAATTGCTTCAGAACTTGCAATAGCCCAGCGAATTGTAGAACTGAAGCAGAAAATTGATCATGAAAAAGCTCAGTTCAAGAAGCACGTGGCCAAGCTCAGTGTGCAAGAAGTGAAAAACTTCAAGATCATGTTGCACGAGCTGAAAGAGAACTTCCTGAAGACGCGTGCCGAAGCTCAAGGCTCGCGAGAACGCATGAAGACTTTGGCTGATCACTGCGTACAAGCCTACAATGAGGCAGAAAAGCGCAAGGCACTTGGGCGTCCTGGCATTGACCCCATGATGGCCGCGAAGAAGAAAAAGAAGGCGGCTGTGCCCGAACCTGAAGCACCAAGGTCAGAAACTGCTCCGATTGTCTTCCCCGTTGCAACGACTGGCTCGAAGCCAAAGAGTCGATCAACCGCCTCACAACACAAGAAGACACGGACTGCAGAGGCTGAAGCAAAGAAGAGAAAACATTCTGAAGCCTCTCCTTCTGAACCCATCATCAAGAAGCGCAAGACCAAGAGATCTCGGGCTGCTCCCACAGAGCCCCTGATAGTTGAACTACTCTGCGTCCGCTATCCTAACGCAGATCGACAGTTGACAGTGCATGAGCCTGCTTACATAGAGGCTCCGCACGCTGAAGACATTCCAGCAGCCAACCCCAATGCTGCTGAAGACATTGGTCCCCAAGACAATGTGCAAGGTGATGCAGCCCTTCCTCAGCTTGAGACAAGCGAACAGATAAGTATTGGTCGTCCATTGACGCCAATCACACAAAATGCATCGTGGGCAGATCGCTCACAGGAGGAAGATGAGCCCCAACCCACTGCAACTCCACCAGCGCCTACACTCCATAGGCTTCACAGAGGGCCAAGGGCTCAGGCTGCTGAAGACATTCCGGCTGCATCAGCCGAAGAGCAAGCTGAAATACCACAAGCTCCAACTCCCCCGCACCAACAAGAAGTAGTTCTCAAGGAGAACGTGCCTGAAGCTGAAAATGTTGAGGCTGCCACAAACAACGCCGAAGCAAATGTGGAGCCCTCCCCAACAACAGCTTCAGAAGACACCGAAGCAAATGCTCCTGAACATTCTGTGCCTGAGTCTGCTGCCGGACCACAATTCAACTATCATATTGCGCACATGCCCCAGGTCCAGAAGCCGATCCCACGACTACCAAGGTTCCCAGGTCCTGCATCAGCTCCTGGTTCCTTCAACATCAACGGCTTCAGGGCAGATAACACGTTTTTCGACCGCTCCAAGAACCCTTATTCAAGGGAACGGATTGTATCAGATAGGTTCTGGAGCCATCAACAACGCAGCTATTATTCATGCATCCTCTACAACCAAGGCCGCATCTTTCCTCACAAGCGCCTTGAGGTTGAAGCTGTTGCTGGTCTGCCTGGTCTGGAAGAAGCACTGGATTGCTTCAAGCAAGTGGGTTTGCTGCCATTTATCACTGACGAAGAGCACTGGAACGAAGAGCTTCTGCTCCAGTTCTATGCCACTTTGCATATCAAAGGCTATAACAGAGATCCGAAGACATGGATCCTGGAGTGGATGACAGGCAATATCCATCATGAAGCCAATGCTTTTGACCTAATTGAGCTTACCGGCCTTCCCACTCCTGGCGAATTCTTTGAAGAAGGGTGCCAACTCCATGCTGAAGCAATTGAGAGCATATTTCAGCGTCCTGAGCCAGATATGAGTCAGATGCTCTCATTGATGAAGCCATTTCCTCCAAATGCACCCTATCCAACTAGGTTCTTCGTTGAAGACTTAGAGTACCTGCCTAGAACAATATATCACATCATAAGGCGGACTCTCTGGCCAGTCAAGGGACACTCTCGATATGCAACGATTGATGGTGCAATGAAGACTCTCATCTTCTGCATTCTTCACGGCAAATGCTTCAATACACAGGATCTATTCATCCGTCAATTTGCAGCGTCTGCTTCAGAACTGTTTGGATTAAAGTTTTATGCTCCTTGGGTTATGAGGCTGATCAAGCTTCACTCTGCAATCTCCTATCAACCCTCAGCCCGCAATCATAGGATATTTTTGCCAGATGTGGATACATCTGCTGAAGCAATATATCTAGAGCCGGCCAAGCAACCACTAAGTCTTCAGAATGCAGAACACCAGAGCTTCACTCAAAATATTGAAGGTGTTGAAGCTCTCTCCCGAGTGTATCCAATGGCTGGCACCACACGTGCCCCTGCATCAACTGAAGCCACCAACAGCACAGCTGCAAAGAGACCCAAGAAGCGCGCTCGTGCACTCAATGACAGAGAGCTTCTTGTGGCTCTTCACCAAAAGCAAGATAGGCATCACGACTGGCTCAAGAGGCAGATGAAAAGCATCATGCAAGAAGTCAATCGCATCAGAAATCTGGCAACCAAGAATGCATTTGTCACACACGAGACCTGTCGCCGCACTTGGAAGGGCCTCACCATGATGTGCCCTGAAGCTGAACTGCACGAGGATGGCTTCACAGAGCACTTCAAATTTGACTCCACGCCTCCAAGAAGAGCGGTGATGCGCAGCACACCATCACTTGAAGAGTCAGAGTTCTCTTCTTCTGCTGCCACCGTGTCTGCCCGGATTATTGAAGAAGAAGACGACGCGACATCATCTCCACCTGCTTCAACGCGCGTCAAATCTACACCAAGCACGTCTGCACCGCCGCCAAACATCTCCACTGACCTGCTGCGCCTGGGAACGCGTAGAAACCTCTATGTCTTCAAACCTTTTTGGTCATCACTGACAAAAGGGGGAGAAGCATATGATGGTTATAGTCTTCAAGCGGGTCACTATGGGCGGGTGCCTTCATATTTTTGCTACAGTTTGCTTCGTGCTTACAACTCCCGTTTTTGCTACATTTGCTTCTTTGAGTTGTAACACTTAGCCTTGATGGCCGTCTGCTACCTGCTTGTCACTCCGTTATGCGAAGATAAAATCCGCATGTGCGACGATAAATTCCGCACTCATCTCTTACTGCAGACGTCCATTTTCCATTATGCATGTCATTATCTTCATATACTTTCACATGCATAGTGGATTATCTTCATAAGTTGAAGTGGATCTCCACAAGTACAACCTGCCATGTGCATTTGCCTTCAAAAGGCAAATTACTTATATGCACATCTTCAGGGGGAGCCCTTGCAACTTATGAAGACAAATTCCTTTACAATTTCACAAATTATGTTCCCCGTTGAAAACTTCAACTAGTTTGTCATCAATCACCAAAAAGGGGAGATTGTAAGTGCATCTAGTGCCACCCCTAGTTGGTTTTGGAGTATTGACGACAAACCTGGTTGAGGGACTAATGTGTTTGTGAGAATTGCAGGATAACACAGGTAGAAGTCCCTCATTGATTCGGTTTTATTACCAGAGATGACCCCTAAAAATGTACGAAGACATTGAAGACAATGGTGGTTTATGAAGATATTCATATTGAAGACAATGACATGAGAAGACTCCCTATGAAGCTTTTGGAACTCGAAGACCTAGATCCTTCGTAGTTTTATTTCATTCATGTTGTGTCATAGGAACCACCGTACTGTTAAGTGGGGTCGAAGAGAACCAGTCAGAATGACTGAAGTGATGCCTAATTCAAATCCTATGTCTTCGAGCGAAGACTTTGAGAGAAAATCTTGTCCAGAGTCAGACAAGTCAGCTTTACTTGTAGCCCAAGTAAAGTTGCCGTGTGAGTTCAAAATTCGACCGTTGGTACACGTGTCAGTTCCTTAGTGACCCAGGGTCATTTCGGACAGATCAGGTCGGGTTGCCAAGTGGCTATAAATAGTCCATCCCCCACAACCATAAACGGTGGGCTGCTCAGATTTCAGTGCACGGCTTTTGTCGTTTGAGAGCAACCCACCTCGAAGCCTTTGAAAGAAAAATTCCCAGTGAGGAGAAAAGCCCTAACCACCCAGAGCCAGAGTAAATTGGGCATCACTTAAGTCTTCGTGTCTGTGTGATCTGAAGACTTATTACACTTGAGGATTGTGCATCCTCCAGACGGTTAGGCGTCACGTTCAGAGCATCCAAGAGAAATTGTGGATTGCCAGTGAACGAAGTCTGTGAAGGTTTGGGAGTCTACCTTGAAGACTTACCAGAGTGATTGGGCGAGGTCTGTGTGACCTTAGCTCAAGGAGAAAACGGTGAGGACTGGGTGTCTTGGACTAAGTGTCCTTGACTGGGTGTCCGGGACTGTGTGTCCTTTGGTTTAAATACCTAGCCGCTCCAACCAGACGTAAAGTTGTCACAGCAACTGGAACTGGTCCAACAAATCATTGTCTTCAACGTATCACTGGTTTCATCTTCAGTTCCCTTCACTTACAGTTATTCATTGTGAAGCCATTGCATGCTTGCTTTATCTTTTGTCTTCACAACATGAATGTATGATCTGTTCGGCTTCATAACTTCTTCCTACCTGATCCTTATTACACTGAAGTTGTTTGTCATTGCGCTTTCACTCTATTGAATACATGACCATGGCTGGCCTAGTGTAATCTAACTTCCGCTGCATAGTAATAGGCATAATCTTCACTGTTTGTCTTCATAACTCTCACGTTTTGAAGACTTTCATAAAAATCGCCTATTCACCCCCCCTCTAGTCGATATAACGCACTTTCAGAATGACCTGAAAATTAACGGAGAATTATTTTGGAATATATAAAAAATACTCGAAGGAAGATCCATGTCAGGGGGGCCTCCACTTGTCCACGAGGGTGGGGGGCGCGCCCTATCCCCTGGGCGCGCCCCCCTGACGCTCCACGGACCTCAACCCTGACTCCATATATTCACTTTCGGGAAGAAAAAAACCAAAGAGAAGGATTCATCATGTTTTACGATACTGAGCCGCCGCCAAGCCCTAAACTCTCTCGTGAGGGCTGATCTGGAGTCCGTTCGGGGCTCCGAAGAGGGGAATCCGTCGCCATCGTCATCATCAACCATCCTCCATCACCAATTTCATGATGCTCACCGCCGTGCGTGAGTAATTCCATCGTAGGCTTGCTGGACGGTGATGGGTTGGATGAGATTTATCATGTAATTGAGTTAGTTTTGTTAGGGTTTGATCCCTAGTATCCACTATGTTCTGAGATTGATGTTGCTATGACTTTGCTATGCTTAATGCTTGTCACTAGGGCCCGAGTGCCATGATTTCAGATCTGAACCTATTATGTTTTCATCGATATATGAGAGTTCTTGATCCTATCTTGAAAGTCTATAGTCACCTATTATGTGTTATGATCCGGCAACCCCGAAGTGACAATAATCGGGACCACTCCCGGTGATGACCGTAGTTTGAGGAGTTCATGTATTCACTATGTGTTAATGCTTTGGTCCGGTACTCTATTAAAAGGAGGCCTTAATATCCCTTAGTTTCCATTAGGACCCCGCTGCCACGGGAGGGTAGGACAAAAGATGTCATGCAAGTTCTTTTCCATAAGCATGTATGACTATATTCGGAATACATGCCTACATTACATTGATGAACTGGAGCTAGTTTTGTGTCACCCTAGGTTATGACTGTTACATGATGAACCGCATCCGGCATAATTCTCTAGCACCGATCCATTGCCTACACGCTTTCCATATATTGTTCTTCGCTTATTTACTTTTCCGTTGCTACTGTTACAATTACTACAAAACACTAAAAATACTACTTTTTCCACCGTTACTTTCGCTATCGTTACCACTACTATCATATTACTTTGCTACTAAATACTTTGCTGCAGATATTAAGTTACCCAGGTGTGGTTGAATTGAAAACTCAACTACTAATACTTGAGCATATTCTTTGGCTCCCCTTGCGTCAAATCAATAAATTTGGGTTGAATACTCTACCCTCGAAAACAGTTGCGATCCCCTATACTTGTGGGTTATCAAGACTATTTTCTGGCACTGTTGCCGGGGAGCATAGCTCTATTCATTGTGTCACTTGGGAATTATATCTGCTTATCATTATGAAGAACTTGAAAGATTCCAGAACCAAGATTTATCCCTCAACTACGAGGGGATGTAAGGAACTGCCATCTAGCTCTGCACTTGTTTCACCTTCTGTTTTGGGTAAGCTTGCGACACCTAAACCTACTTCTGCTATTAATTCTGATATGTCACATGTTATTGATGATGCCACTTCTGCTATGCATTATACTTATGATGAAACTACCTCGATGCTTGATACTACCGTGCCACTTCGTGAATTTCTTGATGAAGAACTTGCTAGGGATAGAGAGAATGAAATTAATGAAACTGATAATATTGATGAAAGTGATGATGAAGATTCTCCCCCTAGATATGAATTACCTCTTGTGCCTGAGGGCTATGTTATGGATGAAGAAACTGCTAGAGATTTTCTTGCTTGCAATGATAGGAGTGATCTTAAGAAATTATTAGCTAAGCTGAAACAAAATACTCTGAATGCTAGAATGAAATATGATCCTGCTTATGCTACTTCACCTATCTTTGTTACTGATAAGGATTATGAATTCTCTGTCGACCCTGATATAGTTACTTTGGTTGAATCTGATCCTTTTTTATTGTTATGAATCTGAAACTCTTGTGGAACATCTTACTAAATTAAATGATATAGCTACCCTGTTTACTAATGATGAGAAAACACGCTACTATTATATCCTTAAATTATTTCTGTTCTCATTAAAGGGTGATGCTAAGATATGGTTTAATTCTCTTGATCCTGGTTGTGTGCGTAGTCCCCAGGATATGATTTATTACTTCTCTGCTAAATATTTCCCTGCTAATAAGAAACAAGCTGCTTTAAGGGAAATATATAATTTTGTGCAAATTGAAGAAGAGAGTCTCCCACAAGCTTGGGGGAGGCTTCTCCGATTACTTAATTCTTTTCCTGATCATCCTCTCAAGAAAAATGAAATACTTGATATCTTTTATAATGGACTAACCGATGCTTCCAGAGATTACCTGGATAGTTGTGCTGGTTGTGTTTTCAAGGAAAGAAATGTTGATGAAGTTGAAATTCTATTGAATAATATGTTGACTAATGAAAATAATTGGACACTTCCTGATCCAATCCCTGATCCAATTCCAGAACCAACTCATGAGCCAACTCCGAAGAAAAGGGGTACTCTATTTCTCAGTCCTGAAGATATGCAAGAGGCAAAGAAATCTATGAAGGAAAAAGGTATAAAAGCTGAAGATGTTAAGAATTTACCTCCTGTTGAAGAAATACATGGTCTTAATTTACCGCCTATTGAAGAAACACATGGTCTTGATACCCGACACAGGTAGTAAAGGTATATTCTCTCTATAGATATGATAAAGCTGAAATCCCTCCTACTAAGTTTGCTAGCCAATGTTTGGATGAGTTTGATAACTTTATGGTTAAGCAAGAAGACTTCAATTCTTATTTAGCTAGAGAATTAAAACGCAATGCTTACATGATTGAACACTTGACTGATTATATGGCTAATGTTAAAGGTGAACTAAAACTTATTAGTAAACATGCTTCTATGGTTACCACTCAAGTAGAACAAGTACTTAAGGCTCAGAATGATTTGCTCAATGAATTAAATAGTAAGAAAAATGATAATGTTGTTAGAGTTATGACTAGAGATGTTAAAATGACTCAGGAACCTTTGTATCCCGAGGGCCATCCTAAGAGAATTGAGCAAGATTCTCAGAGAGATAATATTGATGCATCTAGTCCTTCTAAAATGAAGAGAAAGAAAAATGCTAGGACTTTGCATGCTTCTAGTGAACCTGTTGATGACACACCTGAGAATCCCAGTGATATTTCTATTTCTGATGCTGAAACACAATCTGGTAATGAACATGAACCTAGTAATAATGTTAATGATGATGTTCATGTTGATGCTCAACCTAGCAATAATAATGATGTAGAGATTGAACCTGCTGTTGATCTTGATAACCCACAATCAAAGAATCAACGTTATGATAAGAGAGACTTTGTTGCTAGGAAGCACGGTAAAGAAAGAGAACCATGGTTTCAGAAACCCGTGCCTTTTCCTCCTAAACCATCCAAGAAAAAGGATGTTGATGATTTTGAGCGCTTTGCTGAAATGATTAGACCTATCTTTTTGTGTATGCGTTTGACTGATATGCTTAAAATGAATCCTTATGCTAAATATATGAATGATATTGTTACTAATAAAAGAAAGATACCGGAAGCTGAAATTTCCACCATGGTTGCTAATTATACTTTTAAGGGTGGAATACCAAAGAAACTTGGAGATCCAGGAGTACCAACTATACCATGCTCCATTAAAAGAAACTATGTTAAAACTGCTTTATGTGATATTGGAGCCGGTGTTAGTGTTATGCCTCTCTCTTTATATCCTAGACTTGATTTGAATAAGTTGACACCTACTGAAATATCTTTGCAAATGGCTGATAAATAAACTGCTATACCTGTCGGTATTTGTGAGGATGTGCCTGTTGTGGTTGCAAATGTTACTATTTTAACGGACTTTGTTATTCTTGATATTCCCGAGGACAATAGTATGCCTATTATTTTTGGAAGACCCTTTTTGAATACTGCAGGGGCTGTTATTGATTGCACCAAAGGCAATGTCACTTTTCATGTTAATGGCATTGAGCATATGGTACACTTTCCGAGGAAACAACCTCAAGTTCATAGTATAAACTCTATTGGAAAAATTCCATCGATTATTTTTGGAGGTTTTGAATTTCCTCTTCCTACTGTCAACAAGAAATATGATATTCTTATTGTTGGGGATGTGCATATCCCCGTTGAGGTAACCTAGTGTTATTCGAAAATTCTCCGGTTCCATGTTACTCGGAATGAGTTTGTTAACAAGACCTGATCAACCTTGTTAGTGGATTCCTTTTGATGAGCATGAGATGGATGAATTTAGAAAACACAACTCTGTGTACCCTCTTTTTACTTTCTGTTATTTATATTAAATAAAGAAAAAATAGTAATTTATGTCTATTTTCTGAATTATCAATGCAATAAAAAATACCTCGAAAATAAAAGTTCTTGAAATGCCCTGAAAATTAAATATGATTTTTTCTAGAATATTTGAGAATATATGGAACTAAGAACACAGCAGGGGGAGCAAGCACCTGGACACGAGGGTCTAGGGCGCGCCCCCTGCATCATGGGCCCACGGTGGCTCCCCTCCACTTATTCCAGCTACCACACACTCCTTCTTCCTCCAAAAAACATCACTAGCTAGCTCAAACCCGAGGCCAAGCTCATCTTGCTGCCATTTTCAATCTCCTTGCTCAAAGCTCCATTCACAAAACTGCTTTGGGGGATTGTTCTTCGGTATGTGCTCCTCCAATGGTCAAATTAGTTTTTGTTCTAGTGCTTTATTCATTGCATATTTTTCTGCTTAGGTGACCCTGTTCTTGAGCTTGCATGTCAAATTTATATGGTCAAAAGTAGTTTTAATGCATGATATATCCTCTAGGCACTTGTGGGAGTAGTTGCTATCAATTTTGTTGAGTTTGGTTCACTTTTATTTTGAAGTTACTAAAAATTCAGAAATTTTTCAGAGGAAGAAATATGTTTAGGAAAATGTACCAAGGTGGTCCTTCAAGGAAGCAAGGACCCATGCTCGCAATACGCGATGCCGATGATGAACCACCGAGGGAAGCTCAGGTGCGGGCTTGTGAATGGCCGTCAGAGGACTTTATGGATCGAGCAGGAATCAAGGAAGAATTTAACGTGTATGTGCGTAATGCTGATCTTGAGAGCTTCGAGGCAGATAAGTGCCGCCAATACCACTATCTCATCGATTCCTTTGGGAGAAGGTTTGAATTTTCATCATCACGCAATTCTCAACTGTCCTATTTGATCTTTATGAAAATTATTATACACTAGACTTAGAAGATTTTACCTCTGCTTGTAAACTCCCTCAATGGGGTGATGTTAGTGAACCTCGCAAGTCTGAATTTAGAGATTTTCTTGCTACTATAACTGTGGGGGAATCTAGGGATGTGACGCAAGCTACCATAGGGAGCATTCATTTTCCTGCTATACATTATTTTGCTCTCTTCATAGGTAGATGCATTAATGGTAAAGATGAAGCATGTCACATGTGTGTGCCTGATCTTAGCATTCTCAGAAGCGATGTATTAGGAGATAAACAATACAACTTGGGGGCTATCGTTGCACGTAGGTTGCATAATAATCGTATTCATGGAGATTTCTTTGGTGGAATTTATGCAACCCGTATAGCTAACTTTCTTGAGATATCCATACGTGACATGATATTGAGTTGCCTCCTTCTTATCTAGATTATGAGGCTATGGTTCGTCATTAGTTTGTTGAGAGGAACAATCAGTTCCTCCAGTACCGACTAATCTTTGACAGACGACACACCTATCACATCGCTCTCCCTGCTCCTACTTTCTTTGACTTTCGGGCAAAGGGGCGATATTTTATAACCATGGAGGAGGCGGCCGAGTACGAGAGGAGGGCAAAGACAGCTCGCCTTCACGCTACAGCCCAAGATGCAATAGCCGCTGTATCTCAGTACGACCCCAACTACAACTTTTGATATCCGCCAGGCCAGCCGTGGCCATAGACCAACTTAGGCAAAAAGCCTAAGCTTGGGGGAGTACGTATTTCTCACCGACATTACATTCATGTTCACACACTCATGCTAGTTGTCGGTGCTCATAATTTTTCATTGTATCATCCATGCTAGTTTATTTTCCTTTTTATGCTTTCTTCTTGTGTGTTTAATAAACCTTAATAAAAAACAAAAAAAATTAGTTGTAGCTTTTAGTTAGTTTACTTTTCATGCTGTAGTAGTAATAATTAAAAAGAAAACCCAAAAATATTTCTCGTTCTTCTTTTGCTTGTTGGGAGCTTTCTCGTGTAAATAGTTTTATTTCTTTTCTTGTTCTTTGGGGGTCGAGAGGAGAAGACCATGATTAAAATGATTGAGTGGCTCTCATATGCATTATTGTTGATCTAAAAAAGAGCCCATATTACCTTGTCTTCTCTCTTGAATTGAATGCCTGCAGATTCCAGCTTAGTCCAATGCACGTGCACCATTATTATTATCCATACTATTCGGTCGTGCAAGTGAAAGGCAATAATGATGATTATATGATGAACTTATTGAGATGAGAAAAGCTGGTATGAACTGGACCTCTCTTGTTTTTGTAAATATGATTAGTTCATCGTTCCCGATTCAGCCTATTATGAATAAACATGTTTGCAATGACAATTAGAGATTATAGTTGCTTATGTCATGCTTAATTAGCTAGGAGTTTATAATGGTTTATCTTGCGTGCCAACATGCTATTAAAATGGTTGTGATGTGGTATGATAGGGTGGTATCCTCTTTTGAATGATTCGAGTGGCTTAACTTGGCACATGTTCACGCATGTAGTTGAAACAAAATCAACATAGCCTCTGCGATATTTATGTTCATGGTGCATTATATCCTACTCATGCTTGCATTCGGTGTTGATTAATTTTAATGCATGTTCATGACTGTTGTCGCTCTCTAGCTAGTCGCTTCCCAGTCTTTTCTAGACTTCACTTATACTAAGAGGGAATACTGCTTGTGCATCCAATTCCATAAACCCCAAAGTTATTCCATATGACTCCACCATACCTACCTATATGCGGTATCTACCTGCCGTTCTAAGTAAATTTGTATGTGCCAAACTCTAAACCTTCAAATAAACATTCTGTTTTGTATGATCGAATAGCTCATGTATCAACTAGGGTTGTCCATATCTTCCATGTTAGGCGGGTTATTCTCAAGAGGAGTGGACTCCGCTCCTCACTCACGAGAAAATGGCTAGTCACCGGGATGCCCAATCCCATGCTTTATGCAAATCAAATCAAAATAATTGCAAACAAAACTCCCCCGGGACTGTTGTTAGTTGGAGGCACTCGTTGTTTCGAGCAAGCCATGGATTGATGCTTGTTGGTGGAGGGGGAGTATAAACTTTACCATTCTGTTTGGGAACCGCCTATAATGTGCGTAGCATGGAAGATATCGCCATCTCTCGGTTGTTATGTTGACAATGATAATATACCGCTCAAAATATTATTCATATCTATTTCAAAACCCAGCTCTGGCACCTCTACGAATCGGTGCTTCCCTCTGCGAAGGGCCTATCCATTTACTTTTATGTTGAGTCATCATCCTCTTATTAAAAAGCACTAGTTGGAGAGCACCGATGCCATTTGCATCCATTACTATTAGTTTACATTGAGTATGACTTGACTGGATCTCTTTTACCATGAATTACAATGTCTAGTCAGTCCTTGATCTTTAAAGGTGCTCTGCATTTATGTTTTGCGGTCTCAGAAAGGGCAAGCAAGATACCATCTTGTTATATCATATCATGATTGTTTTGAGAAAGTGTTGTCATCCGAGATTTTTTTATTATTGCTCGCTAGTTGATTATGCCATTGATATGAGTAAACATGAGACCTAAATGTTATTGTGACTATGGTTAGTTCATAATCTTTGTTGAAAACTTGAATGTTGGCTTTACATATTTAGAACAACAAGAGCAAACAGAGTTTGTAAAAGTTTTTCTTTATCACTTTCAATTTATCAACTGAAATGCTTGAGGACAAGCAAAGGTTTAAGCTTGGGGGAGTTAATACGTCTCCGTCGTATCTACTTTTCCAAACACTTTTGCCCTTGTTTTGGACTCTAACTTGCATGATTTGAATGGAACTAACCCGGACAGAGGTTGTTTTCAGCTGAATTGCCATGGTGTTATTTTTGTGCAGAAATAAAAGTTCTCGGAATGACCTAAAAATCAATGGAGAATTATTTTGGAATATATAAAAAATACTGCAAGGAAGATCCACGTCAGGGGGGCCTCCACCTGTCCACGAGGGTGGGGGGTGCGCCCTACCCCCTGGGCGCGCCCCCTGCCTTGTGGGCCCCCTAACACTCCACCAACCTCAACCCTGACTCGATATATTCACTTTCGGGGAGAAAAAACCTAGAGAGAATGATTCATCGCGTTTTACGATACGGAGCCATCGCCAAGCCCTAAACTCTCTCGGGAGGGCTAATCTGGAGTCCATTCAGGGCTCCGGAGAGGGGAATCCGTCGCCATCGTCATCATCAACCATCCTCCATCACCAATTTAATGATGCTCACCGCCGTGCATGAGTAATTCCATCGTAGGCTTGCTGGACGGTGATGGGTTGGATGTGATTTATCATGTAATCGAGTTAGTTTTGTTAGGGTTTGATCCCTCGTATCCACTATGTTTTGAGATTGATGTTGCTATGACTTTTCTATGCTTAATGCTTGTCACTAGGGCCCGAGTGCCATGATTTCATATCTGAACCTATTATGTTTTCATTGATATATGAGAGTTCTTGATCCTATCTTACAAGTCTATAGTCACCTATTTTGTGTTATGATCCGGCAACCCCGAAGTGACAATAATCGGGACCACTCCCGGTGATGACCATAGTTTGACGAGTTCATGTATTCACTATGTGTTAATTCTTTGGTCCGGTACTCTATTAAAAGGAGGCCCTAATATCCCTTAGTTTCCATTAGGACCCCGCTGCCACAGGAGGGTAGGACAAAAGATGTCATGCAAGTTCTTTTCCATAAGCACGTATGACTACATTCGGAATACATGCCTACATTACATTGATGAACTGGAGCTAGTTCTGTGTCACCCTAGGTTATGACTGTTACATGATGAACTGCATCCGGCATAATTCTCTATCACCGATCCATTTCCTATGAGCTTTCCATATATTGTTCTTCGCTTATTTACTTTTCCGTTGCTACTGTTACAATTACTACAAAACACTAAAAATACTACTTTTGCCACCGTTACTTTTGCTATCATTACCACTACTAACATATTACTTTGCTACTAAATAATTTGCTGCAGATATTAAGTTATCCAGGTGTGGTTGAATTGACAACTCAGCTGCTAATACTTGAGAATATTCTTTGGCTCCCCTTGTGTCGAATCAATAAATTTGGGTTGAATACTCTACCCTCAAAAACTGTTGCGATCCACTATACTTGTGGGTTATCACACTACAAAACCAATACCGTTACTTTTGCCACCGTTACCGTTACTTCCATATTACTTTGCTACTAAATACTTTGCTGCAGATATTAAGTTTTGCAGGTGTGGTTGAATTGACAACTCAGCTACTAATACTTGAGAATATTCTTTGGCTCCCATTGTGTCGAATCAATAAATTTGGGTTGAATACTCTACCCTCAAAAACTGTTGCGATCCACTATACGTGTGGGTTATCAACTGACGATCGAATCTTGGGCAAGTAACATACCGATGACAAAGGGAATAACGTATGTTGTCATTACGGTATGACCAATAAAGATCTTCTTACAATATGTGGGAACCAATATTAGGATCAAGGTTCCGCTATTGGTTATTGACCGGAGAGGTGTCTTGGTCATGTCTACATAGTTCTCGAACCCGTAGGGTCCACACGCTTAACGTTTGATGACGATTTGTATTGTATGAGTTATGTGATTTTGTGAACGAATGTTGTTCGAAGTCCCGGATGAGATCACGGACATGACGAGGGGTCTCGAAATGGTCGAGAGGTAAATATTTCATATATAGGACGATAGTATTTGGACACCGGAAGTGTTCCGGAGGTACCGGGTACGTTTCGGGTCATCGGAAGGGGTTCCGGGCAACCCCCGGCAAACTATATGGGCATAATGGGCCTAGGGAGGGACATACCAACCCATAGGGGGCTGGTGCACCCCTCCAACAGGCCGGCCAGCCCTAGGGAAGGCAAGGGAGGAGGGCTAGCCCCTCTTTCCTTCCCCCTCTCAAGGGAGAAAGGAAAGGGGGGGTGGCGCCACCTCCTCCTTCCTTCTCCTAGTGCCAAAACAAGGAAGGGGGTGGCAAATTGGGGTGGGAGCCCAAGTAGGATTTGGCCTACTTGGGTGCCCCCTGGATGCCTCTTCCCCCTCCAACCTATATATGTGGGGAGGGGGCGCCTAGAGGACAGAAAAACATCTATTAGCCGTGTGCGGCGCCCTCTCCATAGTTTACGCCTCCGGTCATATTATCGTAGTGCTTAGGCGATGCCTTGCGCGGATCACTTCACCATCACCATCACCATGCCGTCGTGCTGACGAAAATCTCCCTCGACACTTTGCTGGATCAAGAGTTCGAGGGATGTCATCGAGCTAAATGTGTGCAGAACTCGGAGGTGCCGTAGGTTCGGTACTTGATCTGTCGGAACGAGAAGAAGTTCGACTACATCAACCGCATTGTCAAACGCTTCCGCTTTCGGTCTACGAGGGTACGTGGACACACTCTCCCCCTCTCGTTGTTGTGCATCTCCTAGATAGATATTGCGTGAGCGTAGCAATTTTTTTGAAATTGCATGCTACATTTCCCAATAGTGGCATCTGAGCCAGGTCTATGCATAGATGATGTGCACGAGTAAAACAAAAAGAGTTGTGGGCGGTGATCGTCATACTGCTTACCGCCAATGTCTTATTTTGATTCAGAGGTACTGTTGGATGAAGCGGCCCGGACCAACCTTACATGGCCACATTCATGAGACCGGTTCCACCGACAAACATGCAAGTAGTTTTGCATAAAGGTGGTTGGCAGGTGTCTGTTTCTCCAACTTTAGTTGAATCAAATTTGACTGCGGCCGGTCCTTGTTGAAGGTTAAAAAAGCAAAATTGATAAATCACTGTTGTGGTTTTGATGCGTAGGTAAGAACGTTCTTGCTAGAAGCCCGTAACAGCGACGTAAAACTTGCAACAACAAAGTAGAGGACGTCTAACTTGTTTTTGCAGGGCATGTTGTGATGTGATATGGTCAAGATATGATGTGATATACGTTATTGTATGAGATGATCATGTTTGTAAAAGTTATCGGCAACTGGCAGTGTAAGTGCATCTAGTGTCCCTTAGGGATTTTGGTGTATTGAAGACTTATAGGTTAAGGGACTGATGCGTTTATGAGTATACACAGGTCTATAAGTCTATGAGGAGTTTGATATTTACAGAGAAAGTTGACCCCTAAAAATGAAGTTCTTCGACTGAAGACTTTGGATTTCTGAAGACTTTGAAAGTGAAGAAATTGGTGTGACCGTGAAGACTTGGTATTCATTCTAGGAACATGAAGCGTGAAGACTTTTGTTTTCATAGTTTCATTTTCTCTTTCTTGTGTCATAGGAAACACCGTACTGTTAAAGGGGGTCGAGGAAATACTAAGGAAAAGTTTCCAAGTGATGCTCAACTCAAAATCCTACACCTACCAATCCCTTCGAGTGAAGCCTTTGGAAATCTCATGCAGTCCAGTCAATTTCTTCAGTGACAGAGATGAAGCTCTTCTGGTCTCTGAGGAATTTGTTCTGACTGAGGAGTTAGGAATTTGCCAGTGCGAATTGCTTACAAGTGAGGAACATGATAGCCCTGAGGAACTTGATAGTCAAATTTCCGACCATTGCTGTGCTACGCGCGAGCTATCCAAAAATATCTTCCCACCTAACGGTCATATCATTGAAGGGCATTTATGTCTTATCCTGTTAGGCTGCTCCCTAGGCTATAAATAGCCGCCCCTACAACCACTAGCTGGTTGGCTGCTCCAGGAGAAACTAACACTTGTCATTTGAGAGCATCCCATCCTCCAAGGACTTTGTGCGAAAATCATCAAGTGAGGAAAACCCAAACCCAACACCTACAAACCCAAAGTGATTGAGCATCACTGAAGAGATTGATCCTGCGTGGATCCGAAGCTTGTTACCTTTGAAGACTGTGCATCTTCCAGACGGTTAGGCATCATGGTCTAGAGCATCCAAGAGGAAATTGTGGATCGCCGAGTGACCGAGTCTGTAAAGGTTTGGAAGTCACCTGAAGACTTACCACGAGTGATTGGGCGAGGTATGTGTGACCTTAGCTCAAGGGGAATATGGTGAGGACTAAGTGTCCTGAGCTGCGTGTTCAGGACTGGGTGTCCGGGACTGTGTGTCCTCAGGTTTGAATACCTAGCCACCCTAACCAGACGTACAACTGTCACAACAGTTGGAACTGGTCTACCAAATCATTGTCTTCACCAAGCCTACTGGTTCTATTTCCTCAATCCTTCCATTTCCTCATTTCCGTGTTGTGTGCTTGTTCATATCTGTCTAAAGACTTTGACTGAAGACTTTCTCAACTTCCTCAGTTCAATTTCTTCAGTCTGTTTGTCTTCATCCTGTTTTATCATGTGTTTACGCTTTTTGTACTCTGTGCTTGTTTTCATTTCATCATGAAGACCATGCTTTTGTTCTGTTATGTTTACATCTGAGTACTTATTCCGCTGCAAGTAGTTCTTCTCTTAGAAATTTCCTCTCCCTGAAATTCCTCAGTGAAGAATTCTTAAAAATCGCCTATTCACCCCCTCTAGTCGACTTAACGCACTTTCAATTGGTATCGGAGCGAGGTACTCCCTTGTTCTGTGTGATTTTGGTTTAACCGCCTAGAGTTTTAGTTATGTCGACCGTAGGTACGATCAAGGTTTCTGCTAGGTGTCCTACCTTCGATGGGATGGACTACCCCTACTGGAAGAATAAGATGCACATGCATCTTGAGGCAATTGACAATGATCTCTGGTATGTTGTGGAAAATGGTGTTCCCTCTGTCACTCCTACCATCAATGCTGCTAATGTGAAGAGATTCAAGTAACTCGACTCTCAAGCGAAGAACATCATATGTGGCCATCTGAGCAAAGGGCAGTATGGCAGAGTGAATGCTTTGGAGACAACAAAGCTTATCTGGGACAGGCTGTCCAAGGTCAATGAAGGAGTCTCAACACAACATGACTCTCGAGTTGACGTTCTTCGCAATCTCTTCAACCGCCTCAAAAGACTCGACAATGAAAATGTTCAGCAAACCTTCGATCGGCTCACTGACATCTCAAATGAGCTTCAAGCACTTGGTGCCACTGACATCACCGACCATGAGGTGGTGAAGAAATTGCTGAGATCACTTGATTCCTCATTTGATACCTTGGCATTGATGATACAAGAACGTGGAGACTATAAGTCACTTGATCCCGCTGATATCCTCGAGAGACTAAACACTCACGAGTTCCAGCTTGCTGAGAAGAGAGATCTCTATGGACCAAGCTATGGCAGATCACGAGCTGTGAAGGCCAAGGCAGTGTCTGAATCTGAAGGTGAATATTTTGGTAGCAGCCATGGTGACCCTGAAGAACTGATCCAGGAGCTAGCAATGCTCGTGAGGAAATTCCAGAATTTCTCAAGACGTGGTCGTTTTGGAATATCCTCAAGAAGTGGTGACTTGAGATCAGATTCCTCATCCCATGATTGCAAGAAGAGACTCTGTCACAAATGCAAGAAACCCGACCACTACATTCAAGATTGTCCTCAGTGGGAAAAGGAATCAAAGAAAAAGAAGTACAAGGACTACAGTTCTGAAGATTTAAAGAGGAAGAAGAAATCTTCAAAGTCCTCTTCATCAAAGCCTTCAAGGTCTTCATCTCACAAGAAGAGCAGCTCCAAGAAGGCTCGGGCATTCATTGGCAAGGAAATGGACTCTGAGGCTGAATGTGAGGAAAATGAGGAAGATGAGGAATCTGGGGAGTCAGATTCTGGTGTGGCGAGCCTAACCCTCACTACCACGTTCGTCAGCAAGTCCATATTCAACTCTGAGGAAAAGGACCTCTCCAACACCACTGACGACAGCAATGATGACTACGCTCCCGCCCATTGCTTCATGGCAAAAGGTGCAAATGTAGTCAAATATCCCTCCTCTGAATCAAGTGAGGATGAATCTGATGAAAATCTCAAGCCTAGTTATTCGAAACTTGCTAAGATTGTTGTGAAACAACAAAAGGCTCTTGAAAAGGTTCAAAATATGCTATACAAAAGCGATCATATGTTGGGTGATGAAATGGATCACACTAAAATTTTGACTGAAAATCTTCAGAGACTTCAGTCCAAGTTTGACAATCTTCAAGGTCATCGTAACACTCTCTTATCTGATCATGGGAAGCTTTCTTAGGAATTTCTTCAAACAAAGCAAGATCTGGAGCAGTTAAGAGTGAGTTATGAAGATCTTCAGAAGGAGCGTGATTCATTGCTTGGTCAACAAATCAGCGCTACTCAGGAAGAATTTATTACTCCATGTTTGAAGTGCATTGAACGTGAATCTGCTAATTCTTCACCTGAATGCTCAAATGCTTCCATTTCTGCAAATTCTTCAACTATCTCTGCTATCACTAATTCCTCATCTGAGGACATTGCTAGTATCACTGATGATGCAAGGCTGCAGGAATTGTATATGACATGCATGTACAAAAGCCTCGGGGGCATTAGGCTCTTTGTTATGAGCTTAAAAAGCAGATCCTCAACAGGAACCCCAGGAAAGAGGGTATTGCCTTTCAGAGGAAACTCAATGCTGATGGGACCTACTGGAAACCTGAGCAGTATCCCAAAACCTCATGGTTTGCTCTAAAGGGACCTTCAGTGGATCCATCTACTTTATCTGGCTTTACATGTGAATCTTCATATTCTTCTGATGAGTCATTTGACTCCAACTATAAATTGTTCAAAAATCAGAATGGTGAAGTATTTGCTAGATATGTTGGCAGTAACTACAGGAACAGTCCTCCCATGAAGAAAATCTAGGTCCCCAAAAAGTGCCTTGAAAATCTTCAGGTGAATGTCATCATGACACCACCTGTGAAGAATAGGAACCCCAGATCAAATTCTTCATATGGACCAAATTCTTCATACGGATCCAAGTCCTTATACGGACCAAATTCCTCACGTGGATCAAATTCCTCAAAAGGATCAAAGTCCTCATATGAACATCATCGTGCTAACCCTTCTGTTTCACAGGGAAGATCTAAGGATTATGGATATGTGCATTATTTGTCAAATCATTATGTTCATAAATCCTTGAAGAATTTCTCAGCTTACTCTTATGCTTACCCTAACCCTTATGTGAAACAAAGTGGATTGGCAGCTATGCCACCTTTCTCTTATGGAGCTCGCAGAATGATGAACTCTTTGCCACCCCTTCAAATGTGGGTGGTGAAGAAAAAGAAGTGATCTCTTATGCAGGGTCAGGTCTCAAGTCAAACTTAAACGTCCAAAAATTTTTGCTGGAGACCTGAATATGCTTGAAAGGACACAAGCTAATCATGAAGAAATGAATTCTCATTTCTCACGTCCTCATACTGCTTTATCTGTTCTATTGCTTGATGAATTTGATCTAATTGATATCATATTCTTCACCGATGAAGTATATGAGTTCGTAAGCTGCACTAATTCATCTGTAGGAAGATCAACCCAAAGCCACTGAGTGGGTCCTCGATAGTGGATGTACAAATCACATGACTGGTGACAAGAATCTATTGATGGACGCTCCCTTATCTCCATCGCATCTTAAGCATATCACCTACGCTAACAAAGGCAAAAGCAAGGTATTGGGTCTACGTAAGGTTGCAATCTCAAAGGATCGACACATGGACAAAGTCATGCTTGTCGAGTCCTTAGGGTTCAACCTCATGTCTGGCTCAATGCTTTGTGATCTTGATATGGTTGTTGTCTTTGGCAAGTATCGTTGTGTTGTGATCATGGAAGCTGACAATTACAATGTCTTCGAAGGCTATAGGAGAGGAGATTTGTATATTGTTGATTTCTCTAAAGGACCACAACCTGCTACATGTCTACTTGCAAAAGCTTCAGAAAGCTGGCTATGGCATCGACGACTTGGTCATGCTGGGATGAGGAACTTGCACACGCTCGCGAAGAAGAAGCATGTCTTTGGCATAGAGGGTGTAAAATTCCTCAAGGACCATTTGTGTGGAGCTTGTGAAGCCGGAAACATGACCAAGGCCAAGCATCCCTCAAATACCATCATGACTACCACTCGTCCATTTGAATTGCTTCACATGGATCTCTTTGGCCCTACTCACTATGCCACACTTACTAATGCTGCATCTTCATATGGCTTTGTCATTGTTGATGATTATTCTCGATATACATGGGTGCATATCATCACTTACAAAACTGAAGTGCAGGAAGTCTTCAAATGATTTTCCTCGAGGGCTTTAACCAACTTTGGTGTGAAGATCAAGCACATCAGAAGTGATAATGGAACTGAGTTCAAGAACACTGGTCTTGATGACTATCTTGATGAACTTGGTATCACTCATGAGTTATCTGCTCCATATACTCCTCAGCAGAATGGCGTCGTGGAGCACAAGAACAGGACTCTTGTTGAGATGGCTCGCACTATGCTTGATGAGCACAAGACGCCTAGTCGCTTCTAGCCTGAGGCAATTGATACTGCTTGCCACATCATCAATAGGGTATATCTTCAAAAATTCTTCAAGAAGACTGCATATGAACTCCTCACTGACAAGAAACCCAATGTGAGTTATTTCAAAGTCTTCGGTGCTAAATGCTAGATTAGAGATCCTCATCACAGTTCTAAATTTGCACCGAAAGCACATGAAGGTTTTATGCTTGGTTATGGTAAGGACTCGCACACGTACAGAGTATTAAACACCTATCACCACAAGGTTGTTGAAACTGTAGATGTGCAGTTCGATGAAACTAATGGCTCGCAAAGAGAGCACCTACCTCCTGTGACAGATGAAATACCTCCTGAGGAGTCTATTAAGTTCAAAGCTGAAAGTGCTAGTGATCAACTAGAGGGGGGGTGAATAGGCGATTTTTATGAAAGTCTTCAAAACATGGAAGTTTCAAAGACAAACAATAGAAATAAACCTATTACCATGCAGCGGAAGGTAGACTACACTAAACAAGCCATAGTCAAGTATTCAATGAAATGAAAGCACAAAGACTAATAGTAGCTAGGCAGTATAGATCAGGATGGAATATAGTATGAAGTCAATCAGAACAAGCAGTCACATAGTGAAGCCAAATAGATAATGCAAACAGGCAATGACTTCACAAGGACCAATCTGCAAGTAAAGAGATGGGAAGGATAGAACCAGTGGCTCGTTGAAGACAATGATTTGTTGGACCAGTTCCAGTTGCTGTGACAACTGTACGTCTGGTTAGGGAGGCTGAGATTCAACTCAGAAGACCGCGTCTTCACCTTATTCCCCTTGAGCTAAGGACACCCAGTCCTCGCCCAATTACTCTGGTAAGTCTTCAAGGTAGACTTCCAAACCTTCACAGACTTCGTTCACCGGCGATCCACAATGACTCTTGGATGCTCAGAACGCGACGCCTAACCGGCTGGAGGATTCACAGTCCTCAAGTGTAATAAGTCTTCAGATCACACAGACAAGAAGACTTAAGTGATGCCTAACACTCTTTGGCTCTGGGTGTTTAGGGCTTTGTCCTCGCAAGGATTTCTCTCTCAAGGGCTTCGAGGTGGGTTGCTCTCAAACGACAAAAGCCGTGCACTAACTCTGAGCAGCCAACCAATTTATGGTGTAGGGGGTGGGCTATTTATAGCCACTAGGCAACCCGACCTGATTTGTCCGAAATGACCCTAGGTCACTAAGGAACTGACACGTGTTCCAACGGTCAGATTTCAAACACACACGGCAACTTTACTTGAGCTACAAGCAAAGCTGACTTATCCAGCTCTGGATAAGATTTGCTCTCATTGTCTTCGCTCGAAGACATAGGATTTTGGTTAAGCATCACTTCAGTCATTCTGACTGGTTTACTTGGACCCCACTTAACAGTACGGTGGTTCCTATGACTCAACAAAGAAGAAAAAGAACGACGAAACAACTAAGTCTTCGCGCTCCATAGTCTTCACGTGATGTCTTCTCTTGTCATAGTCTTCAATGTGAATGTCTTCACATACCACCTTTGACTTCAATGTCTTCATACATTTTTAGGGGTCATCTCTGGTAGGAAAACCGAATCAATGAGGGACTTCTACCTGTGTTATCCTGCAATTCTCACAAACACATTAGTCCCTCAACCAGGTTTGTCGTCAATACTCCAAAACCAACTAGGGGTGGCACTAGATGCACTTACAATCTCCCCCTTTTTGGTGATTGATGACAAACTGGTTGAAGTTTTCAACGGGGAATAAAATATGTGAAATTGTAAAGGATTAGGTATTGTCTTCATAAGTGGCAGAAGGCTCCCCCTGAAGATGTGCATATAAGTAATTTGCTTTTGGAATGCAAATGCATATGGCAGGTTGTACTTGTGGAGATCCTCTTCAACTTATGATGACAATTCATCATGCATGATTTGATATAGCGAAGATAATGACATGCATAATGAAAAATGGACGTATGCAAAATGACCTAAGTGCGGAAGTTATCATCGCACATGCGGAATTTATCATCGCATCACAAAATAGCAAATAAGTAGCAGACGACCATCGAGTTTAAGTGTTACAACTCAAAGAACCAAATGTATCAAAAAGAGAGAGTTGTAAGCACTTGGCAAAAGTAGCAAAAAGTAAAGCAACCACCCAAATGGACCCGCTTGAAGACTATCAACTCATATGCTTCTCCCCCTTTTGTCGGTAAGGACCAAAAAGGTTTGAAGACATAGAGCTTCTTCTCGTTCCCAGAGGGAGTAGGTGAAGCAGCAGGGTCATCGTTGGCGTTTGGCGGTGCAGAAGAACTCGGTGCAGTGTCGGTATGTGGCGATGCAGACGTTGGAGAAGTCACATCATCTGCATCCTTGATGACTCTTGCATTTACAGTAGCCGCTGAAGAGGAGTATTCAGAGTCTTCAAGAGACAGAGTCCATCGCAGAACTGCATTCCTTGGAGGCGTTGAATCAAACTTATATCTCTCAGTGAAGCCATCCGCTCTTAAATCATCTTCAGAGCACAAAAGTGTCAGACACTTCCAAGATCGCCGACAGGCTTCATGGGAGACAAATGCGTTCTTGGTGGCTAGATTACGAATGTGATTGACATCCACCAAGATACTATGCATTTGACGCTTCAGCCAGTCATGATGCTTATCTTGCTTTTGATGAAGTGCGACAAGAAGTTCTCGGTCATTTAGAACACGAGAGCACTTCCGAGGCCTTTGAGCAGTAGTGCTTTCTGTGTTGGCTTGAAGAGGGGCACGAGTATTGCCTACCAATGGATAAACACGAGTGATAGCATTGGGCACACAATGACTTGGAATAGGTTGAGTGAAGCTTTGATGGTCTGCAATGTGAAGACATAGCGGCTCCTTTGCAGGGTCAGGGTAAATGGCATCAACAGACAGATTGACCTCTGACAAAAAGACAAGATGATTTCGTGCAGAGGGCTGATAGTTGATTGCAGAGTGAAGATTGATGAGGCGCATGACCCATGGAGCATAGAACTTCGGTCCAAAGATGTCTAAGCCTGATGTTGCCAGTTGACGAATGAAGAAATATTGTGCATTGAAGCTCTTGCCATTGAGAATATAGAAGACCAATGTCTTCATGGTAGCTTCAAGTTTTGCAGCTGGAGAATGTCCTTTGATAGGCCAGAGAGTTCGCCGTATGATGTGGTAGATGGTGCGTGGCAGATACTCAAGGTCTTCAACAAAGAACGCCTGAGGATATTCAGCATCTGGAGGCAAAGGCTTCATCATACTGAGCATCTGGCTCATGTTGGGCTCGGGCTTCTGAAAAATGCTCTCCAAAGCATCACGGTGAAGCCTACAACCAGGTTCAAACAGATCGCCTGGAGTGGACATGCTAGTTAGCTCAATGATATCAAGAGCTTTGGCTTCATGATGGACATTGCCTGTCATCCACTCAAGGACCCAAGTCTTTGGATCCCTGTTGTAGCCGCGAATGTGAAGAGTTGCATAAAACTGTAATAGAAGCTCTTCATTCCAGTGTTCCTTGTCTGTGACAAATTGCAGGAGTCCAGCGTCTCTGAAGCAATCCAACGCTTCTTCTAGACAGGGCAGGCCAGCTATAGCTTCAGTGTCGAGACGCATATGTGGAAATATGCGCCCTTGATTGTATAAGATGCATGAATAGTAGCTGCGTTGCTGATAGCTCCAGAACTGATCCGATGAAATGTGAGGTTTGGAGTATGGGTTCTTGGTGCTGTTGAAGAAGGTGTTATGTGCCACGAAGCCATTCACATTGAAGACCCCAGGTGAGGTTTCAGTGCCTGGGAATCTTGGAAGTCTTGGCTTGGGCTTCTAGACTTGAGGCCTGTGCTCGACATGATAGTCAAATTGTGGACCCGCAGCAGGTGGAGGAACCAGAATGGGCCATCGGACCATAACAGGTTGACCATGATCAAATGCCAGCTCAACAATATGAGGTCTTGGAGGGGGTACAGGAGCATTGGCGTTTTCGTTGACATGGGCTGCAAGTGGCACAATAGCTTCAGGAGGAATGATTACGTCTGGTGCAACATTGGCTTCAGGGCCACATTGGCTTCAGGTGCTTCATTATTGGCTTCGGGCATGATGACATCAGTGTCGTCAGCAGTGTTGTTGGTGGTGGTGACGTTAGCTTCAACCTCCACTTGTGTGGCTGGAGGGTTGGACACATTTTCCTCGGGAGCAGCATCTTGGTGGACTGGGGAAGTTGCAACTCGTTCTTCTTCAACTCTTGGTTCTTCTTTATCATCGACTGATGCGGCCGGAATATCTTCATCCGTTTTGGCTTCAGACTCAGAGACGTTCATAGTTGGAGTGGCTTCTGGGAACACTTGATGTGCAACAGATCGGTGGTGCACTTCTCCTTCTGGAACACTCGGAAGAGTGACTTGGGGCCTTGGTCCTTTGCGAAGCCTGCATAACGCTGGCGACGCCTGTGGAGATGGAGTTGGCTGGGCCTCAAAGTCATCGTCATCTTGCACTGGTGAGGTGACTTGTGGTTGGGGAATACTTGGGGTGTCTTGTTGTTGTGGGTGATCAGCCCACGATGCATCCTGAGCAATTGGCGTCAGAGGATGACCAATGCTGATGAGCTTGCTGTGCGTGAGCACAGGCGATGATACCACATTTTGTTCAATCTGAGGAAGGACTTCATCATCTGCTACATTGTCGTGGTGACCAATGTCTTCAGCTGTGGTGGGGTCAGCAGCTGGATTCTCTTCAGATTCAGGAGCCTCTGTGGAAGCAGGCTCATGAACTACCAGACGACGTTCACGATGTTCAGACGCAGGACGAGCAACAGAAATTGGCTCGACAAGAAGGGGCTCTGTGGAAGCAGCCCGGTCTCTCTTCTTTGTTTTCCTTTTCTTGGTTGGGGGAGCATCATCAGTGGTGGCTTTGGTCTTGCGCTTTCTGGCTTCGGCTTCAGCTGCTCTAGTTTTCTTGAATTCTGAAGCCACTGTGGGGACCTTAGGCTTCGAGCCTGTCATACTGGCTGGGAAGACAATGCGAGGTTCTTCCTGCCTTGATGCTTCTGGTTCTGCCACAGCTGGCTTCTTCTTCTTCTTGGCAGCCATTCTGGGGTCGATGCCTGGTCGCCCCAAGGCCTTGCGCTTTTCAGCTTCATTGTAGCCTTGAACACATTTGGCAGCAAGATTCTTCATGCGCTCACGAGAACCTTGGGCTTCATCACGTTTCTTGAGAAATGCTTCCTTGAGCTCGTGTAGCATGATCTTGAAGTTCTGCACATCCTTCACACTGAGCCTGGCCATATGCTTCTTGAACTGAGCCTTTTCAAAATCAATCTTGTGCTTCAGCTCAACAATTTTCTGAGCAAGAGCTAACTCAGAAGCAATGGCGCCGTTGAAGGAGACGCTGAGGCCAATTGGAAGTTGTAGATCGTCAAAACTGAGTTCTGGATTGTCAAACCAGTCATCGATGAACTTGTTCAGAATCTCAACATCGAAGAGGGGAAGATCATTGAAGATTTCCGCCTGCTGCTTGCTCTTAATCAACAGCTCAAGAGCGTCATTGGTAAGATCGTCGTCACTTGACAGATCAATGGCCTCATTTCTCAGAATGGCAGCAGGGGTCAGAGCAGGACTGGAGGAGTGCATAGGCTTCTTCTTCTTCATCTCGGTCTTGGAGACGCGAGAGAGATCTTCAGACTGCACACTTGGTGCAGGTGGAGCGGTGGCCAAGGGCTTCACTCGTGAAGCTTTTGGTGGAGAGGAAGGCTTCGGAGCCTTGGGTTTCTTCTGCTTCTTCGGCTTCGGAGGTGCAGGCGCTTCATCAGAGTCAGCGTCATCTGCAGGTCGATCCACATCTGCCCCTTGAACCCTGATATGAGTGATGAGACCTTCTAAGTCATAGAAGGGCCCAACCAGATTTGGTTCAGCTTCGCGTGTGCCATCGGCACGAGGCGCAGAGGGGCCAGGATTGAATTCTAATCCCCAAGATTTCTTGTTCTCCTTGGCCGAGTTCTTGGCAAACTGAAAGTTGCGCTTGAACAGATTGTCATCCCGACACCATAGCAGAGATGTGGGATGAGCATCAGTAGGTTGAGGTCCACGGACCATGCAAGGGAAGAAACCCTGAGCAATGGCTTCAGTTCTGGTCTTGGGTTGAAGATTTTTATAGAGAATATCTCCCCAGGGACGCTTGATAGCATTCTTCTCAGCATACTCCTTGGTGACGAATCTGTACTTAAACCATTGCTCGGCCCAATATCTTCGAATCCATTGGATTCGAGTTTTGCGTTCATTATAGGTTTCTTCAGGATCAGTTTTGTATAGTTCATGCAGATCAGCTGGCAAATCCTTTGATGTTTCCCCGCGGCGCTGTCTGCCGCCCTTCCTCACTGACTTTTGCGAAGCCATGAAGTTCAAACTGTATGGCTTCAACACTGACAAAGGCTTCTTGGTCAGACAAGAACTGGCTTCGGGAGAGTTGATATGATGCTGTAAGAATTCTGCAAATGAATGCAGACTATGAGAACCAAGGGATTCTCCCACGGACATGTACCTGTGACAGCATTAAAGATGCGAGGGAAGGGGAAGAGGTCATATGCATTCTCAGAAGATTTTGAAGATAAATCAGTTTGAAGACATTGACCTCATAACATGAAGACATTCACTTATGTGTTTGAAGTTGGTTCCAGATTTGACGAATCCAATAATAGGTACAAGTGAGGAATCTAACTAGTTTATATGCATAAGTGAAGATGCGAGGCACAGTATGAGATGCAGAACTAGGTAGATCCAAGTTTGTAGTCACAGAAATCACTTTTGGTGAAGAAGGATGAATCGATTAGATCAAAAGACGGTAAAAAGTGAGATTTTAATTACCACACGATGAACTGCTAGATGGGAAGAGTAGGAGACCGAGCAGTTCGATCCACCGTGCCCTAACTTGGCGACGGAGGACACCTACGACGTCAGCGGAGAAGACGATGTCCGCGGCAGGCGTGGGGACGGCGTCGGTGAAGTCACAGTAGCTAAGCGCTTCGTCGTCGGCGTCATCAAGAGCTAGCGGAGGCTCTAGGGTTTTGACGAGGTGGAGAGGTGGAAGAAGGATTTTTGACCGTGAGGGGACATGTATTTATAAGGAAAAGAACGACACAGCACAATTACGCAGGTGCCCCTGGCGGTTCACATCTGAGGGACACGAGGTGAACATGCAACACATTGAAAGTAGTTCCATGTTCCCACGCCCGTTTGGATTGTCGAGCGGTCGTTCCGGCTTCTTCGGGTTTCAGGCAATAAGGATTAAGCATTTAAAACAGATTAAATGTTTGTCTCTATGCCTTCTGCTGACAAGGACGCAGAGAAGACATTCGACAATTTCAATAGAATGCATATGATTTGGATAGATAGATTTGAGGTAGAAGCATAGAGGTTAGGGTCCGATCACATTCACTTAGATCAAAAGATTCAAATGAAAAGACATAGCTATAAGTGAATGTTGTAGAGGACAGAACACTTAACATATGCATATACCAAATCAACATTGTGAAGATAATCAAGAAAGCAAATCAATGTTGAAGACAAATCAAGTGTGAAGACTTTGCAAAAGTAGAACCATGAGAAAAACACTTCGAAAGGAAGAATTTGGTGGTGGCATTACCCACCGTATAGGAAGTATTAGACCCAGACACGGCGCACAATTATCGTGGCGCTCCGAAGTCAAATTCCACGTTAATGTATTCACACTCAGAATGTAAGTCTTCATTGATTGAAGATATACTTTACTTCGTGTGTTGCACATCTAAGTCATCAACATGCATAAGTGTTAGGATGTGTGCCTGATCACAGGACATTTGAGGATTCCAAGATATTTAGCTCACACCGTAACTTGCAAAACCTTTTCTCATCCAAGGGCTTTGTGAAGATATCTGCCAGTTGCTCTTCAGTGTTGACGTGTATGATATCAATATCTTCCTTCATGACATGATCTCTGAGAAAGTGATGACGAATTTCAATGTGCTTTGTCTTCGAGTGCTGAACTGGGTTGTTGGCAATCTTGATGGCGCTTTTGTTGTCGTAGTAGAGTGGCACTTGCTTCAGATGAATGCCATAGTCTTTGAGTGTTTGCTTCATCCATAGAAGCTGAGCGCAGCAAGACCCAGCAGCAATGTATTCAGATTCAGCAGTGGAGAGAGATACACAGTTCTGCTTCTTTGAAGACCAACATACAAGTGATCGTCCCAGAAAGTGACATGTGCCTGATGTAGACTTGCGATCCACCTTGTCACCAGCATAATCACCATCCGAGAATCCAACTAGATCAAACTCTGAGCCCTTTGGATACCATAATCCTAATGTTGGGGTGTAAGCCAAATATCGAAGAATTCGCTTCACAGCTAAGTGATGCGATTCCTTTGGTGCCGCTTGGAATCGAGCACACATGCAAACACTAAGCATAATATCTGGCCTAGATGCACATAAATAAAGCAAAGAACCAATCATGGAGCGGTATACCTTTTGATCAAACTCTTTACCTTTGTTGTCGGGACCCAGATGGTGTTTAGCTGGCATTGGCATCGTGTAACCTTTGCAATCTGGCATTCCAAACTTCTTCAGGCAATCTTTGAGGTATTTCTCTTGAGATATGAAGATGCCATTGCGTTGCTGTCGTATTTGAAGACCAAGGAAGAACTTCAACTCACCCATCCTGGACATCTGATATTGCTCTTGCATCATGTATCCAAACTCATCACTGTATTTCTGATTAGTGCAGCCGAAGATAATGTCATCCACATATATTTGGCACAAAAACAGTTCACCATCATATGTCTTCATGAAGAGCGTGGGATCCAGGGAACCAGGTTTGAAGCCTTTGCTCTTCAGGAAGTCCTTGAGTGTGTCATGCCAAGCATGAGGGACTTGTTTGAGGCCATACAGTGCCTTGTTGAGCTTATAAACCATGTCAGGATGTTTTGGATCTTCAAAGCCAGGCGGTTGTGCAACATACACTTCTTCTTCAATCTTGCCATTGAGAAAGGCACTCTTCACATCCATTTGATACAGAAGAATGTTATGATGATTTGCATAGGCCAGCAGTATGCGTATAGCTTCAAGCCTAGCCACAGGAGCAAATGTTTCATCGAAGTCAATTCCTTCAACTTGAGTGTATCCTTGAGCAACGAGACGAGCCTTGTTTCTGACAACTTGACCATGCTCATCTTGCTTGTTGCGATATATCCATTTAGTGCCTATGATATTGTGCTTACGAGGATCAGGACGCTTGACCAGTTCCCATACATTATTCAGCTCAAATTGTTGAAGCTCTTCTTGCATAGCTTGAATCCATTCAGGTTCCATGAAGGCTTCATCAACTTTCTTGGGTTCAGATATTGAGACGAATGCGAAGTGCCCACAGAAATTTGCTAGTTGTGTTGCCCTTGAACGAGTGAGTGGACCAGGTGCATTGATGCTATCAATTATTTTCTCAATCTGTACTTCATTTGCAACACGAGGATGAACAGGACGAAGATTTTGCTCTTGCTGATCATTGTCATCGTTAGAAGGATTGTCTTCAGGCTGAGCATTGTCTTCAGGTTGATCAGGTGCAGAGATGATGAGTTCCTCTTCGGGCTGTGCTTCAGACGGTATGATTTCTCCAGTTCCCATAAGCTTGATGGATTCACTGGATGGAACTTCATCTAGCACATTTGGCAGGTGCTCTCTTTGCGAGCCGTTAGTCTCATCGAACCGCACATCCACAGTTTCAACCACTTTATAGTGAAAGAGGTTGAAGACTCTGTAGGAGTGTGAATCCTTTCCGTATCCAAGCATAAAACCTTCATGTGCTTTCGGTGCAAATTTTGAAGTGTGATGTGGATCCTTGATCCAGCACCTGGCACCAAATACTCTGAAGTAACTGACATTTGGCTTCTTACCAGTGAGGAGCTCATAGGATGTTTTGTTCAGAAGCTTGTGAAGATAAACACGGTTGATGATATGGCATGCAGTATCAATGGCTTCAGGCCAGAACTTTCTTGGAGTCTTGTATTCATCGAGCATCGTCCGGGCCATCTCAATGAGTGTTCTGTTCTTGCGTTCCATGATGCCATTCTGCTGCGGCGTGTACGGAGCTGAGAACTCATGAGTGATGCCCAAAGTATCAAGATAAGTGTCGAGGCCAATGTTCTTGAATTCAGTGCCATTGTCACTTCTAATGTGCTTGATCTTGACGCCATAGTTGTTCATGGCTCGATTGGCGAAGCGTCTGAAGACATCCTGCACTTCAGTCTTGTAGAGGATTATATGCACCCATGTATATCTTGAATAGTCATCAACAATGACGAAGCCATAGAGACAAGCAGTAGTAGTAAGAGTTGAGTAGTGAGTGGGACCGAAGAGGTCCATGTGTAGCAGTTCGAAGGGTTGAGTCGTTGTCATGATTGTCTTTGAGGGATGCTTGGCCCTCGTCATCTTTCCAGCTTCGTAGGCACTGCATAAGTGATCCTTCTTGAACTTGACGCCCTCGATGCCTATGATATGCTTATTCTTTGCAAGAGTGTGCAAATTCCTCATGCCAGCATGCCCTAGCCTCTGATGCCAGAGCCAGCATTCTGAAGCTTTTGCAAGAAGACATACGGCAAGCTGTGGTCCTGCTGAGAAATCTACCATGTACAAATCATCTTTCTGATACCCTTCAAAGACTAGAGACTTGTCAGATTCCATTAGAACAAGGCAACGATATTTTCCAAACATCACAATCATGCTTAAATCGCAAAGCATTGAGACAGACATTAAGTTGAAACCAAGGGATTCAATAAGCATCACTTTATCCATGTGCTGATCCCTTGAGATTGCAACTCTACCTAGACCCAATACCTTGCTTTTACCAGTATCAGCAAATGTGATGTGACTCTTGTCAGATGGACATAAGGTTGAGTCCATGAGAAGACTTCGCTTGCCAGTCATGTGATTAGTACATCCACTATCAATAATCCATTCCGAAGCAGCTGGTGTCATACCCTACAGTGCAGTTAGGTGGATAGGCTTCACGAAGAGAATTGTGAAGCATAAACATTTGACGAGCAAGTGGATTATGAAAGCTTAGATCGAGGTTAGGACTGATAGGGCAAGTAGCAAGCGACTCAGGAACAAAATACATAATAAGACCATTTGGGCATTTGATCTTGCGCCCTACAAGATGTTTAAGGTCCCCATCAATAGCTTCAGACGCATTTGATTTTCAGCTGGAGACCCTTCTCTGGAAAAAAAGAGTTAAGCTTTCTTAGCCACCCACATCTTCAAGGGTGGCTTCGAAGCAATGAGTCTAAGTGCAGCATCTGAGAACTTTGGCTTTGGATCCCTAGCAAATAGTCTTGCAGGTGGACAATAGTACTCATAAGAATAAGCAGAGTAGTTCTTGGTCTTATGAACATGCCGGCTTGATGAAACATGCTCATATTCATAGGCATGAGTATGGTTTCCCTACAAAACATTTGCGTTAGTGCGACTCAGGTGAGTCCTCTGTCTGTATGAAGCCTTTGGACCATATGAAGCCCGTGGTCTGGGGTTTGTCTTCTTCACTTGTGGTGTCATGACGACATACACAGGAAGATTTTCCAGACACTTTTTCGGCACCCAGACTTTCTTCATAGGTGGCCCATTCCTGCAGTTAGTACCAATATACCTGGCAAACACTTCACCATTCTGATTCTTAAACAGTTTATAGTTTGCATCAAAGGATTCATCAATAACAATGGGATTAGCACAAGTGAAGCCAGATAGGGTGGATGGATCCACTGAAGGTTCCTTTGCAGCAACCCATGTGGTTTTGGGGTACTGCTCAGGTTTCCAGTAAGAGCCATCAGCATTCATTTTCCTTTCGAACCCAACACCCTCTTTCCTAGGGTTTCGGTTTAGGATCTGCCTTTTGAGGACATCACATAGTGTCTGATGCCCTTTGAGACTTTTGTACATCCCTGTTTCAAGCAATGTCTTCAACCTAGCATTTTCATCAGCAATAGCAGTGGCATCCTCAGCAGAGGGGTTAGTTACCACATCAACAGTTGAAGATATTGCAACAGTAGCAGCAGTAGAACATCCAGCAACAGAAGTAGCATTGTCACGCTCAATGCATTTAAGACATGGTGGTTCAAATCCTTCCTGAGCGGAACTGATCTGTTTGGCGCGAAGTGACTCGTTTTCCTTTTGAAGATCTTCATGAGCCGCTCTCAATTTCTCAAGATCTTGCTTCCTTTGAAGATAATCATAGGAAAGCTTTTCATGAGTTGTTGAGAGCGTTTCATGACGACTTTCAAGTTCCTCATACTTAACATGAAGATTTTTTATGTCTTCAATTAAGGACTGAGATCGAGTCATTTCAGCGTCTAACAGGTCATCGCTTTTGTCTAACAGTTTTTGAATATGTTCCATAGCTTTCTGTTGTTCAGTTGCAATTTTAGCAAGTGTTTTGTAGCTGGGTTTGGAACCACAATCAGAGTCATCTTCACTGGATGTTTGATAGTGAGTAGTGCGTGAGTTTACCTTGGCACCGCGTGCCATGAAGCAGTAGGTGGGAGCGGAGTTGTCCTTGTCATTAGCATCGGCGTCGGTGATGAAGTCATTGTCTTCAATGTTGAAGATGGACTTGGCAACGTAGGCTGTAGCCAGACTTGCAACGCCAGAATCGGACTCCTCCTCAGACTCCACCTCCGCCTCCTCAGAAGCAGACTCCTCCTCTGAATCCATTTCCTTGCCAACAAACGCACGAGCCTTGCCAGATGAGCTCTTCTTGTGTGATGAAGACTTTGATGAAGACTTGGAAGAAGACTTTGAGTATTTCTTCTTCTTCTTGTCGTCAGAATCATATTCCTTGCTCTTCTTCTTCTTTTGTTCTCATTGTCCCACTGCGGACACTCAGAGATGTAGTGACCAGGTTTCTTGCACTTGTGGCATGTTCTCTTCTTGTAGTCATGAGCAGAAGCTTCATCATTCCTTGAGCTGGATCGTGAGGACTTTCTGAAGCCTTTCTTCTTGGTGAATTTCTGGAACTTCTTCACAAGCATAGCAAGCTCCTTTCCAATGTCTTCAGGATCATCAGAACTGCACTCAGATTCTTCTTCAGATGAGGAAACAACTTTTGCCTTCAAAGCACGAGTTCACCCATAGTTGGGACCGTAGATGTCTCTTTTCTCAGAAAGCTGAAACTCATGTGTGTTGAGCCTTTCAAGTATGTCAGACGGATCGAGTGTCTTGAAGTCAGGGTGTTCTTGAATCATCGGGGCTAGGGTGTCAAACGAGCTGTCAAGTGATCTCAGGAGTGTCTTGATGACTTCATGCTTGGTGATCTCAGTAGCGCCGAGGGCTTGAAGCTCATTTGTGATGTCAGTGAGTCGATCAAACATGAGCTGAACATTCTCATTGTTGTTTCTCTTGAAGTGGTTGAAGAGGTTGTGAAGGACACTGATTCTTTGATCTCTCTAGGTTGAGACGCCTTTGTTGACCTTGGAGAGACAGTCCCAGACTAGCTTGGATGTTTCCGGAGCACTCACACGGCCATACTATCCTTTGGTCAGATGACCACAGATGATGTTCTTGGCAGTGGAATCCAGTTGAACGAACTTCTTGACATCAGCAGCGATGACACCTTCACCAGCCTTGGGGACGCCATTCTTGATGACATACCAGAGGTCGACATCAATGGCTTCCAGATGCATGCGCATCTTATTCTTCCAGTAGGGATATTCAGTTCAATCGAAGATTGGGCACGCAGCGGAGACTTTGATTATCCCTGCAGTCGACATAGCTAAAACTCCAGGTGGTTAAACCGAATCACACAGAACAAGGGAGTACCTTGCTCTGATACCAGTTGAAAGTGATAGTGATCAACTAGAGGAGGGGTGAATAGGTGATTTTTATGAAAGTCCTCAAAACATGGAAGTTTCAAAGACAAACGATAGAAAGAAACCTATTACCATGCAGCGGAAGGTAGACTACACTAAACAAGCCATAGTAAAGTATTCAATTAAATGAAAGCACAAAGACTAATAGCAGCTAGGCATTATAGATCAGGATGGAAGATAGTATGAAGTCAATCAGAACAAGCAGTCACATGGTGAAGACAAATAGATGATGCAAATAGGCTATAACTTCACAAGGACCAATCTGCAAGTAAAGAGATGGGAAGGATAGAACCAGTGGCTCGTTGAAGACAATGATTTGTTGGACCAGTTCTAGTTGCTGTGACAACTGTAGGTCTGGTTAGGGAGGCTGAGATTCAACTCAGAAGAGTGTGTCTTCACCTTATTCCCCTTGAGCTAAGGACACCCAGTCCTCTCCCAATTACTCTGGTAAGTCTTCAAGGTAGACTTCCAAACCTTCACAGACTTTGTTCACCAGCGATCCACAATGACTCTTGGATGCTCAGAACGCGACGCCTAACCGGCTAGAGGATTCACAGTCCTCAAGTGTAATAAGTCTTCAGATCACACAGACAAGAAGACTTAAGTGATGCCTAACACTCTTTGGCTCTGGGTGTTTAGGGCTTTGTCCTCGCAAGGATTTTTCTCTCAAAGGCTTCGAGGTGGGTTGCTCTCAAACGACAAAAGCCGTGCACTAACTCTGAGCAGCCAACCAATTTATGGTGTAGAGGGTGGGCTATTTATAGCCACTAGGCAACCCAACCTGATTTGTCCGGAGTGACCCTCGGTCACTAAGGAACTGACATGTGTTCCAACGGTCAGATTTCAAACACACACGACAACTTTACTTGAGCTACAAGCAAAGCTGACTTATCCATCTCTGGATAAGATTTGCTCTCATTGTATTCGCTCAAAGACATAGGATTTTGGTTAAGCATCACTTCAGTCATTCTGACCGGTTTACTTGGACCCCACTTAACAGCACTGTGGTTCCTATGGCTCAACAAAGAAGAAAAACGATGACGAAACTACTAAGTCTTTGTGCTCCATAGTCTTCACGCAACGTCTTCTCTTGTCATAGTCTTCAATGTGAATGTCTTCACATACCACCTTTGACTTCAATGTCTTCATACATTTTTAGGAGTCATCTCTGGTAGGAAAACCGAATGAATGAGGGACTTCTACCTGTGTTATCCTGCAATTCTCCCAAACACATTAGTCCCTCACCAGGTTTGTCGTCAATACTCCAAAACCAACTAGGGGTGGCACTAGATGCACTTACAAAAGCTACTGAGGATTTCATTCCTACCAAAGAATCTGCTGAAGAAGCTGTTCCAGAATGTGAAGAACGACATGCTGATGCACCTAAAGAAAATGGTGCTGAGGAAAATGCTGATCAAATTCCTCAACGACAACCAGCTAATCCTCGCGTTGCAAATGAATTGCAGATTGAGAAAATCATCAGCGACATCAACATTCCAGGTCCTCTCACATAATCAAGAGCTTCCCATTTATCTAACTTTTGTGGGAACTTTGCTTTCATCTCTATCACAGAGCCCACTAAGGTAGATGAAGCATTTCTGGAGCCCGAGTGGATTCAAGCTATGCAAGAGGAATCACATCAATTTGAGCTCAACAATGTCTGGGAACTGGTCAAACGACCAGATCCTTGCAAGCAAAATATCATTGGCACAAAGTGGATCTACCACAACAAGCAAGATGAAAAATGGCCTTGTGGTGACGAATAAGGCACGACTTGTAGCTCAAGGCTACACACATGCTGAAGGAATTGATTTCGATGAAACTTTTTCACCTATTGCTAGACTTGAGGCTATTCGCATATTACTTGCTTATGCTAACCATCATGATATCATCTTACATCAAATGGATGTGAAAAGTGAATTCCTCAATGGTAAGCTTGAGGAAGAAGTATATGTTGCTCAACCCCCAGGTTTTGAAGATCCAAAGCATCCCGACAAAGTCTTCAGACTCAATAAGGCCCTCTAGGGCCTCAAGCAGGCCCCTCGGGCGTGCTATGATACTTTTAAGGAATTCCTCATGAAGAAAGGTTTCAAACCCGGTTCACTTGAACCAACTCTTTTCACTAAATCTTATGATGGTGAATTGTTTGTGTGCCAAATATATGTTGATGATATCATTTTCGGCTGTACTGACCAACGTTACAGTGATGAATTTGCCTATATGATGAGTGAAGAATATCAAATGTCTATGATGGGAGAATTGAAATTTTTCTTAGGTCTTCAGATTCGTAAACAGCGCAATGGCATATTCATATCTCAGGAGAAATACCTCAAGGATGTACTGAGGCAATTCGGCATGCAAGATTGCAAAGGAGTCAAAATCCCTATGCCCACAAATGGCCATCTATGCACTGATGAAAATGGTATTGACTTCGATCAAAAGGTATATCGCTCCATGATTGGTTCTTTATTGTATTTATGTGCATCTAGGCCAGATATTATGCTTAGTGTTTGCATGTGTGCCCGATTTCAAGCTACACCGAAGGAATATCACCATAAGGTTGTGAAGCATATTCTTCGATATCTAGCTCACACACCAACACTTGGATTATGGTATCCCAAGGGCTCGGCTTTTTATCTCATTGGATATTCAAACTCTGACTATGCTGGTGATCGTGTGGACCACAAGTCAACATCAGGCACATGCCATTTCCTCGGACGATCCTTGGTCTGTTGGTCCTCGAAGAAACAGAACTGCGTATCACTATCTACTTCTGAAGCTGAGTACATAACTGCTGGTTCTTGCTGTGCTCAATTGCTGTGGATGAAGCAAACCCTCAAGGACTACGGCATCAACATGAAGAATGTGCCTCTCTACTCTGACAATGAGAGTGCCATCAAGATTGCTCATAACCCAGTTCAGCACTCGAAGACAAAGCACATTCAGATTCATTATCATTTTCTTCGTGATCATGTGTTGAAGGGTGACATCACTATTGAGCATGTGAAGACTGAAGAACAGTTAGCCGATATCTTCACAAAGCCCTTGGATGAGAACATATTTAGCAAGTTGAGGTATGAGCTAAATATCTTAGAATCTTCGAATGTCCTTTGAAAAGGACACACATCCTAACACTTATGCAAAATTGATGACTTAGATGTGCAACACACGAATTAATGTTTTTTCTTCAATCAATGAAGACTAACCCTCTAAGTGTGAAGAAATTAACGAAGAATTTGATTCTCAGAACCCTACGAAAATTGTACGCGGTGTCTGAAATCATCATTATTATACGGTGGGTCACGCCAGCACCAAAAGTTGAATATCTTCAATTTGAGTTTTTGAAATTCCTCAGTTGTTCATTTTCTTCAACTTTGCGCTGTCTTCACTCTTTCCATTGTTGTTCTTCATTGGCAATATAGATATATATGAGTTTATGTCCTCTACAGCATTCACTTATTGCTATTTCTTCAAGTTGCTTGTTCTGCTAAGTGAATGTGATCGGACGCTTCTCCCTCTATGCTAAACTCAACCCAGTCTATTCACAAATTCTTGATGTGCGTTCTATTTGAAAATCGCTCAAAATCTTCACTGTGTCCTTGTCAGCTGAAGAATTTGCAAACGAAATCTTAAACTTATCTTATCTGAATTTTCGGCTTTTGCCGCTCAAACCTTTCCACCTTTTTGCGATATATTATTCTATTCACCCACGATCACACACGATCGTCACCTCTTTGTACGTGGGTGACACATGTCACGTGAATGAGAAAGGTTAGGGGCATCCAATTTCCTCGGGCAAGCAGTTTTTCACTTCGGCTATAATACCCCCTCCCTTCCTCACTTCGTTTTTACTCCGCTCGACCTCACTCCCTTACTCGAGCTCTCAAACCCTAGCGTCGCCGCTACTTACATCATCGCCGGTGAGGAAGAGCTTCACTGCCTTGACCTCGTCGCCGCCGTACTCGCGCCGGCTGCAGATTTCTTCACCTCGCCGCTCTCGTAGCTGTCTTCCTGAAAGTGCGTTATATCGACTAGAGGGGGGGTGAATAGGCGATTTTTATGAAAGTTTTCAAAAGTGAGAGTTATGAAGACAAACAGTGAAGATTATGCCTATTACTATGCAGCGGAAGTTAGATTACACTAGGCCAGCCATGGTCATGTATTCAATAGAGTGAAAGTGCAATGACAAACAGCTTCAGTGTAATAAGGATCAGGTAGGAAGAAGTTATGAAGCCGAACAGATCATACATTCATGTTGTGAAGACAAAAGATAAAGCAAGCATGCAATGGCTTCACAATGAATAACTGTAAGTGAAAGGGAAGTGAAGATGAAACCAGTGACACGTTGAAGACAATGATTTGTTGGACCAGTTCCAGTTGCTGTGACAACTGTATGTCTGGTTGGAGCGGCTAGGTATTTAAACCAAAGGACACACAGTCCCGGACACCCAGTCAAGGACACTTAGTCCAAGACACCCAGTCCTCACCGTTTTCTCCTTGAGCTAAGGTCACACAGACCTCGCCCAATCACTCTGGTAAGTCTTCAAGGTAGACTCCCAAACCTTCACAGACTTCGTTCACTGGCAATCCACAATTTCTCTTGGATGCTCAGAACGCGACGCCTAACCGTCTGGAGGATGCACAGTCCTCAAGTGTAATAAGTCTTCAGATCACACAGACACGAAGACTTAAGTGATGCCCAATTTACTCTGGCTCTGGGTGGTTAGGGCTTTTCTCCTCACTAGGAATTTTTCTTTCAAAGGCTTCGAGGTGGGTTGCTCTCAAACGACAAAAGCCGTGCACTGAAATCTGAGCAGCCAACCGTTTATGGTTGTGGGGGGTGGACTATTTATAGCCACTTGGCAACCCGACCTGATCTGTCCGAAATGACCCTGGGTCACTAAGGAACTGACACGTGTACCAACGGTCGGATTTTGAACTCACACGGCAACTTTACTTGGGCTACAAGTAAAGCTGACTTGTCTGACTCTGGACAAGATTTTCTCTCAAAGTCTTCGCTCGAAGACATAGGATTTGAATTAGGCATCACTTCAGTCATTCTGACTGGTTCTCTTCGACCCCACTTAACAGTACGGTGGTTCCTATGACACAACATGAATGAAATAAAACTACGAAGGATCTAGGTCTTCGAGTTCCAAAAGCTTCATAGGGAGTCTTCTCATGTCATTGTCTTCAATATGAATATCTTCATAAACCACCATTGTCTTCAATGTCTTCGTACATTTTTAGGGGTCATCTCTGGTAGTAAAACCGAATCAATGAGGGACTTCTACCTGTGTTTTCCTGCAATTCTCACAAACACATTAGTCCCTCAACTAGGTTTGTCGTCAATACTCCAAAACCAACTAGGGGTGGCACTAGATGCACTTACAATCTCCCCCTTTTTGGTGATTGATGACAAACTAGTTGAAGTTTTCAACGGGGAACATAATTTGTGAAATTGTAAAGGAATTGTCTTCATAAGTTGCAAGGGCTCCCCCTGAAGATGTGCATATAAGTAATTTGCCTTTTGAATGCAAATGCACATGGCAGGTTGTACTTGTGGAGATCCACTTCAACTTATGATGACAATCCACTATGCATGTGAAAGTATATGAAGATAATGACATGCATAATGGAAAATGGACGTCTGCAGTAAGAGATGAGTGCGGAATTTATCGTCGCACATGCGGAATTTATCTTCGCATAACGGAGTGACAAGCAGGTAGCAGACGGCCATCAAGGCTAAGTGTTACAACTCAAGAAGCAAATGTAGCAAAAACGGGAGTTGTAAGCACGAAGCAAAATGTAGCAAAATATGAAGGCACCCGCCCATAGTGACCCGCTTGAAGACTATAACCATCATATGCTTCTCCCCCTTTTGTCAGTGATGACCAAAAAGGTTTGAAGACATAGAGGTTTCTACGCGTTCCCAGGCGCAGCAGGGTCGGTGGAGTTGTTTGGCGGTGGTGCAGACGAGCTTGGTGCAGATTCGACGCGCGTTGAAGCAGGTGGAGATGATGTCGCGTCGTCTTCTTCTTCAATAATCCGGGCAGACACGGTGGCAGCAGAAGAAGAGAACTCTGATTCTTCAAGTGATGGTGTGCTGCGCATCACCGCTCTTCTTGGAGGCGTGGAGTCAAATTTGAAGTGCTCTGTGAAGCCATCCTCATGCAGTTCAGCTTCAGGGCACATCATGGTGAGGCCCTTCCAAGTGCGGCGACAGGTCTCGTGTGTGACAAATGCATTCTTGGTTGCCAGATTTCTGATGCGATTGACGTCTTGCATGATGCTTCTCATCTGCCTCTTGAGCCAGTCGTGATGCCTATCTTGCTTTTGGTGAAGAGCCACAAGAAGCTCTCTGTCATTGAGTGCACGAGCGCGCTTCTTGGGTCTCTTTGCAGCTGTGCTGTTGGTGGCTTCAGTTGATGCAGGGGCACGTGTGGTGCCAGCCATTGGATACACTCGGGAGAGAGCTTCAACACCTTCAATATTTTGAGTGAAGCTCTGGTGTTCTGCATTCTGAAGACTTAGTGGTTGCTTGGCCGGCTCTGGATATATTGCTTCAGCAGATGTGTCCACATCTGGCAAAAATATCCTATGATTGCGGGCTGAGGGTTGATAGGAGATTGCAGAGTGAAGCTTGATCAGCCTCATAACCCAAGGAGCATAAAACTTTAATCCAAACAGTTCTGAAGCAGACGCTGCAAATTGACGGATGAAGAGATCCTGTGCATTGAAGCATTTGCCATGAAGAATGCAGAAGATGAGAGTCTTCATTGCACCATCAATCGTTGCATATCGAGAGTGTCCCTTGACTGGCCAGAGAGTCTGCCTTATGATGTGATATATTGTTCTGGGCAGGTACTCTAAGTCTTCAACGAAGAACCTAGTTGGATAGGGTGCATTTGGAGGAATGGCTTCATCATTGAGAGCATCTGACTCATATCTGGCTCAGGACGCTGAAATATGCTCTCAATTGCTTCAGCATGGAGTTGGCACCCTTCTTCAAAGAATTCGCCAGGAGTGGGAAGGCCGGTAAGCTCAATTAGGTCAAAAGCATTGGCTTCATGATGGATATTGCCTGTCATCCACTCCAGGATCCATGTCTTCGGATCTCTGTTATAGCCTTTGATATGCAAAGTGGCATAGAACTGGAGCAGAAGCTCTTCGTTCCAGTGCTCTTCATCAGTGATAAATGGCAGCAAACCCACTTGCTTGAAGCAATCCAGTGCTTCTTCCAGACCAGGCAGACCAGCAACAGCTTCAACCTCAAGGCGCTTGTGAGGAAAGATGCGGCCTTGGTTGTAAAGGATGCATGAATAATAGCTGCGCTGTTGATGGCTCCAGAACCTATCTGATACAATCCGTTCCCTTGAATAAGGGTTCTTGGAGCGGTCGAAAAACGTGTTATCTGCCCTGAAGCCGTTGATGTTGAAGGAACCAGGAGCTGATGCAGGACCTGGGAACCTTGGTAGTCGTGGGATCGGCTTCTGGACCTGGGGCCTGTGCGCAATATGATAGTTGAATTGTGGTCCGGCAGCAGACTCAGGCACAGAATGTTCAGGAGCAGTAGCTTCGGTGTCTTCTGAAGCTGTTGTTGGGGAGGGCTCCACATTTGCTTCGGCGTTGTTTGTGGCAGCCTCAACATTTTCAGCTTCAGGCACGTTCTCCTTGAGAACTGCTTCTTGTTGGTGCGGGGGAGTTGGAGCTTGTGGTATTTCTGCTTGCTCTTCGGCTGATGCAGCCGGAATGTCTTCAGCAGCCTGAGCCCTTGGCCCTCTGCGAAGCCTATGGAGTGTAGGCGCTGGTGGAGTTGCAGTGGGTTGGGGCTCATCTTCCTCCTGTGGGCGATCTGCCCACGACGCATTTTGTGTGATTGGCGTCAATGGACGACCAATACTGATCTGTTCGCTTGTCTCAAGCTGAGGAAGGGCTGCATCACCTTGCACATTGTCTTGGGGACCAATGTCTTCAGCAGCATTGGGGTTGGCTGCTGGAATGTCTTCAGCGTGCGGAGCCTCTATGTAAGCAGGCTCATGCACTGTCAACTGACGATCTACGTCAGGATAGAGGACGCAGAGGGGTTCAACTATCAGGGGCTCTGTGGGAGCAGCCCGAGATTTCTTGGTCTTGCGCTTCTTGATGATGGGTTCAGAAGGAGAGGCTTCAGAATGTTTTCTCTTCTTAGCTTCAGCCTCTGCAGTCCGTGTCTTCTTGTGCTGTGAGGCGGTTGATCGACTCTTTGGCTTCGAGCCAGTCGTTGCAGCGGGGAAGACAATCGGAGCAGTTTCTGACCTTGGCGCTTCAGGTTCGGGCACAGCCGCCTTCTTTTTCTTCTTCGCGGCCATCCTGGGGTCAATGCCGGGACGCCCAAGTGCCTTGCGCTTTTCTGCCTCATTGTAGGCTTGCACGCAGCGATCAGCCAAAGTCTTCATGCGTTCTCGCGAGCCTTGAGCTTCGGCACGCGTCTTCAGGAAGTTTTCTTTCAGCTCGTGCAACATGATCTTGAAGTTTTTCACTTCTTGCACACTGAGCTTGGCCACGTGCTTCTTGAACTGAGCCTTTTCATGATCAATTTTCTGCTTCAGTTCTACAATTCGCTGGGCTATTGCAAGTTCTGAAGCAATTGCACCTTGAAAGGCAACGCTGAGGCCTATGGGTAGCTGCAGATCATTGAAGCTTATGTCTGGTGTGTCAAACCATTCATCGATGAAGTTGTGGATGATGGCGACATCAAACAGAGGCAGATTGTTGAAGATTTCAGCCTCCTCCTTGCTCTTGATGAGCTGCTCAAGAGCATCATCTCCAAGATCTTCATCGCTTGAGAGATCAATGGCTTCGCAGCGCAGAATGTCAGCAGCTGTGAGCTCTTTGCCTGTGTGTGGCTGAGGCTTCTTGGCTTCTTGGGGCTTGGACACTCGTGATAAGCCTTCTGACTGCACACTGGCTTCAGGAGGTGCAGTTGCTAAAGGCTTCACTCTTGCGATCTTGGGAGAAGCGGCTGGCTTTGAAGCTTTTGGAGCTTTGGCTTCTTCTGCTTTGGCTTCAGAGCAGCAGGGGCATCATCTGACTCAGTATCTGCTGGAGGGTCATTCACAGCAGTCCCTTGGACTAGGATGCGAGTGATGAGGCCTGCAAGATTGGCATACGGCCCGATGATATTGGGATCGGTGTTGCGTGTGCCATCTGCCCTTGGTGAGGAGGGACCAGGGTTGAAGTCAAGCCCAAATTTCTTCTTGTTTATCTTCGCTGACTGTTGTGCAAACTGAAAGTTGCGCTTGAAGAGATTATCATCGCGGCACCAGAGAAGTGATGACGGATGTGCCTCAGCTGGCTGTGGTCCTCTCACCATGCATGGATAGAAGCCTTGAGCAATGGCTTCGTCTCTGGACCTGGGTATGAGATTTTTGTATAATACATCTCCCCACGGTCTCTTGATGGCGCACTTCTCCGCATATTCCTGAGTGACGAAGCGGTAGTGGAACCATTGCTCTGCCCAATATCTTCGAATCCATTGGATTCGTGTCTTGCGCTGACCATAGCTTTCTTCAGGATCAGTTTTGTACATCTCTGCCAATTCATCAGGCAGATCTTTGGACGTTTCACCACGTCGCTGTCTGCCTCCCTTCCTTGCTGCTGTTTCTGAAGCCATGAATAACTTGGAAGGCTTCAAGATGTTCAAAGGCTTCAAAGGCTTCCTTTTGCAAGAACTGGCTTCAGGCGAGTTGATGTGATGCTGCAAGTACTCTGCAAATGAATGCAGACTATGAGAACCAAAGGATTCTCCCACGGACATGTACCTGTGACAGCATTAAGGTGCGAGGGAAGGGGAAGAGGTCATATGCATTCTCAGAAGATTTTGAAGATAAATCGGTTTAGAAGACATTGACCTCATTATGCGAAGACATTCACTTATAGATAAGAAGTTGGTTCCAGATTTGTACGAACCCATAGATCAGTACAAGTGAGGAATCTAACTACTTTATGAAGCACAAGTGAATATACTAGGCATGTTATGAGATGCAGCGAGAGATTTAACTGGTGTGAAGAGAAACTTCTTATGGCAGAAAGTGACTGAACTGTAGGATCAAAAGAAGCTGTAAAAAGAGGTTTTATTTACCACACTTGGAACTGCTAGACGAAGTGAGAGTTGAGGCCGAGCAGTTCGATCCTCCGTGCCCTAACTTGGCGACGGAAGACACCTACGGCGACGGCGGAGAGAGCGATGTCCGCTGTCGGCGTGAAAACGGCGTCGGAGAGGTTGCGGCAGTGAAGCGCTTCGTCGCCGGCGTCGTCGAGTGCTAGCGGTGGCGCTAGGGTTCGTGCGAGGGTGGAAGAAGGAGATAATGACCGCAGTGAATCGTGTATTTATAGGGATAGAGGCGGCACTGCGCTATTACGCAGGTACCCCTGGCGGTTCGCATTTGAGGCACGCGTGGCCAGTTAGAGGACGATTGGGATTTGTTCCACGTCCCACGCACGCCTAAATTGTCGGGCGGTCGTTCCTGCTTCTCCGGATCTTATGTGGAGGAATGAGCATTAAAAACGGACTTTTATGGTTGTCACTATGTCTTCAGCTGACAAGGACACAGTGAAGACATTTGACAGTTTCAACAGAATGCATATGACTTGGAGAGATAGAGTTTGAGGTAGAAAGTATAGAGAGGTTTGGGTCCGATCACATTCACTTAGTTCAAAAGATTCAACCAAGAAGACATGGCTATAAGTGAATGCTGTAGAGGACAGAACATTAGTACATATATATCCATATAATCAACGCAGTGAAGATAATCATGAAGACATACTGAGAATGAGGCCAAATCAATTGTGAAGACATTGAGAGGTAACGCCATGAGAGAAACACTTCAAAATGGAACGTTTGGTGGTGGCGTTACCCACTGTATAGGAAGTATTAGACCCAGACACGGCGCACAATTATCGTGGCGCTCCGAAGTCAAATTCCACATTAATGTATTCACACTTAGAATGTATGTCTTCATTGTTTGAAGATATACGCTACTTCGTGTGTTGCACATCTAAGTCATCAATATGCTTAAGTGTTAGGATGTGTGCCTGATCATAGGACATTTGAGGATTCCAAGATATTTAGCTCACACCATAACTTGCAAAATCTCTTCTCATCCAAGGGCTTTGGTGAAGATATCTGCCAATTGCTCTTCAGTGTTGACGTGTATGATATCAATGTCTTCCTTCACAACATGATCTCTGAGAAAGTGATGACGAATTTCAATGTGCTTTGTCTTCGAGTGCTGAACTGGGTTGTTGGCAATCTTGATGGCGCTTTCGTTGTCGCAGTAAAGTGGCACTTGCTTCAGATGAATGCCATAATCCTTGAGTGTTTGCTTCATCCACAGAAGCTGAGCGCAGCAAGATCCAGCAGCAATGTATTCAGATTCAGCAGTGGAGAGTGATACACAGTTCTGCTTCTTTGAAGACCAACATACAAGTGATCGTCCCAGAAAGTGACATGTGCCTGATGTAGACTTGCGATCAACTTTGTCACCAGCATAATCAGCATCCGAAAATCCAACCAAATCAAACTCTGAGCCCTTTGGATACCATAATCCTAGAGTTGGGGTGTGAGCCAAATATCGAAGAATTCGCTTCACAGCTAAGTGATGCGACTCCTTTGGTGTCGCTTGAAATCGAGCACACATGCAAACACTAAGCATGATATCTGGCCTAGATGCACATAAATAAAGCAAAGACCCAATCATGGAGCGGTATACCTTTTGATCGAACTCTTTACCATTGTCGTCGGGACCCAGATGATGCTTGGCTGGCATTGGTGTTGTGAAGCCTTTGCAGTCTTGCATACCGAACTTCTTCAGGCACTCTTTAAGATATTTCTCTTGAGATATGAAGATGCCGTTGCGTTGTTGCCGTATTTGAAGACCGAGGAAGAACTTCAGCTCCCCCATCATGGACATCTGATATTGCTCTTGCATCATGTATCCAAACTCTTCACTATACTTCTGATTGGTGCAGCCGAAGATAATGTCATCCACATATATTTGGCACACAAACAGTTCACCATCATATGTCTTCGTGAAAAGAGTGGGATCCAGGGAACCAGGTATGAAGCCTTTGCTTTTCAGAAAGTACTTGAGTGTATCATACCAGGCCCTAGGGGCTTGTTTGAGGCCATACAGTGCCTTGTTGAGCTTGTATACCATATCAGGATGTTTTGGATTTTCAAAGCCAGGTGGTTGTGCAACATACACTTCTTCTTCAATCTTGCCATTGAGAAAGGCACTTTTCACATCCATCTGATAGAGAAGTATGTTATGATGATTTGCATAGGCCAGCAGTATGCGTATGGCTTCAAGCCTAGCCACAGGAGCAAATGTTTCATCGAAGTCAATGCCCTCCACTTGAGTATATCCTTGAGCAACTAGACGAGCTTTGTTTCTGACAACTTGACCATGCTCATCTTGCTTGTTGCGGTATATCCATTTGGTGCCTATTATGTTGTGCTTCCGTGGATCAGGACGCTTAACCAGTTCCCATACATTATTCAGCTCAAACTGTTGAAGCTCTTCTTGCATAGCTTGAATCCATTCAGGTTCCATGAAGGCTTCTTCAACTTTCTTGGGTTCTGATATTGAGACGAATGCGAAATGCCCACAGAAGTTTGTTAGCTGAGTTGCCCTTGAACGAGTGAGTGGACCAGGTGCATTGATGCTGTCCAGTATTTTGTCAATTTGTACTTCATTTGCAACACGAGGGTGTGTGGGGCGAAGACTTTGCTCTTGCTGATCTATGTGGTCATTTGAAGGTATATCTTCAGGCTGAGCATTGTCTTCATGTGGATCAGGTGCTGAGATGATAAGTTCTTCTTCAGGTTGAGCTTCAGAAGGTACAATTTCTCCAGTTCCCATAAGCTTGATTGATTCATTTGCTGGAACTTCATCTAGCACATTTGGCAATTGCTCTCTTTGTGATCCATTGGTTTCATCAAATCGCACATCCACTGTTTCAACCACTTTGTAGTGGAAGAGATTGAAGACTCTGTAGGAGTGCGAATCCTTTCCATATCCAAGCATGAAGCCTTCATGTGCTTTTGGTGCAAACTTTGAGGTGTGGTGTGGGTCCTTGATCCAGCATTTTGCGCCAAATACTCTGAAATAACTGACATTTGGCTTCTTGCCAGTTAGGAGTTCATAGGATGTCTTGTTCAGAAGCTTGTGAAGATAAACACGATTGATTGTATGGCATGCAGTATCAATGGCTTCAGTCCAGAATTTTCTTGGAGTCTTGTATTCATCTAGCATTGTTCTGGCCATCTCAATGAGTGTTCTGTTCTTGCGTTCGACGACGCCATTCTGCTGTGGCGTGTATGGAGCTGAGAATTCATGTGTGATGCCCAAGGTATCCAGATATGTATCAAGGCCAGTGTTCTTGAATTCAGTGCCATTGTCACTTCTGATGTGCTTTATCTTGGCGCCAAAATTGTTCATAGCTCGATTTGCGAAGCGTCTGAAGACATCCTGCACTTCAGTCTTGTAAAGGATTATGTGCACCCAAGTATATCTAGAATAATCATCAACAATTACGAAGCCATAGAGGCATGCAGAAGTAGTAAAAGTTGAGTAGTGAGTGGGACCGAAAAGATCCATGTGAAGCAGTTCGAAGGGTTGAGTAGTGGTCATGATTGTCTTCGAAGGATGTTTTGCCCTTGTCATCTTCCCTGCTTCACAGGCACCGCATAAGTGATCTTTCTTGAACTTGACGCCTTCGATGCCTATGACGTGCTTTTTCTTCGCAAGGGTGTGGAGGTTCCTCATGCCAGCATGCCCAAGCCTTCGATGCCAAAGCCAGCATTCTGAAGCTTTTGCAAGAAGACATACTGCAAGTTGTGGTCCTGCTGAGAAATCTACCACATACAAATCACCTTTCCTATACCCTTCAAACACTAGAGATTTGTCAGATTCCATTAGCACCAGGCAGCGATATTTGCCAAACATTACAATCATATTCAAATCGCAAAGCATTGAGACAGACATTAAGTTGAAGCCAAGGGATTCAACAAGCATGACTTTATCCATGTGTTGATCCTTTGAGATTGCAACTCTACCTAGACCCAATACCTTACTTTTACCAGTGTCAGCGAATGTAATGTGGCTCTTGTCGGATGGACGTAAAGTTGAGTCCATAAGAAGGCTTCTTCTGCCAGTCATGTGATTTGTACACCCACTGTCAATAATCCATTCTGAAGACTTTGAAGTCGCTGGTGTCGTACCCTACAGTGCAGTTAGGGGGATAGGCTTCACGAAGAGTGTTGTGAAGCATAAACATTTGACGAACCAGTGGGTTATGAAAACTTAGATCCAGATTAGGACTAATGGGGAGAGTAGCATGCGATTCAGGAACGAAGTACATAATGATGCCATTTGGGCAGTTTATCTTGCGCCCCACAAGATTTTTATGGTCCCCAGCAATAGCATCAGAAGATTTTGTTTTTGTGCTGGAGACCTTTCCCTGCAAAAGAGAGTTAAGCTTTCTTAACCACCCACATCTTCAAGGGTGGCTTAGAAGCTATGAGTCTAAGTGCAGCATCTGAGAATTTTGGCTTTGAAGCCTTAGCAAACAGTCTAGCAGGGGGACAATAATACTCATAGGAATAAGCAGAATAATTTTTGGTCATGTGAACATGACGGTTCAATGAACCGCTCTCATATTCATATGCCTGAGTATGGTTCCCCTGCAAAACATTTGCATTAGTGCGACTCAGGTGAGTCCCCCGTTTGTATGAAGCCTTTGGACCATATGAAGCCTTTGGTCTGAGGTTTGTCTTCTTCAAGTGAGGTGTCATGAAGACATTCACAGGAAGATTTTCCAGACATGTTTTCGGAACCCAGATCTTCTTCATAGGCGGTCCATTCCTGCAGTTAGTACCAATGTACCTGGCAAACACTTCATCATTCTGATTCTTAAACAGTTTATAGTTTGCATCAAAGGATTCATCAATGATAATTGGGTTAGCACAAGTGAAGCCAGACAGATTGGATGGATCTGCTGAGGATTCCTTTGCAGCAACCCATGTGGTTTTGGGGTACTGCTCAGGTTTCCAGTAAGACCCATCTGCATTAATTTTCCTCACGAACCCAACACCCTCTTTCCTAGGGTTTCGGTTCAGAATCTGCTTCTTAAGGACATCACATAATGTCTGATGCCCTTTCAGACTTTTGTACATCCCTGTTTCAAGCAATGTCTTCAACCTAGCATTCTCATCAGCAATAGCAGTGGTATCCTCAGCAGAGGGGTTAGTTACCACATCAACAGTTGAAGATATTGAAACAGTAGTAGCAGTGGAACATTCAGCAACAGAAGCAGCATTATCACGCTCAATGCATTTAAGACATGGTGGTTCAAATCCTTCCTGAGCAGGACTGATCTGTTCAGCGCGAAGTGACTCGTTTTCCTTTTGAAGATCTTCATGAGCCGCCCTCAATTTCTCAAGTTCTTACTTCCTTTGAAGATAGTCATAGGAAAGCTTTTCATGAGTTGTTGAGAGAGTATCATGACGATCTTCAAGTTCCTGATACTTAACGTGAAGGTTTTTTATGTCTTCAATTAAGGATTCAGATCGAGTCATTTCAGCACCCAACAGATCATCGCTTCTGTCTAACAGTTTTTGAATGTGTTCCATAGCTTTCTGTTGTTCAGTTGCAATTTTAGCAAGTGTTTTGTAGCTAGGTTTTGAATCACATTCAGAGTCATCGTCATTGGATGTTTCATAGCGAGTGGTGCGTGAGTTTACCTTGGCACCGCGTGCCATGAAGCAGTAGGTAGGAGTGGAGTCGTTCTTGTCATTTGCGTCGGTGTCGGTGATGCAGTCATTGTCTTCAGTATTGAAGATGGACTTGGCGACGTATGCTGTAGCCAGACTCGCAATGCCAGAATCAGACTCCTCCTCAGACTCCACCTCTGCCTCCTCAGATGCGGACTCCTCCTCTGAATCCATCTCCTTTCCAACAAACGCACGTGCCTTGCTAGATGAGCTCTTCTTGTGTGATGAAGACTTTGATGAAGACTTGGAAGAAGACTTTGAGTGTTTCTTCTTCTTCTTGTCGTCAGAATCATATTCCTTGCTCTTCTTCTTCCTTCTGTTCTCATTGTCCCACTGTGGACACTCAGAGATGAAGTGCCCAGTTTTCTTGCACTTGTGACATGTTTTCTTCTTGTAGTCATGAGCAGAAGCTTCATCATTCCTTGAGCTTGATCGTGAAGATTTTCTGAAGCCTTTCTTCTTGGTGAATTTTTGAAACTTCTTCACTAGCATTGCAAGTTCTCTTCCAATGTCTTCAGGATCATCAGAACTGCAGTCAGATTCTTCTTCAGATGAGGAGACAGCTTTTGCCTTCAAGGCACGAGTTCGCCCATAGTTTGGACCGTAGATATCTCTTTTCTCAGAAAGCTGAAACTCATGTGTGTTGAGCCTCTCAAGTATGTCAGACGGATCGAGTGTCTTGAAATCAGGACGTTCTTGAATCATCAGGGCCAGAATGTCAAACGAACTATCAAGTGATCTCAGCAGCGTCTTGACGATTTCATGTTTGGTGATCTCAGTAGCGCCGAGGGCTTGAAGCTCATTTGTGATGTCAGTGAGCCGATCAAAGGTGTGCTGGACATTCTCATTGTCATTTCGTTTGAAGCGGTTGAAGAGATTGCGAAGGACACTAATTCTTTGATCTCTCTGGGTTGATATGCCTTCATTGACCTTTGAGAGCCAGTCCCAGACTAGCTTGGATGTCTTCAAGGCACTCACACGGCCATACTGTCCTTTGGTCAGATGACCACATATGATATTCTTGGCAGTGGAGTCCAGTTGAGTGAACTTCTTGACATCAGCAGCAGTGACACCTTCTCCAGCCTTGGGAACGCCGTTCTCGACGACATACCATAGGTCGATGTCAATGGCTTCAAGATGCATGCGCATCTTATTCTTCCAGTAGGGATATTCAGTTCCATCGAAGACGGGGCAAGCAGCGGAGACTTTGATTATCCCTGCAGTCGACATAACTAAAACTCCAGGTGGTTAAACCGAATCACACAGAACAAGGGAGCACCTTGCTCTGATACCAATTGAAAGTGCGTTATATCGACTAGAGGGGGGTGAATAGGCGATTTTTATGAAAGTCTTCAAAACGTGAGAGTTATGAAGACAAACAGTGAAGATTATGCTTATTACTATGCAGCGGAAGTTAGATTACACTAGGCCAGCCATGGTCATGTATTCAATAGAGTGAAAGCGCAATGACAAACAGCTTCAGTGTAATAAGGATCAGGTAGGAAGAAGTTATGAAGCCGAACAGATCATACATTCATGTTGTGAAGACAAAAGATAAAGCAAGCATGCAATGGCTTCACAATGAATAACTGTAAGTGAAGGGAAGTGAAGATGAAACCAGTGACACGTTGAAGACAATGATTTGTTGGACCAGTTCCAGTTGCTGTGACAATTGTACGTCTGGTTGGAGCGGCTAGGTATTTAAACCAAAGGACACACAGTCCCGGACACCCAGTCAAGGACACTTAGTCCAAGACACCCAGTCCTCACCGTTTTCTCCTTGAGCTAAGGTCACACAGACCTCGCCCAATCACTCTGGTAAGTCTTCAAGGTAGACTCCCAAACCTTCACAGACTTCGTTCACTGGCAATCCACAATTTCTCTTGGATGCTCTGAACGCGACGCCTAACCGTCTGGAGGATGCACAGTCCTCAAGTGTAATAAGTCTTCAGATCACACAGACACGAAGACTTAAGTGATGCCCAATTTACTCTGGCTCTGGGTGGTTAGGGCTTTTCTCCTCACTAGGAATTTTTTTTCAAAGGCTTCGAGGTGGGTTGCTCTCAAACGACAAAAGCCGTGCACTGAAATCTGAGCAGCCAACCGTTTAAGGTTGTGGGGGGTGGACTATTTATAGCCACTTGGCAACCCGGCCTGATCTGTCCGAAATGACCCTGGGTCACTAAGGAACTGACACGTGTACCAACGGTCGGATTTCAAACTCACACGGCAACTTTACTTGGGCTACAAGTAAAGCTGACTTGTCTGACTCTGGACAAGATTTTCTCTCATAGGCTTCGCTCGAAGACATAGGATTTGAATTAGGCATCACTTCAGTCATTTTGACTGGTTCTCTTCGACCCCACTTAACAGTACGGTGGTTCCTATGACACAACATGAATGAAATAAAACTACGAAGGATCTAGGTCTTCGAGTTCCAAAAGCTTCATAGGGAGTCTTCTCATGTCATTGTCTTCAATATGAATATCTTCATAAACCACCATTGTCTTCAATGTCTTCGTACAGTTTTAGGGGTCATCTCTGGTAGTAAAACCGAATCAATGAGGGACTTCTACCTGTGTTTTCCTGCAATTCTCACAAACACATTAGTCCCTCAGCTAGGTTTGTCGTCAATACTCCAAAACCAACTAGGGGTGGCACTAGATGCACTTACACTTCCTCAACCAAGTTAGGGCGTGGAAGATCTGAACTGACGAGCTTCTAAATCTACCCTTCACAGTTCGTCGTGTTCTTCGTCAAGGGTAATTAAAAGTTACTTTTACTGCCCTTGTTGATTCTGATGTTTTCTTCAAATCTTCAAAAGGTGTTTATTCCTCAAATGATCACACACTAAAAACCTCTCATATCATCTGCTCTTAATCTGTTTCTCTAAGCATCATTTCTCCTCAAGATTCCTCAATTGTGTGGATTTTCAAATCTGTACAACTCTGGAACCTAAGTCAAAGAACACTTAGTGAAATTCCTCAAGACTCATCTGGTCAAATTCCTCAAACTTGTTCTTTTTGCAAGAACTTCTGAGAACGCATATGACCTCTCCAAATTCTTCGCACCTATACTCTGTTCACAGGTACACATGTCTGCTGCTGAATCTCTAGGTTCTCATCAACTTAACTCATTTGCAGTGTTCCTCGAAGAAAAATTGCATACCTCTTCAGAGAATTCAACTGTTCAAAATCCTCAACTGAAGAAAATGGCTGACGGAAAGAAACCTCAGAAGGGAGGAAAGAAACTGGAGGTCAACACAGCCTTTGAGATCCCCGATGACATTTACAAGGATTATTGCACTCCTGATGAGGCCACACATGGGAAGGAGGACAAAAATCAGTGCAAGGTGTGCATACAAAGGATAGAGAGGAGATGGGCACGAGAATGGAGAGAATACAGATATGTTACTCCAAAATATATGAAGAAATTTGCTCTTCACCCTCCTTGCCCAAGACCTCCATTAGCACCTGGCCAAGAAGCTGATCCCACTAGCCTCAAGCGCGGTGAGGACTATCCTGATGAATGGGCAAAGCGTCAAGCTAAGTTGACCAGAGTAGCAAAAGAGGCAGTGAGGAAATTCAATGAAGACTCTGCTGCTGATGCTGCCATTGCTGAGGCCTCTGCTAGCAAGCCGAAGAAGGCCATGCCTAAGAAGCCTGCACACAAGCCCAGTGCCCCTTCTTCTTCAATTCCCTCACGGCCAAGCTCCTCTGCAATGCCCTCACGACCAACTTCTGCTAAGCCCTCACGGCCATTTCCTCAAGGCGCTCTAGTTCCTCAAGTTGCAAAATCCTTAGCTCCTCCATCAAAGTCCTCAGCACCTTCGCATCTCGCCTCGTGCCAAAGGACAACATGCGTCTCTATTGCCTCAGGAGCCTCTGCAAGTTCATCAACTCCTCTGCATTCTTCAACTAGCCCCACTTTGCTGAAGACCAAGGCCACTGCTGGACGAGGCACTAGACCAAGTCCTCAAAAGAAGCAGGTCACCTTTCAAGTACCGTCCTCAGAGGATGATGCTGATGATGAAGAATTTGAAGAAATCATCAGAGACAGACAGCAGAGGGCCGCTAGAGCCAAAGGAAGTGAAATTCCTCTCTTACTGGATCTAAAGTTGATCCTTGAGTACATTGACCTCTGGCACAAGGACCCTAACACTCCTATGCCAGACTTCAAGCTGACTTATGGCCAAAGTCATATGCTGACTGCCTTCATAGGCGAAGAAAAATGGAAGTTTGAGAAGGCCAGGCAGCTAAAGAAAGCGCAGTACAAGAAGGAGCGCCTTCTGAAGAAAAACATCGTGAAAATGAACACCGATGAACTCATTGCTGCTCAGACGGAGATCAAAAACCTCAATGATGAATTTGACGCGTACCGTGCAGATTGGCTTGGAGGCAAGGTCAGATTTGTGAAGTTAGCTGAACAATTCAGTACCAATGTTGCAGCTCCAACGCAACAAGAAATTCCTCAGGCTGAAGCATCTGCTCAGCCTACTGAAGAAAATGCCAGCACTGCTGATGACAATCAGGCTGCTGAAGAAAATGCTACTACCAGGGCTGATGACTGCATTCCAGCTGCTGATGAAACTACCAGGGCAACCACTAGTGTTGCGCTTGAAGAAACTATCAGGACAACTGAAGCTTCAACCGATGTGCGTGAAGAAACTAATCATGCTAGGGCAACTGCATCAGTTGTGCCTGAAGAAACAGAACCAATTTCCTCTGCTCCTCCTGCACACACCAAGTCCAATTCTTCCTTCTGCATCAAGCGAAGAAGACCAAGGCTGCGGAGCGTGTAGCTGTGAAGAAACGGAAAGCATCAACTTCATCAGAATCTTCAACTACGAAGAAGATGAAGAAATTGACCAGCTCGTTTGAAAATCCGATTGATGCTGCTCTAGTATCGAGCATGCCATCAAAGGAACTCGTTCCTTTTGATGAAGAATACGTGATCCCAAGTGGATTCGATGAAGATATTCCTTCTGCTGCTTCTTCAGAGCAGTTGAATAAATAAATTGAAGTGGATGCAATCCCTTCAACCCCAGTTGTCTCATCGCCCATGCCTCAGTTTACTGTTGAATAGGCCGGCATTGAAGAAATGAATGGAGAAGATGAGGATGTGGACATTTGGTGCACAACGCCAGTGCTGAATGATGACTTTTGGGAAAGTCAGCACCCCAATTCTCCTTTGTTCACTCCTCTGCAACAAATTGCTCAATCCCCAGTGACTACTGAAGTTCAAATGGGATCTAAAGAACCATAACCACTTCGTTTATCCCTGAAGAGATTCCAGCCACTAGTGCTGATGAAATTGCTGCTGAAGAATTGAAGACCCAGGCTGCCACTGAAGAAGAAACTAAAATTCCTCAGCCCGCGGATCCTGAGATTGCGATTCCTGAGGTTGTGATGCAATTTAATGACACTCCTCAACCCAAACCAAAGGATCCTTTCTTGAAGAAGCAAAAATTCAAGGCTGCTGACTTCTTCCACGGTCATGTATTCTTCACGGACTACAACCCCTATGACTCTGCCCGTCTTAGAAGGAAGCGTTTCTGGACTGCCAGCCAAGGAAACCTCTATTCTTTGCTGCTTTGCAACAAAGACAAAGTCTTCGACCACGAGCATATTCCTCACGTGGACATGGAATCACTGCCTTGCTTCACGCTAGTCCTTAGTGTTCTTCATGATGCTGGACTGCTCAACTTTTGCACTGACATTGTTGATTGGAATGAAGAGCTAATTCTTCAGTTCTATGCCGTGCTGCACATCACAGGAGAAGCTGAAGATGTGAACTCTTGGGTATTGGACTGGATGACAGAGAACACACATTTCAAAGAACCGGCCTTTGAATTGCTTCGTGCTCTGCCTGTCAGTCCTCCCCTTGAAGGCGCTCGTTGCATATACCATGAACCTGAACTTACTGCTCACTACATGCAAGTGTTGATGAAGCCGCTGAAGCCCGGTCAAGCCCCAAGGACCAAATTCCTCGTGAAGGAATTGTTGTTTGTGCCTAGAACTGTCTATCACATTTTGACAAAGACATTGAGTCCTATTAAAGGCCACGATTCGGATGACGAAGAAGTTGTTGGCAACATGAAGAATCTGCTATTCAATATCATACATGGAATTCCTATCAACTATGATGATTTCTTCATGAGGACTCTGGCGAATTTTGCACTGTCTCCATTTGAGTTGAAGCCTTATGCTCCTTGGATTATGAGATTCCTCATAACAAGGTCTTCACTCAACTACAAGGCTGATTTTCAGAATCACGTTAGTTACCTGCCCCCAATAGAAGTCCTCAAGCAGACATTTTCCTTATCTGATGAAAAGGGCAAGGCTACTGCAATTATTGATGAAGGCACTTGTCCATTGGATGGTCTGTTCCGCAAAGCTGCATCCTACTCCAAAAATGATGACTCTGCCACTCATGACTCTGCTGCAAATGCTTCAAAGAAAAATCCTCAAGGCACGGCTCCAAGGGTGATGACTGATCATGAGCTTCTCCTCAGTCTTCACCAGAAGGTCGATCGCGACCACAAATGGGTTAAGTGTCAGTTTGGTTCAATTCTTCACAACATGACTGCTACACACAATGCAATGAAGAAAAACTAGTACTACCTCCATGAAGTCTTCGGTCGCACCTAGGCTGTTTTGTCACATCTGTACGGTGAAGATGATCTGAAGCAAATGGGTTTCAAGAAGGACTTTGGCTCGTCTCAGCCACCGGCGAAGAAATTCAAGAAGACCAAAGTTCCTTCCTTGGTAGCCAGCTCATATTCTTCATCACGCGCGACTGATGAACATGAAGACTTGGACGACATTGTGGCAGGCCCTACCTCAACAACTGACCCCAACAATGCTGGCGCTCCTTCATCGACTCCGTGATGACATTCTTCAGGGGCGTTAGTCCTCATTTTTCATTGCTTTTTGCCATTCACTGACAAAGGGGGGGGGGGAATTTGAGTTAGTCTTCAAGCGGGTCTACTTATATGGGTGTTTTTTTCCTAAGTTACAACTCTTGCTCTTTTGAAGACTTTCCTGGATCGAGTTGTAAACTTAAAACCCGATGGTGGTCTGATACTTTTGCTATGTTCTTCTACATGCTTATTCCCCATTCTTCATATTATATGTTAAATGCGTGTAGGAATTACAAGATATAGGGGGAGATCCCCATGATTCTACTCTTCAAGTGTGCATTGCTTCAAAAGTAAATTCCTCACTATGCACATCTTCAGGGGGAGTTCTTCTATATCTTGCAATCAAATTCCTCAATATCAGTATTTACACTTCATATGTTTATCCCCGGTGAAAACTTAACCTATATTGTCATCAATCACCAAAAAGCGGGAGATTGTAAGTGCATCTAGGCCCCTTAGTGATTTTGGTGTATTGAAGACTTATAGGTTAAGGGACTGATGCGTTTGTGAGTATACACAGGTCTATAAGTCTATGAGGAGTTTCATATTTATAGAGAAAGTCGACCCCTAAAAATGAAGTTCTTCGACTGAAGACTTTGGATTTCTGAAGACTTTCTGAAGACTTTGAAAGTGAAGAAATTGGTGTGACCGTGAAGACTTGGTATTCATTCTAGGAACATCAAGCGTGAAGACTTTTGTTTTCGTAGTTTCATTTTCTCTTTCTTGAGTCATAGGAAACACCGTACTATTAAAGGGGGTCGAGGAAATACTAAGGAAAAGTTTCCAAGTGATGCTCAACTCAAAATCCTACATCTACCAATCACTTCGAGTGAAGCCATTGGAAATCTCATGTAGTTCAGTCAATTTCTTCAATGATAGAGACAAAGCTCTTCTGGTCTCTAAGGAATTTGTTCTGACTGAGGAGTTAGGAATTTGATAGTGTGGATTGCCTACAAGTGAGGAACATGATAGCCCTGAGGAAGTTGATAGTCAAATTTCCGACTGTTGCTGTGCTACGCGCCAGCTGTCCCAAAATATCTTCCCACCTAATAGTCATATCATTGAAGGGCATTTATGTCTTATCATGTTGGGCTGCTCCCTAGGCTATAAATAGCCGCCCCCTACAACCACTAGCGGTTTGGCTGCTCCAAGAGAAACTGACACTTGTCATTTGAGAGCATCCCATCCTCCGAGGACTTTGTGCGAAAATCATCTAGTGAGGAAAACCCTAACCCAGACACCTACAAACCCAAAGTGATTGAGCATCATTGAAGAGATTGATCCTGCATGGATCCGACGTTTGTTACCTTTGAAGACCGTGCATCTTCCACACGGTTAGGCATCATGGTCTAGAGCATCCAAGAGGAAATTGTGGATCGCCGAGTGACCGAGTCTGTGAAGGTTTGGAAGTCACCTAAAGACTTACCACGAGTGATTGGGCGAGGTTTGTGTGACCTTAGCTCAAGGGGAATATGGTGAGGACTAAGTGTCCTGAGCTGCGTGTTCAGGACTGGGTGTCCGGGACTGTGTGTCCTCAGGTTTGTATATCTAGCCTCCCTAACCAGACGTACAACTGTCACAATAGTTGGAACTGGTCTACCAAATCATTCTCTTCACCAAGCCTACTGGTTCTATTTCCTCAACCCTTCCATTTCCTCATTACCGTGTTGTGTGCTTGTTCATATCTGTCTGAAGACTTTGACTGAAGACTTTCTCAATTTCCTCAGTTCAATTTATTCAGTCTGTTTGTCTTCATCCTGTTTTATCCTGTGTTTACGCTTTCTGTACTCTATGCTTGTTTTCATTTCATCATGAAGACCATGCTCATGTTCTGTTATGTTTACATTTGAGTACTTATTCCGCTGCAAGTAGTTCTTTTCTTAGGAATTTCCTCTCCCTGAAATTCCTCAGTTAAGAATTCTTAAAAATCGCCTATTCACCCCCCTCTAGTCGACTTAACGCACTTTCAGGCAGGAGCCTGATGGTTGTAGCTTTATTGTATGAAATGCAAATGCCATGTAATTGCTTTACTTTATCACTATGCATTAGCGATAGTTGTAGAAGCAATAGTTGGCGAGACGACCACGATGCTACGATGGAGATCAAGGTTTCAAGCTGGTGACGATGGAGATCATGACGGTGCTTTGGAGATGGAGATCAAAGGCACAAGATGATGATGGCCATATCATATCACATATTTTGATTTCATGTGATGTTTATCTTTTATGCATCATATTTTTCTTAGTACGGCGGTAGCATTATAAGATGACCCCTCAATAAAACTTCAAGGTATAAGTGTTCTCCTTGAGTTTGCACCATTGTGACAGTTCGTCGTGCCGAGACACCACTGTTGGAAATATTCCCTAGAGGCAATAATAAAATGGTTATTATTATATTTCCATGTTCATGATAATTGTCTATTGTTCATGCTATAATTGTATTAACCAGAAACCATAATACATGTGTGAATACATAGACCCCGACATGTCCCTAGTAAGCCTCTACTTCACTAGCTCATTGATCAACAGATGGTTATGGTTTCCTGACCATGGACATTGGATGTCGTTGATAACAGGATCAGATCATTAGGAGAATGATGTGATGCACAAGATCATGTAGTTCGTTTGCTAGAGCTTTTCTAATGTCAAGTATCATTTCCTTAGACCATGAGAATGCGCAACTCCCGAATACCGTAGGAGTGCTTTGGGTGTATCAAATGTCACAACGTAATTGGGTGTCTATAAAGGTGCACTACAGGTATCTCCGAAAGTGTCTGTTGGGTTGGCATGAATCGGGACTGGGATTTGTCACTCCGTATGACAGAGAGGTATCTCTGGGCCCTCTCGGTAATGCATCATCATAATGAGCTCAATGTGACTAAGGAGTTAGCCACGGGATCATGCGTTACAGAATAATTAAAGAGACTTGTCGGTAACGAGATTGAACGAGGTATGGGGATACCAACGACCGAATCTCAGGCAAGTTACATACCTATGGACAAATGGAATTGTATACAGGATTGATTGAATCCCCGACATCGTGGTCCATCCGATGAGATCATCGTGGAACATGTGGGAGCCAACATGGGTATCCAGATCCCACTGTTGGTTATTGGCCGAAGAGTTGTCTCGGTCATGTCTGCATGGTTCCCGAACCCGTAGGGTCTACACACTTAAGGTTCGGTGACGCTAGAGTTGTTATGGGAAATAGTATGTGGTTACCGAAGGTTGTTCGGAGTCCCAGATGAGATCCTGGATGTGATGAGGAACTCCGGTATGGTCTGGAGGTGAAGATCGATATATTGGACGAAGGGTATTGGAGTTCGGAATTGTTCTCGGGGTACCGGGTGACGACCAGCGTGACCGAAAGGAGTTTCGGAGGCCCCGACAAGGATTGGGGGGGCTTATGGGCCAAGGGAGGGGGCACACCAGCCCACTAAGGGGTTGTGCGCCCCTCTCACCCCATCTCACGTAACCTGGTAAGGTGGGGGCGCCTCCCCTAGGGCAGCCACCCCTCCTGGCTTGGGGGGCAAGTTTCCTAGGGGTTGGGGCGCCCAAACCCATCTAGGGAAACCCTAGGGCGCCTCCTCCTCCCCCTTCCCCTATATATAGTGAGGGGCAGAGAGGGCAGCCGCACCCCTTCCCAGGCGCAACCCCTCTGAGGGAGTCCTGGACTAAGGGGTCCTCGGGCGTCCGGCCTGTTATCCGGACTGATGGGTTGTGAAGACATGAAGGCCGAAGACTGTACCTGAGTCCAGATTGGACTCTCCTTGGCGATCGACTATGAAGATTCCTTCCTATGTAACCGACTCTATGTAAACCCTAGACCCCCCCCCCGGTGTCTACATAAACCGGAGGGGTTAGTCCGAAAAGGATATATTCATGACCATAGTCATACAGGTTAGACTCCTAGGGTTTAGCCATTACAATCTCGTGGTAGATCAACTCTTGTAACACCTATATTCATCAATATCAATCAAGCAGGACGTAGGGTATTACCTCCATAGAGAGGGCCCGAACCTGGGTGAACGTTGTGTCCCCTGTCTCCTATTACCATCGATCCTAGACGCACTGTTCGGGACCCCCTACCCGAGATCCGCCGGTTTTGACACCGACATTGGTGCTTTCATTGAGAGTTCAACTGTGCCGTCGACAAAAGGCTCGATGGCTCGCCTTGTCCTTAAAGACAACATCACCTCTGGAGGAGCTCTGGCCCCAGACCAATCCTCCAGTTGGGCGGCTTTACTATGATCGCCCGTTCGGCCGTCGAGCCGACGATGACCTCTCGGGCCATCGAAAACCCCCTTCGCATCAATTTCGAGCACTCCAAGCAGATGGATCCGACAGAGCTTTCATCTTTGAATGAGCTCCTAGATCGCATCGCCGCTTTGGGAGTAGCCACAGACTATGATCGGATCAGGCTTAAAACCGATCAAGGAGAAATCGACACCCTACCGGTCACCCACCAGATTGCGGTAGTCGTGGAGCAGGACGGCGAGTCTTCTTCAATACTGAAGACGGACTATGTCCGGATTGCCGATCAGGAAAAGCCGGATACCCACCCGTGAAAGGATGCGACCAGCCCTCCGAACATAGCATCGAACGACGGTCCTAAACAATCAGAAGATATTCCGGAACCCGGACTGTTAAGCCCGGAAGATCATCAGACTCCGGATAATCAGTTGGATCGGGGTTTGTATTTAATTACACCCACCCACCCGGATTTAGACACTCTCGTAAGCATAAAACATCAGTCTCAGGAAACAGTCCACCACTTCTGGGCCATATTCCTCCTTGTCAAGGACAAGGTAAAATATTGCCGTGACGAGGACACAATAACAGCGTTCTGCAACAATTGCGTGGACGAAGGAATCCTCAACGCCATCAATCACCGCCGCATACATAAATTCGCTAACTTAGCAACCATGATACAAAAATACAGCGCGATGGAGAGCACCTGGAAAACTCAGGCAGCTCGCTGGGAACTGTCAATCCCAACTCAACTTCTCCTATAGGCGAAAAGGGTGCACTCTCGCGGCACGCCCAGCCCAACAGTCAAGAAACACAAAACCGCTATGCGGCACGACAACGTTCTGACCGGGTGGCTCGATGGCCCATGCAAAATACTTACAACAGCAGATACTGTGGCAACCCACAGCCTTAGAGCATGTTGGATACTACGACAGGTAGCCAAGAGCGGCGAGGATATCCTTATTAAGGATGACTCAGAACAGCATCCCCCAGGGGACGATAACTCAAGAGTATTGACGGTCTTTGAAACATTCACCTCAAATAACAAGCACAAAAAGGCGCTCCGTGAGCTCGCCGAGTCTGCCAAATTACTGCGATAAACCTCTGGAATGACATGGCTATAACATTCAACGCCGGTGACGAACCAAAGTACAAAACAGTATGAGTGCCAACTGCGTTAGTCCTCAGTCCCATCATGGACGGGTTTCGACTTACCAAGGTCCTCATGGACGGCGGCAGCGGACTAAACCTCATTTAGGAGGACACACTCCATAAAATGGAAATAGACAGGAGCCGCGTTATGCAAAGTAACACAACCTTCCGAGGAATTATTCCCAATCGGGAGGCGTGGTGCGCGGGCAAAATCACACTTGATGTAGTATTTGGCACACCAGAGAACTATCAGTCTGAAGAAATAACTTTCCAAGTGGCCCCTTTTAGGAGGGGATATCACGCCTTGTTGGGGCGGGATGCTTTTACACGCTTTCAGGCCATACCCCATTACGGGTATATGAAGCTCAAGATGCTCGGACCAAACTGTATAATCACTCTCGTCAGTGATCCGGACATAGCACTCCGTGCCGAAAACAAAACCGCATCCCTGGCCCTAGAGGAGCTATCTGAAGCCCTCGCAGCCGATGAATTAACTGCACTACGCTCCACGGTGGACAGGGACGATGTAATTCTCGACAAATGCCCTAAATCCACATCCTTTAAACCAACAGAAGAAATAGTCAAATTCCAGGTCCACCCAACAGATCCCAAGAAGGTAGCATCTATCGGAGCTCAACTGAGCCCAACAGTTGACACCGCACTACGAGAATTTATGTGCAAATCCTGGGACATATTCGCCTGTCACCCTTCAGATATGCCAGGGATCCCACGCGAGCTGGCCGAACATAGCCTCAATATATTAAAGGGGTTCAAACCGGTCAAGCAATCATTGCGGCGCTTTTCCGAACCTAAGCGACAAGCAATGGGGGAAGAGCTGGCCAAATTCATCGAGGCCAGATTCATTAGAGAAATCAAACACCCGGTCTGGCTAGCAAACCTGGTGATGGTACCAAAGAAGGACAAATCCTGGCGCCTATCCGTCGATTTCAAAGACCTCAATAACGCTTGCCCTAAGGATCCCTTCCCCTCCCCCGCATTGATCAAATCATCGACACCACCGCAGGACACGACTCACTATGTTTCCTCGATGCATATTCCGGATACCATAAAATCATAATTAAGGAGTCCGATCAAGCCGCAACAGCATTTATCACCCCATATGGGCCATTCTGCTTCAACACCATGCCCTTTGGGCTCAAGAACACCAGCGCCACGTACCAACGCATGATTCAAACATGCCTGGAGAAACAGATCGGCAAAACAGTAGAAGCTTACGTCGATGACGTCGTCGTCAAAACCAGGCACGTCAAAACACTAATAGATGACTTACGTCTTACATTCGATAACCTCCGGGCATATGACATTAAGCTCAACCCGAAAAAGTGTGTCTTCGGCGTCCCCGCTAGAAAACTACTGGGCTTCATCGTCTCCAATAGAGGAATCGAAGCAAACTCAGCCAAAATCCAAGCTCTGTCACAACTGTCTAAGCCAACAGATCTTAAACAAGTTCAAAAGCTTGCGGGCTGCATAGCAGCTCTAAGCTGCTTTATCTCCAGATTGGGAGAAAAGGCACCGCCACTCTATCGCCTTCTACGGTGAACCGACCACTTCGAGTGCACGGACACGGAAACAGCCGAATTAGAGGAAATAAAAACCCTTTTTGTGAGCAATCCAATACTGGCCACACCAAACGCCGGTGAACCGATGTTATTATACATATCGGCAACACACCAGGTGGTGAGCCCCGTACTCGTCGTCGAATGAGAACAGGAAGGACATAAATTCCCGCTTCATAAGCCAGTATACTATGTATCTACTGTCCTTACACCATGCAAATCCCGGTACCCTCATTATCAAAGAATAGCATATGTGGTCTTCATGGCATCTCGAAAGCTCCGTCACTACTTCGAGGAGTGTTCGATCACGGTGGCCTTCGAAGTACCACTCAATGACATCATAAACAACCGCGATGCTACTGGCCGGATTGCCAAATGGGCCATTGAACTCCTCCCATTTGACATTACATATAAACCACGTCGAGCTATCAAGTCCCAAGTACTGGCCGACTTCGTCGCTGAATGGACAGAGGCCGAACTCCCTAAAGATTATGACACATACTCCAATTGGGTCATGTACTTCGACGGCTCCAAAATGCTGGCAGGGTTAGGAGCGGGGGTCTTTTTAACGTCCCCTATGGGAGACATCGTCCAGTACGTTCTCCAAATACTATACACAGACTCCAATAATGCAGCCGAATACGAGGCATTATTACATGGTCTCCGGATGACTGTCTCCATGGGCATACAACGCCTAGAAGTATGTAGGGACTCGAACCTTGCAATATCTCAAATAAACGGAGATTTCGACGCTAAAGATCCGAAGATGGTAGCATATTGTAACGCAGTCATCAAAATGTCAGACTGGTTTGAAGGACTCGAGTTCCATCATGTGGCTCGAGAAAGTAATCAAGCGGCGGACGTTCTTGCTCGTATCGGCGCTAAGCACGAACCCATCCCACCTAATATTTTGCTGGAAAGGCTCTTTAAGCCATCTGTGGTGTGGCAGGGGAAAAACGGCAATACAAGTCCGGAACCAAACATAGTCCAAGATCACGGAAACACCGACGTCATCGGGGGATCAGTCATTGAAATTACACCATCGGCGCATCTCATCATGGCAGTCATTGCACCATGGACCGAACCCTTCCCGGCCTACCTCAACAGGAAAGAGCTTCTTGAGGACCAGAATGAGGCCCGCTGCATTGTCCGGTGTTCAAAAGCCTACAAGGTTCATGATGGAGAGCTCTATACGAAAAGCGCCACCGGGGTCCTTCAACGATGTATATCCGAGGAAGAGGGGCGGCAGCTCTTGGCTAAAATCCATGTCAGACTTGGCGGTCACCACGCTGCAGCTCGGGCCCTTGTTAGCAAGGCCTTTCGTACAGGGTTTTATTGGCCGACGGCCCGAGCAGATGCACAGGACCTTGTCCAACGTTGCATCGGATGCCAACTCTTTGCCAACCAAAGCCATATGCCCCCACCGCCTTACAAACAATCGCCATCACTTTGCCTTTTGCGGTCTGGGGACTCGATATGGTTCGACCCCTTAAAGGAGGAAGCCATAAGAAAAAATATCTACTGGTTATGGTGGACAAATTCACTAAGTGGATAGAGGCTAAGCCGGTCAAAACGGCCGAATCTGGCCCGGTGATAGACTTCATATCCGGTGTTGTGCATCGTTATGGTGTCCCACACAGCATCATCACTGACAACGGCTCCAATTGCACAACTGACGAGGTAAAAACTTGGTGTACTAATCTGGGTATTAAACTCGATTACACCTCCGTCTACCACCCACAAACCAACGGTCAAGTCGAACGAGCCAACGGTCTCATTATGAGCGGCATCAAGCCCAGACTAGTGCGGTCCTTAAAAGAATCAGACAAGCACTGGGTTGAGGAGCTCGATTGCGTAATCTGGGGGCTGTGGACCACGCCCAACTGCACTACCGGATACACACCTTTCTTCATGGTGTATGGCAAAGAGGCCGTATTGCCCTGCGATATTATTCACGACTCACCTCGAGTGCGTATGTACGAAGAGAGAGAAGCCGAGCTTGATCGACAGGATGGCCTAGATGCCCTGGAGGAGGAACGCGATGTCGCAAAAGCCCATTCAGCATTTTACCAATAGCAGGCTCGAAGATATCAAAGCAGAGGAGTATGGGCCAAGACTTACAACATTGGCGAACCCGTTCTAGTAGCATTTTGGCTCCGTGTTCTTCGCTTCGAGCGGCGTCCAGCTGCTCTCGTACTTGGTCTAAACGACCCAACACAAAGATTAAAACCAGATTCACACTATCGGTGTAGCCTTATGAGTTTTTGATGGAGGAAAATATTACCTGGAGATGCCTTCTATTTTTCCAGTTCGGCGTTAGCAGCAAGCAGCTGGCGCTGACACTTTTCTAGTTCCTGAGCCAGCTGAGTATTCTTCTCCATAAGCACCTGGTTGTACATTGATCCTTAAATCGGTTGTTTCAACTACTTTAAGTCTCGGGGGCTACTGGCATATGGTTATCATAGTCAGACAAAGCGAATTTACATGCACATATTTCAAATGTTGCTTTGCGGCCCTGCTAATCCCATCTCAAGCAGCCCGGATGTATGCATCGGCTGCGTTGAAGGCGTTAAACGACTCTTCCGAAAAGCCAGGATCTTGTAAAATGGCCCAGCGGTGCCGATGATTCATAGCACTCTCCACTTCTGAGTTGGTGACGGATACATCGTCCAAGTCCTCGGCTGGAGGACAGTCTGGCGTCGTCCCTGCATCAGCCCCCGTCTTCATGGCAGGATTTGAATCTGGCTGTGGGAAGTACGGCCGCTCGGACACCTGGATATAGTCCAGCGCGCCTTCCTCCTGGCAAATGGAAAACGGGAAGGTCACGGTTGGACGTGACTGCTCAGGGGCAGGTTGGCGAATTCATACCTCTTCGATGAAGGCACAGCCGTGTCTTCATTTGCTTTCCTCTTGGAAGGATTGTCCGGCGCGGGAGTCAATCTCTTTGAAATCGCTGAATGTCTCCCCTGTGAAGCACGATACAGTGCGATGGGTGAGACGGAATAAGAGCACTCTTTTAGAGAAGGTGTTATTTAATTATTTACATGAGAAGCAGGAAGAAGGCCATGATAGTCTGAAGTGATGGCCACTTCTATGCCGTCATAGCTTGTCTGGTAGAACACTCCCCCTGCGAGTACCACGAATATATCCAGATCCTCTTCAAACCCAAGATCTAGTTCCCGGTTGTGGGTCTCCAGCTGTGGGGCAGGACTATGAAGTTCTTTGGTGACCTTCCGCCAGTGCTTCCATAACAAATATACTTGAAATTTATCAAAAGTAATCTGGAAGGGGAATGAGTAGAATCGAAGGGTCGAAGCTTACCCAAGTGGGAGGATTATACATAGAATATCCATCTCTGTGCTTAATGCAAAGAAACTCCTTTTCTTCCCCTCTAAAAAGCTCGGCCAATATTTTGGCCAGAGCGGCGGGGGTATCCGGACCCTTCCGGCCATAACGGGAGGCGTCATCCTCTCCATTAAAATGCCACATGGGCAGCCCTCTGTATTGTAGCGGCTAAACCCCACGCACTATGGAGATCGCCATTACCTCAATTATTGTAACTCCGGACTGAGCGAGCATCTTTATCTTGCTCATAAGCTGGCGAACTCCTGCACTGTCCTCCTCTTCAAGACTCTGAGGACGCCAATTGTGGCATTTCTTCAGCGGAACGCTGGCAAATTCAGGAAGACCCTTTTGAACTGGTCGGGAAGCGCGACGTATTCAATATAGAACCATTCGGAAGGCCATTCTTCGGATGCCTTCCTTGGTGTACCAGACAGATATCCAGTATCAGCAATGCGCCATACTTCGGCTCCGCCCACTTCAAATATTGACCCCTCGTGATTACACGGGACAAGAGAGAACAACTTCCTCCATAGCTCGAAATGAGCCTCAATGCCAAGGAATAATTCACATAAAGCGACGTAACCCGTAATGTGCAGAACGGAGGCAGGGGTGAAGTTGTGCAACTAGAGGCCATAGTATTCTAGAAGCCCTCGGAGAAACAGATGAATGGGAAATCCAACGCCCCTTAGCAGGTAGGGATGAAACATACTCGTTGTCCCCTGGATGGATTGGGGAAGTCCTCTTCCTGAATCTCACCATTGAAGGAATGTAGCCCCGCTCGAACAGGAACTAGATCTGCGGGGGGGGGGGGGGAGAAATCCCTGCGTCTGCAGCTCCGTCATTTGACTGTGGGACACTGAACACCTCTCCCGCTGGCCTTTCTCGGGGCCGGAACGGGTGGAGGAGCTGGGGATGCTAGCCATGCTGGAATGGTTTCTCCCAAGAAGTTTACAGGGATTTCCTCTGTATGGTGCCGAATGGATCTAGGATCCGATCTCTTTAATAGGCGCTCTCCCTTGCATGGGCGAGGTGTTATCTGGAAAATTACCCTGACCTTCCGCCTTCGCTTGATATGTGGGAGGCAAAGTTATTTAACGCGCAGAAGCCGAGGGGAGTAACATGGAATCAATGGCCGAATACATCACTTGGAGATCATTAAAGGAGGAACCCGCCTTGCAATGTCGAAGACAATTTGTGTGCCGAACACCTTGCTATTGAAGACTGGTTCGGGGGCTACTGAGGGAGTCCCGGACTAAGGGGTCCTCGAGCGTCCGGCCTGTTATCTATTGGGCCAGACCGATGGTCTATGAAGACATGAAGGCCAAAGACTGTACCTGAGTCCGGATTGGACTCTCCTTGGCGTGCAAGGCAAGTTGGGCGACCGACTATGAAGATTCCTTCCTATTTAACTGACTCTATGTAAACCCTAGACCCCCCCCCCCAGGTGTCTATATAAACCGGAGGGGTTATTCCGGAAAGGATATATTCATGACCATAGTCATACAAGTTAGACTCCTAGGGTTTAGCCATTACGATCTCATGGTAGATCAACTCTTGTAACACCCATATTCAGCAATATCAATCTAGCAGGACGTAGGGTATTACCTCCATAGAGAGGGCCCGAACATGGGTAAACATTGTGTCCCATGTCTCCTATTATCATCGATCCTAGATGCACAGTTCGGGACCCCCTACCCGAGATCCGCTGGTTTTGACACCGACACCCTTCCTCCTCCAACACTTCCTCCTCCTCCGTAGTGCTTGGCGAAGCCCTGCCAGAGAACCACGAGCTCCACCACCACCACGCCGTCGTGCTGCCGGAGTTTTCCCTCAACTTCTCCTCTCCCCTTGCTGGATCAACAATAAGGAGACGTCCCTGGGCTGTACGTGTGTTGAATGCAGAGGCACCGTCTGTTCGGCGCTTGATTGGATCTTTCGCGATTTGAATCGCCGCGAGTACGACTCGATCAATCGCGTTCTTGTAACTCTTCCGCTTAGCGATCTTCAAGGGTATGAAGATGCAATTCTTCTCTATCGTTGCTAGCTTCTCCTAGATTCATCTTGGTCACACATTGGAAAATTTTGAATTATTACTACGTTCCCCAACAGTGGCATCATGAGCTAGGTCTATGTGTAGATTCTATGCACGAGTAGAACATAAAGTAGTTTGGGCGATGATTTTTTCAATTTGTTTACTGTTACTAGTCTTATATTGATTCGGCGGCATTGTGGGTCGAACATGAGTCGTATAGTATATACGATCAACATGGAGATGTTCACCGTTAATGACTAGTCTGTCTCACGTGATGATCGGACACGGCCTAGTTGATTCGGATCATGTATCACTTAGATGACTAGAGGGATGTCTTCTGAGTGGGAGTTCATTAAATAATTTGATTAGATGAACTTAATTATCATGAACATAGTCTAAATTGTATTTGCAAATTATGTTGTGGATTAATAGCCCGTGCTTTAGCTCCTTATTTTAATACGCTCCTAGAGAAAGACTAAGTTGAAAGATATTGTAAGCAATTTTGCGGACTAGGGCCATAGTCTAAGGATTGTCCTCACTGCTACACAGAAGGCTTCTGTCCTTGATGCACCGCTCGGTGTGCCAACCCCTCTGGCATCGTCTGTGGATGTTGTGAACATCTGGCAGACACGTTCTGATGACTACCTGATAGTTTAGTGCGCCATGCTTTACGACTTAGAGTCAGGGATCCAAAAGAGCTTTGAACGCCATGGAACATATGAGATGTTCCAAGAGCTGAAATTGGTATTTCAGGCTCATGCCCGTGTTGAGAGGTTTGAAACCTCTGAGAAGATCTTTGCCTACAAGATGGAGGAGAATAGCTCAGCCAGTGAGCATGTGCTCAGAATGTCTGAGTACTTCAATCACTTGAATCAAGTGGGAGTTAATCTTCCAGATAAGAGAGTGATTGACAAAAGTTCTCCAGTCACTATCACCAAGCTGCTAGAGTTTCGTGATGAACTATAACATGCAAGGGCAGATGATCCCAGACTTGTTCGTCGTGCTTAAGGTCGTAAAGGTAGAAATCAAGAAGGAGCATCAAGTGTTGATGGTTAACAAGACCACTGGTGTAGCGACCAGACCTCAAACAGTCTGATCTCTGTGCTCCGGTGTCATCCCTGGATCAGTAATGCTGACACCACATAGTACTCGGAGGATTTATAGCAGAGTAGCAATCACACACTTATTACATCGAGTGTCTCAAAAGGGAACTTATTACAATAAGTATGGCTTAAGGCCATCTAATAACGATAACAACGGAAGGCTTGGAAGATAAGTGAGTCCATCAACTCCAACGGCATCACTGAGTATAGAACCACGACCTAAAACTCCTTAATCGTCGTCTGAAAAGTCTGCAACATTAACGTTGCAGCCCGAAAATGGGTCAGCACATGGAATATGCTGGCAAGGTAACACATAGAGAGTAATGGAATGCAACAGCTATACTATATGCATATTTGGCTGGTGGAAAGCTCTATGGTTACAGTTTTTGCGTAAAGCCAATTTTTCCCTACTTCAAAGGAATAAATTTAATTACTATCATGGTGGTTGTTAAACATTGAGAATGGTTGATAGCATTCTCAATCCCAATTAAAATCATTAAACCCAACAAAATTAACTTTAGAGTAACATGTTGAGATTCACATGATAATCCAGGTACTAGATACTCAAGATGTCCATAATCGGGGACACGGCTAACCATGATTAGTTTATTACACTCTGCAGAGGTTTGCGCACTTTTCCCCACAAGACTCGATCGCCTCCGTTTGGTTTCTCGCACTACAGGGTGTTTGAGAAGACGGATGACCGAGACATAGTCTTTCAGAAGCGCTAGCACCTTACGATCGGGTAGACCGTACCACCTACATCCCCTACATCTGCTAGTCTACCACTGTAAGAGTTCGCACAACTTAGTCAACTATGCCAGAGCCCATAATGGCTTGTGGCTGCACACGGAAGTTTCTAGTATGAATAATCTCATGATCCCTTTGAGCCTGGGTGGCGGTCCAAAAGAAAAACAGGCAAGTCCTGGAAACCCCAGGTGCCTCAATCCACCCAGATGTGTGTTAGGTTGCCACCTTAGATAAACCCTTAATTATCAATCTCACATCTGTCATGGATTTCACTCACCCAATCCACGTCTACTAGCATAGCATGGCATAATAAGCAAACGTAGAAGTAACTCCCAAAGGTTTGATAATAAACAGGTAATAGGTACTACCTCATCTACTTCCCATCCCATAATTTAATTAGATCCTAATCATGCAATGTGTGAGGATTGATCTAATACAATAAAACTGGGTTGTAGAAAAGGTATGATCAAAGTGTTACTTGCCTTGCTGATGATCCGCGAAACCTAGAGATTCGAAGTAACAGGCGGCGCACTCCGGGTATTCTATCGCAGACAAACAAACAAGCATACAATAAGTACTCATCTAATGCACAGGTAAAACTCAAATAGAAGATCTAACCAGAAAGTTCAACTTAAGAACCCTGGTTTGCAAAAGAATCAAATCAAACGAAGCAAAAGAAATCAAACGGCGAAAGAAAACAACTTCATTCTAGTAATCTGGATCTAAGGCAAATTTTACAGTAGCAAAAACTTGTTAAAGTTGATTATCCGGAAAGAGGGTTTCGGGAGAAACTCCAGGCGCTTGAATCGCCTGATTCCGATAAATGAGCGAAAAGTTATACTAAAACGAAAGTCGGATCAGAAATCGCGATCAGAAAATAACCGCGAAAAATCCGACGAAAAAGAAAAACGACGAACAATTTTTTTTAAATGGCACGGAAAACGAGGCGGCGGCGAACCTCGGGCGGCGTGCAACTCCGGCGGCGGCGGCGGCGGTGGCAGCGGCTGGGCTGGTGGTGGCGGCTGGGCCCTAGGGTTTCGGCGGCTGGGCTCTCTCTCTCTCGCCCGGGGCGGTGGCTTATAAAGCCTCGGCTGGCGGTGTCCTGGCCGAGTACGGCCCAAGGTCGGTTTCGCGTGTTTTTTAATAAATCCGCTCGCAAGAAAAATAAAAAGAAATACCAAACGGACTCCAAAAATCACGAATTAAATTTTCCCGGGTTCCTAAAATCAAGCCCGATAAAGTGAACATTTATATGGGCCCAAACTACAACTTTGAAAAACGCGCATTTTTCCTAAATTCAAATAAAAATACCGAAAAACTCCGAAATAAATCTCATTTGATTTTTTTATTAAATCCTCAATATTTCTATATTTTGGGAAAGCCATTTTATTCTCGCTCTCATATTTTTGTAATAGAAATAATTGATGATAAAATAAATAAAATCAAATGATCCTGTTTACATAATTCGAGAAAACTCAAATATGTAAATAACGAAATCCCCAACTCTCTCCGTGGGTCCTTGAGTTGTTTAGGATTTCTAGGATCAAAACCAAAAGCAAAATAAAATATGATATGCATGATGACCTAATGTATAACATTCCAAATTGAAAATTTGGGATGTTACAAACCTACCCCCCTTAAGATGAATCTCACCCTCGAGATTCGGGTTGGCTAGAAAATAGGTGAGGGTGGTATTTGAGCAAATATTCCTCTTACTCCCAGGTGGTTTCATCCTCCGTCTGGTGGCTCCACTGAACTTTGCTGCGAGTGACTCGGCTGGCAAACTCAAGAATCTTGACTGGTTTTTCCTCATAGGTCAAATTGTTATCCAACTGATTGCTTCCAATGGCACTGTGTCTCTCAAAGGTATGTCAGCTATCTCCGCGTGACACTTCTTCAACTGAGAAACGTGGAACACATCATGAACTCCTGTCAATCCTTCTGGCAAATCCAACTTGTAGGCCACTTCTCCCATACGCTCCAAAACTCGATATGGCCCTACAAATCATGGTGCTAACTTCCCCTTAACTCCAAAGCGCCTAATCCCTCGAAATGGGGATACTCGAAGATAAGCTCTATCTCCGACTTCGTAAACTGTCTCTTTGCGTTTAGAATCTGCGTAGCTCTTCTGTCTGGACTGGGCTACCTTGAGAATATCGCGAATCAACTTCACCTTCTGTTCAGACTCCTTAATCAAATCCGGTCCAAACAACTGGCGGTCTCCAACTTCGTCCCATGACAACGGTGTCCTACACCTCCTTCCGTACAAAGCTTCGAAAGGGGCCATCTTCAAACTGGTCTGATAGCTATTATTGTAAGAGAACTCTGCATATGGCAAATTATCGTCCCAACTAGATCCATAATCTAGCGCACAAGCTCTCAGCATATCCTCCAAAATCTGATTGACTCTCTCGGTCTGTCCATCTGTCTGCGGATGAAAAGTTGTACTAAATTCTAGCCTAGTACCCAAAGTCTCATGCAACTGCTTCCAGAACTTTGAGGTAAACTGGGTTCCTCTATCTGATACGATGCTCCTCGGAACTCCATGCAAACATACGATCCTGGTCATGTATATCTTTGCCAACTTAGCACTGGTGTAAGTGGTCTTTACTGGGATGAAATGAGCTACCTTCGTCAATCGATCAACTACAACCCAAATCGAGTCATAGCCTGAACGAGTCCTTGGTAATCCCGTGATAAAATCCATGCCTAGCTTATCCCACTTCCATTCGGGTATCGGCAATGGTTGCAACAATCCTGCTGGCTTCTGATGCTCTGCCTTTACTCTCTGACATACGTCACAAACTGCTACATACTCCGCAATATCCTTCTTCATTCCGGTCCACCAGAAAATATCCTTCAAATCCAAATACATCTTGGTATTTCCTGGGTGAATCGAATACGGTGAATCATGTGCCTCTTGCAGAATCAACTTTCTGATCTCCGGGTCATTGGGTACATAAACACGGTCTTCAAACCATAGGGTGTCGTGCTCATCCTCACGAAATCCTTTAGCTTTTCCTTTGCTCAGTTTCTCCTTTATAGCGGCAATCTCTTTGTCAGTTTTCTGAGCTTCTCTGATTCTGTCCATCAAAGTTGACTGAATTTCCAACGCTGCTACATAGCCTCTCGGAACTATTTCCAAACATAGTTCACGAAGATTTTCTGCTAACTCCTTGGGTATTTCTCCCGTCATTAACGTATTGACATGGCTCTTGCGGCTTAATGCATCAGCTACTACATTAGCCTTCCCGGGATGATAATGCAATTTCATATCATAATCCTTGATAAGCTCCAACCATCTCCTTTGTCTGAGATTCAACTCCTTTTGTGTGAAAATGTACTTCAAACTCTTATGATCCGTGTACATCTCACAATGATTTCCAATGAGGAAATGTCTCCATGTCTTCAATGCATGCACTACGGCTGCTAACTCCAAATCATGCATGGCATAATTCAATTCGTGGGGCTTCAGTTGTCGTGAAGCATACGAAACAACTCTCCCTTCCTGCATAAGCACTGCTCCAAGTCCTCGACGTGAAGCGTCGCAATACACCTCATAATCCTTGGTTTGATCTGGCAAAATCAACACTGGTGAGGTAACCAAGCGTTTCTTCAACTCCTAGAAACTAGCCTCACACTCCTCAGTCCATTTGAACTTAGTATCCTTCTTCAGCAACTCCGTCATAGGCTTCGCAATCTTTGAGAAATTCTCAATAAACCTACGGTAGTATCCTGCGAGTCCAAGAAAACTCCGGATCTCTCCAACTGTTGTTGGGGCTTCCCACTTGGTCACGGTTTCAACTTTAGCGGGATCTACTGCTATACCTTCTCCGGATATAACGTGTCCGAGGAATCCTACTTCCTTCAACCAAAACTCACATTTGCTGAACTTGGCATATAATTGATGTTCTCTGAGCTTTCCAAGTACCACACACAAATGCTCCTTATGCTCCTCTTCATTCTTCGAATAAACCAGGATATCATCAATGAACACTACGACGAACTTATCCAAAAACTCCATAAACACTTTGTTCATCATGTTCATAAAATAGGCAGGCGCGTTAGTCAGTCCAAATGACATAACGGTATACTCATACAGCCCATACCTGGTGGTAAAAGCTGTCTTCGGAATATCCTGTTCTCGAATCTTCAACTGGTGGTATCCTGATCGCAAATCGATCTTGGAAAACACTTTAGCTCCTTGCAATCGATCAAACAGATCGTTGATCATTGGTAGTGGGTACTTGTTCTTGATTGTTACTTCGTTCAATCCTTGATAATCAACAACCATTCTTAACGATCCATCCTTCTTCTCCACTAGAAGTACTGGCGATCCCCAAGGCGAAGAACTTGGGCGAATATATCCCTTATCCAGTAACTCCTTAATCTGCTTCTTAATTTCCACCAAATCCTTTGCTGGCATCCTATATGGTCTCTTTGATATTGGCCCAGTGCCTGGCAATAGCTCAATCAAAAACTCAATGTCTCTATCCGGTGGCATGCCTGGCAACTCTTCGGGAAATACATCAGGAAAATCCTTTACCACTGGTACTTCCTCCTGCACAACTCCTGTTAGGCAATTTACTTGTGTCCTCTTTGGCACATGCCGGGATACATACTTGATCCTTCTCCCTTCTGGTGTGGTAAGCAAAATTGACTTACTAGCACACTCAATATTCCCTTCATACTTTGATAACCAATCCATGCCTAATATCACATCCAATCCTTGAGATTCCAATACTATTAGGTCTGAGGGAAAAACATAGTTACCAATCCTTAATGGTAACCGATCACACCATAGACTAGCCACATACTCTGCTCCTGGCGAGGTTACTAACATGGGTGACCTAAGGGCTTGGGTTGGTAGGTTATACTTATCCACAAATCCCCTTGAGATGTATGAATGCGATGCACCAGTATCAAAAAGAACGAGTGCAGTAAATGACTTAACCAAAAACTTACCTATTACTGCATCGGGCTGAGCTTCAACCTCCTCCACGCTAACGTGGTTCACCTGTCCCCTGTTGAAAGGGTTCGGCTTCTTCCCAGAACTTCCATTGCCATTTTGGCCTTCAGGACATTCATTTGCATAATGTCCTGGCTTCGAACACTTATAGCAAGTGACGTGGCTCAAGTCCTTCTTGGCTGGGGTTGATGGGGTGCTGCGGTTCTGTCCATTGCTTCCTCCATTCCCATTACCATTCTTGGTGCCATTGTGATTGTGCGAGCTACCTACTCCATGGGTATGCTGAAAATGTCCTCCCGGTCTAGGGGTAAAACGTGGCTTCTGCTGAGCTCCTGAATTATACTTTCCTTGTCCATACTTCCTCTTGCGGTTCTCAATTTGCTGCTGCTTCCCTTCAATCATAAGAGCACGATCTACCAACTCCTGGTAGTTGTTGAAGGTGGCTACCATCAACTGCATACTCAACTCATCATTCAGTCCTTCCAGGAATTTCTCCTGCTTAGCTGCATCCGTAGCAACGTCATCTGGGGCATAACGTGCTAGCTTACTAAACTCCTCCACATACTGGCCAACTGTCCGTCCTCCTTGGCGCAAGTTACGAAACTCACGCTTCTTCATGGCCATTGCTCCTGCTGAAACATGGGCAGTACGAAAAGCCTGCTGAAACTGGTCCCATGTGACAGTGTCGACTGGGAAGGTGGCTGTGAAATTCTCCCACCAGGATGCTGCGGGTCCTTCTAACTGATGTGCGGCAAACTTCACCTTCTCCGCATCTGTGCATCCTGCTGTGGTCAACTCCCTAGCTATCTTGCGGAGCCAATCATCTGCTACTATCGGCTCGGTGCTACTGGAAAACACCGGCGGATTTAGCCTAAGAAAACGGGCTAAGTGGTCAACAGGTGGTGGTGGTGGTGGGTTGTTGTTGTTGTTCCCCTGATTCTGATTCTGAACTAGCAACTGCATCAAGGTGTTCTGCTGCTGGATCAACTGGGTGAGCTCCGGCGGAAAGGCAAATCCGGGGTCACGTCTCGGAGGCATCTGAGGGTTTTAGAAAAGACGAGATATAAGAATAGAGGGGGTCTAAAGAGAAAACACTACCCATATGCACATGAGGCAAAAGCACACAATTCACTTCATTCAATCAAACAAAGGCATACAATCGATCTAACTATCGCAAAGTGCTCGGACTACTATATTTACATGGTGGACTACTACTACTGATGAGGTGGTCTACTAGAAATATTCTACGGTTGTAGACTCCATGATATCTGCTCCTGCTTCATCAACATAGTCATCATCGCTACTATCTTGTTCCGAGTCGGTGCCGTCAATGATGATGTAGTCTTCCGGGCTAATCTCCTTGGGTTCTTCGTCTTCATCTACTGGTGTCGGGCCTCCCATAAATATTGCTATCTTCATAGTTAGGTCGGCATTCTTATCCACCAATACTTCAATTTCTTCTTCATAATCTTCACGTGTAGCCTTGAGTTCTTCCTCCAGTTCCTTGATTCTAGTCTTAGCCTTCTTCAGATCTATCATGTCGGCGCACATCTGATTCTCCTGTCGTCGAATGTGCTGGTTTAACTCCTGGATAAAAGCTGCAATTGATCTATCTTTCCTGGTGCTGATCATCTCCCAGTGTTCATCTCGGCGCCCACAAATCTGGTAGATAGTATCCTTGAGATCCTTGCGGTAGACTTCTCCAATGCGTCCCATGGCGATGTGAGCTGCCATACTCTTTCCTAGACTCCAAGTTGGTGCATCAAAAGAAAACTCTATGGGCTCAGTGACTGGCATGAACGTCCTTCCTGGAACTTGAACTTGAATCATCCAGCGCTCTTCTTCAGGTAAAGTGGCGTTGTAGGTTCCCGTGAAGCTTGGTACTCCTATGTTCAGGTATCTAGTGACTTCCTTCAAGTGGCGTCCAAAGGGTGTATCTTCATCTGGTTGTGTGAACTTGTTCCTTGCATCCGCCATCCTAAAGAGTAGAAAAGATGAGAAGTCAGAAGAGAAGAGAGTGAGTAGTGATCTAGGTCTTTAGCTTAGTGGTCGTGTCCTACAGTCAGCGTGTGCTCTGATACCATCTCTGTAGCGACCAGACCTCAAACAGTCTGATCTCTGTGCTCCGGTGTCATCCCTGGATCAGTAATGCTGACACCACACAGTACTCGGAGGATTTATAGCAGAGTAGCAATCACACACTTATTACATCGAGTGTCTCAAAAGAGAACTTATTACAATAAATATGGCTTAAGGCCATCTAATAACGATAACAGCGGAAGGCTTGGAAGATAAGTGAGTCCATCAACTCCAACGGCATCACTGAGTATAGAACCACGACCTAAAACTCCTTAATCATCGTCTGAAAAGTCTGCAACATTAACGTTGCAGCCCGAAAACGGGTCAGCACATGGAATATGCTGGCAAGGTAACACATAGAGAGTAATGGAATGCAACAGCTATACTATATGCATATTTGGCTGGTGGAAAGCTCTATGGTTACAGTTTTTGCGTAAAGCCAATTTTTCCCTACTTCAAAGGAATAAATTTAATTACTATCATGGTGGTTGTTAAACATTGAGAATGGTTGACAGCATTCTCAATCCCAATTAAGTAACATCATTAAAACCCAACAAAATTAACTTTAGAGTAACATGTTGAGATTCACATGATAATCCAGGTACTAGATACTCAAGATGTCCATAACCGGGGACACGGCTAACCATGATTAGTTTATTACACTCTGCAGAGGTTTGCGCACTTTTCCCCACAAGACTCGATCGCCTCCGTTTGGTTTCTCGCACTACAGGGTGTTTGAGAAGACGGATGACCGAGACATAGTCTTTCAGAAGCGCTAGCACCTTACGATCGGGTAGACCGTACCACCTACATCCCCTACATCTGCTAGTCTACCACTGTAAGAGTTCGCACAACTTAGTCAACTATGCCAGAGCCCATAATGGCTTGTGGCTGCACACGGAAGTTTCTAGTATGAATAATCTCATGATCCCTTTGAGCCTGGGTGGCGGTCCAAAAGAAAAACAGGCAAGTCCTGGAAACCCCAGGTGCCTCAATCCACCCAGATGTGTGTTCAGATTGCCACCTTAGATAAACCCTTAATTATCAATCTCACATCTGTCATGGATTTCACTCACCCAATCCACGTCTACTAGCATAGCATGGCATAATAAGCAAACGTAGAAGTAACTCCCAAAGGTTTGATAATAAACAGGTAATAGGTACTACCTCATCTACTTCCCATCCCACAATTTAATTAGATCCTAATCATGCAATGTGTGAGGATTGATCTAATGCAAGAAAACTAGGTTGTAGAAAAAGGTATGATCGAAGTGTTACTTGCCTTGCTGATGATCCGCGAAACCTAGAGATTCAACGTAACAGGCGGCGCACTCCGGGTATTCTATCGCAGACAAATAAACAAGCATACAATAAGTACTCATCTAATGCATAGGTAAAACTCAAATAGAAGATCTAACTAGAAAGTTCAACTTAAGAACCCTGGTTTGCAAAAAGAATCAAATCGAACGAAGCAAAAGAAATCAAACGGCGAAAAAAAACAACTTCGTTCTAGTAATTTGGATCTAAGGCAAATTTTACAGTAGCAAAAACTTGTTAAAGTTGATTATCCGGAATGAGGGTTTTGAGACGAAACTCCAGGCGCTTGAATCGCCTGATTCCGATAAACGAGCGAAAAGTTATACTAAAACGAAAATCGGATCAGAAATCACGATCAGAAAATAACCGCGAAAAATCCGACAAAAAAGAAAAACGACGAACAATTTTTTTTAAATGGCACGGAAAATGAGGCGGCGGTGAACCTCGGGCGGTGTGCAACTCCGGCGGCGGCGGCTGGCGGCGGCGGCGGCGGCTGGGCCCTAGGGTTTCGGCGGCTGGGCTCTCTCTCTCGCCCGGGGCGGCGGCTTATAAAGCCTCGGCCAGCGGTGTCCTGGCCGAGTACGGCCCAAGGTCGGTTTCGCGTTTTTTTAATAAATCCGCTCGGAAGAAAAATAAAAAGAAATACTAAACGGACTCCAAAAATCACGAAATAAATTTCCCTGGTTCATAAGATCAAGCCTGATAAAGTGAACATTTATCTGGGCCCAAACTACAACTTTGAAAAACGCGCATTTTTCCTAAATTCAAATAAAAATACCGAAAAACTCCGAAATAAATCTCATTTGATTTTTTTATTAAATCCTCAATATTTCTATATTTTGGGAAAGTCATTTTATTCCCGCTCTCATATTTTTGTAATAGAAATAATTGATGATAAAATAAATAAAATCAAATGACCCTGTTTACATAATTTGAGAAAACTCAAATATGTAAATAACGAAATCCCCAACTCTCTCCGTGGGTCCTTGAGTTGCTTAGGATTTTCTAGGATCAAAACCAAAAGCAAAATAAAATATGATATGCATGATGACCTAATATATAACATTCCAAATTGAAAATTTGGGATGTTACAACTGGTTTCAAAGAAGGGCAAGGGCAAGAAGGGAAACTTCATGAATGGCAAGCCAGTTGCCGCTCCAGTGAAGAAACCCAAGAACCCAAACCCGAGACGAAGTGCTTCTATTAGGGGAACGGTCACTGGTAGCGGAACTGCCTCAAATACTTGGTAGATAATAAGGCTGGCAACTTCAACAAAAGTATATTTGATATATGCATTATTGATATGTACATTACTAGTACTCCTAGTAGCACATGGGTATTAGATACCGGTTCAGTTGCTAATATTGGTAATTCGAAACAAAAGCTACAGAATAAACGGAGACTAGTGCTACCTCTTGAGCACTGCGTTGGATTTCCTTGAAGAGGAAAGGATGATGAAGCAAAGTAGCGTAAGTATTTCCCTTGGTTTTTTGAGAACCAAGGTATCAATCTAGTAGGAGGCTGCACGCAAGTCCCTCGTACCTGCACAAAACAAATAACTCCTCGCAACCAACACGATAAGGGGTTGTCAATCCCTTCACGGTCACTTACGAGAGTGAGATTTGATAGATATGATAGAATAATATTTTTGGAATTTTTATGATAAAGATGCAAAGTAAAATAAAAGCAAAGTTAAAAAGCAAAGGAAATTACTAAGTATTGGAAGATTAATATGATGAAGATAGACCCGGGGGCCATAGGTTTCACTAGTGGCTTCTCTCAAGAGCATCAGTATTTTACGGTGGGTGAAAGAATTGTTGTTGAGCAATTGACATTATTGAGCATAGTTATGAGAATATCTAGGTACGATCATGTATATAGGCATCACGTCCGAGACAAGTAGACTGACTCCTGCCTGCATCTACTACTATTACTCCACTCATCGACCGCTATCCAGCATGCATCTAGAGTATTAAGTTCATGAAAATAGAGTAACGCCTTAAGCAAGATGACATGATGTAGAGGGATAAATTCATGCAATATGATAAAAACCCCATCTTGTTATCCTTGATGGCAACAATACAATACGTGCCTTGCTTCCCCTACTGTCAATGGGAAAGGACACCGCAAGATTGAACCCAAAGCTAAGCACTTCTCCCATTGCAAGAAAGATCAATCTAGTAGGCCAAACCAAACTGATAATTCAAAGAGACTTGCAAAGATAACCAATCATACATAAAAGAATTCAGAGAAGATTCAAATATTGTTCATAGATAATCTTGATCATAAACCCACAATTCATCGGTCTCAACAAACACACCGCAAAAAGAATATTACATCGAATAGATCTCCACAAGAGAGGGGAGATCAGTGTATTGAGATCCAAAAAGAGAGAAGAAGCCATCTAGCTAATAACTATGGACCCGAAGGTCTGAGGTAAACTACTCACACTTCAATGGAGAGGCTATGGTGTTGATGTAGAAGCCCTCCGTGATGGATGCCCCCTCCGGTGGAGCTCCGGAACAGGCCCCAAGATGGGATCTCGTGGATACAGAAGGTTGTGGTGGTGGAATTTTGTTTTTGGCTCCGTATCTGATTGTTTGGGGGTACGTAGGTATATATAGGAGGAAGGAGTACGTCGGTGGAGCAACAGGGGGCCCACGAGGGTGGAAGGCGCGCCTGGGGGAGGGGGGGTAGGCGCGCCCCCTACCTCGTGGCTTCCTCATTTATTTCATGATGTAGGGTCCAAGTCTCCTAGATCATGTTCAGTGAGAAAATTACGTTCCAGAAGGTTTCATTCCGTTTGGACTCTGTTTGATATTCCTTTTCTTCGAAACCCTAAAATAGGCAAAAAAAACAGCAATTCTGGGCTGGGCCTCCGGTTAATAGGTTAGTCCCAAAAATGATATAAAAGTGGATAATAAAGCCCAATAATGTCCAAAACAGTAGATAATATAGCATGGAGCAATCAAAAATTATAGATACGTTGGAGACGTATCAAGCATCCCCAAGCTTAATTCCTGCTCCTCCTCGAGTAGGTAAATGATAAAAATAGAATTTTTGATGTGGAATGCTACTTGGCATAATTTCAATGTAATTCTTCTGAATTGTGGTATGAATATTCAGATCCAAAAGATTTAAGATAAAAGTTCATATTGACATAAACATAATAATACTTCAAGCATACTAATAAAGCAATCATGTCTTCTCAAAATAACATGGCCAAATAAAGTTATCCCTACAAAATCATATAGTCTGGCTATGCTCTATCTTCACCACACAAACTATTTAAATCATGCACAAACCCGATGACAAGCCAAGCAATTGTTTCATACTTTTGACATTCTCAAACTTTTTCAATCTTCACGCAATACATGAGCGTGAGCCGTGGATATAGCACTATATGTGGAATAGAATGGTGGTTGTGGAGAAGACAAAAAAGGGAGAAGATAGTCTCACATCAACTAGGCGTATCAACGGGCTATGGAGATGCCATCAATAGATATCAATGTGAGTGAGTAGGGATTGCCATGCAACGGATGCACTAGAGCTATAAGTATATGAAAGCTCAACAAAAGAAACTAAGTGGGTGTGCATCCAACTTGCTTGCTCATGAAGACCTAGGGCATTTTGAGGAAGCCCATCATTGGAATATACAAGCCAAGTTCTATAATGAAAAATTCCCACTAATATATGAAAGTAACGAAATGAGAGACTCTATCATGAATATCATGGTGCTACTTTGAATCACAAATGTGGTAAAAGGATAGTAAAATTGTCCCTTCTCTCTTTTTCTCTCATTTTTTTATTTGGGCCTTTTCTCTTTTTTATGGCCTCTTTTCTTTCTGTTTTTTTATTGTTCGTCTGGAGTCTCATCCCGACTTGTGGGGGAATCATAGTCTCCATCATCCTTTCCTCACTTGGTACAATGTTCTAATAATGATGATCATCACACTTTTATTTTCTTACAACTCGATACTTAGAACAAAATATGACTCTATATGAATTCCTCAGGCGGTGTACCGGGATATGCAATGAATCAAGAGTGACATGTATGAAAGAATTATGAATGGTGGCTTTGCCACAAATATGATGTCAACTACATGATCATGCTAAGCAATATGACAATGATGGAGTGTGTCATAATAAATGGAACGATGGAAAGTTACATGCCAATATATCTCGAAATGGCTATGGAAATGCCATAATAGGTAGGTATGGTGGCTGTTTTGAGGAAGGTATATGGTGGGTGTATGATACCGGCGAAAGGTGCGCAGTATTAGAGAGGCCAGCAATGGTGGAATGAAGAAAAGTGTGTATAATCCATGGACTCGATGTTAGTCATAAAGAACTCATATACTTATTGCAAAAATCTACAAGTTATCAAAGCAAAGTATTGCGCACATGCTCCTAGGGGGATAGATTGGTAGGAAAAGACCATCGCTCATCCCCGACCGCCACTCATAAGGAAGACAATCAAAAAATAAATCATGCTCCGACTTCATCACATAACGGTTCACCATACGTGCATGCTACGGGAATCACAAACTTTAACACAAGTATTTCTAAAATTCACAACTACTCAACTAGCACAACTTTAATATCACCATCTTCATATCATAAAACAATTATCAAGCATCAAATAGCATTCAACACACTCATAAGAAAGTTTTTACTATTCTTGAATACCAAGCATATTAGGATTATTTAAGAAAATTAACATGCTATTTAAGACTCTAAAAATAATCTAAGTGAAGTATGAGAGATCAATAGTTTCTATAAAACAATTCCACGACCCTGCTCCAAAAAATATAAGTGAAGTACTAGAGCAAAACTATATAACTTAAATGATATAAGTGAAGCACATAGAGTATTCTAACAAATTCCAAATCATGTATGGCTCTCTCAAAATGTGTGTACAGCAAGGATGATTGTGGTAAACTAAAAAGCATAGACTAAAATCATACAAGACGCTCCAAGCAAAACACATATCATGTGGTGAATAAAAATATATCTCCAAGTAAAGTTACCGATAGAAGTAGACGAAAGAGGGGATGCCTTCCGGGGCATCCCCAACCTTTGGCTTTTAGGTGTCCTTAGATTATCTTGCGCGTACCATGGGAATCCCCAAGCTTAGGCTCTTGCAACTCCTTGTTCCATAATCCATCAAATCTTTACCCAAAACTTGAAAACTTCACAACACAAAACTTAAAGTAGAAAATCTTATGAGCTCCGTTAGCGAAAGAAAACAAAAGACCACTTCAAGGTACTATAATGAACTCATTCTTTATTTATATTGGTGTTAAACCTACTGTATTCCAACTTCTCTATGGTTTATAAACTATTTTACTAGCCATAGATTCATCAAAATAAGCAAACAACACACGAAAAACAGAATCTATCAAAAACAGAACAGTCTGTAGTAATCTGTAGCTAGCGCAAGATCTGGAACCCCAAAAATTCTAAAATAAATTTCTGGACGTGAGGAATTTATTTATTAAGCATCTTCAAAAAGACTTAACTAAATATCACTTTCCAAATAAAAATGGCAGCAGTTCTCGTGAGTGCTAAAGTTTCTGTTTTTTACAGCAAGATATCAAGACTTTCCCCAAGTCTTCCCAACGGTTCTACTTGGGAAAAACACTAACTAAACACAAAAAAAACAAGCAAAATAGAGGCTAGGTAAATTATTTATTACTAAACAGGAGCAAAAATCAAGGAATAAAAATAAAATTGGGTTGTCTCCCAACAAACGCTATCGTTTAACACCCCTAGCTAGGCTTACAAAACAAGGATAGATCTAGGTATTGCCATCTTTGGTAGGCAATCCATAAGTGGCTCTCATAATAGATTCATAAGATAATTTAATTTTATTTCTAGGAAAGTGTTCCATGCCTTTCCTTAACGGAAATTGGAATCTAATATTTCCTTCCTTCATATCAATAATTGCACCAACCGTTCTAACGAAAGGTCTACCAAGAATAATAGGACATGAAGGATTGCAATCTATGTCAAGAACGATAAAATCTACGGGCACATAATTCCTATTTTCAACAATAAGAATATCATTAATTCTTCCCATAGGTTTCTTAATAGTGGAATCCGCAAGGTGCAAGTTTAGAGAGCAATCATCAAAATCACGAAAACCTAACAAATCACAAAAAGTCTTTGGAATCGTGGAAACACTAGCACCCAAATGACACAAAGCATAGAACTCATGATCGTTAATATTAATTTTAATAGTTGGTTCCCACTCATCATAAAGTTTTCTAGGGATAGAAACTTCCAACCCAAGTTTTTCTTCATAAGATTGAATCAAGGCATCAACGATATGTTTAGTAAAAGCTTTATATTGACCATAAGCATGAGGAGAATTTAGCACGGATTGCAACAAGGAAATACAATCAATCAAAGAGCAAATTTCATAATTAAATTCCTGGAAATCCAAAATAGTGGGTTTAGCAACATCTAGGGATTTAATTTCTTCGATCCCACTTTCATCAATTTTAGCATCAAGATCTAAAAACTCCGAATTTTTGGAACGCCTTCTAGGTAAAGGTGGATCGTATTCAGTCCCATCATTATCAAGATTCATATTGCAAAACAAAGATTTAATAGGGGAAACATCAATAACTTTTAGATCTTCATCTTTATTTTCATAGGAACTAGAAGAACACGCTCTTATAAAGGCATCTTTCTTAGCAACGCATCCTAGCGGTTCTTTCTTTGCACTCATCAATGGAAATTCTCATGGCTTTGAGAGACTCATTGATATCATGCTTAGGTGGAATAGATCTAGGTTTCAAAGAATCAACATCAAGAGAAATTCTATCAATGTTCCTAGCCAACTCATCGATCTTAAGCAATTTTTCTTCAATCAAAGCATTGAAATTCTTTTATGAAGTAATAAATTCTTTAATATTAGATTCAAAATTAGAGGGCATCTTATTATAATTTCCATAAGAATTGTTGTAGGAATTACCATAATTATTAGAGGGATTACTAGGATAAGGCCTAGGATTAAAATTTCCTCTATACGCGTTGTTACCAAAATTATTCCTACCAACAAAATTCACATACATAAATTCATTATTGTTCTCAATCAAAGTAGACAAGGGCATATCATTAGGATCAGAAGAAACACTCTTACTAGCAAATAATTTCATAAGTTCATCCATCTTTCCACTCAAAACATTAATTTCTTCTATCGCATGCACCTTTTTATTAGTATTTCTTTCCGTATGCCATTGAGAATAATTAACCATAATATTATCTAGGAGTTTAGTTGCTTCTCCTAAAGTGATTTCCATAAAAGTGCCTCCCGCGGCTGAATCTAAAAGATTTCTAGAAGCAAAATTCAATCCGGCATAAAATTTTGTATAATCATCCACAAATTCAAACCATGAGTAGGGCAATTACATATCATTAATTTCATCCTCTCCCAAGCTTGTGCAACATGTTCATGATCAAGTTGCTTAAAATTCATAATATCGTTTCTAAGGGAGATGATCTTAGAGGGAGGAAAATACTTAGAGATAAAAGCATCTTTGCACTTGTTCCAAGAATCAATACTATTTTTAGGCAAAGACGAAAACCATGCTTTAGCACGATCTCTAAGCAAAAAAGGAAATAGCTTCAACTTAACAATATCATTGTCTACATCTTTCTTCTTTTGCATATCACACAAATCAGCGAAGCTATTTAGATAGGTAGCGGCATCTTCACTAGGAAGGCCGGAAAACGGATTTTTCATAACAAGATTCAGCAAAGTGGCATTAATTTCACAAGATTCAGCATCGATAAGAGGAGCAATCGGAGTGCTAATAAAATCATTGTTGTTGGTATTGGTAAAGTCACACAATTTAGTGTTATCTTGAGCCATCGTGACAAGCAAGCAATCCAACACACAAGCAGACAAAAAGCAAGCGGGCAAAAAGAGGCAAATAGAGAAAGAGAGGGAGGATAGAGAGAGGGCGAATAAAATGGCAAGGGTGAAGTGGGGGAGAGGAAAACGAGAGGCAAATGGAAAATAATGTAATGCGGGAGATAAGGGTTGTGATGGGTACTTGGTATGTTGACTTTTGCGTAGACTCCCCGACAACGGCGCCAGAAATGGATCGTTGTCGGGAGTCAAATATTGAGTTAAGAAAAAAAGGAAATAGCTTCAACTTAACAATATCATTGTCTACATCTTTCTTCTTTTGCTTATCACACAAATCAGCGAAGCTATTTAGATAGGTAGCGGCATCTTCACTAGGAAGGCCGGAAAATGGATTTTTCATAACAAGATTCAGCAAAGCGGCATTAATTTCACAAGATTCAGCATCGATAAGAGGAGCAATCGGAGTGCTAATAAAATCATTGTTGTTGGTATTGGTAAAGTCACACAATTTAGTGTTATCTTGAGCCATCGTGACAAGCAAGCAATCCAACACACAAGCAAATAAAAAGCAAGCGGGCAAAAAGAGGCAAATAGAGAAAGAGAGGGAGGATAGAGAGAGAGAGAGCGAATAAAACGGCAAGGGTGAAGTGGGGGAGAGGAAAACGAGAGGCAAATGGAAAATAATCTAATGCGGGAGATAAGGGTTGTGATGGGTACTTGGTATGTTGACTTTTGCGTAGACTCCCCGACAACGGCACCAGAAATGCCTCATTGTGGGGACTCAAATCTTGAGTTGCGCGAACCTCCCCGGCAACGGCTCCATAAATTCTTCTTGCTACCTCTTGAGCACTGCATTGGATTTCCATGAAGTGGAAAGGATGATGCAGCAAAGTAGGGTAAGTATTTCCCTCAGTTTTTGAGAACCAAGGTATCAATCCAGTAGGAGGCTGCACGCAAGTCCCTCGTACCTGCACAAAACAAATAACTCCTCGCAACCAACACGATAAGGGGTTGTCAATCCCTTCACGGTCACTTACGAGAGTGAGATCTGATAGATATGATAGAATAATATTTTTGGTATTTTTATGATAAAGATGCAAAGTAAAATAAAAGCAATTAAAAAGGAAAGGAAATTACTAAGTATTGGAAGATTAATATGATGAAGATAGACCCGGGGGCCATAGGTTTCACTAGTGGCTTCTCTCAAGAGCATAAGTATTTTACGGTGGGTGAACGAATTACTGTTGAGCAATTGACATAATTGAGCATAGTTATGAGAATATCTAGGTATGATCATGTAAATAGAGTAACACCTTAAGCTAGATGACATGATGTAGAGGGATAAATTCATGTAATATGATAAAAACCCCATCTTGTTATCCTCGATGGCAACAATACAATACGTGCCTTGTTGCCCCTACTGTTATTGGGAAAGGACACCGCAAGATTGAACCCAAAGCTAAGCACTTCTCCCATTGCAAGAAAGATCAATCTAGTAGGCCAAACCAAACTGATAATTCGAAGAGACTTGCAAAGATAACCAATCATACATAAAAGAATTCAGAGAAGATTCAAATATTGTTCATAGATAATCTTGATCATAAACCCACAATTCATCGGTCTCAACAAACACACCGCAAAAAGAAGATTACATCGAATAGATCTCCACAAGAGAGGGGGAGATCATTGTATTGAGATCCAAAAAGAGAGAAGAAGCCATCTAGCTAATAACTATGGACCCGAAGGTCTGAGGTAAACTACTCACACTTCATCGGAGAGGCTATGGTGTTGATGTAGAAGCCCTCTGTGATGGATGTGACGCCCGGATAATTAAGCTACAGTAATCTCTGCTAATGATGCCACATCACCTCTATTACTGTTGCTAACCCTGGCATTAGATCAAAACGTTTCAAACTCAAATTCTAATTTTTGACAAAGAATAAAAGTTTTTCAAATATCAAGACAAAAATGTTCGGAATGTGACATATTAAGTTTACTCAATTAGGTGCAACCTATGTAATTTTTTCGAAACCAAAATGTTTAGGAAAAGTGAAATAAAACGGTAAAAAGGAAATGGATAAAAGAAAACCAGACCAAAAAAAGAAAGATAGACCCTCCGGGCCAACCACCCAACAGGCCGGCCCAGTCAGCCACCAAGCCAGCCCACCCTGTCGCCTTATCCTCGCAACCCCCCGTGACCTAAAGCCACGACCCCCACTCCCCCCACGACTCTTCCTCCCTCGCATGCTCCCTCCCCTTGTTTCCAGATCGGGCGCCCTAGCACCGATCGATGCCACCGCCCACACCCGACGTCCTCCCCGCCACCTCAGACTATGCCGGGAGCACTGCCTCCGCCGTCTTCGTCAACTACAAGGACACATCGGAGCTCGGGACCTCTGCCTCACGCAGATCGAGCCGTTCCCTTCCCCGGATCGCCGTCACCCGCCGCCGGACCTTGTCGCCTCGCTGCATGTCGTCCCCGACTCCTCCCCAAGCCCCGCTGCCTCGGACCCTGCACCCCCCGTGAGCGCACTCTTCTCCTCCGCGCGACCACGCCGATGTGCACCGTCCGCCGCTCGCCCATGTCGCGTGTGCCCGCGCCGTCCCACGCGCGCACGCCACCCGCGTCCCGCGCTGCGGCCACTCCTGGCGCCTGCTGCCACACCGCACTCCGCCCCGTCCACCCGCAGCTGCGACCGCGCCCTCTCCGGCTACTCGCCGCTTAACCGCGCGTGCACGCTGCACCGCTGCTCGTCGGCGCTGCTGCGGCCACGCTGGCCCGCGGTGCCTCATCCCCTGCTCTTCCCGCTCCGGCGTCCACCCGCTGCCGGCCCCTCTCCCACCGCGGCCTGGCCCCACCTTCCTACTGCCGGGTGCCGCCTCCAGCCACCAGCACTACCGTGCGCTGCCCCTCTGCTTTCCGCATGCCCCACTCACCGCGCGCGCGCATCACCCGCGCCCCGCTACTGCCTTCTCTACCACTTGCCCCGCAGCCCCGCCGCGTCTCATCGCCCTGCCTGACGAGCGCCCCCTGCTTGCACCCTTTGCCTTGCCAGTACCATGGCCCCGGCCGTGGCCGCACCGGCCGGCTGCGCTTGCTCAGCCCCTGCTCCGGCCTCGCACCGCTGCCTCGCGAGCGGGCTCGACCCTGTGCGGGTTGTGCCTGCTGACCGCCTGCCCGTCGCCCGCTATGGCCCCCTAGGCGAATGACACGAGGGCCCCATGCCCAGAGAACAAAACATTTTTATAAAATAAAAGAAAATGAAATAAAAATAAATTAATAATTAATTAAGTTAATTAATCCTGTTTAACTTAATCTAATTAATTAGGTAATTTAATTAAGCAGTAATTAATTAGCTAAACCCTAATTAACCTAAGTAGGGTATGACATGCGGGACCCACACGTAGTTGACATAGTCAACTGCACAGTTGACTACTGACGTCGGCATGATGTCATGCTGACGTCATCATTTACTATTCTGGTTAATGTTGAAATAAATAGTTAAATTCCAGAAATTAATAAAAAATTTAGAAAATCATATAAAATAAACCGTAAATCGGATGAAAAAACTTTGTACATGTAAGTTGCTCAGAACGACGAGACGAATCCGGATACGCAAACCGTTCGTCCGCCACGCATACCTAGCATAGCGAACACGCGACTTTCCCCCTCCGGTTCATCTATATGAAAATGTGAAATGCCGGGGATATTTTCCCGGATGTTTCCCCCCTTCACCGGTACCACCTCATACCGCGTTAGGGCACACCTAGCTTCACGCTTTGTCATGTCGAGCATCGTCATGCATTTTTTTGCATTATATTTATTGTTTCTTCCCCCTCTTCTCTCACTAGACACCGAGACCGACGCCGCTGCTACCCAGTACGACTACGGTGTTGACGACCCCTCTTTCTCTTGCCAGAGCAACCAGGCAAGCCCCCCCTTTAATCACCAGATATCGCCTATTCTTCTCTCTACTGCTTGCATTAGAGTAGTGTAGCATGTTACTGCTTTTCGTTAATCCTATTCTGATGCATAGCCTATCATCGTTGCTCCAGCTGTTGATACCTTACCTGCAATCCTAATGCTTAGTATAGGATGCTAGTTTATCATCAGTGGCCCTACATTCTTGTCCGTCTGCCATGCTATACTATCGGGCCGTGATCACTCGGGAGGTGATCACGGGTACATACTATATACTTTATACATGATACATGTGATGACTAAAGTCAGGTTGGCTCGAGGAGTACCTGCGGTTGATTCACGAATTGGGGCTGGAAGGACATACTTTCCCGACAACCCTCTGTGTGGATCTTTGTGGCGAAGCGACAGGGAAGGTTGAGACCACCTAGGAGAGCGGTGGGCCTGGCCCTGGTCGGCGTTCGCGGTTATTTCAAGATAACACGTTTAACAAGATCTTGGTATTTGATCTGAGTCTGGCCACTGTCCTATACGCACTAACCATCTACGCGGGGACAGTTATGGGCACTCGATGTCGTGGTATTAGCCGAAGCCTTCGTGACGTCGGCGACTGAGCGGCGCGCGTCAGATTGGACCGTAAGCCTGCTCTTGTATTAAGGGGGCTAGTTCTGCTTCCGGCCGCGTTCGCAACATGCAGGTGTGCAAAGGGTGATGGGCCCAGACCCCTGCGCCATAGGATTTAGACCGGCATGCTGACCTCTCTGTTGTGCCTAGGTAGGGCTGCGACGTGTTGATCTTCCGAGGCCGGGCATGACCCAGAAAAGTGTGTCCGGACAAAGGGGAACGAACGTGTTGGGAAATGTGGTGCACCACTGCAGGGAAGTTAATCTATTCGAATAGCCGTGATCTTCGGTAACAGGATGACTTGGAGTTGTACCTTGACCTTATGACAACTAGAACTGAATAATTAATAAGACACAACCTTCCAAGTGCTAGATACAACCCGGTGGTCGCTCTCTAACAGGGCGACGAGGAGAGGACCGCCGGGTAGGATTATGCTACACGATGCTACTTGGTGAGCTTACCATCTACTCTCTTTCTACATGCTGCAAGATGGAGGTGGCCAGAAGCATAGTCTTCGACAGGACTAGCTATCCCCCTCTTATTCCGGCATTCTGTAGTTCAGCCCACATATGATACCCTTATTCCATTTGATACCAATGCATACATATGTAGTGTAGCTCCTTGCTTGCGAGTACTTTGGATGAGTACTCACGTTGCTTTGCTCCCTCTTTTCCCCCTTTCTATACTCGATTGCTGCGACCAGACGTTGGAGCCCAGGAGCCAGACACCACTGTCGATGACGACTACTACTACTCGGGAGGTGCCTACTACTATGTGCAGCCCGCTGACGGCGGCCAGGAGTAATTTAGGAGGATCCCAGGCAGGAGGCCTGCGTCTCTTTCGATCTGTATCCCAGTTTGTGCTAGCCTTCTTAAGGCAAACGTGTTTAACTTATGTTTGTACTCAGATATTGCTGCTTCCGCTGACTCGTTTATGATCGAGCTCTTGTATTCGAGCCCTCGAGGCCCCTGGCTTTTAATATGATGCTTGTATGACTTATTTTTATTTGTAGAGTTGTGCTGTGATATCTTCCCGTGAGTCCCTGATCTTGATCGTACACGTTTGCGTGTATGATTAGTGTATGATTGAATTGGGGGCGACACAATGGATGCCCCCTCCGGCAGAGCTCCGTAACAGGCCCCAAGATGGGATCTCGTGGATACAGAAGGTTGCGGCGGTGGAATTAGGTTTTTGGCTCCGTATCTGATCATTTGGGGGTATGTGGGTATATATAGGAGGAAGGAGTATGTCGGTGGAGCAACAGGGGGCCCACGAGGGTAGAGGGCGCGCCTGGGGGGTAGGCACGCCCCCCTACCTCGTGGCTTCCTCCTTTATTTCTTGACGTAGGGTCCAAGTCGCCTGGATCATGTTCGGTGAGAAAATCACGTTCCCGAAGGTTTCGTTCCGTTTGGACTCCGTTTGATATTCCTTTTCTTTGAAACCCTAAAATAGGCAAAAACAATAATTCTGGGCTGGGCCTCCGGTTAATTGGTTAGTCCCAAAAATGATATAAAAGTGGATAATAAATCCCAATAATATCCAAAACAGTAGATAATATAGCATGGAGCAATAAAAAATTATAGATATGTTGGAGACGTATCAACTAGCTAAGGGCGATGTGACGATGTGTGTTGGAAGTGTTTCCAAGGATGTTATGATCACCATCGCACGCTCCCTCTACCTTCGGGATTAGTGTTGAACCCAGATAAATGTTGTTTGTATTGGTGTCTATGTTGAGTATGAACATGACTAGATCATGTTTATTGCAATACGGTTATTCATTTAAGTCAGAGAATAATGGTTATTATGTTTACATGAATAATACCTTCTATGGTCATGCACCAAATGTTAATGGTTTATTGAATGTCGGTCGTAGTGATACACATGGTCATAACATTGATGCCAAAAGATGTAGAGATGATAATGATAGTACCACTTTCTTGTGGCACTGCCGCTTAGGTCATATTTGTGTAAAGTGCATGAAGAACCTCCATACTAATGGACTTTTGGAGTCACTTGTTTTTGAATCACCTGACACATGCCAACCATGCCTCATAGGCAAGATGAATAAAACCTCGTTTTCTAGAACAATGGGACGGGCAAGTGACTTGTTGGAAATCACACATGCTGATGTGTGCGGTCCGATGAGTGTTGACGCACACGGTGGATATCATTATTTTCTCACCTTCACCGATGAATTGATTAGATATGGGTATATTTACTTAATGAAGCATAAGTCTGAAACGTTTGAAAAGTTCAAGCAATTTCAGAGTGAAGTTGAGAATCATCATAACAAGAAGATCAAGTTCCTACGATCTGATCAAGGGGAGAGTATCTGAGTTATGAGTTTGGCAATCACTAAAGACAAGGTAGAATCGTTTCACAGTTGACGCCACCTGGAACACCATAGCGTAAGGGTGTGTCCGAACGTCATAATCACACCCTATTGGATATGGTGCAATCTATGATGTCTCTTACCGATCTCCCGCTATCATTTTGGGGTTATGCATTAGAGACAATTACATTCACTTTAAATAGGGCACCATCTAAGTCCGTGGAGATGACACTGTATGAACTATGGTTTGGCAAGAAACCTAAGTTGTTGTTTCTTAAGGTTTGGGGCTACGATGCTTATGTCGATAGGCTTCGGCCAGAAAAGCTCGAACCCAAAGTGGAAAATTGTGCCTTCATAGAATACCCAAAGAGGACGATTGGGTATACCTTCTATCTCAGATATGAGGTCAAAGTGTGTGTCGCAAGGAACAGGTCCTTTCTTGAGAAAGAGTTTCTCTCGAAAGAATTGAGTGGGAGGAAGATAGAAATTGATGAGGTTGTTGAACCTCCACTTCAACCAGAGAGTGGTGCATCACAAAAAGATGTTTCTGTGGCACTTATGTCAGTTGAAGAGAAAGCTAATGATGATGATCATGAAGCTTCAGATCAAATTACTATCAAACCTCGTAGGTCGACAAGGGTGTGTACAACTTCTGAGTGGTAACCTTGTCTTAAAGGTCATGTTGTTGGACAACGATGAACCTATGAGCTATGAAGAAGCGATGGTGGGCCCGGATTCCAACAAATGGCTGGAATCCATGAAATTCAAGATAGGATCCATGTATGAGAACAAAGTATGGACTTTGGTGGACTTGCCCGATGATCGGCAAGTGATACGTCTCCAACGTATCTATAATTTTTGATTGCTCCATGCTATATTATCTACTGTTTTAGACATTATTGGGCTTTATTATCCACTATTATATTATTTTTGGGACTAACCTATTAACCGGAGGCCCAGCCCAGAATTGCTGTTTTTTCCTGTTTTAGGGTTTCGAAGAAAAGGAATATCAAACGGAGTCCAAACGGAATGAAACCTTCGGAAACGTGATTTTCTCATCAGATAAGATCCAGGAGACTTGGACCCTCCGTCAACAAAGCCACGAGGTGCTCACGAGGGTAGGGGCGCCCCCCCTAGGGCGTGCCCCCTGCCTCGTGGGCTCCTCGAAGCTCCACCGACGTACTTCTTCCTCCTATATATATCCACGTATCCCCAAACGATCGGGGACGGAGCTAAAAACCTAATTCCACCACCACAACTTTCTGTATCCATGAGATCCCATCTTGGGGCCTATTCCGGAGCTCCGCCAGAGGAGGCATCGATCACGGAGGGCTTCTACATCATCAACCAAGCTCCTCCGATGAAGTGTGAGTAGTTTACTTCAGACCTACGGGTCCATAGCTAGTAGCTAGATGGCTTCTTCTCTCTTTTTGGATCTCAATACAATGTTCTCCCCTCTCTCGTGGAGATCTATTTGATGTAATCTTCTTTTTGTGGTGTGTTTGTTGAGACCGATGAATTGTGAGTTTATGATCAAGTCTATCTATGAATAATATTTGAATCTTTGCTGAATTCTTTTATGTATGATTGGTTATCTTTGCAAGTCTCTTCGAATTATCAGTTTGGTTTGGCCTACTACATTGGTTGTTCTTGCCATGGGAGAAGTGCTTATCTTTGGGTTCAATCTTGCGGTGTCCTTTCCTAGTGACAGAAGGGGCAGCAAGGCACGTATTGTATTGTTGCCATCGAGGATACCAAGATGGGGTTTTTATCATATTGCATGAAACTATCCCTCTACATCATGTCATCTTGCTTAAGGCGTTACTCTATTTTTAACTTAATACTCTAGGTGCATGCTGGATAGCGGTCGATGAGTGGAGTAATAGTAGTAGATGCAGAATCGTTTCGGTCTACTTATCTCGGACGTGATGCCTATATACATGATCATACCTAGATATTCTCATAACTATGCTCAATTCTGTCAATTGCTCAACAGTAATTTGTTCACCCACCGTAGAATACCTATGCTCTTCAGAGAAGCCACTAGTGAAACCTATGGCCCCGGGGTCTCTTTCTCATCATATCAATCTCCATCACTTTATTATTGCTTTGCTTTTTCCTTGCTTTTACTTTATTTATTTTGTATCCCTATACCAAAAATACCAAAAAATATTATTTATCATCTCTATCAGATCTCACTTCCGTAGGTGACCGTGAAGGGATTGACAACCCCTAAGCGCGTTGGTTGCATTGAGCTATTGTTTTTGTGTAGGTACGAGGGACTCGAGCGTAGCCTCCTACTGGATTGATACCTTGGTTCTCAAAAACTGAGGGAAATACTTACGCTACTTTGCTGCATCATCCCTTCCTCTTCGTGAAAATCCAACGCAGTGCTCAAGAGGTAGCAGCAAGCCATTGAGAATAAATGGATCTTTAAGAAGAAGACAGACACTGATGGTATTGTCACCATTTATGGAGCTCGACTTGTCTCAAAGAAGTTTCCGACAAGTTCATCAAGTTGACTATGATGAGACTTTCTCAATCATAGCGATGCTAAAGTCTGCTAGAATTATGTTAGCAGTTGCTGCATTTTCATTTACGAAATCTGGCAGATGGATGTCAAAACAAAGTTTCCTTGACAGTTTTTGTGAGGAAAGGCTGTATGTGATACAACCAGAAGGTTTTGTCGATCCTAAGGATGCTAAAAGGTATGCAAACTCCAGTGATCCTTCTAAGGACCGGAGCAAGAATCTCGGAGTTGGAACATATGCTTTGATGAGGTGATCAAAGCATTTGGGTTTATACAAAGTTTGCAAGAAACTTGTATTCGCAAGAAAGTGAGTGGGAGGACTACAACATTTTGATAAGTATATGTGGATGACATATTGTTGATCGGAAATGATGTAGAATTTTTGGAAAGCGTAAAGGGTTGTTTGAATGGAGTTTTTCAAAGGAAGACCTGTGTAAAACTCCTTACATGTTGGGTATCAAGATCTATAGAGATAGATCAAGACGCCTGGTAAGACTTTCACAGAGCACATACCTTGACATGATCTTGAAGGGGTTAAAGATGGATCAGTCAAAGAAGGAGTTCTTACCTGAGTTGTAAGGTGTGAAGTTAAGACTTGAAGATCGACCACGGTAGAAGAAAGAGAAAGGATGAAATTCATCCCCTATGCCTTAGCGATAGGCTCTATATGATATGCCATGATGTGTACCGCGATGTGCCTTGCCATGTGTCTGGCAAGGGGGTATAAGAGTGATCCAGGAGTGGATCATTGGACAGCGGTCAAAAAATTGTCCTTAGGAATAAGGAAATTTTCTCGATTATGGAGGTGATTAAGAGTTCGGCGTAAGGGGTTACGTCGATGCAAGCTTTAACACCTATCCGGATGACTCTGACTAGCAAACCGGATACGTATAGTGGAGCAACCATTTGGAATAGCTCCAAGTGGAGCGTAGTAGCAACATCTACAATATGAAATAGAGATTTGCGAAGAACACACGGATCTGAATGTTGTAGACCCGTTGACTGAAACCTCTCTCGTAAGCATAACATGATCAAACCCTAGAACTCATTGGGTGGTAATCAGATGGCGATGTGAACTAGATTATTGACTCTAGTAAACTCTTTGGGTGTTAGTCTCATGGCTATGTGAACTATGAGTGTCGATCACATGGTGATGTGAACTAGATTATTGACTCTAGTGCAAGTGGGAGATTGTTGGAAATATGCCCTAGAGGCAATAATAAAATGGTTATTATTATATTTCCTTGTTCATGATAATTTTCTATTGTTCATGCTATAATTGTATTAACCGGAAATCATAATACATGTGTGAATACATAGACCACAACATGTCCCTAGTAAGCCTCTAGTTAACTAGCTCATTGATCAATAGATGGTTATGGTTTCCTGACCATGGACATTGGATGTCGTTGATAACGGGATCACATCATTAGGAGAATGATGTGATGGACAAGACCCAATCCTAAGCATAGCACAAGATTGTGTAGTTTGTTTGCTAGAGCTTTTCTAATGTCAAGTATCATTTCCTTATACCATGAGATTGTGCAACTCCCGGATACCGTAGGAGTGCTTTGGGTGTATCAAATGTCACAACGTAACTGGGTGGCTATAAAGGTGCACTACAGGTATCTCCGAAAGTGTCTATTGGGTTGGCACAAATCGAGACTTGGATTTGTCAATCTGTATGACGGAGAGGTATCTCTGGGCCCACTCGGTAATGCATCATCATAATGAGCTCAATGTGACTAAGGAGTTAGCCACAGGATCTGCTACCACTAGAGCACTGCGTTGGATTTCCCCGAAGAGGAAAGGATGATGCAGCAAAGTAGCGTAAGTATTTCCCTGAGTTTTTGAGAACCAAGGTATCAATCCCGTAGGAGGTTGCGCCTGCGTCCCCTAGTACCTGCACAAAGCAAATAAATCCTCGCAACCAACGCGATAACGGGTTGTCAATCCATTCACGGTCACTTATGAGAGTGAGATCTGATAGATATGATAAGATAATATTTTTGGTATTTTTGTGATAATGATGCAGAGTAAAATAAAGGCAAAGTAAAAAAGCAAAGGAAATAACTAAGTATTGGAAGATTAATATGATGAAGATAGACCCGGGGGCCATAGGTTTCACTAGTGGCTTCTCTCAAGAGCATAAGTATTTTACGGTGGGTGAACGAATTACTGTTGAGCAATTGACAGAATTGAGCATAGTTATGAGAATATCTAGGTATGATCATGTATATAGGCATCACGTCCAAGACAAGTAGACTGACTCCTGTCGGCATCTACTACTATTACTCCACTCATCGACCGCTATCGAGCATGCATCTAGAGTATTAAGTTCATGAAAACAGAGTAACGCCTTAAGCAAGATGAGATGATGTAGAGGGATAAATTCATGCAATATGATAAAAAAACCATATTGTTATCCTCGATGGCAACAATACAATATGTGTCTTGCTGCCCCTGCTATCACTGGGAAAGGACACCGCAAGATTGAATCCAAAGCTGAGCACTTCTCCATTGCAAGAAAGATCAATCTAGTAGGCCAAACCAAACTGATAATTCGAAGAGACTTGCAAAGATAACCAATCATACATAAAACAATTCAGAGAAGATTCAAATATTGTTCATAGATAGACTTGATCATAAACCCACAATTCATCGGTCTCAACAAACACACCGCAAAAAGAAGATTACCTCGAATAGATCTCCACAAGAGAGGGGGAGAACATTGTATTGAGATCCAGAAAAGAGAGAAGAAGCCATCTAGCTAATAACTATGGACCCGAAGGTCTGAGGTAAACTACTCACATTTCATCGGAGAGGCTATGGTGTTGATGTAGAAGCTCTCCGTGATGGATACCCCCTCTGGTGGAGCTCCGGAACAGGCCCCAAGATGGGATCTCGTGGATACAGAAAGTTGCGGCGGTGGAATTAGGGTTTTGGCTCCGTATCTGATCGTTTGGGGGTATGTAGGTATATATAGGAGGAAGGAGTACGTCGGTGGAGCAACAGGGGGCCCACGAGGGTGGAGGGCGTGCCTGGGGGGTAGGCACGCCCCCTACCTCATGGCCTCCTCCTTTGTTTCTTGACATAGGGTCCAAGTCTCCCAGATCATGTTCAGTGAGAAAATCACGTCCCCGAAGGTTTCATTCCGTTTGGACTCCGTTTGATATTCCTTTTCTTCGAAACCCTAAAATAGGCAAAAAAAATAGCAATTCTGGGTTGGGCCTCCGGTTAATAGGTTAGTCCCAAAAATAATATAAAAGTGGGAAATAAAGCCCAATAATGTCCAAAACAGTAGATAATATAGCATGGAGCAATCAAAAATTATAGATACATTGGAGACGTATCAAGCATCCCCAAGCTTAATTCTTGCTCGTCCTCGAGTAGGTAAATGATAAAAACAAAACTTTTGATGCGGAGTGCTACTAGGCATAATTTTAATGTAATTCTTCTTAATTTTGGCATGAATATTCAGATCCGAAAGATTCAAGAAAAAAGTCCATATTGACATAAAAATAATAATACTTCAAGCATACTAACTAAGCAATTATGTCTTCTCAAAATAACATGGCCAAAGAAAGTTCATCCCTACAAAATCATATAGTTTAGGCGTGCTCCATTTTCGTCACACAAGAATACTCTCATCATGCACAACCCCGATGACAAGCCAAGCAATTGTTTCATACTTTAGTAATCTCAAACCTATAAACTTTCACGCAATATATGAGCGCGAGCCGTGGACATAGCACTTTGGGTGGAATAGAATATAATGATGGGAGTTATGTGGACAAGACAAAAAAGGAGAAAGTCTCACAGCAACAAGGCTAATCAATGGCCTATGGAGATGCCCATCGATTGATGTTAATGCAACGAGTAGGGATTTCCATGCAACGGATGCACTAGAGCTATAAATGTTTGAAATCTCAACAAAAGAAACTAAGTGGGTGTGCATCCAACTTGCTTGCTCACGAAGACCTAGGGCACTTGAGGAGGCCCATTGTTGGAATATACAAGCCAAGTTCTATAATGAAAATTCCCACTAGTATATGAAAGTGACAAAACAAAAGACTCTCTATCATGAAGATTATGGTGCTACTTTGAAGCACAAGTGTAGCAAAGGATAGTAGCATTGTCCCTTTTTATTCTCTCCTTTTTTTGGCCTTTCTCTTTTTTTGGGACAATGCTCTATTAATGATGATCATCACACTTCTATTTATTTACAACTCAATGATTACAACTCGATACTACAACAAAAGATGACTCTATATGAATGCCTCCGTCGGTGTACCAGGATATGCAATGAATCAAGAGTGACATGTATGAAAATTATGAACGGTGGCTTTGCCACAAATACTATGTCAACTACATGATCATGCTAAGCAATATGACAATGATGAATATGTCATGATAAATGGAATGGTGGAAAGTTGCATGGCAATATATCTCAGAATGGCTATGAAAATGCCACAATAGGTAGGTATGGTGGATGTTTTGAGGAAGACATAAGGAGGTTTATGTGTGAAATAGCGTATCATATCACGGGGTTTGGATGCACCGGCAAAGTTTGCACCAACTCTCAAGGTGAGAAAAGGAATGCACGGTACCGAAGAGGCTAGCAATGATGGAAGGGTGAGAGTGCGTATAATCCGAGGGGGATAGATTGGTAGGAAAAGACCATCGCTTGCCCCCGACCGCCACTCATAAGGAAGACAATCAAAGAACACCCCATGTTTCAAATTTGTTACATAACGTTTACCACACATGCATGCTACGGGACTTGCAAACTTCAACACAAGCACTTCTCAAATTCACAACTACTCCACTAGCACGACTTTGATATTATTACCTCAATATCTCAAAACAATCATCAAACATCAAACTTCTCTTAGTATTCAAAACACTCATAAGAAAAAAATACTAATCTTGAATACCTAGCATATTAGGATTATTTAAGCAAATTACCATCCTATTTAAGGCTCTCAAAATAATCTAAGTGAAGCATGAGAGAACAATAGTTTCTATAAAACAAATCCACCACCATGCTCTAAAGGATATAAGTGAAGTACTAGAGCAAAACTATATAACTCAAATGATATAAGCGAAGCACATAGAGTATTCTAAAAAATTCCAAATCATGTATGGCTCTCTCAAAAGGTGTGTACAGAAAGGATGATTGTGGTAAACTAAAAGCAAAGACTCAAATCATACAAGACGCTCCAAGCAAAACACATATCATGTGGTGAATAAAAATATAGCTCCAAATAAAGTTATCGATAGAAGTAGACGAAAGAGGGGATGCCTTCCGGGGCATCCCCAAGATTTGCATTTAGGTGTCCTTATATTATATTGGGGGTGCCATGGCAGCCCCAATCTTAGGGTCTTGCAACTCCTTGTTCCATAATCCATCAAATCTTTACCCAAAACTTGAAAACATCACAACACAAAACTCAAAGTAGAAAATCTCGTGAGCTCCGTTAGCGAAAGAAAACAAAATACCACTTCAAGGTACTGTAATGAACTCATTATTTATTTATATTGGTGTTAAACCTACTGTATTCCAACTTCTCTATGGTTTATAAACTATTTTACTAGCCATAGATTCATCAAAATAAGCAAACAAAACACGAAAAACAGAACAGTCTGTAGTAATCTGTAGCTAGCGCAAGATCTGGAACCCCAAAAATTCTAAAATAAATTTCTGGACGTGAGGAATTTATTTATTAAGCATCTTCAAAAAGACTTAACTAAATATCACTTTCCAAATAAAAATGGCAGCAGTTCTCGTGAGTGCTAAAGTTTCTGTTTTTTACAGCAAGATATCAAGACTTTCCCCAAGTCTTCCCAACGGTTCTACTTGGGAAAAACACTAACTAAACACAAAAAAAACAAGCAAAATAGAGGCTAGGTAAATTATTTATTACTAAAAAGGAGCAAAAATCAAGGATAAAAATAAAATTGGGTTGTCTCCCAACAAGCGCTATCGTTTAACACCCCTAGCTAGGCATACAAAACAAGGATAGATCTAGGTATTGCCATCTTTGGTAGGCAATCCATAAGTGGCTCTCATAATAGATTCATAAGATAATTTAATTTTATTTCTAGGAAAGTGTTCCATGCCTTTCCTTAACGGAAATTGGAATCTAATATTTCCTTCCTTCATATCAATAATTGCACCAACCGTTCTAACGAAAGGTCTACCAAGAATAATAGGACATGAAGGATTGCAATCTATGTCAAGAATGATAAAATCTACGGGCACATAATTCCTATTTGAAACAATAAGAATATCATTAATTCTTCCCATAGGTTTCTTAATAGTGGAATCCGCAAGGTGCAAGTTTAGAGAGCAATCATCAAAATCACGGAAACCTAACAAATCACAAAAAGTCTTTGGAATCGTGGAAACACTAGCACCCAAATGACACAAAGCATAGAACTCATGACCGTTAATATTAATTTTAATAGTTGGTTCCCACTCATCATAAAGTTTTCTAGGGATAGAAACTTCCAACTCAAGTTTTTCTTCATAAGATTGCATCAAGGCATCAACGATATGTTTAGTAAAAGCTTTATATTGACTATAAGCATGAGGAGAATTTAGCACGGATTGCAACAAGGAAATACAATCAATCAAAGAGCAATTTTCATAATTAAATTCCTGGAAATCCAAAATAGTGGGTTTAGCAACATCTAGGGATTTAATTTCTTCGATCCCACTTTCATCAATTTTAGCATCAAGATCTAAAAACTCCGAATTTTTGGAACGCCTTCTAGGTAAAGGTGGATCATATCCAGTCCCATCATTATCAAGATTCATATTGCAAAACAAAGATTTAATAGGGGAAACATCAATAACTTTTAGATCTTCATCTTTATTTTCATAGGAACTAGAAGAACACGCTCTTATAAAGGCATCTTTCTTAGCAACGCATCCTAGCGGTTCTTTCTTTGCACTCATCAATGGAAATTCTCATGGCTTTGAGAGACTCATTGATATCATGCTTAGGTGGAATAGATCTAGGTTTCAAAGAATCAACATCAAGAGAAATTCTATCAATGTTCCTAGCCAACTCATCGATCTTAAGCAATTTTTCTTCAATCAAAGCATTGAAATTCTTTTGTGAAGTAATAAATTCTTTAATATTAGATTCAAATTAGAGGGCATCTTATTATAATTTCCATAAGAATTGTTGTAGGAATTACCATAATTATTACAGGGATTACTAGGATAAGGCCTAGGATTAAAATTTCCTCTATACGCGTGGTTACCAAAATTATTCCTACCAACAAAATTCACATACATAAATTCATTATTGTTCTCAATCAAAGTAGACAAGGGCATATCATTAGGATCAGAAGAAACACCCTTACTAGTAAATAATTTCATAAGTTCATCCATCTTTCCACTCAAAACATTAATTTCTTCTATCGCATGCACCTTTTTATTAGTAGATCTTTCCATATGCCATTGAGAATAATTAACCATAATATTATCTAGGAGTTTAGTTGCTTCTCCTAAAGTGATTTCCATAAAAGTGCCTCCCGCGGCTGAATCTAAAAGATTTCTAGAAGCAAAATTCAATCCGGCATAAAATTTTGTATAATCATCCACAAATTCAAACCATGAGTAGGGCAATTACGTATCATTAATTTCATCCTCTCCCAAGCTTGTGCAACATGTTCATGATCAAGTTGCTTAAAATTCATAATATCGTTTCTAAGGGAGATGATCTTAGCGGGAGGAAAATACTTAGAGATAAAAGCATCTTTGCACTTGTTCCAAGAATCAATACTATTTTTAGGCAAAGACGAAAACCATGCTTTAGCACGATCTCTAAGCAAAAAAGGAAATAGCTTCAACTTAACAATATCATTGTCTACATCTTTCTTCTTTTGCTTATCACACAAATCAGCGAAGCTATTTAGGTAGGTAGCGGCATCTTCACTAGGAAGGCCGGAAAATGGATTTTTCATAACAAGATTCAGCAAAGCGGCATTAATTTCACAAGATTCAGCATCGATAAGAGGAGCAATCGGAGTGCTAATAAAATCATTGTTGTTGGTATTGGTAAAGTCACACAATTTAGTGTTATCTTGAGCCATCGTGACAAGCAAGCAATCCAACACACAAGCAGACAAAAAGCAAGCGGGCAAAAAGAGGCAAATAGAGAAAGAGAGGGAGGATAGAGAGAGAGAGGGCGAATAAAATGGCAAGGGTGAAGTGGGGGAGAGGAAAACGAGAGGCAAATGGAAAATAATGTAATGCGGGAGATAAGGGTTGTGATGGGTACTTGGTATGTTGACTTTTGCGTAGACTCCCCGACAACGGCGCCAGAAATGGATCGTTGTCGGGAGTCAAATATTGAGTTGCGCGAACCTCCCCGGCAATGGCGCCATAAATTCTTCTTGCTACCTCTTGAGCACTGCATTGGATTTCCTTGAAGTGGAAAGGATGATGCAGCAAAGTAGCGTAAGTATTTCCCTCAGTTTTCGAGAACCAAGGTATCAATCCAGTAGGAGGCTGCACGCAAGTCCCTCGTACCTGCACAAAACAAATAACTCCTCGCAACCAACACGATAAGGGGTTGTCAATCCCTTCACGGTCACTTACGAGAGTGAGATCTGATAGATATGATAGAATAATTTTTTTGGTATTTTTATGATAAAGATGCAAAGTAAAATAAAAGCAAAGTAAAAAAGCAAAGGAAATTACTAAGTATTGGAAGATTAATATGATGAAGATAGACCCGGGGGCCATAGGTTTCACTAGTGGCTTCTCTCAAGAGCATACGTATTTTACGGTGGGTTAACGAATTACTGTTGAGAAATTGACATAATTGAGCATAGTTATGAGAATATCTAGGTATGATCATGTATATAGGCAGCACGTCCGAGACAAGTAGACCGACTCCTGCCTGCATCTACTACTATTACTCCACTCATCGACCGCTATCCAGCATGCATCTAGAGTATTAAGTCCATGAAAACAGAGTAACACCTTAAGCAAGATGACATGATGTAGACGGATAAATTCATGTCATATGATGAAAACCCCATCTTGTTATCCTCGATGGCAACAATACAATACGTGTCTTGCGGCCCCTACTGTTATTGGGAAAGGACACCGCAAGATTGAACCCAAAGCTAAGCACTTCTCCTATTGCAAGAAAGATCCATCTAGTAGGCCAAACCAAACTGATAATTCGAAGAGACTTGCAAAGATAACCAATCATACACAAAAGAATTCAGAGAAGATTCTAATATTGTTCATAGATAATCTTGATCATAAACCCATAATTCATCGGTCTCAACAAACACACCGCAAAAAGAAGATTACATCGAATAGATCTCCACAAGAGAGGGGGAGATCATTGTATTGAGATCCAAAAAGAGAGAAGAAGCCATCTAGCTAATAACTATGGACCCGAAGGTCTGAGGTAAACTACTCACACTTCATCGAAGAGGCTATGGTGTTGATGTAGAAGCCCTCCGTGATGGATGTGACGCCCGGATAATTAAGCTACAGTAATCTCTGCTAATGATGCCACACCACCTCTATTACTATTGCTAACCCTGGCGTTAGATCAAAACGTGTCAAACTCAAATTCTAACTTTTGACAAAGAATAAACGTTTTTCAAATATCAAGAAAAAATGTTCATAATGTGACATATTAAGTTTACTCAATTAGGTGCAACCTATGTAATTTTTTCAAAACCAAAATGTTTAGGAGAAGTGAAATAAAATGGTAAAAAGGAAATGGAGAAAAGAAAACCAGACCAAAAAAAGAAAGAAATACCCTCTGGGCCAACCGACCCAACAGGCCGGCCCAACCAGCCACCAAGCCAGACCACCCTGTCGCCTTATCCCTGCAACCCCCCGTGACCTAAAGCCATGACCCCCACTCCCCCCCCACGACTCTTCCTACCTCGCACGCTCTCTCCCCTTGTTTCCAGATCAAGCGCCCCTGGCACTGATCGATGTCGCCGCCCACGCCCGACGTCCTCCCCACCACCTCAGACTACGCCGGGAGCACCGCCTCCGCCGTCTTCGTCAACTACAAGGACGCATCGGAGCTCGAGACCTCTGCCTCGCGCCGATCGAGCCGTTCCCTTCCCTGGATTGCTGTCACCCGCCGCCGGACCTTGTCGCCTCGCCGCACGTTGTCCCCGACTCCTCCCCGAGCCCCGCTGCCTCGAACCCTGCACCCCCCGCCGCTCTCCCACGTCGCGCGCACGCGCACGCCACCCGCGTCCCGCGCCGCGGCCACTCCCAGCTCTTGCTGCCACACCGCACTCCGCCCCGTCCACCCGCTGCTTCGACCGCGCCGTCTCCGGCTACTCGCCGCTTGCCTGCGCGTGCGCGCTGCCCCGCTGCTCGTCGGTGCTACTGCGGCCACGCCGTCCCGCGGCGCCTCATCCCCTGCTCTCCCCGCTCCGGCGTCCACCCGCTGCCGGCCCCTCTCCAGCCGCGGCCTGGCCCCGCCTTCCTACTGTCGGGTGCCGCCTCCAGCCACCACCACTACCGTGCGCTGCCCCTCTGCTTTCCGCATGCCCCGCTCACCGCGCGCGTCCATCGCCCGCGCCCCGCTACTGCCTTCGCTACCACTTTCCGTAGCCGCCGCACCCCGCCGCGTCTCATCGCCCTGCCTGACGAGCGCCCCCCACTCGCCCCCTTTGCCTTGCCAGTACCACGGCCCAGGCCGTGCCCGCGTTGGCCGGCTGCGCTTGCTCAGCCCCTGCTCCGGCCTCGCTGTAACACCCTGGATATGATTTACCTAATATGTAATCCAACTCTTGCCGTTTCCGGCACTAAGTTATTTTATTTTCTCGGGTTCGGGTTTTTGTCTCCGTGTGTTGTTATCATTTTCATGCATCTCATATCATGTCATCATGTGCATTGCATTTGCATACGTGTTCGTCTCATGCATCCGAGCATTTTCCCCATTGTCCGTTTTGCATTCCGGCACTCCGTTCTCCTCCGATGGTCATTTCTACCTTTCTTTCGTGTGTGGGGGTTAGACATTTCCAGATTGGACCGAGACTTTCCAAGCGGCCTTGGTTTACTACCGGTAGACCGCCTGTCAAGTTTCATACCATTTGGACTTCGTTTGATGCTCCAACGGTTAACCGAGGGACCGAAAAGGCCTCGTGTGTGCTGCAGCCCAACACCCTTTCAATTTGGCCCAAAACCCACCAAAAACCTCTCCATCATCTAGAGCGTTCGATCACGATCGCGTGGCCGAAAACCGCACCTCGTTTGGACTCTCCTAACTCCCTCTATGCCTATATTTATCTCCCCCCTTTCGAAATCACGGGTGAAACCCTAGTCCCCCTCCTCCTCCAGCCGCCGGACAAAAATCCGGAAGGCCGGACGTTGTCCGCCGCCTCCGCCGACCTACCATGCCGCGCCACGTGTCCCTGGGCCGGTCCCCACTTCCCCGCAGTGCCTGCGGCCCGCCGAAGCCCGGGAAGGGCCCCCGCGGCCCAGACGCCCGCGCCGCCGCCCGCCTTCGTCTCCCTCCCGCGCGGTCGAGCGCACCAGCCACCGCCGCCATTTCCGGCCGCCCCTGAGCTCCTCCACGCCGGCGAACGCGGCGCCCGGCAGCCCCGGCAGTCTCCGGCCTCGCCCCGCCGCCACTCCGGCTCCCCGGCGGCCGGATCCGGTGAAATCCGGCCCGGGAGCGCCTCCCCGCCGCCTCCTCGTCAACTCCGGCCATCTCCGGCGATCCCCGTCGACTTTTCCAGCAATCCTCGTAATCCGCGCCCGGCTGGATCTAGATCTGGGAATAGTTCTCGGTTGACTTTTTCTCAGAAACCCTAACTAAATTGCCATGTTCATCGTGTCGTAACTTTGCATCCGTAGATCCGTTTTGGGCATATAGCATATGAAAATGTTCGCCTCAGAGAGCACATCATTTCATCTCATTGCATCATTTTCATTTGAGTTCGTCTTGATGCCCGAAATACTGTTGGAAGAATGCTAGTTGAGATAATTGTTAGATCTGCTGCTCCAAATAGCTATTTGTCATTTTTGCCATGATTTATGTGTGCATGATATGCCCCTGAGCTCTACATATGTTTTGTTATATGCTTTGTCATCTTTCCATAGGTGACATCCATGTATTTTTGTGATGTGTGTGGTGACTAGCACAAGCTTGCAAATTGGTGCATTCGTTAGTGCTGATTTCAGGGACTTAGCAATTCCACTAAGTCCTTGAGCTGTTCTTATCAATATGCCATATGTTCATGTTGTTTCCTAGTGATTCGTGCCTCTTTTGAGGATGATCAGTAAGGATTTTTTGTTAATTTTGTAGTGCTCTATCCATCCATATCTTTGTTTGCAATTATGGAGCACCCTAGCTTGAGTCAATCGAGCTCTACTTTTGTCATTTCGTGAGTCTGGGCAGATTGTCTACTTGTTAGCGATTTTGCCGAGGATGTTGTAGTTGATCCGTGCATGCTAGGTTTTTGTTCTTGCCATGTCTAGCTCGTGTAATGTGTATTCTTGATGGGTGTATGCTTAGATTGTCATGAAATGCTCTGTAGTGAGTGCATCAAGCTCGTAAACATGCCTACTTGATATCTGATTTGCATGCTCCAGTTTTTCACTAAGTCTGTGATCTGATTATGTTTTTGCCATGTTCACATGCTTGCAATGGTATTTTCTGATCCCTTTTGGCTCAAGGTCACTAAGGGACTTTTGTTAAGCTCTTTGAGTAGCTCCATGCCATGCTTTACTTTGCCATGTTCAGGCCCTGTTGCATATAGTTTTTCATCCAAAGTATGCTACCTGATCTGAAATTCCAGACAAGTGTTAATTTCACTAAGTCTGAGATCTGTTACCAATTGCATTTTTGCCATGCTTGTTTGAACCTGTTAATGGATGAATTGGCCATAGCTCAGTGTTCCTCTTTTTTTAAGTATCATGAATGGAACCCTGCCATGTATTTTGTTGCCATGTTTGGGTGTTGTAGCATGTTCATCTCGTTGCATTTAGATGGTCACTTGCTGTATATCGCAGACCGGTGCCATATTTGTTTTGCTTGCCATTTCCTCCGATTCCGGCGTTCTTTATATCGTTTTCAAGCGAAATCATCTCACCTTTCAAGTGGCACACTTGGATTTCCATGTTGAGGCCAGATTCATTCATCTCCTGTCAAATCTTGCATATGCATCCCATATCGCATCGCGCATAGCATACCATGTTTGCATCATGTTGTTTGAGTTGTGCACGTGGTTGATTGTGTTCTTGTTGCTTGTTTGTCTTGTTTGGGTAGAGCCGGGAGACGAGCTCGCTAACGAGGAGCCCATTGAGTTTCCTTTCGAGGATCCAGTCAACTCTGACAACTTTGGAGGCAAGATGATCATACCCTCGAAATCACTTCTATCTTTACTTTGCTAGATGCTCGCTCTTTTGCTATGCCTATGCTATGATGCCTACCACTTGCTTATCATGCCTCCCAGATTGCCATGTCAAACCTCTAACCCACCATGTCCTAGCAAACCGTTGATTGGCTATGTTACCGCTTTTGCTCAGCCCCTCTTATAGCGTTGCTAGTTGCAGGTGAAGATTGGAGACCGTTCCTTGTTGGAACATTATTTACTTGTTGGGATATCACTATATTATCTTGTTATCTTAATGCATCTATATACTTGGTAAAGGGTGGAAGGCTCGGCCTTTTTGCCTAGTGTTTTGTTCCACTCTTCCCTCCCTAGTTTCCGTCATATCGGTGTTATGTTCCCGGATTTTGCGTTCCTTACGCGGTTGGGTAATAATGGGAACCCCTTGATAGTTCGCCTTGAATAAAACTCTTCCAGCAATGCCCAACTTTGGTTTTACCATTTGCCACCTAGCCTCTTTTTCCCTTGGGTTTCTGGAGCCCGAGGGTCATCTTATTTAAACCCCCCCGGGCCAGTGCTCCTCTGAGTGTTGGTCCACCTGTCAGTTGCCGGTGGCCACCAGGGGCAACTCTGGGCTGGCCTACCCGTACCTAGGACAGTCTGAGTGTGCCCTGAGAACAAGATATGTGCAGCTCCTATCGGGATTTGTCGGCACATTCGGGCGGTGTTGCTGGATTTGTTTTAACTTGTCGAAGTGTCTTGTAGAACCGAGATACCGAGTCTGATCGGAATGTCTCGGGAGAAGGTATATCCTTCGTTGACCATGAGAGCTTGTCATGGGCTAAGTTGGGACCCCCTGCAGGGATTTGAACTTTCGAAAGACGTGCCCGCGGTTATGGGCAAATGGGAATTTGTTAATGTCCGGTTCTAGATAACTTGAACCTTAACTTAATTAAAATGAATCAACTGTGTGAGTTACTGTGATGGTCTCTTCTCGGCGGAGTCCGGGAAGTGAACACGGTGCTGGAGTAATGTTTGCCGCAGGTTGTTCTCTAGACATTCGATCGTGCTTTACTTTCTCTTCTCGCTCTCTTTTGCGAATAGGTTAGCCACCATACATGCTAGTCGCTTGCTGCAGCTCCACATATTTTACCTTGCCTTACCTATAAGCTTAAATAGTCTTGATCGCGAGGGTGCGAGATTGCTGAGTCCCTGTGGCTCACAGATTACTTCCAAACCAGATGCAGGGCCTGATGATTCCATTCCAGATGACGCGCTTGAGCTCAAGTGGGAGTTCGATGAGGACTCACGCCGTTACTATGTGTCTTTCCCTGATGATCAGTAGTGGTGCCCAGTTGGGGCGATCGGGACCGTGTCGCATGTTGGGTTGGTCCTTTATTTTGGCACCATAGTCGGGCCATGAGTGATTGGATGATGTAATGCTATTTATGTACTTTGTGTGACGTGGCGAGTGTAAGCCAACTATGTTACTTTTCCCCTTATTATGTATTACATGGGATGTTGTGAAGATTGCCTAACTTGCGACATTGCTTTCAATGCAGTTATGCCTCTAAGTCGTGCCTCGACACGTAGGAGATATAGCCGCATCGAGGGTGTTACACTCGCCCCGCTGCCTCGCGAGCGGGCTCGACCCCATGTGGGTTGCGCCCGCTGACCGCCTGCCCGTCGCCCGCTATGGCCCCCTGGGCGAATGACACGAGGGCCCCGCGCCCAGAGAACAAAACGTTTTTATAAAATAAAAGAAAATGAAATAAAAATAAATTAATAATTAATTAAGTTAATTAATCATGTTTAACTTAATCTAATTAATTAGTTAATTTAATTAAGTAGTAATTAATTAGCTAAACCCTAATTAACCTAAGCAGGGTATGACATGCGGGACCCACACGTAGTTGACTACTGACATCGATATGATGTCATGCCGACGTCAGCATTTACTATTCTGGTTAATGTTGAAATAAATAATTAAATTCCAGAAATTAATAAAAACTTTAGAAAATCCTATAAAATGAACCGTAACTCGGATGAAAAAACTTTGTACATGAAAGTTGCTCAGAACGACGAGACGAATCCGGATACACAGCCCGTTCGTCTGCCACGCATACCTAGCGTAGCAAACACGCGACTTTCCCCCTCCAGTTCATCTGTCCAAAAACGCGAAACGCCGGGAATATTTTCCCGGATGTTTCCCCCCTTCACCGGTACCACCTCATACCGCGTTAGGGCACACCTAGCTTCACACTTTTTCATGTCATGCATCGTCATGCATTTGTTTGCATTATATTTATTATTTCTTCCCCCTCTTCTCTCGCTAGACACCGAGACCGACACTGCTGCTACCCAGTACGACTACGGTGTTGACGACCCCTCTCTCTCTTGCTAGAGCAACCAGGCAAGCCCCCCCCCTTTGATCACCAGATATCGCCTATTCTTCTCTCTACTACTTGCATTAGAGTAGTGTAGCATGTTACTGCTTTCCGTTAATCCTATTCTGATGCATATCCTGTCATTGTTGCTCCAGCTATTGATACCTTACCTGCAATCCTAATGCTTAGTATAGGATGCTCGTTTATCACTAGTGGCCCTACATTCTTGTTCGTCTGCCATGCTATACTATCGGGTCGTGATCACTCGGGAGGTGATCACGGGTATATACTATATACTTTATACATGATACATGTGATGACTAAAGTCGGGTTGGCTCGAGGAGTACCCGCGGTTGATTCATGAATTGGGGGCTGGAAGGACATACTTTCCCGACAGCCCTATGTGTGGATCTTTGTGGTGAAGCGACAGGGCAGGTTGAGACCACCTAGGAGAGAGGTGGGCCTGGCCCTGGTCGGCGTTCGCGGTTATTTCAAGATAACACATTTAACGAGATCTTGGTATTTGATCTGAGTCTGGCCACTGGCCTATACGCACTAACCATCTACGCGGGGACAGTTATAGGCACTCGACGTCGTGGTATCAACCGAAGCCTTCGTGACGTCAGCGACTGAGCGACGCGCGCCGGATTGGACCATAAGCCTGCTCTTGTATTAAGGGGGCTAGTTCTGCTTCCGGCCGCGTACGCAACGTGCAGGTGTGCAAAGGGCGATGGGCCCAGACCCTTGCGCCATAGGATTTAGACCGGCGTGCTGACCTCTCTGTTGTGCCTAGGTAGGGTTGCGACGTGTTGATCTTCCGAGGCTGGGCATGACCCAGAAAAGTGTGTCTGGACAAAGGGGAACGAGCGTGTTGGGAAATGTGGTGCACCCCTGTAGGGAAGTTAATCTATTCGATTAGCCGTGATCTTCGGTAACAGGATGACTTGGAGTTGTACCTTGACCTTATGACAACTAGAACTGAATACTTAATAAGACACAACCTTCCAAGTGCCAGATACAACCCGGTGGTCGCTCTCTAACAGGGCGATGAGGAGAGGACCGCCGGGTAGGATTATGCTACACGATGCTACTTGGTGAGCTTACCATCTACTCTCTTCTATGTGCTGCAAGATGGAGGTGGCCAGAAGCGTAGTCTTCGACAGGACTAGCTATCCCCCTCTTATTCTGGCATTCTGCAGTTCAGCCCACATATGATACCCTTATTCCATTTGATACCAATGCATACATATGTAGTGTAGCTCCTTGCTTGCGAGTACTTTGGATGAGTACTCACCGTTGCTTTGCTCCCTCTTTTCCCCTTTCTATACTCGATTGCTGCGACCAGACGTTGGAGCCCAGGAGCCAGACGCCACTGTCGATGACGACTACTACTACTCGGGAGGTGCCTACTACTATGTGCAGCCCGCTGACGGCGGCCAGGAGTAATTTAGGAGGATCCCAGGCAGGAGGCCTGCGTCTCTTTCGATATGTATCCCAGTTTGTGCTAGCCTTCTTAAGGCAAACTTGTTTAACTTATGTCTGTACTCAGATATTGTTGCTCCCGCTGACTCGTTTATGATCGAGCTCTTGTATTCGAGCCCTCGAGGCCCCTGGCTTGTAATATGATGCTTGTATGACTTATTTTTATTTGTAGAGTTGTGCTGTGATATCTACCCGTGAGTCCCTGATCTTGATCGTACACGTTTGCGTGTATGATTAGTGTACGATTGAATCGGGGATGACACAATGGATGCCCCCTCCGGCGGAGCTCCGGAACAGGCCCCAAGATGGGATCTCGTGGATACAGAAGGTTGCGGCTGTGGAATTAGGTTTTTGGCTCCGTATCTGATCATTTGGGGGTACGTACGTATATATATGAGGAAGGAGTACGTCGGTGGAGCAACAGGGGGCCCACGAGGGTGGAGGGCGCGCCTCGGGGGGTAGGAGCCCCCCTACCTCGTGGCTTCCTCCTTTATTTCTTAACGTAGGGTCCAAGTCTCCTGGATCATGTTTGGTGAGAAAATCACGTTCCCGAAGGTTTCATTCCGTTTGGACTCCATTTGATATTCCTTTTCTTCGAAACCCTGAAATAGGCAAAAACAGCAATTCTGGGCTGGGCCTCCGGTTAATTGGTTAGTCCCAAAAGTGATATAAAAGTGGATAATAAATCCTAATAATATCCAAAACAGTAGATAATATAGCATGGAGCAATCAAAAATTATAGATATGTTGGAGACGTATCAACTAGCTAAGGGCGATTTGACGATGTGTGTTGGAAGTGTTTCCAAGGATGTTATAATCACCATCGCACGCTCCCTCTACCTTCGGGATTAGTGTTGAACCCAGATAAATGTTGTTTGTATTGGTGTCTGCGTTGAGCATGAACATGATTAGATCATGTTTATTGCAATACGGTTATTCATTTAAGTTAGAGAATAATGGTTATTATGTTTACATGAATAATACCTTCTATGGTCATGCACCCAATGTGAATGGTTTATTGAATCTCGGTCGTACTGATACACATGGTCATAACATTGATGCCAAAAGATGTAGAGTTGATAATGATAGTACCACTTTCCTGTGGCACTGCCGCTTAGGTCATATTGGTGTAAACTGCATGAAGAACCTCCATACTAATGGACTTTTGGAGTCACTTGATTTTGAATCACCTGACACATGCGAACCATGCCTCATAGGCAAGATGAATAAAACCTCGTTTTCTGGAACAATGGAACGGGCAAGTGACTTGTTGGAAATCACACATGCTGATGTGTGCGGTCCGATGAGTGTTGACGCACACGGTGGATATCATTATTTTCTCACCTTCACCTATGAATTGAGTAGATATGGGTATATTTACTTAATGAAGCATAAGTCTGAAACGTTTGAAAAGTTCAAGCAATTTCAGAGTGAAGTTGAGAATCATCATAACAAGAAGATCAAGTTCCAACGATCTGATCAAGGGGAGAGTATCTGAGTTATGAGTTTGGCAATCACTAAAGACAAGGTGGAATCGTTTCACAGTTGACGCCACCTAGAACACCATAGCGTAATGGTGTGTCCAAACGTCGTAATCACACCCTATTGGATATGGTGTGATGTATGATGTCTCTTACCGATCTACCGCTATCATTTTGGGGTTATGCATTAGAGACAATTACATTCACTTTAAATAGGGCACCATCTAAGTCCGTGGAGATGGCACCGTATGAACTATGGTTTGGCAAGAAACCTAAGTTGTTGTTTCTTAACGTTTGGGGCTACGATGCTTATGTCGATAGGCTTCGGCCAGAAAAGCTCGAACCCAAAGTGGAAAATTGTGTCTTCATAGAAGACCCAAGCAAGATGATTGGGTATACCTTCTATCTCAGATATGAGGGCAAAGTGTTTGTCGCTAGGAACAGGTCCTTTCTTGAGGAAGAGTTTCTCTCGAAAGAATTGAGTGGGAGGAAGATAGAACTTGATGAGGTTGTTGAACCTCCACTTCAACCAGAGAGTGGTGCATCACAAAAAGATGTTTCTGTGGCACTTACGTCAGTTGAAGAGAAAGCTAATGATGATGATCATGAAGCTTCAGATCAAATTACTATCAAACCTCGTAGGTCGACAAGGGTGTGTACAACTTCTGAGTGGTAACCCTGTCTTAAAGGTCATGTTGTTGGACAACGATGAACCTATGAGCTATGAAGAAGCGATGGTGGGTCCGGATTCCAACAAATGGTTGGAATCCATGAAATTCGAGATAGGGTCCATGTATGAGAACAAAGTATGGGCTTTGGTGGACTTTCCCGATGATCGGCAAGTGATACGTCTCCAACGTATCTATAATTTTTGATTGCTTCATGCTATATTATCTACTGTTTTAGACATTATTGGGCTTTATTATCCACTTTTATATTATTTTTGGGACTAACCTATTAACCGGAGGCCCAGCCCAGAATTGTTTTTTTGCCTGTTTTAGGGTTTCGAAGGAAAGGAATATCAAATGGAGTCCAAACGGAATGAAGCCTTCGGAAACGTGATTTTCTCATCAGATAAGATCCAGGAGACTTGGACCCTCCGTCAAGAAAGCGACGAGGTGCTCACGAGGGTAGGGGCGCCCGCCCTAGGGCGTGCCCCCCTGCCTCGTGGGCCCCTCGAAGCTCCACCGACGTACTTCTTCCTCCTATATATATCCACATACCCCCAAACGATCGAGGATGGAGCCAAAAACCTAATTCCACCACCGCAACTTTCTGTATCCACGAGATCCCATCTTGGGGCCTGTTTCGGAGCTTCGCCGGAGGAGGCATCGATCACGGAGGGCTTCTACATCATCATCCAAGCCCCTCCGATGAAGTGTGAGTAGTTTACTTCAGACCTACAGGTCCATAGCTAGTAGCTAGATGTCTTCTTCTCTCTTTTTGGATCTCAATACAATGTTCTCCCCCTCTCTTGTGGAGATCTATTCGATGTAATCTTCTTTTTGCGGTGTGTTTGTTGAGACCGATGAATTGTGGGTTTATGATCAAGTCTATCTATGAATAATATTTGAATCTTTGCTGAATTCTTTTATGTATGATTGGTTATCTTTGCAAGTCTCTTCGAATTATCAGTTTGGTTTGGCCTACTAGATTGGTTGTTCTTGCCATGGGAGAAGTGCTTAGCTTTGGGTTCAATCTTGCGGTGCCCTTTCCCAGTGACAGAAGCGGCAGCACGGCACGTATTGTATTGTTGCCATCGAGGATAACAAGATGGGGTTTTTATCATATTGCATGAAACTATCCCTCTACATCATGTCATCTTGCTTAAGGCGTTACTCTGTTTTTAACTTAATACTCTAGATGCATGCTGGATAGCGGTCGATGAGTGGAGTAATAGTAGTAGATGCAGAATCGTTTCGGTCTACTTGTCTTGGACGTGATGCCTTTATTCATGATCATACCTAGATATTCTCATAACTATGCTCAATTCTGTCAATTGCTCAACAGTAATTTGTTCACCCACCATAGAATACCTATGCTCTTGAGAGAAGCCACTAGTGAAACCTATGGCCCCCGGGTCTCTTTCTCATCATATCAATCTCCATCACTTTATTATTGCTTTGCTTTTACTTTATTTATTTTGTATCCCTATAACAAAAATACCAAAAATATTATTTATAATCTCTATCAGATCTCACTTTCGTAAGTGACCGTGAAGGGATTGACAACCCCTAAGTGCCTTGGTTGCATTGAGCTATTGTTTTTGTGTACGTACAAGGGACTCGAGCCTAGCCTCCTACTGGATGGATACCTTGGTTCTCAAAAACTGAGGGAAATACTTATGCTACTTTGCTGCATCATCCCTTCCTCTTCGGGGAAATCCAACACAGTGCTCAAGAGGTAGCAAGAACAATTTCTGGTGCCGTTGCCGGGGAGTCTGCGCAAAAGTCAACATACCAAGTACCCATCACAATCCCTATCTCCCGCATTACATTATTTGCCATTTGCCTCTCGTTTTCCTCTCCCCCCAATTCACCCTTGCCGTTTTAGTCGCCCTCTCTCTCTATCCTCCCTCTCCCTCTCTATTTGCCTCTTTTTCCCGTTTGCCTTTTGTTTGCTTGTGTGTTAGTTTGTTTGCTTGTCGTCATGGCTAGTCTCATATCTTCTCCATTGTCTCCCAAGAATGAAGTTCTAAATTTTAAACAAAGGGAGGGAGAAAATCTAAAAGATGCTTGGTATAGAATTTGCAATGCTCAAAATAGAGCTACCAGGAAGCAATCTACTTCAGTTCTTCTCCGTAATTTTTATGTAGGTGTTAATCCTTGGTATAGATATATCCTCGATACCATTACCGGAGGGAATTTCTTGGGTAGCCATACTTTTGATTCTTATAATGCTATGTTAGATTTATTTGGCTCACCACCTCTTTTGGTTAATGGAACTATGTTAACTTTGGAGCATGTTATGCAAAGACTTGAAATTATTGAAAATAAAGTTTCTACTATTGAATTAATTGAAAATCTAGATAAAAAGATCCACAATCAAATTACTCAATATGGATCTAAGGTAGGAATGACTTTGAAAAATATTAAGGAAAAGGAACCCATAGTTAATGAGAATATAAACTTAGATTCTACTAGAATTGATAAACTTGAGGGTATCATTACAAACTTGGGAACCGCTTTTTCTTCCGTAAAGAATACTCCAAGTCCTCCTACTAAAATTTCCAATCTTATGTATGTTCCTAAAAATAAAGGTGAATCATCTAGTAAGGAAACTGCGGATCTTAAATCTATAAGTATTCATCCCAATCTTTTTGCTATCACTAAGGAACCAATTGATACAAATGAATTTTTTGATCTTGTGCCTAAGAGTTTTATAATCACTAGAAAGAAAGAAATCCTAAGGGAAATAGATGTCTCATTGAAGAATTGCCTACCAAAGATGGCAATACCTAGATCTATTCTTGCTTGTTATGCCTAGCTAGGGGCGTTAAACGATAGCGCTTGTTGGGAGGCAACCCAATTTTATTTTTATTCCTTGCTTTTTGCTCCTATTTAGTAATAAATAAATTATCTAGCCTCTGTTTTGGTAGTGTTTTTTGTGTTTAATTAGTGTTTGTGCCAAGTAGAACCGTTGGGAAGACTTGGGGAAAGTCTTGTTGAACTTGCTGTAAAAAACAGAAACTTTAGCGCTCACGAGAACTGCTATCATTTTTATTTGGAAAGATATATTTAGTTAATTATTTTTGATGATGATTAATAGATAAATTCCTCACGTCCAGAAGTTTATTTTAGAATTTTTGGGGTTCCATATCTTGGGCTAGCTACAGATTACTACAGACTGTTCTGTTTTTGACAGATTCTGTTTTTCGTGCGTTGTTTGCTTATTTTGATGAATCTATGGCTAGTAAAATAGTTTATAATCCATAGAGAAGTTGGAATACAGTAGATTGAACACCAATATAAATAAAGAATGATTTCATTACAGTACCTTGAAGTGGTCTTTTTTTTTTCTTTCACTAAGAGAGCTCTCGAGTTTTTTACTTTAAGTTTTGTGTTGTGAAGTTTTCAAGTTTTGGGTAAAGATTTGATGGATTATGGAACAAGGAGTGGAAATATACTAAGCTTGGGGATGCCCATGGCACCCCCAAGATAATCTAAGGACACCTAAAAGCCAAAGCTTGGGGATGCCCCGGAAGGCATCCCCTCTTTCTTCTACTTCTACCGGTAACTTTACTTGGAGCTATATTTTTATTCACCACATGATATGTGTTTTGCTTGGAGCGTCTTTTATGATTTGAGTCTTTGTTTATTAGTTTACCACAATAATCCTTGCTGTACACACCTTTTGAGAGAGCCATACATAATTTGGAATTTCATAGAATACTCTATGTGCTTCACTTATATCTTTTGAGTTATATAATTTTGCTCTAGTGCTTCACTTATATCTTTTAGAGCACGGTGGTGGATTTGTTTTATAGAAACTATTGATCACTCATGCTTCACTTGGATTATTTTGAGAGTCTTAATAGCATGGTAATTTGCTTAAAATCCTAATATGCTTGGTATGCAAGATTAATAATAAAACTTTCGTATGAGTGTGTTGAATACTAAGAAGAAATTGATGCTTGATAATTGTTTTGAGATATGAGGATGATGATATTAGAGTCATGCTAGTTGAGTAATTGTGAATTTGAGAAATGCTTGTGTTAAAGTTTGTGATTCCCGTAGCATGCACGTATGGTGAACCGTTATGTGATGAAGTCGGAGCATGATTTATTTATTGATTGTCTTCCTTATGAGTGGCGGTCGGGAACGAGCGATGGTCTTTTCCTACCAATCTATCCCCCTAGGAGCATGCGTGTAATACTTTGCTTTGATAACTTCTAGATTTTTGCAATAAGTATATGAGTTCTTTATGACTAATGTTGAGTCCATGGATTATACGCACTTTCCTTCCTTCCACCATTGCTAGCCTCTCTAATACCGCACACTTTTGGCCGGTATCATACACCCACAAAATACCTTCCTCAAAACAACCACCATACCTACCTATCATGGCATTTCCATAGCCATTCCGAGATATATTGCCATGTAACTTTCCATCGTTCCGTTCATTATGACACGCTCCATCATTGTCATATTGCTAGCATGATCATGTAGTTGACATCGTATTTGTGGCAAAGCCACGATTCCTAATTCTTTCATACATGTCACTCTTGATTCATTGCACATCCTGGTACACCGCTGGAGGCATTCATATAGAGTCATATTTTGTTCTAAGAATCGAGTTGTAATTCATGAGTTGTAAGTAAATAAAAGTGTGATGATCATCATTATTAGAGCATTGTCCCAGTGAGGAAAGAATGATGGAGACTATGATTCCCCCACAAGTCGGGATGAGACTCCGGACGAAAAAAAGAGGCCATAAAAAAAGGAGAAAGGCCCAAATAAAAAAATGAGAGAAAAAGAGAGAAGGGACAATGTTACTATCCTTTTACCACACTTGTGCTTCAAAGTAGCACCATGATCTTCATGATAGAGAGTCTCTCATTATGTCACTTTCATATACTAGTGGGAATTTTTCATTATAGAACTTGGCTTGTATATTCCAATGATGGGTTCCTCAAAATTCCCTAGGTCTTCGTGAGCAAGCGAGTTGGATGCACACCCACTTAGTTTCTTTTGAGCTTTCATATACTTATAGCTCTAGTGCATCCGTTGCATGGCAATCCCTACTCACTCACATTGATATCTATTGATGGGTGAGGGAGTCCTGGATTAGGGGGTCTCCGGACGGCCGGACTATATCCTTTGGCCGGACTGTTGGACTATGAAGATACAAGATTGAAGACTTCGTCTCGTGTCCGGATGGGACTCTACTTGGCGTGGAAGGCAAGCTAGGCAATACGGATATGCATATCTCCTCCTTTGTAACTGACCTTGTGTAACCCTAGCCCCCCTCCGGTGTCTATATAAACCGGAGGGTTTTAGTCCGTAGGACAACATACAATCATACCATAGGCTAGCTTCTAGGGTTTAGCCTCTCGCATCTCGTGGTAGATCAACTCTTGTAATACTCATATCATCAAGAATAAATCAAGCAGGACGCAGGGTTTTACCTCCATCAAGAGGGCCCGAACCTGGGTAAAACATCGTGTCCCCTGCCTCCTATTGCCATCTGCCTTAGACGCACAGTTCGGGATCCCCTACCCGAGATCCGCCGGTTTTGACACCGACATTGGTGCTTTCATTGAGAGTTAGTCTGTGTCGTCGCCGTTAGGCTTGATGGCTCCTACTATCATCGATAGCGATGCAGTCTAGGGTGAGACTTTTCTCCCCGGACAGATCTTTGTGTTCGGCGGCTTCGCACTGCGGGCCAACTCGCTTGGCCATCTGGAGCAGATCGAAAGTTACGCCCCTCGCCGCCAAGTTAGGTTTGGAAACTTAAATTACACGGCCGATATCCACGGAGACTTGATCTTCGACGGATTCGAGACCTTGCCTTGTGCGCCACGCGGTCACGATGAGTACGATCTAGCTCTACCATCAGACAGTGTTCCAGAAATCGCACCGGCAGCTGCTCTGACCCTCAATTCGGAGCCGGTTGCGCCATTCATGGATGGGTGGATAGACCCCGTCGCGGAGGCCATATCCTTTGCGGCGATCGAGCCGAATATCGACCTTACCCTTCACGAGAGCCATGTTACCAAACTGTCGGATCCTTCTCCGACCACGGACTCCGAACCGCCTATGCCCGTTCCTATCGAATCCGATTGGGCGCTGATCATGGAGTTTACCTCCGCGGATATTTTTCAGCACTCGCCCTTCGGCGACATACTGAACTCATTAAGGTCTCTCTCCTTGTTAGGAGGATCCTGGTCGAACTATGTCCCGCAGGATTGGGATGCGGATGATGAAGAAATTCGCCGCCCACCCACCACCCACTTAGTAGCAACTGTCGATGACTTAACCGACATGCTCGACTTCGACTCCGAAGACATCGACGGTATGGACGACGATGCGGGAGACGAAGAGGAACCACTGCCCACAGGGCACTGGACAGCCACCTCATCATACGATATATAGATGGTGGACACACCCAAAGAAGGCAATGGCGATGAGACAACGGAGGATGACCCCTCCAAGAAGCAACCCAAGCACCGGCGTCAGCGGAGCCACTCTAAGTCCCGCCAAGGCAAAAGTGGTGATACGGCACCGGAGATAATAGCACTCCGAACAGTGCCGAAGACAACAATAATTCCCTCCAGCAAGATTTAGAGCAGGAGGATGGAGGAGCCAGCCCTCCTGAGAGAGCGGCAGATGGAGAGGTAGAGGATGATAATTACATGCCTCCCTCTGAAGACGAGGCAAGCCTCGACGATGACGAATTCATCGTGCCAGAGGATCCCGTCGAACAAGAGCGCTTCAAGCGCCGGCTTATAGCCACGGCAAATAGCCTTAAGAAAAAGCAGCAGCAACAGCTTCAAGCTGATCAAGATTTGCTAGCTAACAGATGGACTGAAGTCCTGGCGGCCGAGGAATATAAACTCGAACGCCCCTCCAAGAGTTACGCAAAGTGCAGGTTGCTACCCTGACTGGAGGAGGAAGCACCGAAACCTACATCCCAGCGTATGACGTGGCTGATAGGCCACCTCGTGGCCGTGACAGAAAGACATTCCAGCCAAAAGCTCAGCCCACACCCTGACGCCATTCAAATAAAAAGGCATGGCGAAATACGCCAGACCTACGAGACGTATTGGAGGACAAAGCAAAACATGCAAGATCGATCTACAGATCACGAGGGCACGCCACTATGCGAGACGATAATCTTCACGCCGGATACAGTAAAAGTCAGTCCGACCGGGCCGAACCCAGCGGGCAAGACTCATTTGATCTGCGTCGCGATATAGCCCAGTACAGAGGCGGCGCACACCCCTTATGCTTCACAGACGAAGTAATGGATCATCAAATCCCAGAGGGTTTCAAACCCGTAAATATAGAATCATACGATGGCACAACAGATCATGTGGTATGGATCGAGGATTTCCTCCTGCACATCCACATGACCCGCGGTGATGACCTACATGCCATCAAATACCTCCCACTCAAACTCAAAGGACCAGCTCGGCATTGGCTCAACAGCTTGCCAGCAGAGTCCATTGGTTGTTGGGAAGATCTGGAAGCCGCATTCCTCGACAACTTTCAGGGCACTTATGTGCGACCACCAGATGCCGATGGCTTGAGCCACATAATTCAGCAACCAGAGGAATCGGCCAGGCAATTCTGGACACGGTTCCTAACAAAGAAAAATCAAATCGTCGACTGTCCGGATGCAGAGGCCCTAGAAGCTTTCAAGCACAACATCCGCGATGAATGGCTCGCCCGGCACCTTGGCCTGGAAAAGCCAAAATCTATGGCAGCCCTCACGACACTCATGACCCGCTTTTGTGCGGGAGAAGACAGCTGGCTGGCTCGCAGCAATAACATATCAAAGAACCATGGTACTTCGGATACGAAGGATGGCAATGGTAGATCACGTCACAACAAACATAACCGCCGCATTAACAGCGACAATACCGAGGACACGGCAGTCAATGTCGGATTAAAGGCTCTAAACCCGGTCAGCGGAAAAAGCCATTCAAAAGAAGCACTCCGGGCCCGTCCAGTTTGAACGTATACTCGATCGCTCGTGCCAAATACACGGCACCCCCGACAAACCAGCCAACCACACCAACAGGGATTGTTGGGTGTTCAAGCAGGCCAGCAAGATAAATGCCGAAAACAAAGATAAGGGGTCACATAGTGATGACGAGGAGGAGCCCCGGGAGCCGAACACCAGAGGACAGAAGAGGTTCCCCCCACAAGTGCGAACGGTGAACATGATATACGCAACCCACATCCCGAAGAGGGAGCAGAAGCGTGCGCTCAGGGATGTATATGTGTTGGAGCCAGTCGCCCCAAAGTTCAACCCATGGTCTTCCTGCCCGATCACCTTCGACCGCAGGGACCACCCCACTAGTATCCGTCATGGCGGATTCGCCGCATTGGTCTTAGACCCAATCATTGACGGATTTCGCCTCACTCGAGTCCTTATGGATGGCGGCAGCAGCCTGAACCTGCTTTATCAGGACATAGTGCGCAAAATGGGTATAGACCCCTCAAGGATCAAACCCACTAAAACGACCTTTAAAGGCGTCATACCAGGTGTAGAGGCCCATTGCACAGGCTCAGTAACACTGGAAGTGGTCTTTGGATCTCCGGATAACTTCCGAAGCGAAGAGTTAATCTTCGACATAGTCCCGTTCCGCAGTGGCTACCATGCATTGCTCGGGCGAACCGCATTTGCGAGATTCAATGCGGTACCGCATTATGCATATCTCAAGCTCAAGATGCCAGGACCTTGGGGGGTCATCACAGTCAATGGAAACACAGAGCGCTCTCTCCGCACGGAGGAGCACACTGCGGCCCTCGCAGCAGAAGCGCAAAGCAGCCACTTAAGGAAATCCACTAGTTCGGCAATTAAGGACCCGGACACCTTCAAGCGCGCCCGGAGTAATCGGCAACAGGACCGCCTGGCATGTTCCAAGCTCGCATAGCAATGCAGCCCCCACCTTGGTCCCAGCCAAACGGCGAAATCCGTGCCACACGTACATAATTACGCATTAAAAGTACCATGGGCACAGGCGGGGAGGGGGCATGACTGCGGCACGCTCCAAGTCGCGGCTTAAACCTCAGTATGGGCTTCCCACTTTGTTATTTTTCTCTTTCAGGACTTTAATCTCTGGAAACCCTGTCCGGCAGTATGATTGCCGAACACATGATGCAGCAACCAAGGAGGCAGAAAACTACGTCACACCACGGAACTCCCAGGTGAATTACGATAACGAGTGAGATATTTGCTTTAATACTATTCCTCAGCTTTCCCTTGGAAGGGACATGTCAAACAGTCCTACTTTTTGCTTCTCGCACTACTTGTATCATTCTGCTTTAAGGCACCCTTTTGAATAAAACAATGCATAGCATTAAGACTATTATTGCATCCTTCCTTTCTATACATATATGTTCATTCATGACATCTAGCACCCGTACACTCTGGTACGGCCAATACGCTAGGGGCTTAAGCATACCCCATAATACGGCGTGAGAAGTCTGAACACTTTCGACAGTGCGGCACCCCGAACTTATAGCATTATATGCATCAACTCTGAATCATGTCTTGGGTCAATAGTTGGGTTTGCCCGGCTCCCATGTTTTGGTACCTTACGTTTCGCTATATCGACAAAGGTAGCACTGGGAGAACTACTGCGATTGTGCCCCGGTTCTGCTGGGCTAAGCACCTCAGTAGAGAAAGCTAAAACTGACTATCATAATAATGCGAGAGACTGGTCGCTGTTCGAGAGGTTTCAAGTCCCTAAAGACTTATGCCGCTTAGAGCGAGGAGTCGGCCCTGTCCGGCTTAAGGCGTGTATCGCGCCCCCAATTCGGCCTTCTGAATACTAGGGGCTTCGCCAAAATTTAAAATTATAGAATTCTATGGCTAAGTGAGAGTGATAATGCATTATAGTTTGATTGCCTTGTTCGTTGTGCTCAGCACCTCCCTCGAAGGACCCAACAATGGGAACAAGAGTGCTCAGGTTTATCACGAACACCCCAGCACTCATGGCGTGGGGGCAGAAGCCGATGACTGGCCATCTCTCAGATTTGATAAACAGCCGAACAGAAGGTAATATTTTAGATTCAGACAAGCGTTGCATAGCGCATATGAACAAGTTTTCATAATACAGGATTACACGAGAAATTTTATTCAAATATCACATCTTTCGCACACTCGTCCGCTATGAGACGGGCACCCTTCAGGACACCCTCATAGTACATCTCGGGGTGGCGATGCTCCTTGCCCGTAGGCGGCCCTTCCTTCACCAGCTTCACGGTGTCCATCTTGGCCCATTGCACCTTGACACGGGCGAAAGCCCGGCGTGCGCCTTCGATGCAGACGGACCGCTTAATGACTTCCAGCCGTGGGCACGCATCCACAAGCCGCCTCACTAGGCCGAAGTAGCTGTTGGGAAGGGCTTTGCCAGGCCACATCCAGACTATAAAGCCCTTCATTGCCTGTTTGGCCGCCTTGTGCAGCTCGACCAGTTGCTTCAGCTAGTCGCTCAGAGGCATCAGGTGTTCGGTCCCAGTATACTGAGACCAGAACAGCTTCTCCGTTGAGCTTCCCTCCTTGGCCTAGTAAAACTGTGCGGCATCCGACACGCTGCGGGGAAAATCTGCGAATGCTCCTGGAGAGATCCGAATTCGGGTCAGTAACAAGTAATTTACTTTCACATGCTTGCTTTGCATATAGAATGCCTTACCCGCCGCTATCTTCTTCATCGCATCGATCTCCTGGAGGGCCTTTTGGGCTTCGGCCTTGGCACTCTTCGCACTCTCAAGGGTCGCGGCAAGCTCGGACTCTTGCGTCTTCAAGTCAAGCTCCAACGCATCGTGCTTCGTCACGAGAGCGTGGAGCTCTTGCTGCACCTCGCCCTCCCGTGCCTCTTGTTTTTCCCGCTCGGTGCGCTCCTGGGCCGCTTTGTTTTCGGCCTCGGATAGCACTTGCTTCAGGGTCGCCACCTCGGTCGTGAACCCTCGCAAATTTATGACGATCCTGTCACTTTGCAATCGCATTCTTTTTATATATATCCGTAGACTAGGTACTACTTACCTTTGTTCTCCTCGAGCTGCCTCTTGGCAAGGCCGAGTTCTTCCTTGGACCCTTTGAGGTCCTGCTTCAGTGCGGCGACCTCCACAGTCAGTGCGGCAGAGGCCAGCAGCGAAGCCTGCATACGCATATAGACATACTTATATTAGACTCCTGCGATATTGTTTAATCCTTTGTTCGGCTTTTCTTTGTGAACACCAAACAGAGCATCAGGGGCTATTGTCTATGCGGTAATATTTTTCCTATATTCCAAAAGCTTACCTCAAAGCCTATTAGAAGGCTGGCACAGGCTTCAGTCAGTCCGCTCTTAGCGGATTGAACCTTCTGGACCACCGCAATCATAATAGTGCGGTGCTCTTCGTCGATGGAAGCACTACGAAGCGCTCCCAGGAGATTGTCCGGTGCCTCTGGATGGACAGAGGTCACCGGCACAGGCGTCTTACCCCTTTTGGAAGGAGGTCGCCTGCCCGAGTCCGGAACCACTGGGGGTTCCGGCGTGGTGTTCGGCTAAGGGCCGAACTCGGAGCCCTCGGGAGCCTTACTCCTCTGCTCCTGGAGTCCCGAAGGTCGCCTGGAGGCGCCTCCGGGATTGTCTCCCCTCGACCCGGTGCCTCTTGAGACAATACCTCGGCATTGTCCGTAGGGCACGGGGAGGTGGCGGTCGGAAGTGGATCGCTATCCATATCCGACGAGTCCAAGGAGCTGCCCGACGAAGATACGTCGATACGGGCTGGGGGCGGTCTGCATAATCATATTCGGCGTTAGCGAAAGAAGTGCGACGAAGGTATGCCATGAGGTACTCTGGTATCTGAATACTTACAACTTCACCAGGGGCTTGTCCCTGAGCAGCCACTCGTCTTCGCCTTCGGCGGCGGTGGTGGAGTAGTCCGGAAGGAGGGTTCTCCCCTTCTTGGACCCTTCGGCCCCCCGGTCGGGGCGGCCTTCCTTTTCTTGGCTCCCCCGACTGAAGGGGGAGCATCTTCATCTTCCTCCTCATCTTCGGGGGAGGAGTGCGTCGCGGAGTTATCAGACGATGAGTCCGATAAAACCGGGCGTTGGGAACTCTTTCGGGTTCCCTTGGCCTTCTTGGTCTTCTCCAGCACCTTGTAAGGAGCCGGAGTCAGCATCTCCGTCAGAAGAGCATCCGCCGTGTCTTCGGGCAGAGGGGCCGGATAGTTAATCTACCCCGACGTCTCCACCCAGTCCTGTCAAAGGCATGGAGCTCAGACCCTGCACATGATTAAGCTAGGGGAAATAAAATATCCTACCGGATGTATAGAACTCACCAAATGCGCTGGGCGCTTCGTGCTTAGCCCGCGGTCCTCGGTGAGAGAGGGAGGGACCTCGGCGCCCTTGAACAGCACCCTCCAGACGTCCTTGTGCATCGTGTCGAAGAGCTTGCTCAGAGTCTGGTGCTGGGCTGGCTCGAACCCCCACAAGTTGAAATCCTGTTGTTGGCACGGGAGGATCCGGCGGATGAGCATGACCTGGACTATGTTGACAAGCTTGAGCTTCTTGCTTGCCATATTCCGGATACATTTCTGGAGTCCGTCCAGCTCCACTGATGAACCCCAGGATAGGCCCTTCTCTTTCCAGGAGGTGAGCCGCGTGGGGATTCCGGATCGAAACTCGGGGGCCACCACCCAGTTTGTGTCACGTGGCTCGGTGATGTAGAACCACGCCGATTGCCACCCCTTTATGGTCTCCACGAAGGAGCCTTCAAGCCATATAACGTTGGGCATCTTGCCCACCATGGCTCCGCCGCATTCCGCTTGTTGGCCTCCCACCACCTTCGGCTTGATATTGAAGGTCTTTAACCACAGGCCGAAGTGGGGCCGGAAGCGGAGGAAAGCCTCACACACGATGATGAACGCCGAAATGTTGAGGATGAAGTTCGGGGCCAGATCATGGAAGTCTAGCCCGTAGTAGAACATGAGACCGCGGATGAATGGATGGAGGGGAAACCCCAGTCCGTGGAGGAAGTGGTGGAGGAAAACTACCCTCTCGTGAGGTTCGGGGGTAGGAACGATCTGCCTCGTAGCGAGTAGCCGATGCGCGATATTCGCGGCTAAGTATCCGGCTCCACGCAGCTTCTTGATGTGTCCCTCCGTAACGGAGGAAGCCATCCATTAGCCTCCCGCTCCGGACATGATTAGAGAAGGTTGAGGGGAAGGATGTGGACTTGGGCGTTGGAGCTCGAGTACGCAAGAATGGATGAGCGAGGAGGAAGAAGGCGTGGGTAGAAAAAGGTTAAACCTTATCCCTTTATAAGGGCGGCCGAAACTATGCGCCCCCACTAGCCTGGTAAAACTCGCTTATCCCCCAAGTGCCGTAATTGGTGGCGCGGTTGGGTTACCCACGCCCGTATTGATGAGAATCCCGTAATAAGGGGGACACGATCTCTGCTTTGACGAGATGTGTCAAGAAACTGCCTCGCGTTATGTGCGGGGCTAGTTAAAGGAAACGGTTTGAATAATCACCGGGCCATGGCATAATGTCATGTTGCCAAAACATGTCAGCAGATTAGATTTGTGGAAATATTATTCTCTCTACGGTGGTATCTCGAACTTATTTTGCAGGGCCGGACACTATCCTTGTATTCAAATTCTTCCATGGTGTATTCGGAGGAGGAACCCGCCATGCAATGCCGAAGACAACACTGCGCGACGGACTCATCGTCATTGAAGCCTGGTTCAGGGGCTACTGAGGGAGTCCTGGATTAGGGGGGTCTCCAGACAGCCGGACTATATCCTTTGGCCGGACTGTTGGACTATGAAGATACAAGATTGAAGACTTCGTCTCGTGTCCGGATGGGACTCTACTTGGTGTGGAAGGCAAGATAGGCAATACGGATATGTATATCTCCTCCTTTGTAACCGACCTTGTGTAACCCTAGACCCCCCCCGGTGTCTATATAAACCAGAGGGTTTTAGTCCGTAGGACAACATACAATCATACCATAGGCTAGATTCTAGGGTTTAGCCTCTCCGATCTCGTGGTAGATCAACTCTTGTAATACTCATATCATCAAGAATAAATCAAGCAGGATGTAGGGTTTTACCTCCATCAAGAGGGCCCGAACCTGGGTAAAACATCGTGTCCCTACCTCCTGTTACCATCCGCCTTAGACGCACAGTTCGGGACCCCCTACCCAAGATCCGCCGGTTTTGACACCGACAATGGGCATCTCCATAGCCCGTTGATACGCCTAGTTGATGTGAGACTATCTTCTCCCTTTTTGTCTTCTCCACAACCACCGTTCTATTCCACCTACAGTGCTATATCCATGGCTCACGCTCATGTATTGCGTGAAGATCGAAAAAGTTTTGAAAATGTCAAAAGTATGAAACAATTGCTTGGCTTGTCATCGGGGTTGTGCATGATTTAAATACTTTGTGTGGTGAAAATAGAGCATAACCAGACTATATGATTTTGTAGGGATAGCTTTCTTTGGCCATGATATTTTGAGAAGACATAATTGCTTTGTTAGTATGCTTGAAGTATTATTATTTTTATATCAATATGAACTTTTGTCTTGAATCTTTCGAATCTGAATATTCATACCACAATTAAGAAGATTTACATTGAAATTATGCCAAGTAGCACTCCGGATCAAAAATTCTATTTTTATCATTTACCTACTCGGGGACGAGCAGGAATTAAGCTTGGGGATGCTTGATACGTCTCCAACGTATCTATAATTTTTGATTGCTCCATGCTATATTATCTACTGTTTTAGACATTATTGGGCTTTATTATCCACTTTTATATTATTTTTGGGACTAACCTATTAACTGGAGGCCCAGCCCAGAATTGCTGTTTTTTGCCTGTTTTAGGATTTCGAAGAAAAGGAATATCAAATGGAGTCCAAACGGAATGAAACCTTCGGAAACATGATTTTCTCATCAGATAAGATCCAGGAGACTTGGACCCTCCATCAAGAAAGCCACAAGGTGCTCACGAGGGTAGGGGCACCCCCCCTAGGGCGCGCCCCCTGCCTTGTGGGCCCCTCGAAGCTCCACCGACGTACTTCTTCCTCCTATATATATCCACGTACCCCCAAACGATCGGGGACAGAGCCAAAAACCTAATTCCACCTCCGCAACTTTCTGTATCCACGAGATCCCATCTTGGGGCCTGTTCCAGAGCTCCGCCGGAGGAGGCATCGATCACGGAGGGCTTCTACATCATCATCCAAGCCCCTCCGATGAAGTGTGAGTAGTTTACTTCAGACCTACGGGTCCATAGCTAGTAGCTAGATGACTTCTTCTCTCTTTTTGGATCTCAATACAATGTTCTCCCCTCTCTCGTGGAGATCTATTCGATGTAAACGTCTTTTTGCGGTGTGTTTGTTGAGACCGATGAATTGTGGGTTTATGATCAAGTCTATCTATGAATAATATTTGAATCTTTGCTGAATTCTTTTATGTATGATTGGTTATCTTTGCAAGTCTCTTCGAATTATCAGTTTGGTTTGGCCTACTAGATTGGTTGTTCTTGCCATGGGAGAAGTGCTTAGCTTTGGGTTCAATCTTGTGGTGTCCTTTCCCAGTGACAGAAGGGGCAGCAAGGCACGTATTGTATTGTTGCCATCGAGGATAACAAGATGGGGGTTTATCATATTTCATGAAACTATCCCTCTACATCATGTCGTCTTGCTTAAGGTGTTACTCTGTTTTTAACTTAATACTCTAGATGCATGCTGGATAGCGGTCGATGAGTGGAGTAATAGTAGTAGATGCAGAATCGTTTCAGTCTACTTGTCTCGGACGTGATGCCTATGTACATGATCATACCTAGATATTCTCATAACTATGCTCAATTCTGTTAATTGCTCAACAGTAATTTGTTCACCCACCGTAGAATACCTATGCTCTTGAGAGAAGCCACTAGTGAAACCTATGGCCCCGGGTCTCTTTCTCATCATATCAATCTCCATCACTTTATTATTGCTTTGCTTTTACTTTATTTATTTTGTATCCCTATACCAAAAATACCAAAAAATATTATTTATCATCTCTATCAGATCTCACTTTCGTAAGTGACCGTGAAGGGATTGACAACCCCTAAGTGTGTTGGTTGCATTGAGCTATTGTTTTTGTGTAGGTACGAGGGACTCGAGCGTAGCCTCCTACTGGATTCATACCTTGGTTCTCAAAAACTGAGGGAAATACTTACGCTACTTTGCTGCATCATCCCTTCCTCTTTGGGAAAATCCAACGCAGTGCTCAAGAGGTAGCAGCAAGCCATTGAGAATAAATGGATCTTTATGAAGAAGACAGACACTGATGGTATTGTCACCATTTATGGAGCTCGACTTGTCTCAATGAAGTTTCCAACAAAATTTACCTGCACATCTTTCAAATGTTGCTTTGCGGCCCTGCTAACCCCATCTCGAGCAGCTCGGATGTATGCATCGGTTGCGTTGAAGGCGTTAAACGACTCTTCCGAAAAGCCAGGATCTTGTAAGATGGCCCAGCGGTGCCGATGATTCATAGCACTCTCCACTTCCGAGTTGGTGACGGATACATCGTCCGAGTCCTCGGCTGGAGGACAGTCCGGCGTCGTCCCTGCATCAGCCCCCGTCTTCATGGCAGGATTTGAATCCTGGCTGTGGGAAGTACAGCCGCTCGGACCCCCGAATATAGTACAGTGCGCCTTCCTCCTGGCAAATGGAAAATGGGAAGGTCATGGTTGGACGTGACTGCTCAGGGGCAAGTTGGCGAATTCATACCTCTTCGATGAAGGCACAGTCGTGTCTTCATTTGCTTTCCTCTTGGAAGGATTGTCCACGTGGGAGTCGATCTCTTTGAAATCGCTGAATGTCTCCCCTGTGAAGCACGATACAGTGCGATGGGTGAGACGGAAGAAGAGCACTCTTTTAGAGAAGGTGTTTCTTAATTATTTACATGAGAAGCAGGAAGAAGGCCAGGATAGTCTGCAGTGATGGACACTTCTATGCCGTCATAGCTTGTCTGGTATAACACTCCCCCCGCGAGTAGCACGAATATATCCGGATCCTCTTCAAGCCCAGGATCTAGTTCCCGGTTGTGGGTCTCCAGCTGTGGGGCAGGACTATGAAGTTCTTCGGTGACCTGCCGCCAGTGGTTCCATAACAAACAGACTTGAAATTTATCAAAAGTAATCCGGAAGGGGAATGAGTAGAATCGAAGGGTCGAAGCTTACCCAACTGGGAGGATTATACATAGAATATCCATCTCTGTGCTTAATGCAAAGAAACTCCTCTTCTTCCCTTCTAAAAAGCTCGGCCAATATTTTTGCCAGAGCGGCGGGGGTATCCGGACCCTTCCGGCCATAACGGGAGGTGCCATCCTCTCCATTATAATGCCACATGGGCAGCCCTCTGTATTGTAGCGGCTGAACCCCACGCATTATGGAGATCGCCATTACCTCGATTATTGTAAGTCCGGACTGAGCGAGCGTCTTTATCTTGCTCACAAGCTGGCGAACTCCTGCGCTGTCCTCCTCTTCAAGACTCTGAGGACGCCAACTGTGGCGTTTCTTCAGCAGAACGCTGGCAAATTCAGAAAGAACCTTTCGAACTGGGTCGGGAAGTGCGACGTCTTCAATATAGAACCATTCGGAAGGCCATTCTTCGGATGCCTTCCTTGGTGTACTAGACAGATATCTGGTATCAGCAATGCGCCATACTTCGGCTCCGCCACTTCAAATATTGACCCCTCGTGATTACGCGGGACAAGACAGAACAACTTCCTCCATAGCTCGAAATGAGCCTCAATACCCAGGAATAATTCACATAAAGCAACGTAACCCGTAATGTGCAGAACGGAGGCAGGGGTGAAGTTGTGCAACTAGAGGCCATAGTATTCTAGAAGCCCTTGGAGGAACGGATGAATGGGAAATCCAACGCCCCTTAGCAGGTAGGGGATGAAACATACTCGCTCTCCCCAGATGGATTGGGGAAGTCCTCTTCCTGAATCTCATCGTTGAAGGAATCTAGCCCCGCACGAACAGGAACTAGATCTACGGGGGGAAGAAATCCCTACGTCTGCAGCTCCGTCAATTGACTGTGGGACACTGAACACCTCTCCCACTGGCCTTTCTCTGGGCCGGAACGGGTGGAGGAGCTGGGGACGCTAGCCATGCTGGAATGATTTCTCCCAAGAAGTTTCTAGGGATTTCCTCTGTATGGTGCCGAATGGATCTAGGATCCGATCTCTTTAATAGGCGCTCTCCCTTGCATGGGCGAGGTGTTATCTGGAAAACTACCCTGACCTTCCGCCTTCGCTTGACACGTGGGAGGCGAAGTTATTTAACGCGCAGAAGCCGAGGGGAGTAACATGGAATCAATGGCCGAATACATCACTTGGAGATCATTAAAGGAGGAACCCGCCTTGCAATGCCGAAAACAATTTGTGTGCCGAACACCTCGCTATTGAAGACTGGTTCAGGGGCTACTGAGGGAGTCCCGGACTAAGGGGTCCTCGGGCGTCCGGCCTGTTATCTATTGGGCCAGACTGATGGTCTGTGAAGACATGAAGGCCAAAGATTGTACCTGAGTCCGGATTGGACTCTCCTTGGCGTGGAAGGCAAGTTGGGCGACCGACTATGAAGATTCCTTCCTATGTAACCGACTCCATGTAAACCCTAGACCCCCCCCCCCGGTGTCTATATAAACCGGACGGGTTAGTACGGAAAGGATATATTCATGCCCATAGTCATACAGGTTAGACTCCTAGGGTTTAGCCATTACGATCTCATGGTAGATCAACTCTTGTAACACCCATATTCATCAATATCAATCAAGAAGGACGTAGGGTATTACCTCCATAGAGAGGGCCCAAACATGGGTAAACATTGTGTCCCATGTCTCCTATTACCATCGATCCTAGATGCACAGTTCGGGACCCCCTACCCGAGATCCGCCGGTTTTGACACCGACACCCTCCCTCCTCCAACACTTCCTCCTCCTCCGTAGTGCTTGGCGAAGCCCTGCCAGAGAACCACGAGCTCCACCACCACCACGCCGTCATGCTGCCGGAGTTCTCCCTCAACTTCTCCTCTCCCCTTGCTGGATCAACAATAAGGAGACGTCCCCAGGATGTACGTGTGTTGAACGCAGAGGCGCCGTCTGTTTGGCGCTTGATCGGATCTTTCGTGATTTGAAACGCCACGAGTACGACTCGATCAACCGCGTTCTTCTAACACTTCTGCTTAGCGATCTTCAAGGGTATGAAGATGCAATTATTCTCTATCGTTTCTAGCATCTCCTAGATTGATCTTGGTGACACATTGGAAAATTTTGAATTATTACTATGTTCCCCAACAGTGGCATCATGAGCTAGGTCTATGCGTAGATTCTATGCACGAGTAGAACACAAAGTAGTTGTGGGCGATGATTTGGTCAATTTGATTACTGTTACTAGTCTTATATTGATCCAGCGGCATTGTGGGATGAAGCGGCCCGGACCGACCTCACACGTACTCTTACATGAGACTGGTTCCATCGACAGACATGCACTTGATGCATAAGGTGGCTAGCGGGTGTCTGTCTCTCCCACTTTAATCTTGGATCGGATTTGATGAAGAAGGTCCTTATGAAGGGTAAATAGAAATTGGCATATCACCGTTGTGGCTTTTGTGTAGGTAAGAAACATTCTTGCTAGAAACCCATAGTAGCCACGTAAAACATGCAACAACAATTAGAGGACGTCTAACTTGTTTCTGCAGGGTATGCTATGTGATGTGATATGGCCAAAAGGATGTGATGAATTATATTTATGTGATGTATGAGATTGATCTTGTTCTTTTAATAGGAATCACGACTTGCATGTCGATGAGTATGACAACTGGCAGGAGCCATAGGAGTTGTCTTAACTTATTGTATGACATGTGTGTCAATGAAAAATGCCATGTAATTACTTTACTTCATTGCTAACCGTTAGCCATAGTAGTAGAAGTAATAGTTGTCGAGACAACTTCATGAAGACACGATGATGGAGATCATGGTGTCATGCCGGTGACGAAGGTGATCATGTCGCGCCTCGAAAATGGAGATCAGAGGCGCAAGATGATATTAGCCATATCATGTCACTTTATGATTTGCATGTGATGTTTGTCATGGTTACATCATATTTTCTTAGAATGATCGTATCATAAATAAGATGATCCCTCGCTAAAAATTTCAAGAAATGTGTTCCGCCTAACTGTGCACCATTGCGAAGGTCCGTTGTTTCGAAGCACCACGTGATGATCGGGTGTGATAGACTCTAAAGTTCGCATACAAAGGGTGTAAGCCAGATTTACACATGTGAAACACTTAGGTTGACTTGATGAGCCTAGCATGTACAGACATGGCCTCGGAACACGAGAGACCGAAAGGTCGAACATGAGTCGTATAGTATATACGATCAACATGGAGATGTTCACCGTTGATGACTAGTCTATCTCACGTGATGATCGGACACGGCCTAGTCGATTCGGATCATGTATCACTTAGATGACTAGAGGGATGTCTATCTGAGTGGGAGTTCATTAAATAATTTGATTAGATGAACTTAATTATCATGAACATAGTCTAAATTGTATTTGCAAATTATATTGTGGATTAATAGCCCGTGCTTTAGCTCCTTGTTTTAATATGCTCCTAGAGAAAGACTAAGTTGAAAGATATTGTAAGCAATTTTGCAGACTAGGGCCGTAGTCTGAGGATTGTCCTCAGTGCTACACAGAAGGCTTCTTTCCTTGATGCACCGCTCGGTGTGCCAACCCCTCTAGCGTTGTTTGTGGATGTTGTGAACATCTGGCAGACACGTTCTGATGAATACCTGATAGTTTAGTGCGCCATGCTTTACGACTTAGAGTCGGGGATCCAAAAGAGTTTTGAACGCCATGGAACATATGAGATGTTCCAAGAGCTAAAATTGGTATTTCAGGCTCATGCCCGTGTTGAGAGGATTGAGACCTCTGACAAGATCTTTGCCTACAAGATGGAGGAGAATAGCTCAGCCAGTGAGCATGTGCTCAAAATGTCTGAGTACTTCAATCACTTGAATCAAGTGGGAGTTAATCTTCCAGATAAGAGAGTGATTGACAAAAGTTCTCCAGTCACTATCACCAAGCTGCTAGAGTTTCGTGATGAACTATAACATGCAAGGGAAGATGATCCCAGAGCTGTTCACCATGCTTAAGGCCGTAAAGGTAGAAATCAAGAAGGAGCATCAAGTGTTGATGGTTAACAAGACCACTGGTTTCAAAGAAGGGCAAGGGCAAGAAGGGAAACTTCATGAATGGCAAGCCAGTTGTCGCTCCAGTGAAGAAACCCAAGAACCCAAACCCGAGACGAAGTGCTTCTATTAGGGGAACGGTCACTGGTAGCGGAACTGCCTCAAATACTTGGTAGACAAGAAGGCTGGCAACTTCAACAAAAGTATATTTGATATATGTGTTATTGATATGTACCTTACTAGTACTCCTAGTAGCACATGGGTATTAGATACCGGTTCAGTTGCTAATATTGGTAACTCGAAACAAAAGCTACGGAATAAACGGAGACTAGTGCTACCTATTGAGCACTGCGTTGGATTTCATTGAAGAGGAAAGGATGATGCAGCAAAGTAGCATTAGTATTTCCCTCGGTTTTTGAGAACCAAGGTATCAATCCCGTAGGAGGCTCCATGCGAGTCCCTCGTATCTGCACAAAACAAATAACTCCTCGCAACCAACGCGATAAGGGGTTGTCAATCCCTTCACGGTCACTTACAAGAGTGAGATTTGATAGATATGATAGAATAATATTTTTGGTATTTTTATGATAAAGATGTAATGTAAAATAAAAGCAAAGGAAAAAAGAAAAGGAAATTACTAAGTATTGAAGATTAATATGATGAAGATAAACTCGAGGGCCATAGGTTTCACTAGTGGCTTCTCTCAAGAGCATCACTATTTTACGGTGGGTGAACGAATTATTGTTGAGCAATTGACAGAATTGAGCATAGTTATGAGAATATCTAGGTATGATCATGTATATAGGCATCACGTCCGAGACAAGTAGACCGACTCCTGCCTGCATCTACTACTATTACTCCACTCATCGCCCGCTATCCAGCATGCATCTAGAGTATTAAGTTCATGAAAACAGAGTAACGCCTTAAGCAAGATGACATGATGTAGAGGGATAAATTCATGCAATATGATAAAAAAAACCCATCTTGATATCCTCGATGGCAACAATACAATACGTGCCTTGCTGCCCCTACTGTCACTGGGAAAGGACACCGCAAGATTGAACCCAAAGCTAAGCACTTCTCCCATTGCAAGAAAGATCAATCTAGTAAGCCAAACCAAACTGATAATTCGAAGAGACTTGCAAAGATAACCAATCATACATAAAATAATTCAGAGAAGATTCAAATATTGTTCATAGATAATCTTGATCATAAACCCACAATTCATCGGTCTCAACAAACACACTGCAAAAATAAGATTACATCGAATAGATCTCCACAAGAGAGGGGGAGATCATTGTATTGAGATCCAAAAAGAGAGAAGAAGCCATCTAGCTAATAACTATGGACCCGAAGGTCTGAGGTAAACTACTCACACTTCATCGGAGAGGCTATGGTGTTGATGTAGAAGCCCTCCGTGATGGATGCCCCCTCTGGCGGAGCTCCGGAACAGGCCCCAAGATGGGATCTCGTGGATACAGAAGGTTGCGGCGGTGGAATTAGGTTTTTGGCTCCGTATCTGATTGTTTGGGGGTACATAGGTATATATAGGAGGAAGGAGTACGTCGGTGGAGCAACAGGGGGCCCACGAGGGTGGAGGGCACGCCTAGGGGGGTAGGCGCACCCCCCTACCTCATGGCTTCCTCCTTTATTTCTTGACGTAGGGTCCAAGTCTCCTGGATCATGTTCGGTGAGAAAATCACGTTCCCGAAGGTTTCATTCCATTTGGACTCCGTTTGATATTCCTTTTCTTCGAAACCCTAAAATAGGCAAAAACAGCAATTCTGGGCTAGCCCTCCAGTTAATAGGCTAGGCCCAAAAATGATATAAAAGTGGATAATAAAGCCCAATAATGTCCAAAACAGTAGATAATATAGCATGGAGCAATCAAAAATTATAGATACATTGGAGATGTATCAAGCATCCCCAAGCTTAATTCCTGCTCGTCCTCGAGTAGGTAAATGATAAAAACAGAATTTTTTATGTGGAATGCTACTTGGCATAATTTCAATGTAATTCTTCTTAATTGTGGTATGAATATTCAGATCCGAAAGATTCAAGATAAAAGTTCATATTGACATAAATATAATAATACTTCAAGCATACTAACAAAGAAATCATGTCTTCTCAAAATAACATGGCCAAAGAAAATTATCCCTTCAAAATCATATAGTCTAGCTATGCTCTTTCTTCACCACACAAACTATTTAAATCATGCACAACCCCGATGACAAGCCAAGCAATTGTTTCATACTTTTGACATTCTCAAACTTTTTCAATCTTCACGCAATACATGAGCGTGAGCCATGTATATAGCACTATATGTGGAATAGAATGGTGGTTGTGGAGAAGACAAAAAAGGGAGAAGATAGTCTCACATCAACTAGGCGTATCAACGGGCTATGGAGATGCCCATCAATACATATCAATGTGAGTGAGTAGGGATTGCCATGCAACGGATGCACTAGAGCTATAAGTATATGAAAGCTCAACAAAAGAAACTAAGTGGGTGTGCATCCAACTTGCTTGCTCATGAAGACCTAGGGCATTTTGAGGAAGCCCATCATTGGAATATACAAGCCAAGTTCTATAATGAAAAATCCCCACTAGTATATGAAAGTGACGAAATGAGAGACTCTACCATGAATATCATGGTGCTACTTTGAATCACAAGTGTGGTAAAAGGATAGTAACATTGTCCCTTCTCTCTTTTTGTCTCTTTTTTATTTGGGCCTTTTCTCTTTTTTATGGCCTCTTTTCTTTCTTCTTTTTATTGTTCGCCTGGAGTCTCATCCTGACTTGTGGGGGAATCATAGTCTCCATCATCCTTTCCTCACTAGGTACAATGCTCTAATAATGATCATCATCACACTTTTATTTTCTTACAACTCAACAATTACAACTCGATACTTAGAACAAAATATGACTCTATATGAATTCCTCCTGTGGTGTACCCGGATATGCAATGAATCAAGAGTGACATGTATGAAAGAATTATGAATGGTGGCTTTGCCACAAATACGATGTCAACTACATGATCATGCTAAGCAATATGACAATGATGGAGTGTGTCATAATAAACGGAACGGTGGAAAGTTGCATGGCAATATATCTCGGAATGGCTATGGAAATGCCATAATAGGTAGGTATGGTGGCTGTTTTGAGGAAGGTATATGGTGGGTGTATGATACCGACGAAAGGTGCACGGTATTAGAGAGGCTAGCAATGGTGGAATGAAGAAAAGTGTGTATAATCCATGGACTCAATATTAGTCATAAAGAACTCATATACTTATTGCAAAAATCTACAAGTTATTAAAGCAAAGTATTACGCACATGCTCCTAGGGGGATAGATTGGTAGTAAAAGACCATCGCTCATCCCCGACCGCCACTCATAAGGAAGACAATCAAAAAATAAATCATGCTCAGACTTCATCACATAACAGTTCACCATACGTGCATGCTACGGGAATCACAAACTTTAACATAGGTATTTCTCAAATTCACAACTATTCAACTAGCACAACTTTAATATCATCATCTTCATATCTCAAAACAATTATCAAGCATCAAACTTCTCATAGCATTCAACACACTCATAAGAAAGTTTTTACTATTCTTGAATACCAAGCATATTAGGATTATTTAAGAAAATTACCATGCTATTTAAGACTCTAAAAATAATCTAAGTGAAGCATGAGAGATCAATAGTTTCTATAAAACAATTCCACTACTGTGCTCTAAAAACTATAAATGAAGTACTAGAGCAAAACTATATAACTCAAATGATATAAGCGAAGCACATAGAGTTTTCGAACAAATTCCAAATCATGTATGGCTCTCTCAAAAGGTGTGTACAGCAAGGATTATTGTGGTAAACTAAAAAGAAAAGACTCAAATCATACAAGACGCTCCCAGCAAAACACATACCATGTGGTGAATAAAAATATATCTCCAAGTAAAGTTACCGATAGAAGTAGACGAAAGAGGGGATGCCTTCCGGGGCATCCCCAAGCTTTGGCTTTTAGGTGTCCTTAGATTATCTTGGGGGTACCATGTGAATCCCCAAGCTTAGGCTCTTGCAACTCCTTGTTCCATAATCCATCAAATCTTTACCCAAAACTTGAAAACTTCACAACACAAAACTTAAAGTAGAAAATCTCGTGAGCTCCGTTAGCGAAAGAAAACAAAAGAAAACTTCAAGGTACTGTAATGAACTCATTCTTTATTTATATTGGTGTTAAACCTACTGTATTCCAACTTCTCTATGGTTTATAAACTATTTTACTAGCCATAGATTCATCAAAATAAGCAAACAACACAGGAAAAACAGAATCTATCAAAAACAGAACAGTCTGTAGTAATCTGTAGCTAGCGCAAGCTCTGGAACCCCAAAAATTCTAAAATAAATTGATGGACGTGAGGAATTTATCTATTAATCATCTGAAAAAAGAATTAACTAAATAGCACTTTCCAAATAAAAATGGTAGCAGTTCTCGTGAGCGCTAAAGTTTCTGTTTTTTACAGCAATATATCAAGACTTTCCCCAAGTCTTCCCAACGGTTCTACTTGGCACAAACACTAATTAAACACAAAAAACACAACAAAAACAGAGGCTAGGTAAATTATTTATTACTAAACAGGATCAAAAAATTAAGGAATAAAAATAAAATTGGGTTGCCTCCCAACAAGCGCTATCGTTTAACGCCCCTAGCTAGGCATAAAAAACAAGGATAGATCTAGGTATTGCCATCTTTGGTAGGCAATCCATAAGTGGCTCTCATAATAGATTCATAATATAATTTAATTTAATTTCTAGGAAAGTGTTCCATGCCTTTCCTTAATGGAAATTGGAATCTAATATTTCCTTCCTTCATATCAATAATTGCACCAATAGTTCTAAGGAAAGGTCTACCAAGAATAATAGGACATGAAGGATTGCAATCTATATGAAGAACGATAAAATCTACGGGCACATAATTCCTATTTGCAACAATAAGAACATCATTAATTCTTCCCATAGGTTTCTTAATAGTGGAATCCGCAAGGTGCAAGTTTAGAGAGCAATCATCAAAATCACGGAAACCTAACAAATCACAAAAAGTCTTTGGAATCGTGGAAACACTAGCACCCAAATGACACAAAGCATAGAACTCATGACCGTTAATATTAATTTTAATAGTTGGTTCCCACTCATCATAAAGTTTTCTAGGGATAGAAACTTCCAACTCAAGTTTTTCTTCATAAGATTGCATCAAGGCATCAACGATATGTTTAGTAAAAGCTTTATATTGACTATAAGCATGAGGAGAATTTAGCACGGATTGCAACAAGGAAATACAATCAATCAAAGAGCAATTTTCATAATTAAATTCCTGGAAATCCAAAATAGTGGGTTTAGCAACATCTAGGGTTTTAATTTCTTCGATCCCACTTTCATCAATTTTAGCATCAAGATCTAAAAACTCTGAATTTTTGGAATGCCTTCTAGGTAAAGGTGGATCATATTCAGTCCCATCATTATCAAGATTCATATTGAAAAACAAATATTTAATAGGGGACACATCAATAACTTTTAGATCTTCATCTTTATTTTCATCTAGAAGAACACGCTCTTATAAAGGCATCTTTCTTAGCACGCATCCTAGCGGTTCTTTCTTTGCACTCATCAATGGAAATTCTCATGGCTTTGAGAGACTCATTGATATCATGCTTAGGTGGAATAGATCTAAGTTTCAAAGAATCAACATCAAGAGAAATTCTATCAACGCTCCTAGCCAACTCATCAATCTTAGGCAATTTTTCTTCAATCAAAGCATTGAAATTATTTTCTGAAGTAATAAATTCTTTAATATTAGATTCAAAATCAGAGGGCATCTTATTATAATTTCCATAAGTATTTTTGTAGGAATTACCATAATTATTAGAGGGATTGCTAGGATAAGGCCTAGGATTAAAATTTCCTCTATACGCGTTGTTCCCAAAATTATTCCTACCAACAAAATTCACATACATAAATTCATTATTGTTCTCAATCAAAGTAGAAAAGGGCATATCATTAGGATCATAAGAAACACTCTTACTAGGAACATGGCAAATAATTTCATAAGTTCATCCATCTTTCCACTCAAAACATTAATTTCTTCTATCGCATGCACCTTTTTATTAGTAGATCTTTCAGTATGCCATTGAGAATAATTAACCATAATATTATCTAGGAGTTTAGTTGCTTATCCTAAAGTGATTTCCATAAAAGTGCCTCCCGCGGCCGAATCTAAAAGATTTCTCGAAGCAAAATTCAATTTGGCATAAAAATTTTGTATAATCATCCACAAATTCAAACCATGAGTAGGGCAATTACGTATCAATAATTTCATCCTCTCCCAAGCTTGTGCAACATGTTCATGATCAAGTTGCTTAAAATTCTTAATATCGTTTCTAAGGGAGATGATCTTAGTGGGAGGAAAATACTTAGAGATAAAAGCATCTTTGCACTTGTTCCAAGAATCAATACTATTTTTTAGGCAAAGACAAAAACCAAGCTTTAGCACGATCTCTAAGAGAAAAAGGAAATAGCTTCAACTTAACAATATCATTGTCTACATCTTTCTTCTTTTGTATATCACACAAATCAGCGAAGCTATTTAGATGGGTAGCGGCATCTTCACTAGGAAGGCCAGAAAACGGATCTTTCATGACAAGATTCAGCAAAGCGGTATTAATTTCACAAGATTCAGCATCGGTAAGAGGAGCAATCGGAGTGCTAATAAAATCATTTTTGTTGGTATTGGTAAAGTCACACAATTTAGTGTTATCTTGAGCCATCGTGACAAGCAAGCAATCCAACACACAAGCAAACAGAAAGCAAGCGGGCAAAAAGAGGCAAACGGGAAAGAGAGGGAGGATAGAGAGAGAGGGCAAATAAAATGGCAAGGGTGAAGTGGGGAGAGGAAAACGAGAGGCAAATGGCAAATAATGTAATGCGGGAGATAAGGATTGTGATGGGTACTTGGTATGTTAACTTTTGTGTAGGCGCTAGAAATGGCTTGTTGTCGGAAGTCAAACCTTGACTTGCGCGAACCTCCCCAACAACGACGCCAGAAATTCTTCTTGCTACCTCTTGAGCACTGCGTTGGATTTCCTCGAAGGGGAAAGGATGATGTAGTAAAGTAGCGTAAGTATTTCCCTTAGTTTTTGAGAACCAAGGTATCAATCCCATAGGAGGTTGCGCGCGCGTCCCCTAGTACCTGCACAAAGAAAATAACTCCTCGCAACCAACGCGATAAGGGGTTGTCAATCCCTTCATGGTCACTTACGAGAGTGAGATCTGATAGATATGATAAGATAATATTTTTGGTATTTTTGTGATAACGATGCAAAGTAAAATAAAGGCAAAGTAAAAAGCAAAGGAAATAACTAAGTATTGGAAGATTAATATGATGAAGATAGACCCGGGGGCCATAGGTTTCACTAGTGGCTTCTCTCAAGAGCATAAGTATTTTATGGTGGGTGAACGAATTACTGTTGAGCAATTGACAAAATTGAGCATAGTTATGGAATATCTAGGTATGATCATGTATATAGGCATCACGTCCAAGACAAGTAGACCGACTCCCGCCGGAGCCTCGCCGGAGAGGTAATGCGTCATTTCGCCGCCGTCCGTTTTTTTAGAAAAAAAAGCCTAGTTCATTTTTTTATTGGTTCACCGGTTTTTCCCAGTTCTTCTATTTAGCGGACATTCGTCCGTACGTTCATTTCAATGAACGGTTTTCGCTCGCTAGTTACAAACAACGAACATTCGTACGTTAGCCTATTCGTCAGTTTTCTTTTTATCGGATTTTTCTGTGATTATTTTCAATCGCGATTTCTGGTCCGATTTTCATTTTAGTTTATCTTTTCGCTTGTTTATCGGAATTAGGCGATTCAAGCGCCTAGATCTTCGTCTCAAGACCCTCTTTCTGTTTAATCAACTTAAACAAGATTTTGCTACTGTAAAATTTGACCTTAGTCTAGATTAGTAAACGGATCTTGTTTCTTTGGCTGTTTGGGTCTCGTTGCTCTGTTCGATTTGATTCATTTTGCAAACCGGAGTTCTTAAGTTGAACTTTCTGGTCAATCTTTCTTATTTGAGTTTTGCACGTGCACCTTTGCTTGATTGCTTATGTATGCTATTGTTTGTTTGCGATAGAATTCCCGGAGTGCGAAGCGTGCTACATCGAATCCCTAGGTTTCGTAGATTGTCAGCAAGGCAAGTAACACATTGATCATACTCTTTCCATACCCAGTTTTAATGCATTAGTTTCAATCCTCAAACATTGCATGATTAGGATGCCATTTAACATGTGGGTTGGGAAGTAGTTGATGAGGTAGAACCTATTTCCCTGTTACATTCAAACCCTTGGGAGTTACTTCTACGTATTGCTTATATTGCTATGCTATGCTCGTAGATGTGGTTTGGGTGAGTGAAATCCATGATAGATGTGAGATTGTTAATTAATGGTTCAACTTAAGGTGGCAACTTGAATACACATCTGGGTGGATTGAGGCACCTGGAGAACCCAGTGTTGCCTGTATTTTTGGAAATCCCAGGGTTCCGTGTGATTTTCCTATGGACCGCCACCCAGGCTCAAAGGGAACTGAGATGATTCATGCTAGGAACTTCTGTGTGCAGCCACAAGCTATTATGGGCTCTAGCATAGTTGAGTAAGTTACGTGAAGCTCTCGAAGAGGTAGATCAACAGGTAGTGGGTTGTAAGTTTGGTATGGTCTACCCGGAGTAGAGAGTTAATGTTTATGAAAGACTGTGTCTCGGTCATCCGTTTCTCAAACACCATGTAGTGTGAGAAAATCAACGGAGGAGATCGAGTCTTGTGGGGAAAAGTGCGCAAACCTCTGTAGAGTGTACAATCTAATCATGGTTAGCTGTGTCCCCAGTTATGGACAATTTTGAGTATCTAGTACTTGGAGTATCTTAAGTATCTCATCACATTACCTAATTTATATTGTTGTGTTGATAATTACTTTTAATTGGGATTGAGTTGGAGAAACCTTCTCAATGATGTTTCAACTACCATGATAGTTAAATTAAAATCTACTCCTTTGTTGTAGGGAAAAATTGGCTTTTCGCAAAACTATAACCATAGAGCTTTCCACCGGCCAAATATGCATGTAGTGATAGCATTATTCTGTTCTTACTCTACTGTGTTATATTTCCAGCATATTCCATGTGCTGACCCGTTTTTGGGCTACAACGTATTATGTTGCAGACTTTTCAGACGAGGAGTAAGGTTCGTTAGGTCGTTGCCATGCAGCTCAGCTATGCCGTTGGAGTTGATGGACTCACTATATCTTCCAAGCCTTCTGCTGTTATCGTATTAGATGGCCTTAAGCCATATTTACTGTAATAAGTTCTCTGTTGAGACATTCGATGTAATAAGTGTGTAATTTCTACTCTGTTATAAATCCTTCAAGTACTGTGTGTGTCAGCATTACCGATCCAGGGATGACACGGAAGCACAGAGACTTGACCGATTGAGGTCGGGTCGCTACAAGATGGTATCAGAGCACCCGTTGAGTGTAGGACACGACCACTAAGATAAAGCCCTAGATCACTATTCTCTTCTCATTTCTGACTCCTCTCCATTTCCACTCTTTAGGATGGCGGACGCAAGGAACAAGTTTGCACAACCGGATCAAGACGCACCTTTTGGACGACACTTGAAGGAAGTCACTAGGTACTTGAACATAGGAATACCAAGCTTCACCGGGACTTACAACGCCACTTTACCAGAAGAGGAGCGATGGATGATTCAAGTTCAAGTTCCAGGAAGGACATTCACGCCAGTCACTAAGCCCATAGAGTTTTCCTTTGATGCACCAACTTGGAGTCTAGGAAAGAGTATGGCAGCTCACATCCCCATGGGACGCATTGGGGAAGTTTACCAAAAGGAGCTTAAGGATACTATCTACCAGATCTGTGGGCACCGAGATGAGCAATGGGAGATGATCAGCACCAGGAAAGATAGATCAATTGCAGCCTTCATCCAGGAATTAAACCAGCACATTCGACGCCAGGAGAATCAGATGTGCGCAGGCATGATAGACCTGAAGAAGGCGAAGACAAGGATCATCGAGCTGGAAGAAGAACTTAAGTCTACACGCGATGGATACGAGGTGGAAATTGCGACACTATTGGAGAAGAATGACGACCTGATTAAGAAGATCGGAGTTTTGATGGGAGATCCAGCACTGGGAAGAGAAGACGACGATTCCACTTGCCCGGAGAACTACATCATCATCGACGACACCGATTCCGACCCTAGCGATGATGACTATGAAGACGAAGCTGGAGCAGACATCATGGAGTCTTCGACCGATCAAAATTTCTAGATGACCACCAAATAATTAGTAGTATTCCCCCATGTATTTAGTAGTAGTTGAGCACTTTTGTGATAGTTCTAGATCGATTGTATGCCCTTGCTTAGTTGATTGAGTGAAATGATTGTGTTTGTCTCATGTGCATATGGGTAGTGCTGTCTCATTAGACCTCATTCTATTCTAATATCTTCCCTCTAAAACCCATCAGATGCCTCCGAGACGTGACCCCGGATTTGCTTTCTCACTGGAGCTCACTCAGTTGATCCAGCAGCAGAATACCCTGATGCAGTTGTTACTCCAGAACCAAGGCAACAACAACAACACCAACAATCCACCACCACCACCAGTTGATAACTTAGCCCGTTTTCTGAGGTTGCAACCGCCGGTGTTTTCCAGTAGCACCAAGCCCATAGTAGCAGATGATTGGCTCCACGGGATTGGAAGGGAGTTAACTACTGCAGGATGTACTGATGCTGAGAAGGTGCGTTTTGCCGCACATCAGTTAGATGGACCAGCAGCCACATGGTGGGAGAATTATACTGTCACTTACCCTATAGCCACGGTGACATGGGATCAGTTTTAGCAAGCTTTCTGTACAGCCCATGTCTCAACTGGAGCTATGAGTATGGAGAAGCATGAGTTTCGCAACTTACGCTAGGGGAACCGTACTGTAGCTCAGTACGTGGATGAGTTTAGCAAGTTATCTCGGTATGCCCCTGATGACGTGGCCACAAACGCCGCGAAGCAGGAGAAGTTTATGGAAGGGCTGAATGATGAGATGAGCATGCAGTTGATGGTAGCAACCTTCAACAACTACCAGGAGTTGCTAGATAAGGCTCTTATGATTGAAGGAAAGCAGCAGCAGATTGAGAGCCGTAAGAGGAAGTATGGACAAGGGAGGTATAATTCGGGAGCTCAGTAGAAGCCTCGCCTAATCCCGAACTCGGGAGGACTTGTTCATAAGCATGGAGGCCACACCCATAATGGAGGAAGTAACCATAATCATACTGGCCCAAGGAATGGGAATGGGAATGGAGCAAGCAACAATCAGAACCGCTCCAGTCCAGCCACACCCGCGAAGAGAGACCTAAGCCACATTACTTGCTATAAGTGCGGGAAGACTGGACACTATGCCACGGAGTGCCCTGAAGGGAAGAATGGAAACAGGAATGGAGCGCTGGAAAGAAGCCCAATCCATTCAACAAAGGACAAGTGAACCACATTAACGTGGAGGAGGTTGAAGAGCAGCCTGACGCGGTTATAGGTAAGTTTTTGATTAAGTCATTTACCGCTCTTGTTCTTTTTGATACTGGTGCATCACATTCATACATATCAAGGGGATTCATGGATAAGTTTAGACTACCAACCCAAACCCTTAGGACCCCTCTGTTAGTGAGTTCACCTGGAGCAAAGTATATGGCTAGTCGATGGTGCGACCAGATACCCCTAACCATTGGTAGCCATGTTTTTCCATCCGACCTAATTATCTTGGAGTCACAAGGATTGGATGTGATATTAGGAATGGACTGGATGTCAAAGTATGGAGGAAGCATTGACTGTGTTAGTAAGTCAATTTGTCTCACCACCCCGGAGGGAAAAAGGATCAAGTATGTATCTAGGCATGCGCCAAGAAGTAGTCAAGTCAATACCCTCACGGGAGATGTTCAAGAGGAAGTGCCTGTAGTGAAGGATTACCCAGATGTTTTCCCAGAGGAGTTACCAGGCATGCCACCGGATCGAGACATCGAGTTTTTGATAGAGCTATTGCCAGGTACCGGGCCTATAGCGAAGAGACCATACCGGATGCCCGCAAATGATCTGGAGGAGATTAAGAAACAGATCAAGGAATTATTGGAGAAAGGTTACATTCAATGGAGCTCATCACCATGGGGAGCCCTGGTGCTTTTGGTTGAGAAGAAGGATAAGTCCCTAAGAATGGTTGTTGATTATCGAGCGTTAAATGAGGTGACGATCAAGAACAAATACCCACTGCCGATGATCAATGATTTATTCGACCGGTTGCAAGGAGCTAAGGTGTTTTCAAAGATCAATCTGCGATCAGGATACCATCAGTTGAAGATTCGAGAGAAGGATATACCCAAGACAGCATTCACCACACGGTACGGGCTATACGAATATACGGTCATGTCATTTGGACTGACTAACGCCCCTGCCTATTTCATGAGCATGATGAACAAGGTGTTCATGGAGTATTTGGACAGGTTTGTTGTGGTGTTTATTGATGATATAATGGTATACTCGAAGAATGAAGAGGAGCACAAGGAGCATTTGCGTTTAGTTCTCGAGAAACTCAGGGAACACCAGTTGTATGCCAAGTTCAACAAATGCGAGTTTTGGTTGAAGGAAGTCAGATTCCTTGGACATGTTATATCAGGAGAAGGTATAGCAGTAGATCCCACCAAGGTTCAATCAGTCACTGAATGGTTGGCACCCACTTCAGTTAGCGAGATCCGCAGTTTTCTTGGACTCGCAGGATACTATCGGAGATTCATTGAGAATTTTTCCAAGATTGCGAAGCCAATGACAGAGTTATTGAAGAAGGATACCAAGTTTAAATGGACGGAAGATTGAGAAGCAAGTTTCCAGGAGTTAAAGAAACGGTTGAATACAGCCCCAGTGCTGACATTGCCAGATATACGTAAGGATTTCCAAGTGTATTGCAACGCCTCTCGCTTAGGACTTGGAAGTGTGCTTATGCAGGACGGAAGAGTTGTTTCGTATGCCTCACGACAACTAAACCCTCACGAGTTGAATTATGCCACGCATGATTTGGAGCTAGCAGCCGTAGTGCATGCGTTGAAGACTTGGAGACATTACCTTATTGGAAACCGTTGTGATGTGTACACGGATCATAAGAGTTTGAAGTACATCTTCACACAGAAGGAGATGAACCTTAGACAGAGGAGATGGTTGGAGCTTATAAAGGATTATGGCATGAAGCTGCACTACCATCCAGGCAAGGCCAATGTCGTAGCGGACACATTGAGCCGGAAGAGTTATGATAATACCCTAGAGAGTACGGGATTACCAAAGGAGTTAGCAGAGGATCTCAGGGAACTTCAATTGTAGATTGTTCCTAGAGGTTTTGTTGCAACAATGGAGGTTCAGTCTACATTGTTGGGAAAGATTCGAGAAGCTCAGAAGGATGACAAAGAGATTGCTGAGATAAAAGAGAGAATGAGCAAAGGAAAGGCCAAAGGTTTTCGTGAGGATGAGCACGATACCTTATGGTTTGAGGACCGTGTTTATGTGCCCAATAACCCAGAGATCAGGAAGTTAATACTTCAGGAGGCTAATGACTCACCATACTTGATACACCCCGAAAACACCAAGATGTATTTGGATTAAAGGAACGTTTCTGGTGGACAGGGATGAAGAAAGATATTGCCGAGTATGTAGCCGTATGTGATGTATGTCAGAGAGTGAAGGCAGAGCATCAAAAGCCAGCAGGATTGTTACAGCCTATGCCGATACCCGAATGGAAGTGGGATAAACTTGGCATGGATTTTATCACCGGATTACCCAGGACCAAATCAGGATATGATTCTATATGGGTAGTAGTTGATCGCTTGACCAAAGTTGCTCACTTTATCCCAGTGAAAACAACTTATACAAGTGTGAAGTTGGCCAAGATATATATGTCCAGGATCGTATGTCTGCATGGAGTTCCGAGGACCATCGTATCCAATAGAGGAACATAGTTTACCTCAAAGTTTTGGCATAAGTTGCACTAGAATTTGGGAATGAGATTGGAGTTCAGTACAGCATTTCACCCGCAGACGGATGGACAGACCGACAGAGTCAACCAGATTCTGGAGGACATATTGAGGGCCTGTGCGCTAGATTATGGATCTAGTTGGGATGACAATTTGCCTTACGCGGAGTTCTCATACAATAATAGTTACCAAGCCAGTTTGAAGATGGCACCATTCAAAGCCCTGTATGGACAAAGGTGCAGAACACCGTTGATGTGGGATGAGGTTGGAGACAAACAGTTGTTTGGACCAAACATGATCAAAGAGTCTGAGGAGAAAGTTAAACTGATTCAAGATAGACTGAAGATAGCTCAGTCCAGGCAGAAGAGTTATGCAGATTTAAAGTGCAAGGAGGTAACCTATGAAATTCGAGACAGAGCATATCTGCGAGTATCACCCTTGCGAGGAGTGAAACGTTTTGGAGTTAAGGGAAAGTTAGCCCCGAGATTTGTAGGACCATATCGTGTTTTGGAACGGATGGGGGAAGTTGCCTACAAGTTGGAGTTACCTGAAGGACTGTCAGGAGTTCATGATGTGTTTCACGTTTCACAGTTGAAGAAGTGCCACGCTGAGATGGCCGATATACCGCTAAGAGATGCAGTACCCTTGGAGGCGATTCAGCTGGATAGTGATTTGACTTATGAAGAGAAGCCGGTCAAGATTCTTGAGTTTGCCAGTCGAGTCACCCACAGCAAGGTTATCAAGTTTTGCAAAGTTCAGTGAAGCCACCATACCGAGGATGAAGCCACCTGGGAACGAGAGGATGATCTTCGTAAAGACCACCCACACCTATTTTCTAGCCAACCCGAATCTCGAGTGCGAGATTCATCTTAAGGGGGGTAGGTTTGTAACATCCCAAATTTTCAATTTGGAATGTTATACATAGATCATTCATGCATATCATATTTTATTGCATTTCTGTTTCGCGATCCTCGAAATCCTAAGCAACTCAAGGACCCTCGGAGAGAGTTGGGGATTTTCCGGCTTTCATATTTGATTTTTATCAAATATTGAAATGAGGATTTTTGGTTTTAATTATTTTTCTCTTTGAAAATATTTCATATTAAAATATACGAGAGGAGATAATATGACTTCTCCAAAATAATTGGAATATTGGAGGAAAAATATTAAAATCAAATATTTTATTTTATTTGGATTTTATTGCAATTTTATTTGCATTAGAAAAATTACATGTTTTTAAAATTGCATTTTAGGGCCAAGAAAATGTTCATCTCGTTCTAAATATTTCATTTAGACAGTGAAAATTTGTTTTGGCATTTTTAGATTTTTTATTTTATTTTCTAGGATTTATTTTCTGTTCGGCGGAATTGTTTTAAAAAAAAAGCTTCGGGCGCCGACTGGGCCGAAATCCAGCCGGGCCGGCCCATCTCTCCTGGCGCCGCCGTCTCCCTCAGGACGCGCGCCGCCGCCGCCGACTCGGACAGGAGTCCGAGCCGGACTCCTCCGCCGCCGCCTTGCCCCCTCCTCTAAGCCACCCTCCCCCCTTTATATATCGCCGCCGCCTCCCGCCACCACCACCAAACCCCACAGCCCCGCAGCCCCGAGCCGAGCCGCGCCGCCGCTCCCGCGCCTCGCCGCCGCCGCCGCCCCTCGCCGCGCCGCGCCGCCCCGCTAGCCCCCCGTCCGCCGCCCGAGCCCCGCCTCGCCGGAGCCTCGCCGAAGAGGTAACGCATCGTTTCGCCGCTGCCGTTTTTTTAAGAAAACCGATTCGGTTTTTTCAGAAAAAAAAACCCTAGTTCGTTTTTTTATATCGGTTCACCGGTTTTTCCCGGTTCTTCTATTTAGCGGACGTTCGTTCGTACGTTCGTTTAACGAACGGTTTTCGCTCGTTAGTTATAGACAACGAACGCTCGTTTGTTAGCCTGTTCGTCAGTTTTTTATCGGATTTTTCCGCGATTATTTTAAATCGCGATTTCTGGTCCGATTTTCGTTTTAGTTTATCTTTTCGCTCGTTTATCGGAATTAGGCGATTCAAGCGCCTAGATCTTTGTCTCGAGACCCTCTTTATGTTTAATCAACTTAAACAAGATTTTGCTACTGTAAAATTTGATCTTAGTCCAGATTAGTAAACGGATTTGTTTCTTTCGCCGTTTGGGTTTCGTTGCTCCGTTCGATTTGATTCTTTTTGCAAACCGGAGTTCTTAAGTTGAACTTTCTGGTAAATCTTTCTTATTTGAGTTTTGCCCGTGCATCTTTGCTTGATTTCTTATGTATGCTATTGTTTGTTTTTGATAGAATTCCCGGAGTGCGAAACGTGCTACATCGAATCCCTAGGTTTCGCAGATCGTCAGCAAGGCAAGTAACACATTGATCATACTCTTTTCATACCCAGTTTTTATGCATTATTTTCAATCCTCAAACATTGCATGATTAGGATGCCATTTAACATGTGGGTTGGGAAGTAGTTGATGAGGTAGAACCTATTGCCCTATTACATTCAAACCCTTGGGAGTTACTTCTACGTATTGCTTATATTGCTATGCTATGCTCGTAGACGTGGTTTGGATGAGTGAAATCCATGACAGATGTGAGATTGTTAATTAATGGTTCAACTTAAGGTGGCAACTTGAATACACATCTGGGTGGATTGAGGCACCTGGAGAACCCAGTGTTGCCTGTATTTTTGGAAATCCTGGGGTTCCGTGTGATTTTCCTATGGACCGCCACCCAGGCTCAAAGGGAACTGAGATGATTCATGCTAGGAACTTCTGTGTGCAGCCACAAGCTATTATGGGCTCTAGCATAGTTGATTAAGTTACGTGAAGCTCTCGAAGAGGTAGATCAGCAGGTTGTGGGTTGTAAGTTTGGTATGGTCTGCCCGGAGTAGAGAGTTAATGTTTCTGAAAGACTGTGTCTCGGTCATCCATTTCTCAAACACCATGTAGTGCGAGAAAATCAACGGAGGCGATCGAATCTTGTGGGGAAAAGTGTGCAAACCTCTACAGAGTGTACAATCTAATCATGGTTAGTCGTGTCCCTGGTTATGGACAATTTTGAGTATCTAGTACTTGGAGTATCTTAAGTATCTCATCACATTACCTAATTTATATTGTTGGGTTGATAATTACTTTTAATTGGAATTGAGTTGGAGAAACCTTCTCAATGATGTTTCAACTACCATGATAGTTAAATTAAAATCTATTCCTTTATTGTAGGGAAAAATTGGCTTTTCGCAAAACTATAACCATAGAGCTTTCCACCAGCCAAATATGCATGTAGTGATAGCTTTATTCTGTTCTTGATCTACTGTGTTATATTGCCAGCATATTCCATGTGCTGACCCATTTTCGGGCTGTAATGTATTATGTTGCAGACTTTTCAGACGAGGAGTAAGGTTCGTTAGGTCGTTGCTGTGCAGCTCAACTATGACGTTGGAGTTGATGGACTCACTATATCTTCCAAGCCTTCCGTTGTTATCGTATTAGATGGCCTTAAGCCATATTTACTGTAATAAGTTCTCTTTTGAGACATTCGATGTAATAAGTGTGTGATTGCTACTCTGTTATAAATCCTTCGAGTACTGTGTGTGTCAGCATTACCGATCCAGGGATGACACGGAAGCATAGAGACTTGATCGATTGAGGTCGGGTCGCTACAAAAGATATACCTTCATGCACTCACCTCCCCGGCAACGGCGCCAGAAAAGAGCTTGATGTTTACTATGCAACTTTATTCTTGTAGACACATGTTGGGCCTCCAAACGCAGAGTTTCGTAGGACAGTAGCAATTTTCCCTCAAGTGGATGACCTAAGGTTTATCAATCCATGAGAGGTGTAGGATGAAGATGGTCTCTCTCAAATGACCCTGCAACCAAATAATAAGAAATCTCTTGTGTCCCCAACACACCCAATACAATGGCAAATTGTATAGATGCACTAGTTCGGTGAAGAGGTGGTGATAAAAGTGTAATATGGACGGTAGAAATATATTTTTATAATCTGAATAAATAAAAACAGCAAGGTAGCAAATAGTAAACAGGCACAAAAACGGTAATGCAATGCTTCGAAACAAGGCCTAGGGTCCGTACTTTCACTAGTGCAACCCCTCAACAGTGCTAACATAGTTGGATCATATGATTATCCCTCAAAGTGCAACGAAGAATCATTCCCGAGTTCCTATTAGCGGAGAACAAAAGATAGGAATTGGTTGTAGGGTACGAAACCACCTCAAAGCTATTCTTTCCGCTCGATCAATTCAAGAGTTCGTACTAAAATAATGCAAAGCTATTTTTTTCATTCGATCTATCCTAGAGTTCGTACTAGAATAACACCAAAGCATATTCATATTCATAATACTCAATCCACACAAAGAACTACAAAGAGACCCCAAAGTTCCTATCAAAGAAAAGATAAATAAAAAATGTAACCCATATGCATAGATTACCCCAATATCACCGCGGGAATCCGCAAGTTGAGTGCCATCACATATATCAAGTGAATCAATATGATACCCCATTGTCACCTGAAGTATTCATACCGCAATACATACATCATGTGTTCTCAAATCTGAACATTCAATCCGACATGACAAAACTTCAAAGGGTAAAGATTCAATTCATCACAACAAGAGTATAGAGGGGAGAAACATCATATGATCCGACTATATTAACAAAGCTCATGATATAGATCACGAGAGACAGAGATTAAACACATAGCTACTGGTACAAACCCTCAGCCCCGAGGGTGGACTACTCCCTCCTCATCGTGGTGGCCATCGAGATGATGAAGATGGCCACTGGAGATGATTCCCCCCTCCGGCAGGGTGCCGAAACGGGTCTATATTGGTTTTCGATGGCTACGGAGCCCTGCGGCGGAGGAACTTCTGATCTAGGTTAACCCCGAGGGGTTTCGTAATATTTGGGAATTTATAGTGCAAAGAAGGGGTGCGGGAGGCCACCGAGGTGGGCACAACCCACCTGGGCGGGCCAGGGGGCCCTGGCGCGCCCTGGTGGGTTGTGCCCCTCTCGGGGCACCCCCAGGTGCTGCTCTGGCCCATCGGGAGTTTTCTGGTCCATAAAAAATCCATAAAAGTTTCGCGATGTTTAGACTCCGTTTGATATTGATTTATTGCGATGTAAGAAAACAAGCAAAAACACAGCAAACTGGCACTGGGTCAATATGTTAGTCCAAAAGATGATATAAAGTTGCTATAAAATGATTGTAAAACATCCAAGAATGATAATATATTGGCATGAATACTTCATAAATTATAGATACGTTGGAGACATATCAGCAAGTCATAGAGAATAAATGGATCTTCAAGAAGAAGACTAACGTTGATGGTAATATTACTACTACAAAGCTCGACTTGTTGCGAAAGGTTTTCGACAAGTTCAAGGAGTTGACTATGATGAGACTTTCTCACCTGTAGCGATGCTTAAGTCTGTCCGAATCACGTTAGCAATTGTCGCATTTTGTGATTATGAAATCTGGCAAATGGACGTCAAAACTGCATTCCTTAATGGATTTCTCAAAGAAGAGTTGTATATGATGCAACCAGAAGGTTTTGTCGATCCTAAAGGTACTAACAGAGTGTGCAAGCTCCAGCGATCCATTTATGGACTAGTGCAAGCATATCGGAGTTGGAATATATGCTTTGATAGTGTGATCAAAGCATATGGTTTTATACAGACTTCCGGAGAAGCCTGTATTTACAAGAAAGTGAGTGGGAGCTCTGTAGCATTACTAATATTATATGTGGATGACATATTGTTGATTGGAAATGATATAGAATTTCCGGTTAGCATAAAAGGATACTTGAATAAATGTTTTTCAATGAAAGACCTCGGTGAAGCTGCTTATATATTAGGCATCAAGATCTATAGAGATAGATGAAGACGCTTAATTGGACTTTCACAAAGCACATACCTTGATAAAGTTTTGAAGAAGTTTAAAATGGATCAGTCAAAGAAAGGGTTCTTGCATGTGTTACAAGGTGTAAAATTAAGTTAGACTCAATGCCCGACCACTGCAAAAGATAGAGCAAAAATGAAAGTCATTCCCTATGCCTCAACCATAGGTTCTATCATGTATGCAATGTTGTGTACCAGACCTGATGTGTGCCTTGCTATAAGTCTAGCAGGGAGGTACCAAAGTAATCCAGGAGTGGATCACTGGACATCGGTCAAGAACATCCTGAAGTACCTGAAAAGTACTAATGATATGTTTCTCATTTATGGAGGTGACAAAGAGCTCATCGTACATGGTTACGTTGATGCTAGCTTTGAAACTGATCCGGATGAATCTAAGTCACAAACCGGATACGTACTTATATTGAATGGTGGAGCTGTCAGTTGGTGCAGTTCCAAGCAAAGCGTCGTGGCGGGATCTACGTGTGAAGCGGAGTACATAGCTGCTTCGGAAGCAGAGAATGAAGGAGTCTGGATGAAGGAGTTCATATCCAATCTAGGTGTCATACCTAGTGCATCGGGTCCAATGAAGATCTTTTGTGACAATACTGGAGCAATTGCCTTGGCGAAGGAATCCAGATTTCACAAAAGAACCAAACACATCAAGAGACGCGTCAACTCCATCCGTGATCAAGTCAAGAAGGGAGACATAGAGATTTGCAAAATACATACAAATATGAATGTGGCTGACCCATTGACTAAGCCTCTTCCACGAGCAAAACATGATCAGCACCAAGACTCCATGGGTGTTAGAATCATTACAACGTAATAATCTAGATTATTGACTCTTTTGCAAGTGGGAGACTAAAGGAAATATGCCCTAGAAGCAACAATAAATTTGTTATTTATATTTCCTTATATCATGATAAATGTTTATTATTCATGCTAGAATTGTATTAACCGGAAACTTGATACATGTGTGGATACATAGACAAAACACAGTGTCCCTAGTAAGCCTCTACTAGACTAGCTCGTTAATCAAAGATGGTTAAGTTTCCTAGCCATAGACATGTGTTGTCATTTGATGAACGGGATCACATAATTAGGAGAATGATGTGATGGACAAGACCCATCTGTTAGTTTAGCCTGTTGATCGTTAAGTTTTATTGCTATTGCGTTCTTCATGTCAAATACATATTCCTTCAACTATGAGATTGTGCAGCTCCCAAATACCGGAGGAGTACCTTGTGTGCTATCAAACGTCACAACGTAACTGGGTGATTATAAATATGCTCTACAGGCATCTCTGAAGGTGTTTTCTTGGTTGGCATAGATCGAGATTAGGATTTGTCACTCCAAGTATCGGAGAGGTATCTCTGGGCCCTCTCGGTAATGCACATCATGATAAGCCTTACAAGCAATGTGACTAATGAGTTAGTTGCGGGATGATGCATTACGGAACGAGTAAAGAGACTTGTCGGTAACGAGATTGAACTAGGTATGAAGATACCGACGATCGAATCTCGGGCAAGTAACATACCGATGACAAAGGAAATAATGTATGTTGTCATTACAGTACGACCGATAAATATCTTCATAGAATATGTGCGAACCAATATGAGCATCCAGGTTCCGCTATTGGTTATTGACCGGAGAGGTGTCTCGGTCATGTCTACATAGTTCTCAAACCCGTAGGGTCCGCACGCTAAACGTTCGATGACGATTTGTATTATATGAGTTATGTGATTTGGTGACCAAATGTTGTTCGGAGTCCTGGATGAGATTGCGGACATGACGAGAGGTAAAGATTCATATATATGACGATTGTATTTGGACACCGAAAGTGTTCTGGAGGTAACGAGTACGTTTCGGGTCACCGAAAGGGGTTCCGGGCAACCCCTGGCAAGCTATATGGGCTTAATGGGCCTAGGGAGGAACAAACCAGCCCACAGGGGGCTAGTGCGCCCCTCCACCAGGCCGGCCAGTCGTAGGTGAGGCAAGGGAGGAGGGCTAGCCCCTCTTTCCTTCCCCTTCTTAAGGAAGAAAGGAAAGGGGGAGGGGGAGGCACCACCTCCTCCTTCCTTCTCCTAGTGCCAAAACAAGGAAGGGGGGAGGGGCGAATTGGGGTGGGAGCCCAAGTAGGATTCGACCTACTTGGGCGCCCCCTTGTTGCCTCTTCCCCCCTCCAACCTATATATATGTGGGGAGGGGGCGCCTAGAGGACAGAAAAACATCTGTTAGCCGTGTGCGGCGCCCCCCTCCATAGTTTACGCCTCCGGTCATATTGTTGTTGTGCTTAAATGAAGCCCTGCGTGGATCACTTCACCATCACCGTCACCACGCTGTCGTGCTGACGAAACTCTCTCTCGACACTTTGCTGGATGAAGAGTCCGAGGGACGTCATCAAGCTGAACGTGTGCAGAACTCGGAGGTATCGTACGTTCGGTATTTGATCGGTCGAGACGAGAAGAAGTTCGACTACATCAACCGTGTTGTCAAACACTTCCGCTTTTGGTTTACGAGGGTACGTGGACACACTCTCCCCCTCTCGTTGCTATGTATCTTCTAGATAGATCTTGCGTGAGCGTAGAATTTTTTTTGAAATTGCACGCTACGTTTCCCAAACATTGTTGGCCCATGCGACTGGAGTTTTTTTTTTTTGAGGAAACCATGTGTCCGGAGTTTTTCATTGTTGCACATTTGAGTCAGCGCAAACAAAAAACTTCCACTAGTGGTGCAATGGTGCAGTCATTTCCACAGGCTTGTATGGTTCCAAAAAAAATTGTTTCAAAAATTTCCTGGATCTTGTCCGCAACACGATGCCTCCATTATACATGGAAAAGAGCCAGACAAATGAATTGGTACGAGAAGAGTTTGGATTTTTAGAGCAGTTCCCCTTTTTACCCTTTTCAGTTTGTTTCACTTTGACGAGTAAATGCAAATGTATGGATGTGAATTGTCCTTTTTTTTGCAAATGAATTCCGAATTGCTGTTGCATTTCGAAATAATGACTTCAAAACGAATCAATGGTAAAAAAAACCTATAGATAACACAAACATTGTGTGCAGTCCTAATACATATATTACAACATAGCAAAAAACCACCTGAGGCTACACAGAAGAAATAAAAATAAATTTACGAGAGAATCCCAAAAAAAGAGTAACTTTCAACATGTTGATGGGCATGGAGTTTATGTGCATCAACAACGTTAGTCTACTATATATGGTCCTTCCTGTTGGTAAATATGATGAGAATAGTAGCCATGTATAGTTAATTACTTCGCTAGTACAAATTGATTGGCCGCCTATACTTGGTCCTGTTATCTGCCGTCTTCATCAGTCAAGGCGACGTTGCTGATGTACGACGATTCACCAAAGGAACTATTTGACTCTGGTAAGCTTGATAACCTAACGTTGAAGTAGGCCGGCTGTCGGGGCTCCGGCAGCGTGAGCCCCTCGCCGCTGAGCATGGCGACGACATCGGACATGCTGGGTCGATCGTCGGCGCTGTCCTGGACGCACAACAACGCCACCTGGACGCACTTCATCACCTCCGTCACCGGGTAGTCGACCCCGAGTACCTGATCGACCATCTCGTGCCATTTCGCCTCTTGCCACAACTGATAAGCCTGATAGAATTAACACAAGGTTTGCAGTGAGCAGGCGACTCTTTCAGGTTATCAGCAAAAATCAAAATTATGGTTTTCCTGTTTGCAGATAAGCGGATTTCGAGGACCATTTCTTTAGCCGAAACCGTAGAACAATTATTCTACATCTACGGTAATTTTTTTTCTGAGGACCAATTAACGCCATATTATGTACTTACGTATCCTGTGAGATTGAAGAATTTTCCGTACTGGTAGAAGCCTGCAGTCCTCTTCCCACTTATGATCTCCAAGAGCAAGACCCCGAAGCTGAAAACGTCGGATTTGGTGGAGAAGAGACCCTCTGAAGCATACTCTGGAGCGATGTAGCCGCTGGTAAGATATACAAAAAAAAGTGAAGTTCAGTCTTAAGATCACCAACAAAGAGTACATTTCTATTCATCTTTGATTTTTGTTGGTGAGGTAGCTATGTGTCGTGAAATTTAATCAGGAGTGTATATAACTTACTGCGTGCCGACGACCCTGGTCGTGTTGGCCTCCGTCACATTGGAGCAGAATATCCTCGCCAAACCGAAGTCCGAGATCTTGGGGTTCATGTCGCGATCCAAGAGGATGTTGCTCGCTTTTAGATCCCTGTGTATAACTCGCAAGCGGGAATGCTTGTGCATGTAAAGAAGCCCCTGCGCGATCCCATCGATTATTCGGAAGCGCCGCTCCCAGTTCAGTATCGCCCCTTTCGCACTATCTGTACAGAAAAAATGGCAACGAGACGGGTAAGCGAATAAGATATGGCAGAAGGAGATGCATGCATGTGAGGCTCTCTCTTGTTGTGCGTGTACCGAAGATGAAGCAATCCAAGCTTTTGTTGTGCATGTACTCGTATATGAGCATCTTCTCCTCGGCCTGGAGGCAGCAGCCCAGGAGCCTGACAAGGTTGGTGTGCTGAAGCTTGGCGATCAGCTGGATCTCGGTCTTGAATTCCATCAACCCCTGCACGGAGCACGTAGAGAGCCTCTTGATTGCGACCTCAAGCCCGCCAGGCAGTTCACCCTGAAATACACATCACTTACATTTTATTACAAATGCATTGCACCGAATGATCCATTTGTGTGTAACTATCAGAAATTCAGTATTGTGTGTGCATGCGTTACTGCGTGTAAGAGTTGTACCCTGTAAACAGCGCCAAAGCCACCCTGACCGAGCTTGTAGTCGTTGGAGAAGTTTCTGGTGGCGTCTGCGATCTGGTCGAAATCGTAGAGCGAGAACTCGGAGTCGCTCTCTTCGATTTTCCATAGCTTGAGCACCTGCTCCATCTCCATGGACATGGTTGGTATGTTCACCCTCCCTGAGAGATTGGTCACTGATCAATTGTACACTCGTCAGATCGAGATCGAGGCAGAATTGCAGGGCAACCATTTGTGAGAAGAACATGGTGTAGTTAGCTACCTCTTCTTCTTCGCCTTCTCATCCACATGAAACATGCCAAGAAGCCGCAGAGGAGCACGGTTATGGGGACTGCTATCGCCACGATCCAAAGCGTGTGCGTGTTGCTGCTCCCTGCACAGACCGAATTGAACGATGTCCCAAGTTGGATGAGAACGGTGTACCATAAAATGCTAGTACAAACTTTTGCAATTATATTTTTTAACAACATTTGTTTGCTAGAATTACTACAGTTGACTGTTCGATGTAACCTCAATTTTTTAGTCTCTGGTGACTGCACATTGGTGGGCGCTGCACGAGACATGACGAAAAGAAATTCGCATACAGAGGGCGAAACCAACGAATTTATTTAGTGGGGCCACGAGTTAGTGACTATACAGAGGCAAAACATCAAGGTCAAGGATGCTGATTGGACCTTCCGTGCGGGTGGGCCGTGGGGGTACGTTCAACGACGACCCAAGCGGAGTCCAACACCGGGGTCCCGCCCCGCCGGTGGAAGCTATCACATTTCAGCGTGGGGTCGACATGATGTGAACGTCCCCGGAGGCAAAGCAAAGCAGGACAAGCAAGGCCAGCATTTTTTTGTAGATAACGTTGATCGGACGTAGCTACTGCTTGCGCATAAACAAAGGCTCAATTTGTCGCGTACATACGTGCATGACATGCATGCACATATGCCATCCGGATTCTGTATGCACTAGCTAAGCTACTAGGCATGTGATGTGAGTGAGTGCGCGAGTCTGATCTGGTACGTAGAACAAAGGTTGGCCGGTGGCCATGGCAGCGGAAATCATCAACAAAGAATAAGGATGAAATAGGTTAAATTGAATCTATCGACGCAACTAATAATCATCGAAGGATCTCGTGGCTCACGTGGATCGGCCTATGGGTGTCGCTCGATCAACGGTAAAAAGCCGCGGGGTTGTGTGGAAAGAATAAATCAAATCTGACCACAGAACCCAGATCTAACTGTCGGCCACGCCAGGGTTAACAAGGAGATCTACGACTAGCAAAATCAGGGTGACAATTGCCAGCTACACGTACGAACCACGAGTAATATCTGTAATTGTTTATAAACTGTCTTTGCCGCTGACTCTCTGTACAGAACGTACACGCAAGCTGATATATTTGCGGTAAGAAAAGTCATACTGTTCACGCCAAAAAATGAGCCATACCGCAGTACCATTTTTCCCGCAAAAAAATCATAAGTGGCCTACCAACTTGCCAAGTGATTGGATCGGGTATCTTGTCAAGAGAAAAAAGGTGACTTGGATTGAGGAAATATCTACGTCGATACCATCATCGGCTGGAAATCTTTTACAACTTCTGGATCTCACGTAAGAAGGCAAGACTTCAACAGCTCCCGTCGTAAACTAGTTCATGAATGAACATATATAATACTCTCGGATCCCTACGCATGGCGCACAAAACAATTCTCCGTCCCTATAGGCTGATGTGCACGGCCGGCATAATCTTCTAGGGACGTCAAAAGTCCTACTTGAAGGCAAGCTAGTAAATTCCCTACTGCCATACTTGTGTTAGATCTTGAAAATATGAAACATTTAATTTGACTGCACATTAGTGATTTTCAGAGGGAATTTCTCTATGGTCCTTTTATCGTAGGCGAACGTATTTTCTTATTGCATTGATGAACAAAAACAATTTATCATCAAGATTATATGTTCTTTTTTTTAGGGTATCATGATCACATGTTCATGTGTCATGACTACTAGAGTTAATCTTACTGTACCCTCCAAAAAAAAGTTAATCTTACTGTTATAATATCGTTCAGAGAAAGTAATGCACTGAACGAATCTAGTAATAAAAACCCTATATTCATTATTCAATGGTGGAGCTTGACTGGCATAACAGGGGGGCAATAGGCAAACTATGAATATTTGGAGGGGCTAAACGTAAATATGATGCATTTCTTCCTCAGGTAGTAATTCTACTCACCCTTTATTAAGAAGACAATAGTAAGTCCAGCGAATTCAATACTCAATGAGGCAATGTTTTCTTGTATTCTCGAATGACATAGTAGGAACGATTCTGCCTACAAAATCTCCAAATATATGCAAATCAGAAGTGCATATATACACTCATATAACAGAAACTGCATACCCACCACCGGAAGTCTAAACGTCGATCATTTTCATTCTCATCAGATCATTTTCATCCATGAACTGAAAGGATATGCAAACGCACGGCTAAGTACTCCACTAGTACGAAGGAGGTCACTCCGCGGAACCAAATTAAGCAACGACAAGCTTCTGCCACAGTTTGTAAACGGAGCAAAACTATTTACCAACTTAGGACACTAACTAATGCAATGCACGCCATTCCAGATGACTTAAAATGGAGAAATTGCTACTGACCGGATTAAAAGAAGTGAGAGTGATTTTACAAATGTAAGAAGCTACTTCCTCCCTTTCAAAGTAAGTGTCGTGAAGAACTAAAACCACGATACTTATTTTGAAATGGATGGAGTACATCAAGATAACAAGATTTGGATTTACCTTTGGACGGATCCAGCAGGGGCGTGAGCGTCACCATGTCGCCGGTGGTCGTGAAGAAGATATCCTTCTCGTACCTGACGGCGCAGCGCACCCCAAGAATCCTCCCGCCCACCCTCCCGCTCAAGAACTTGGGCATCTGTTTGATGATGGCGGCGAGGCAGGCCTGGCACTGAGCCGTCGTGAGGTCCGGCGTGCACTGTGCCAGGCCGTACACGTTGATCTTGTCCGGCGGGAAGCCGGCCTGGCCCGTGGCGTACCTGCCGCTCACGTTGCTGGCCCTGTCCGCCACCGCGTTGGCCAGCCTCGTGACCAGGCCGTCGAACGCGGCGACGTTCCCTCTGGAGACGTTGTTCATGTTCGACGCCACGCTCTCGGGCGAGTTCACGGCGCCGGCGAGGTAGTCCTGGTCGTAGAACCGGATATGGCACTGGTCGTGATAGATGGTGACGTCCTTGCTGCGGCCGCAGAGGTTCACCGCGTCCTTGAACGCCCTGGAGAGGCACGCGCCGCAGTCGTCGCCGGTGTAGTCCCAGCGGCAGAGCGCCAAGCCGTACGCGGTGTCCGGCGCCCGGCCGAACGCGCCAGCGGAGAAGCCGGAGGCCGATGCGTTCTTCGGGAGCACCGCGGACATGCTGGCGAGGTTGGCCGCGAAGGTGCTGTTGGGCTGGTAGAGTCCATCGGCATCGCTCGTGGGGCTGCAGAAGTGGGAGAAAGCGTTGATCACCGGCACGGCTCCTTCATCGCCGGACGCCGGCGCTGGCAACGAGCTGGCGGGAACGAGGAGGAGCAGGAGGGCAAGCATGGTAGGTGCCAACTTGCTAATGGTATTGTGTAGAGGCCAAGTGTGGCAGAAAAGCTAAGCTGCTCATTGGCGTTGCTCCGTACTTATCTAGTTGTGTTAATAGGCATCAACCCTCGTGAGAATTTTTTATCTTAATAGTACTTTAGTGGATGTACAGAAGTAAAAATATAGTACTCCGGGCTCGGGTTTAGGTGAGCTAAAGCTAATGGCTGGTTGCATTAGCGATGATAGCGAGGGTATGCTGGTTTTTACTCGAAGGTTGACTTTGAGTACAGGCTGCCATCGGTGTGGACATTGGATGGTGAAAATGAATAACGAAATTGCGTGCGTAACTCTTTGGACTCTACCCAGCGGCAGATGGTGTCGTTTCCGAGTTGTTTACAAGGACGGGGCGAAGATGGACTATCTGAATGAGAAGTCTGACGTGCCACTGCCGGCATTCATATATGTCAAATTCAAACTTTCAAATTCATGCAAATTCATGTACGTCCATCATACACGTCAATGATGCAGTAAATAACAAATGTTTGTACTAGCAAAAATGCATAGTTCTTACATAAATTTTATTTTAAGTGCACAACTCAAACATTAGCTTTTTGGTTTCATTGTAGGTCCACATATGCTCCACAAGATTATTGGTAGCTGCGTGTGCACCTGATGATATTGAAGATTCTGATGCATCTACAGAAATTTCGTAACCTGATTTGTATCTTGATCTTTTAGGATTTAAACTTGTTCTCCATGGTTCGGACAACACCATCAACCTCATTCTCGACAATCATATTATGCAAAATAACACAACATGTCATGAGCTGCCATAATTTTTTTTGATTCCCACAGCATTGCAGCTCCACGAACAGTCCCCCAACGAGGTTGAAGCACATCGAATGGCCTCTCCACATCCTTTCTAGCTGTTCCTTGCATTGTTGCAAAGTGGCTTTGTTTGTTGCCGTTTGGTTTGCATATGGTCTTCACAACACCCCCCCACCCCCTGCGTGAGGATAGATGTCATTGGCAAGATAGTAACCCATGTTGTAGTCACGACCCTTAACACTGTAGTTACATGACGGTGATTTCCCATTACAAAGCCTCCTGAACACCGGAGAGTGTTGAAGCACATTGATGTCACTGTGACAACCCAACATTCCAGAGAAAGCATGCCAAATCCATAAGTCATGTGATGCCACTGCTTCTAGTACGATGGTGGTCTGTTTGGTGTGATCTTGATACATTCCCCGCAAACTTTTGGGCTAGTTCTTCCATTACCAACTATTGCAATCAATTGATCTGAGCATTTCTGAAAACCCTCTGGCCTCTCCAATAGTCAACAACTTTTCTGTGTTCTGCACATTTGGTTCTCTCAGATACTCTGCTCCAAACACCTCCACCACTGCGCGGGAAAACTTCACAGTAGTATTCGGGCATGTGCTCTCCCTCATCCTGACCATCTCACCAATGGCAGTACCAAGTGCAAGCATCACAGCCGTGCATTTCTTCTTAGCATAGAAAGATAGTTGGCCGCAACAATCCCTTGTGAGATTGAAGTACTCATCATGTGCCTCCACTTCCTCCATAATGCGCAAAAACAATGGTTTTCGCATGTGGTGACGAAACCATGGATCATCAGGGAAAGTTAGGTTTGGAGCAAAGTAGTTCTTCTGCAGTAGCCGTGCTCCGGAGACTCCATCCCGATTGATCATTATTCCCCCTTTGATTGAGCCCTTGAAGTTGAAAATATGCTCCACCTGGCGGTCCACTTCCTCTTGCATGCTCATGTTCATTTCTTCATTTGAATCCAACGAAACAAAAAAACTCATCTTGAATTATTTGATCAAGCTTCGTCGGTCCATACTCCTTGTCCGACGAAACATCGTAATTCATCGTTTTTCCTTAAAAAAATCACAAAAGACCGGGTCGGACAATGTGTCGAACACATAGAGCGCAAGGGGTAGCCCAAAAGTTGCTAGATGTACTGCGGCGACGTCCGGGCCGGCGACAACATCCCCGGCAATGAGGACAAGAGAGAGGAGTTTTTTGCTCATGGTGGCGGCAGAGAGGCTCGGAATAGCCGCAGAGCGCACGCGGCGGCGGAGCTGCAGACGGGCGTCACGGAGGAGAAAAAGAGAGGAGAGAGAGCAAATGGATCCGGTAAGTCGAGGGGGTGAATTTGACGCAATTTGTGATGGGGTAGGGCTGTCGGGTCCAACGTGATGGACGCACCCGGGCGCTCTATATCCGCCTAGATTTGGGCTGGATATGAGGCGTACCGGTCAGGCCGGGCGTTTGAGGCGCCTGCCTGTGTCGCTTTTTAATGACCGGTCACTGACCGGACCGTACACCCAAGTGTTTGAAACGGATTTGAAACGCCCGGCTGTAGCTTACGAGATTTGGTCCAGTCTTTGGATTCAGATAGAGTGGAGCGTCAAATAATATTGAGGCACACAAAATTCGGGGGATACATCCCATAATTCGTAAAATATTTGTGTAGGCGTCTCTCAAAAAAAATGTGGTCCGTAGACAAAAATCTGTAGATCCAGCTCCACGAACAGGGGAAAAACCCGCCCCGTTTGTATAAAAAAAGGACAACAAGAAGACTTGCAGTGCATACCTAGTTTCTGAAAAATGCTTCCAGAATATAAACGTCGTGAACGGTGGGAGGTCAAAGAAAAATAATTGACCTCCAAATAAAAGTGATAAACCAGTCTCTAACTTGCATTTTCCCTACTCTTTTGGTAACCGTACGTGCCGGCCGGTTCTAGTCTTTATTCCAGATATTAATCGCACGGTTATACTTCATCTGTTTACAAATATAAGATGTTCAATTTTTTTTCTAAATTAGATGTATATAGAATTATAGATACATTTTAATATGTTTGTTCATTTATTTCAATCCAAATGTAATTCATATTAAAATATCCAAAACATCTTATATTTGTGAGCGGAGGGAGTATTTCATAAGTACTACATTTGTTTCTAAATAGCTAATATTATCAAAAAAGATCTTATATTTTGATACTGAGAAAGTATTTAAGAATAAAGGGTGTACTTACAATCTTCATGACTTACCTCGGATCTGAAATCTAGAGGTTTCCTCTCCAAGGAATGGAAACAGCCAATTTAGCATTAGCGCAGTTTAAAGCCACTTGTTGCTGTCTACAGATAATCATCAATAAATAAATAGGTCTCTGAGACTAGTTATAATGGAGAGTAACATACACAAACGGACGAGGATTTAGAGCACTCGGGTGCTCCGCACCCCTATATGTACAATATTAGGAAAAAAATACCAAGAAATTTGAAAAAAAATCTGGGATTTGGGGATATTAAACGTGGGTTCCCGATCTACTCCTGTCTGAAATTTGGTGAAAAAATATCAGAAAACGTATTCACGGCAAAAAAGACAAAAATTTCATACAAGCAGTAGTAGTTACCACCACTTGCGTTTTGTATGTTGTATGTAGTATCTTTCAAAATCGAGAGTATGTATGTGTAGTATGTAGTATATAACAATGATTAGGTAGTATATACATAAATTTTTAGGTAGTATGTACCATTTTTTGAGTATGATCTTTTTTACGTACAAATATGTACGCATTTCATAAATATAACAAAAACTATGGGCTCATATGCAATTTTTTTATGTAACTTGTTTTGAACTATCTTAGATATAGTATATGAACATATTTGAAACAATAAAATAGTATATATAATACCACATGCTAGTATATGAGACATGTGGGGTAACTACCACCGGGTGGTAGGATGGATTTTCCCTATATATATATATATATATATATATATATATATATATATATATATATATATATATATATATATATATATATATATATAGACTTGCTAAAGTGAGCCAGAGCGTAGAATTATGATTATGCGCGCTGCCCATTGAGCCGTAACTAGATTAGGAAAAAAGTAACTGCATGTGCACCCCTCCGCAGATCCACCCCACCCCACGTGGTTCCACACTTTCTTTTGATCGTAAGTGGCAAGCCGCATGTAGTAATTTGCATTTTATGTGTTACTACAGCCTGAAACTTTTCAACTTTACAATGATCAGCCATGTGAAAAATCGCTCAATTACTTTAGCAAATACTCTCGCTTTACCATTGGAGAACTCTTATTACTACTAATTCTCAATACATTTACTAGGACAATTGTCCACACAGTAACGGTTATGATGGTTGATTACTATATTCCATAGTTTTTTACGAGCCATGGAAATGGAAGCGAACACTAATAAAACAAGATCGGGCAGCAGTAACATAATAAATTCTTTTACTATGTTTCCTATTGTTCATTACTATGTCATATGTGCGCGGGATCGTGAACGAGTGGGAGGCAATAGTAATGAAATTAATATCGTTACTAGGTTTCCCACTAAATTTACTACTAGGTGGAAGAAAAATACGCGAGGTTCGATGGTTCCTTGATTACAGAGGCGAGGGAGTGGTGCGCGTAGTCTGACCGGAGCGCACGATTAGCAACTTTGCGCTCAGGCGCACTTTAGCGCAGCCGTATATATATATATATATATATATATATATATATATATATATATATATATATATATATAGCAAAACACTGTTTGGGTACATTTTTTTCCGGGCAGTAATTCCTTCGCCACGGATACATTTTTTGATATTTTTTCACGAAATTTCACACGAAAGTAGATTGGGAAACCAGGTTTGACATCCCGAAATTTTGGATTTTTTTGATTTTCTGGGATTTTTTTACGAATATTTTTCGTATAGGGGTGCGGAGCACACAAGAGCTCCTGTGTATTTTCCCATACACATATCCCTAAACTATATTACTACCTTCATAGTGGGTAGTAATATAAATATGGTAACATGGAAAGCCTTATTTGTTAGGTTATAGACTCATATTACATTAGGACATGTGATGTTACGGTAACTAGCTAAGTTACTCAAACTACCTCTCTCCTCATTAACTCATTGCCATATAAGTAAATTTGCTGAGTTGGACTCAATGTTACTGCTGAAGTTACTCCCAGTGTGGCTAGTCTGATGCATATGGAGCTAGGGCCATCATTGGTCGCGCACACATCGATCTGCAGCTAGATTTGGATGCTGCCGGTTCCAACTCGTTGCCTGCAGAAATTTCCAACTTGTAAATGCTGAACCGTGCGCACAGGTGCTATACATGGCTGTTTTCGCTCGGCATAACGTGCGCCCCGAACTATTGCTATATTTCTTACACCGAACATCCAAATTACAAGCCATTTTCACTTGTTCCTGACATTCATACCATTGCAATTAGATCACATTTTGATTGATTCCGATAATTTTTTTATGGAATAGATAAATCCCGAACGTTCGATTTTTAAGCATGTCATCCCGAACTCTTTTCATGGTAACTTTAGTAATAAGGCGATGTTGGAAAACATGGCAATTTTCTGATAAAAAATTGAAATAGAACAAAGTTGCCATATATTAACAACTAAAGTTGCCACCTCACAGCAACTAAAGTTGCCATCAAAAAACGTTCAGGATGATATGCTTAAATTTCGAACGTTCGGGACTTATTGAGGTCCTTTTTTAACATAACTTTTACTTTGAACGATAACAAACATGTCAGTTAAAAAAACAAATAACAAACATGCCCCGCACATGCCCAGGCCATGACCGCTCAAAGTGATAAAATTTCCAGCATCGTACTCTTTAGATCGAACCCGCGATAAGAACATACAATCATGCATCTCACCTATTTGCTTCGTTGATACAGTCAATGACACATTGTTAGGCACACTTTAGTGATCCCATTTTAGAGTTCGGCATAGGGCCCTTAATATTGCCAGCCTGGCCCCGCTTCCACATAGTGGGACTTGTATTCCTTTATGGACAAGATGCAAACTCTACATATCGCACGGTGTAATTTGTCCTTTTTATTGGTGCAACCTATAACTTGCACCCTCTGAGAGAGTCCTGGATTAAAGGGTCCTTGGGCTGCTGGCCTGTTGTGTTCGGGCCAGATCGATGGGCTACTATGGAGCCAGGCCAGAGAACGGATATGTGGCCGGATAAGGAATCTTCGGAGTCATGGTGTGCCCTCCAAGCCAAGATTAGCCAGGATCTTTCCCTCCTTGTAACCGATCGCACGTAACCCTAACCCTACCGGTGCTTATATAAACCGGAGGGTTTTAGTCTTTATGGTTAGAGCTACATCCATCACCTCATAAACTTAGGGTTTAACTCACCTGATCTCAAGGTAGATCTACTCTATAACCACATCATACATCAAATACAATCAAGCAGGACGTAGGGTTTTACCTCTTCGAGAGGGCCCGAACCTGGGTAAACACTGTGTTCATCGTCCCTTGTTCCCCATTGATCCTAGATCCACAGCTTGGGACCCCCTACCCGAGATCCGCCGGTTTTGACACCGACGTTGGTGCTTTCATTTAGAGTTCCGATGTTGGGTCTCTCAAGGGTCAATGGCTCACCTGATCATCGCAGAGGGCATCAGCTCTAGGGACCTCTTTGTCACCGGCCAACTCTTCGCATTCGGCAGCATCGTGCTACACGCCAACTCAGCAGGCCATCGAGACCAAATCGATAATTTCGCCCCTGAGCACCGGATTCGATTCGTTAATTTGGAGTACGTAGCGGATGTACGAGGCGATCTGGTCTTTACCGGATTCACGACCTCTTCCCGCACCCCCATGGGCCTCGCTGTGCCCGCTCTAGAGCCTCTCACCGATCCGATCTACGGATCGGCCCTGGTCCTTCCGCCAGCCTTGAGCCCGGACGGCCCCACTTCGAGTGGAGGCCAGGAATCCCCTTCAGCCACGCTCACAATGCCCACCAAAGACCCATCTTCGGGCCTCGATGCGGAAGCAAGGTTCGGACGCCGAGAGCCACTATCGCCACCGCGTGTAGCCTGAAGAAACAATGGCAGAAAATAAAGGCCAAACAGGACACCCTCAACGAGAGGTGGACTAAGGTCCAGGACACCGAAGAGGAGTACGACCACAAGCAACAGACGGAAAGCTACCCGAAGCGAAAGCTACTGCCACAGTTCGATGACGCAGTGGTGACCCACAAGTATAGGGTATCAATTGTAGTTCTTTTCGATAAGTAAGAGTGTCGAACCCAACGACGAGCAGAAGGAAATGACAAGTGGTTTTCAGTAAGGTAATGTCTGCAAGTGCTGAAATTCTAAGTAGCAGAGTAGTTTGATAGCAAGGTAAATAGTAATGAGCAAGTAACGATAATAGTAGGAAAAGTGCAGCAAGGTAGCCCAATCCTTTTGAGGCAATGGACAGGCCAAAACGGTCTCTTATGATAAGCAAAGTGTTCTTGAGGGTACACGGGATTTTCATCTAGTCACTTTCATCATGTTGGTTTAATTCGTGTTCGATACTTTGATAATTTGATATGTGGGTGGACCGGTGCTTAGGTGTTGTTCATACTTGAACAAACATCCTACTTATCTTTAACCCTCCCGCAAGCATCCGCAACTACGAGAAAAGTATTAAGAATAAATTCTAACCATAACATTAAACTTTTGGATCCAATCGGTCTCTTACGGAATAGCGCATAAACTGGGGTTTAACCTTTTGTCACTCTCACAACCCATCATCTAATTTCTACTCCACAATGCATTCCCTTAGGCCCAAATATGGTGAAGTGTCATGTAGTCGATGTTCACATGACACCACTAAGGGAATCACAACATACATACTATCAAAATATCGAACACATATCAAGTTCACATGATTACTTGCAACATGATTTCTCCTGTGACCTCAAGAAAAAAGTAACTACTCACAAATGATAATCATGCTCAAGATCAGAGGGATATTAAATAGCATAATGGATCTGAACATATAATCTTCCACCAAATAAACCATATAGTAATCAACTACAAGATGTAATCAACACTACTAGTCACCCACAAGCACCAATCTATAGTTACGGTAACAAGATTGAACACAAGAGATGAACTAGGCACTACTAGGGAAAAGCCTAGCAGTAGCGCAGGTAAAATGCTTATCAGTAGCGCGGGCAGCTGCGCTACTGATACGGCGCTACAGCTAATGCTTAGCAGTAGCGCGTGCTAACCCGCGCTACTGTTATCTAGGGATAGCAGTAGCGGTCATCGTAAAAATGCACTGCTGCTAATATCTATAGAGCCCTAGTATAAAAGGCGCTACTGCTAAGACCTCGCTGCTACTAAAGCCATACCCCGCGCTACTGTTATTAGTTTCTGAATTTTTTCTTCTGCTCCATATTTTGTGCTGCTGAATTTTTTTTTGGTGTTTTATACAATAGTCTCTAGCATATCATACACATACAAATCTGATCATATCATACACATACAAATAGCCTCATTAAATTGATCATGTCATCACCATAATCATCATCCAACACAAAATGACGTCTCTCTCGAAATAGCGATACAAGTTATGAGATGCCTCAAATACTTGCAACTACATCGGCATCCATCTAAACAATGATATAGACAAGAAGAGCTATCACTATGAGTGAGAGCGGAACTATGCAGTACATGAGGCAGCGGTTATGAGTCCTCTCTCGCGTTAACGTGAACCTCAAGTAACTAGCTTATGCTTCATGTCTGCTTTTGAACCATTTATGGCTGGCCCCCGAGAACCGCTCGGATCATTTACCCTGCACATAATCATCATTTTTCGAATATAACATGTCCAAAACATCACATGTACAAATATGACATGTCCAAATTTCAAATGTGACACATCCAAATCACATGTCCACTTCAAATTTGCATATAGCAGGAAGAAAAATATAGAACTTGAAGAAAAATGCAAGAAGTTTTTTTAAATAGCAACAATTGCTTTAACTAAAAAATAATAAATAGAAACAATTGCTTTAATTAAAAAATCGCAATAGTTTGAAACCTAGGGTTCATACTAACACCACTAAAAAATAGCCAATAATCTGTCCTAGGTTTTTTAACTAGGGTTCATACTAATTGTAATTAACTAACTAGCACTAAAAATAGCCTAGGGTTCATACTAACTAGCACTAAATAGCTATGGTTCATACTAACAGAGAGAGAGAGAACGAGAGAGAGAGAGAGAGCAGAGAGCAAAGAAGAGGGGAGGGGAGAGTGCTTATAGAGGGTGGAGAGAGAGATGGGGTCGGGGGAGACGGCGACACCGAGGTGCAGCGAGGCAGAGTCGAGGAAGACGGCGGCGAGGCAGGGTCGGGGGAGACGGCGGCGAGGCAAGGTCGAGGGAGACGGCGGCGAGGCGGGGTCGAGGGAGACGATGGCGGAGAGCGAGGGCAGAGGCTCCGGCAAGGTCGAGGTCGAGGGGGAGGAGGCACAGGCGCACATCGACATCGAGGGCAGACTGCGACGGAGAGCGAGGGCAGGGGCTCCGGCGAGGGCGAGGGCAGGGGCTACGGCGGAGGCGACGAGGGGAGAAGAGAGAGTGGGGAATTGGGGGAGAAAGCAGAGGAGGGAAGCCCACGTGGGGGTTATGTCAAAATAGCTTTAGCAGTAGCATGTGAAAAGAAAACGCGCTGCTGCTACAATCTGTAGCAGTAGCGCGCTCCTAACAAACTCGCTACTGCTAAGCTGGGCCCGTCCTGTGGACAAGTTCAAACTTAGCAGTAGCGCCCTACCCTAAAAGCGCGCTACTACTAATTTGATAGCAGTAGCGCGGTTTGTAGAAGGGTGCTACTACTACACCTAGCATGTCGGCAATGGCGTAGGAATTATAGTAGTAGCGTGTTCTATTCCTGCCGTGCTACTGCTAAGTGGATAGCAGTAGCGCCCTTTCTGGCCACGCGCTACTGCTAAGTAGCAGTAGCGCCTCATTTTAACATGCACTACTGATAAGATTCTGTGTATAAGGTTTTCCCTAGTAGTGAGGGTTTGAGATGAGATGGTGCTGTTGAAGATGTTGATGGAGATTGCCCTCCCCAAGATAGGAGAGTTGTTGGTGATGATGATGACGATGATTTCCCTCTTCGGGAGGGAAGTTCCCCCGGCGGAATCGCTCCACCGGAGGGCAAAAGTGCTCCCGCCCAAGTTCCGCCTCGAGATGGCGGCGCTCCGTCCCGAAAGTCCTCCTTATTTTTTCTAGGTCAAAATGACCTATATACCAGAAGATGGGCACCGGAGGTGGGCCTGGGTGAGCACAACCCACCAGGGCGCGCTTGGGCTCCCTGGCGCACCCAGGTGGGTTGTGCCCACCTGGTGGGCCCCCTTTGGTAGTTATTTGCTCCAATATTCCTCAAAAATTCTTCGTGAGGTTTCAGCTTATTTGGAGTTGTGCAGAATAGGTAGCCTAGCGTAGCTTTTCCAGGTCCAGATTTCGAGCTGCCGGAATTCTCCCTCTTTGTGTATACCTTGCATATTATGAGAGAAAAGGCATTAGAATTATCCAAAAAGCATTATTATGGATAAAAACATCTTAAATAACAGTAAGAAAACATGATGCAAAATGGGCGTATCAACTCCCCCAAACTTAGACCTCGCTTGTCCTCAAGCGAAAACCTAAATCAAAAACATGTCCACATGCTTAGAGAGAGAGAGAGAGAGAGGTGTTGATAAAAAGAAAATACAGACATAGAAGCATCATGTTGATTATTATAACAGCAACAAAATTAAACATAAGACTTTTATCATAGGACTTTTATCATATACTTCTCATGAATAAGTAACAATTCATCACACAATTGAAGTATAAAGCAAAAACTCTATTAAGAACCAACAAACTATGTTCTCAGTCAACTTTGCAACTACAATTCATCATCTTTACAGGAAGGGTCACGTATCGGAGCCTTTAGGCAAGTCCACATACTCAACCATCATATAGTCTTCTATGATTGCTAACACTCACCACATACACATGAGCAAAACATTTCAACCGGACACATAGATAGATAGGGGCTTATAGTTTCGCCTCAAAATGTATTCACCTCAAGAGTGATGTCAATAGTAATAATTCATGCTATCTATATTCAACTGGACATATGTGCCTAGATCTTTCCTCACCACATGATGCTTGCCAAAGGAGAAAAATAAAAAGGAATAGAAGGAAAACTTTGACTCTTTGCATAAAAGTAAATACATAAAAGTAAAAGATAGGCCCTTCGCAGAGGGAAGTAGAGGTTGCCATGCGCTTATTTGTTTGTATGCTCAACCCCTTAGTGCAAAATAACGTCACGTTGCACTGCCCCTTGTGATAGCGACCTTTATTATGCAGTCTGTCGCTTTTATTCTTCACCATCACAAGTTTGTGCAACACTCAATTTTCTCTTACACTAAATGATCTCACACATTTAGAAGCAATTTTTATTGCCTTTTTGCACCGATGACAACTTACTTGAGGGATCTTTCTCAATCCCTAGGTAGGTATGGTGGACACTTGAAAGTAAGATTTGGGTTTAAGGGTTTTTGGATGCACAAGTAGTATCTCTACTTAGTGCAGAATTTTTGGCTAGCAAAGATAGGGGGCAAGCACCACATGTTAAAGGATCCATGACAATATGACTTCTGTGTGAATATAAACAAACATAAACCATTAAGTTGTCTTCCTTGTCCAACATCTACAATTTTGGCATATAATATTTTGATGAGGGCTCACAATCACAAAAGATTTCTAGGATAGTATATTTATATGTGAATCTTCTCTTCCCTTATTAATTCTTTCATGAGTTGCATCATTGACTCATGCTATGTTTGTTAATCTCTAATAAAATTTCTACTTATACTTTTCCTTATGTGGTGTCATCACCTATCATAAGATTAGTATATGATCTTTTCTTCATTTATTTCCTTTCTTTTATTTATTTCCTTTCTCCATTTCTTTCTTATTTCTTTTCTTTAATTCGCAACATGAAAGTAAAGAAAGAAAAAACTCAAACTAAACTTTATTATATAACTTGCACACGATTACAAGGATAGATCACTAAGAAATCTCAAAGAAGAAAGGATCAAACTAAACTTTTATTCATCTAAAGAAAAATATAGAACTAAAATAAGTAAAGGCAAAAAGATAGTGGGATGATACAATACCGGGGCAACTCCCACAAGCTTGGCGGAAGCCAAGGGGAGTGCCCATACCCGATACTCAGTTCTCTTTTGGTGCTGAAGAGGATGATGTTGGTGATGAAGAAGGGATCTTGTCCTCAGATTTCCATGGCAGTGGTCCACCATCATAAGAAGCGGAGTGATTCTCACGGGTCCTGCAACTAGCAGCCAAACTCATACCTTTAAACCTCGCCTCATATTCAAAGATTTGGTTTTGGAGGTCATAGATCTGGCTTTGGAGGAAGTTGATTTGCTTGTCGAGGGTGAAGATGATGTCCTTCATGGGCTTGGCATCCACCTTGAGATCACAGGAGAGGTCCGTGATCATAAGGTGATTGGCGTTGAGTCCACGCTCCACCATTCCCTTGCACCGAAAGACGTCGTGTTCCATAGCTTCAAGCTTGGCCTCCACGGTTCCCGTCCCCTTGGGACATGGCACATCACGGAGGTGAAGCACCCCCTTGAGGGAGTCCTAGATTAGGGGGTCCCCGGGCATCCGAGATGTGTGATGTGGGCCGGATTGGTGGGCCGTGAATATACAAGATAGAAGGCTCCCCCCCCCGTGTCCGGATGGGACCCTCCTTTGCGTCGATGGCAAGCTTGGCGTTCGGATATGAAGATTCCTTTCTCTGTAAACCGACTCTGTATAACCCTAGTCCCCTTCGGTGTCTATATAAACCAGAGGGTTTAGTCCATAGAGGCAATCGCAATCATACATGCTAGACATCTAGGGTTTAGACATCGAGGCATATCAACTCTTGTAACCCCTATATTCATCAAAGTCAATCAAGCAGGAAGTAGGGTATTACCTCCGTCAAGAGGGCCCGAACCTGGGTAAACATCGTGTCCCCTACCCCCTGTTACCTTTGATACTCAGACGCACAGTTTGGGACCCCCCTACCCGAGATCGGCCGGTTTTGACACCGACATTGGTGCTTTCATTGAGAGTTCCTCTGTGCTGTCGACAGAAGGTTCGATGGCTCGTTCGATCATCTACATTGATTCTGTTTCGGGGGAGACTTCCCCCCGACCAAATTTTCGTATTCGATGGCTTCGCACTACGTGCCAACTCAATTGGCCACCTTGAGCAGATCGACAGCTACGCCCCTGGTCTTCAAATCAGTTTCAGGAACTTAAACTATGTCGCCGATATCCCAGGAGACTTGATCTTCGAAGGGTTCGCCGCCCCGACCACCGCTTTGGCCTCAGATCGAAAGCAGACTACCAGGTTCGAAGATGGGAATTTAGGGCCCGCCGGACTCCCTGCCATTATGGAACTTGCTACTGAAGATCTGGAGGGGACGACGTCATCGCTAAACCCAAAGACAAACCAAGCTCCCCTTGTCGCCAAAGTGCTGGATTCTCCCTCGGACTCTAAATCCGAACTCTCGAGGTCCGCGTCAAGCAGGCACGGCCAGGAGGCTCTCACCCCGGCCAGCCTTGTGGACTCTCACTTCTTTGTCCAAACCTCGCTCCTAAACGAGGCTCTGGACTTAATGCGATCCCTTGCCATTACAGAGGAATCGCTTCCGAATTATGCCTAGCCCGGACTAGGGGTTGAGGGTGGGAAATTTTACGTCCCACCCACCACCCACTTCATAGCCACTGTCGAAGATCTAACCTACATGCTGGACTATGCCTCCGAAGACATCGACGTTATGGACGACGATGCCAGAGACGATCAAGGACAAAACCCTCCGTTTACCGGACGTTGGACGACCACCTCCACATACGACATATACATGGTGGATACACCCAAAGAGGATGACAACAACGACAATAAGGATCCGGTTAAGTACAAGCCTGCCGAAGCACCTCCAAAGCGTCGACGTGAGCGGCTGTCGGTGTCAAAACTGGCTCTCGTGTAGGGGGTCCCGAACTATGCGTCTGGGATCGATGGTAACAGGAGACGGGGGACACAATGTTTTACCCAGGTTCGGGCCCTCTCTATGGAGGTAATACCCTACATCCTGCTTGATTGATCTTGATGAATATGAGTATTAAAAGAGTTGATCTACCACGAGATCGTAATGACTAAACCCTAAAAGTCTAGTCTGGCTCTAATTATCCGGGGGTATCTACGAACCTATCCCTCCGGTTTATATAAGCACAGGAGGGATCTAGGGTTACACAAGGTCGGTTACAAAGAAAGGAATATTCATATTTGGTTGCCAAGCTAGCCTCCCACGCCAAGGAGAGTTCCATCCGGACACAGGTAGAGTCTTCGATCTTCGTATCTTCACAGCCCATTAGTCCGGCCCATATCCAATAGGTCGGACGCCCGAGGACCCCTTAGTCCAGGACTCCCTCAGTAGCCCCCGAACCAGGCTTCAATGACGAGGTGTTCGGCATACAAATAGTCTTCGACATTGCAAGGCGGGTTCTTCCTCTTATGACTTTAAAGTGATGTATTCGGTTGTCCATTTAATGTCGCACCCCTCGGCTTCCACGCCTTCCTGACTCCAGCTTCCACGTGTTGAATGAATACAAGAGGTCGGGGTATTTTTACATATACCACCCTGACCATAACAGAAAGGTGCCTATTTAAAGAGAATAGATCTTAGATCCCCTCCAAATCCACAGAAGAGATCCTCAGAGCTTGCGGAGCAGAACCATCCCAACATGGCTAGCGCTCCCAGCTCTTCTTCTCGTCCCCACAACTCCGAAAAGGGGAATTGGGAGAGGTGCTCAGTTTCTAATAGTCAGCTGGTGAAGCTGAAACACAGGGATTTCTTCCCCCCGCGGATTTGAGCCCCGTACGAGCCGGGATGACGTCCTTCAATGGTGGGGCTCAAGCGGAGAACTTCCCCAATCCATCTAGGGGGGAATGAGTATGCTTCGTCCCCTTCTTGTTACGAGGTGTCGGATTTCTGATCCATCCCTTCCTCCGAGGTCTGCTGGAGTATTACGGCCTCCAACTGCATAGTCTCACCCCCGCCTCTATCCTGCATATTGCGGGTTATGTCGCTTTATGCGAGCTATTCCTGGGCTACGAGGCCCATTTTGATTTATGGAGAAGATTGTTCTGCCTCGTCCCTCGCAATCAAGGAGGGTCAATATTTGAAGTGGGGGAGCCGAGGTGTGGCGCATCGCTGGCACCAGATACCTGTCCGACACGCCGAAGAAGGCTTCTGAAGAATGGCCTTCCGAATGGTTCTATATTGATGATGTCGCTCTTCCCGACCCTGTCCGTATGGGCCTTCCGAATTTTCAAGTGCTCCGTTCAAGAAACGCCATAGCTGGTGTCCTCGGAGCCTCGAGAAAGAGGACAACACAGAGATCAGTCTACCGCTGGGCAAGATTAAGATGCTTGCCCAGTCCGGATTGTCAATAGTCAAGGTAATGGCGATCTCCATAGCGCGGGGGGTCCAACCACTCCAATATAGAGGGCTACACATGTGGCACTACAATGGGGAAGACAATGCCTCACGCTGTGGTTGGAAGGGACCGAAGACCCCCGCCGCTTTGGCCAAAATATTTGCCGAACTATATAAAGGTGAGAAGGAGGAGTTGACCCGTCTCCAATATCGAGACGGATTTTCCATGTATAATCCTCCTAGCTGGGTAAGCTTTTAACTCCACTATTTTACTCCTCTCCTTGAATTATTTTTGACGGGCAGTATCCTATCCGTTTATAATAGGAATGGCGAAAAGCTGTCGAGGGGATCCATGACCCTGCCCCTTAGCCGGAGAATCGCAACCGGGATCTTGACCCCGCATATGAAGAAGATCTAGACATATTTGTGGAGCTCGAGGATGGAATATTCTATCAGACGAGCTATGATGGTACAGATGTACCCATCGTTGCCGACTACCCCGGTCTGCTCCCCGCTTCACACTAAGTAATCCGGAGACACCTTGTCGAAGTGAGTTTTCTCATTCTTCCTCACCCACCGCAATGTCTTGTGCTCAGAAGGGGAGGCGTTTGGCACGCCGTGCGACCCTAGGGGCATCCCCAAAGAGAGTGGGCCCCACGCCGAGCAGGCCTTCAAAGAGGAAGGCAAACAAAGATACGGCCGAGCCTTCATCGAAGAGGTATGGGTCCGCAACTATGTTCTTTAGCAGTTGCATCCAACTATGACTCCTATGTTCGTCTTGTATCAGAAAAAAGGTTCGACGGACTGGGTCCGGAGACCCGGCCAGTCGTACTCCCAATAGCCAGGATTTAGTCCCAGCCGAGGAGATGGGGCCCGATATGGGAGTGGCCCCGGACTATCCTTCCGCCGAGGGCTCGGAAGATATGTCCGTCACCAACTCGGAAGTGGAGAGCGCCATGAATCATCGGCGCCGGAGGGCCATTTTACGAAATCTCCCCGCTTTTCAAGAGAGGCATTCGGCGCTTTCAGCTCGACTGATGCATACATCCGAGCTGCTCAAGATGGGCTTAACAAAGCCTCAGAGCAGCATTTAAAAGATTTGCAAGTAAGTTTACCTTGTACGAATTTGATAACCATGTGCCAGCAGCCCCCAAGACTTGAAGCAGTTGGTACAAATGATTTAAGGATCCTTGTATAACCAGGTTCTTACGGAGAAGAACGACCTGCTAGCCCAAGAGCTGGAGAAGTGCCGGACACAGCTAACTGCTGCTACCACCGAATTGGAAAAGTTCTAGAAGGCGTCTCTGGTAATATTTCCCTTCATCAAGAAACAATGATTATATGCCAGCCGTGCTGATACTGTTGCTTGTCTCATAACAGGGTCGTCTGACCAACAGGAAGAGAAACCGAAGGCCGCTCAAATGGGTGAGAAAAAGGCAAAAAGACTACATGCCGCAGGCGAGCGCGTTCTGACCCGAGTCAGAGAGGAGAAAAACAAACTCCAGGATTCCAACGCCCAGCTGGGCGAGGAACTGAAAGATACGAGGGCCCAACTAGCCGACTCCGTGAAGGAGAATAAAAGGCTGCGAGGCGGCATATTCAGTATGTGACCGAACTTACCTTATAATATTTCAGAGATGAAAGGTACTGACAAAGTTATGTTTGCAGGTATGCTGACAGTCCGTCCCGAAGAGGAGATGTCCGGATTGTCAGATGATCTGTTGCAGGGGCTGTCGCAAATGCACGAGCAAGCTTGGCAGGCAATGCAGAGTGTTGCCATGGCCTTATGGCCATCCACCTCCCCTCCAGGAAGTATGGAGGAGCTTGTAGAGCTATGCAAGGAAGCGCGGCGACATATCCGATTATGGAAAATATTGGCCTGCCGGGAGGGTGCGCGAGAGGTCTGGGCCATGGTGAAAACATAGTATATAAAGCTTGATCCGAATCACATGGCCCGGGTTGGACCTTTAGGGTCAGATGGGAAAGAAGTGCCCGTTAATTTGGTATATGACCAAGTAGTAGTAGCTGCCAAATATTCCCAACATGATTGTAAGTTAGATAGTCTGTTGGATGGTATAGAGGAGGAAATTTATGAGTCTAAGTGACTATGTACTTTCCTTGACATATGTAAATTCTAGATGAATTGTAAAATGATTGTCATGACAGACCTTTTCTCTTCAACCTCGGGACCCGAAGGTGCGGAGTGTTTCCGAATACCCGTGCGGCCGAATAGACCGGGGCATGCATGGAAACCAGGCGTAGGGGTCATAGTTGCTTGAACAGACAAGTTGTATCCGGCTAGTTATGTTATATTACATTAAAGTTTTAAGAAACATCTTCCAGAGAGAATAGTTCCGTTAGGGGTTCCTTTCCCTAGGTGTGCATGCGTTAATGTGCATGTCCGGACTGTGATTGAAAAATCGCAGTATGTGTGACTTCTGGGGGTTCACAATGGAGTAAATGCGAAAAACATCTTTAATCCACCGACCGAATATTCCCTTAAGAACCCTAGCTTTCGGCTTCACCCACTCTGAGGTACACATCCGAATGACCTGACAGTAACAATTGCAGAGGTGCTCCCTTTATGCCCTAGCCGAACTAACGAGAACATAGGGCATAAGCACAGGAGCCAGGCAACCCAGCTTTTGGGCAAAACTTAAGTCATATCGATGCATATAATGGCAAAGAAAAGGTACATATGGGAAAACGCATATGTAATGATCTTAATGATCGGAGAATAATAGCAAGCTTCTATATAAGAAGCCCCCAGGTATAATAGACGTACATTTTTGAAGATGTGTGCGTTAGGGGTGCGCGGTCTAACCGCTCGAAAGTTTTAAGATTAAAGGAAAAAAAGAAAGAAAAAAAGAAAAGAGAGAAAAGGTGAAGGAAGCAACAGGGGGAAGGGGACGAAGAAAGAGTTTGGCTCTAGGCATAGAACCTTCAGAGTCTAGCCGCGTTCTGGGGGTTCGGCTCCAGGCGATTGTCTGACGCATTACGCAGGAGGTACGCTCCTCCGGTGAGAACTTCGTCGATGATGAAGGGACCCTCCCACTTGGGCTTGAGTTTGTCCCTTTTCTTCTTCGGTAGGTGTAGAACAAGTTCGCCAATGTTATAAGTCTTGGCCCGCACTTCTCTGCTTTGATACCTATGAGCCTGCTGTTGATAAAATGCGGAATGGGCTTTTGCGACGTCGCGCTCTTCCTCCAGGACATCTAAGAGCATTTCCAGCCGTTCGACCCCCCAGGACGTCGAAAAAACGCATCCTGGGGGCGAGCCGGCGAGATTTTTGGCGTGGGGGCGACTGCGTTCCTAGTCGTCGCCCCCAGGTCGGCCCCAGGGCTAAATCTATTCGGCGTTTTTTGGCACAAACTCGTCAAAATTCATCCAAACTTGGCGACATTCATTCAAATTTGTACAAAAAACAAATAAAAAACAAACACATCCTAGCTACGCCGTCCTCGCCGCGCCTCGCCGCCGTCCGGCTTCTACATGCCTAGGCGCTTGTAGAAGTCGGTGTAGTCTCCGTCGTCGTCGTCCTCGCACTGCCATCCGCTGTCGTCCCTGTCACGCGGGATGGCCCGGCCTCCTCCTCGTCGCTGTCGAGGTAGACGATGCCATCCACCTCGCGGACGGGGTGGTGGCGGCGCGCCTTGAGTTCCTCGATGGCGCGGCACTGGCGAGCCACCTGCTCGTGAACGTAGTCCTCCCTCGCCCACTTCATGGCCGTCTCGTCGTCGGCGGCCATCGCGAGGTGCTCCGGCTTCACCGGGAGCAGGGGAGGCTCCGGCTCGGTTTTTGTTCGGACGAGGCGCAGGCGACCACCGCGGCCTTCCTCGAGGATGGCCAGCGCGCCGCTATGGGTGTGGCGCCCTAGCGGGGACTCCCCCGCCGTGTCCTACGGCTCGGGCTTGACGGCGAAGGCCACCGGCAAGCCACCCGAGGAGGAGGAGGTCTTCGCGTTTGACAACCGCCGCGGCATCCACGAGCTGCCACGACGGCGAGAGAAGGACGGGGGAGCGGGGGCGGGGTACTCGAGGTGCGACGTATTGCCGGCCTCGATGTAGTTGAGGACGTTCTCGAGGGTGTGGCCGGGCACCCCCCACCACTCGCGCCGCCCTCCGGCGTTGTGGCGGCCGCGAGGCACGACGCCGTTGGTGGAGGCGATCAGGCCGTCACGGCGGCGGTCGAAGTAGATCGTCCAGAACGCGTTGTTGTCGGGGGAGTACGCCGGCGTTCACCGCTGCTCCTTCATCAGCGATGACCCAACGCGGGCGATCTCTGCCCGCCTGTCCGCCCCGGTGGGAGCGGGTGGCACCAGCACGCCGCTGGCACTCAAGCGCCACGCACCCGGCACCCTCATGTCCGGGGGAGCCGGGTAGTCGGCCTCAAAAAGGAGGCGCGCCTCCCACTCGTGGAGGTGGCGGCGGCCGAAGCCGTTCTTCGCTGCGGAGTCGCCTGGGTACCGCGCTGCCATTGCTCATCAGCGGGCGTGTGGAGTGTGCGAGCAGTGGAAGGGGGGCAATTTTTTGCTGTCGTGCGGTGTTCACCAGCGAGGAGTCCGGCTTTTATAGCCGGAGCAAGGGTGGCGGAGGCGCATGCCAGGCGACGCGTGGCGGGCGGCCGTGGCGCTGGTCGATGCGATGCTTCACTGCGCGGCATCAATTGGCATGCTGACCGGCATGCTGCATCGCGCCAGGTGCGGCATCAATGGAGGCGACGGTGCGGCAGCGCGTCAGTCGGCATTGATTCCCGCAGGAAACGAGGCGATTTGGACGACGAAGCGGCGCGTCGCTGACAGGGCGGGCCCATCACAGCTCGCGCCAAAAACGGTCCGTCCGGCGCCCCCAGGCGACCCCCAGCGCACCGGGTTCGAGTTGGGTACGCCGGCGTCAATTTCGGCCCAATCCGGCGGAAAACGGGCTCCTGGGGTGACTGGCCATTTTTTCGGCGTCGATGCCGAAAAAGTGGCCTAGGAGGCCTGTTGGGGGCGTGGCTGGAGATGCCTTAAGCTGTCGTGCCGATCCAGCTCGGCCTCTCTCTCTCTTCGTACATGCGCACTCGGGGTGAGTCATGAATAATGTCGCAGGGTAACACTGTTTCTGCTCCGTACACCATGAAGAATGGTGTGTATCCGGTAGTGCGATTGGGCGTGGTCCGCAACCCCCAGAGTACGAAGTCGAGCTCCTCATCCCAGTGCTGGTATGATTCTTTCAAAGACCGCACTAGTCTGGGCTTGATGCCGCTCATAACAAGACCATTGGCTCGTTCGACTTGACCATTTGTCTGTGGATGATAGACAGAGGCGTAATCGAGCTTGATGCCCAGATTAGCGCACCAGGTTTTCACTTCATCGACTATGAAGTTGGAGCCGTTATCAGAGATGATGCTGTGTGGAACACCATAACGGTGTATGACGCCGGATATGAATTCTATCACCGGCCCGGACTCGGCCGTTTTAACTGGTTTGGCCTCTATGCACTTAGTGAATTTATCCACCATGACCAGCAGATATTTTTTCTTATGGCTTCCTCCTTTAAGGGGTCCGACCATATCTAGTCCCCAGACCGCAAAAGGCCAAGTGATGGGGATTGTTTGTAGGGCGGTGGGGGGCATATGACTTTGGTTGGCGAAGAATTGGCATCTGACGCAATGTTGGACAAGGTCCTGTGCATCCACTCGGGCCATCGACCAATAAAACCCTGTACGGAAGGCCTTGCTAACAAGGGCCCGAGCTGCGGCGTGGTGCCCACCGAGACCGGTGTGAATCTCAGCCAAGAGCTGCCGCCCCTCCTTCTCGGAGATACATCTTTGAAGGACCCCGGTAGCGCTTTTCTTATAGATCTCTCCGGGGTGAACCTTGTAGGCCTTCGAACGCCGGACAATGCGGCAAGCCTCATTGTGATCGTCAGAAAGTTCCTTCCTATTAAGGTAGGCCAAGAAGGGTTCGGTCCATGGGGCAATGACTGCCATAATGAGATGGGCCAACGGTGTTATTTCGGTGGCTGAGCCTCCGATGATATCGGTGTGTTCAGAATCTAAGGCTGTGTTCGGATCCGGGCTAGCATTGCCGCTTTCCCCTTGCCACACCACGGATGGCTTAAAAAGCCTTTCCAGAAAGATAGTAGGTGGGATGGGGTCGCGCTTGGCACCGATACGGGCAAGAACGTCCGCTGCTTGATTACTTTCTCGGGCCATGTGATGGAATTTGAGCCCCTCGAACCAAGCCGACATTTTTAGGACGACATTACAATAAGTTGCCATCTTCGGATCTTTGGCATCAAAGTCTCCATTTATTTGAGATATTGCAATTTTTGAGTCCCCGTGCACTTCCAGGCGCTGTATTCCCGTGGATACAGCCATCCGGAGACCATGCAATAATGCCTCATATTCGGCTGCATTGTTGGAGTCTGTGTATAGTATTTGGAGTACGTACTGAATGACGTCTCCAGTGGGGGACGTTAAAACGACGCCTGCTCCCCTAGCCCTGCCAGCATTTTGGAGCCATCGAAATACATAACCCAATTGGAATATGTGCCGTACTCTTTAGGGAGTTCGGCCTCTATCCATTCGACGACGAAGTCAGCCAGTACTTGGGATTTAGTAGATCGATGTGGTTTGTATGTAATATCAAATGGAAGGAGCTTAATGGCCCATTTGGCAATCCGGCCCGTGGCATCGCGGTTGTGTATTATGTCGTCGAGTGGTACTTCGGAAGCCACCATGATCGAACACTCCTGGAAGTAGCGTCGTAGCTTTCGGGATGCCATGAAGACCGCGTATGCTATTTTTTGATAATGGGGGTATCGGGTTTTGCATGGTGTAAGGACAGTGGATACGTAGTATACTGGCTTCTGAAGCGGGAATTTGTGTCCGTCTTGTTCTCGTTCAATGACGAGCACAACACTCACCACTTGATGTATTGACGATATGTATAGCAACATGGGTTCGCCGACGTTTGGTGCGACCAGGATTGGGTTGCTCGCTATAAGGGTTTTTTATTTCTTCCAGTCCGGCTGTTGCCGCGTCCGTCCACTCGAAGTGATCAGTTCGCCGTAGAAGGCGATAAAGTGGCAGTGCCTTTTCTCCCAATCTGGAGATAAAGCGGCTTAAAGCTGCCACGCAACCCGCGAGTTTTTGGACTTGCTTAAGGTCTGTTGGCGTAGTCAATTGTGACAGAGCTGAGATTTTCGCTGGATTTGCTTCAATTCCTCTATTGGAAACGATGAAGCCCAACATCTTTCCTGTGGGGACGCCAAAAACACACTTTTCCAGATTGAGCTTAATGTCATACGCGCGGAGGTTGTCAAATGTGAGACGTAGGTCATCTATTAGTGTTTCGACATGCCTTGTCTTGATTACGACGTTGTCCACATAGGCTTCAACTGTCCTTCCGATCTGTTTCTCCAGGCATGTTTAGATCATGCGTTGGTAGGTGGCGCCGACGTTCTTGAGCCCGAAGGGCATGGTGTTGAAGCAGAATGGTCCATATGGGGTGATGAATACTGTTGCAGCTTGATCGGAGTCCTTCAATTTAATTTGATGGTATCCGGAATATGCGTCGAGGAAACATAGTGAGTCGTGTCCTACGGTAGCATCAATGATTTGATCGATGTGGGGGAGGGGGAATGGATCCTTAGGGCAAGCCTTATTGAGGTATTTAAAATCGACACACGTGCGCCAGGATTTATCCTTCTTTGGTACCATCACCAGGTTTGCTAGCAAGTCTGGATGTTTTATTTCTCTAATGAATCCGACCTCAATTAGCTTGGCTAGATCCTATCCCATGGCTTGGCATTTGGGTTCGAAAAAGCGCCGCAGTGTTTGTTTGACCGGTTTGTATCCCTTTAATATGTTGAGGCTGTGTTCGGCCAGCTCGCGTGGGATTCCTGGCATGGTAGAGGGTGCCAGGCGAATATAACCCAATATCCGCGAAGAAAATCCCGTAGCGCGGCGTCGACCGTTGGGTCTAGCTGTGCCCCAATAGATGATGTCTTCTTGGGGTCCGTTGGATGGACCTGGAATTTGACTATTTCTTTCGCTGGCTTGAAGAAGGTGGATTTGGGGCGTTTGTCTAAGATTACATCATCTCTGTCCATCGTGGAACGTAGTGCGGTTAATTTTTCACCCGCGAGGGCTTCAGATAATGCCTCAAGGGCCAGGGATGCAGTTTTATTTTCAGCGCGGAGTGCTATGTACGGATCACTGGCGAGAGTGATTAGGCCATTGGGCCCGGACATCTTCAGTTTCATGCACCCGTAATGAGGTACAGCTTGGAAGCGTGTAAATGCCTCTCGCCCCAAGAGGGCGTGATATCCGCTGTTGAAAGGGGCCACTTGGAAGGTTATTTCTTCTGATCGGTAATTCTCCGCGTGCCGAATACCACGTCAAGTGTTATTTTTCCCGCACATCGTGCCTCCCGGTTGGGAATGATTCCTCGGAAGGTCATGCTACTTTGCTCGATGCGGCTCCTGTCTATTTCCATTTTGTGGAGTGTATCTTCGTAGATGAGGTTTAGTCCGCTACCGCCGTCCATGAGAACATTGGAGAGCCGAAATCCGTCCACGATTGGACTGAGGACCAAGGCGGATGGTGCTCGGACTGTCATGTATTTTGGTTTGTCACCAACATTGAAAGTTATAGCCGTGTCGTTCCAAGGGTTTATTGCTGCTATTTGATAGACTTCGACGAGTTTGCGGAGTGCCCTTTTGCGCCTATTGTTTGAGGCAAATGTCCCGAAGACCGTCAATACTTTGGGGTCGTCGTCTTATGGGGGAGTTGTTCTGGGGTATTCTTGGTGAGGATATCCTCGCCGCTCTTGGCCACCTGCCGGAGTATCCAACATGCTCTAAGGCTATGTGTTGGTATGTTATCCGGTGTTGCGTGTATTTTGCATGGCCCATCGAGCCATCCTTCCAGAGCGGTCCCGCGCCTTGTACTGGACTTATATTTCTTTACTATTGGACCTGGCGTGTTACAAGGGTGCGCCCTTTTCGCCTGAATGAGGGATTGAGTGGGGACCGATGGTTCCCAACGGGTTGCCTGAGTTTTCCAGGCGCTTTCCATTGTGCTGTACTTATGTACGATAGTTGCCAAGTCAGCGAACTATAGTATGCGATGGTGGTTGATGGCGTTGACGATTCCTTCGTCCATGCAATTGTTGCGGAATGCTGAGATCGCTTCCTCGTCGCAGCAATCTTTAATCTTGTCCTTGACAAGAAGGAATATGGCCCAGAAGTGGTGGACCATTTCCTGAGACTGCTGTTGTATGCTCATGAGAGCGCTTATATTTGGGTGGGTGGGTGGTTTTAAATCTGAACCCTGAACCAATTTTGGATCTGGAGTATGAAGGACTTCCGGACTTAATAGATCGGGCTTCGGGATATCCACTGATTTCTTAGACCCATCGTCCGATTCTATGTTCAAAGGGTAGGATGCATCTCCTCGCAGGTGGGTGTCCATCTCTTCGAAGCCGGAGATCCGGACATAGTCCGTCCTTAGTATGGATGAAGAGTTGTTGTCTCGCTCCTCGACTATCGCTATCTGGTGGTGGGTGATCGGTGGAGATTTGATTTCCCTCTGATCGGGTTTAAGCCCAATTCGATTATAGTCTGTGGAAACCCCTAGGGCGGCGATGCAATCTAGGAGCTCGTTTAAAGACGAAAGCTCCACTGGATCCATCAGCTTGGAGTGTTCGGAGTCGATACGAAGGGGATTTTCGATGACCCGAGAGGTCATCGTCGGCTCAACAACCGAACGGGCGGTCATGGTAAAGCCACCCAGCCGGAGGGTTTGGCCCGGGGCCAGTGCTCCTTCGGCGGTGATATTGTCCTTGAGAACAAGGCGAGCCATCGATCCTGTCGTCGACGTCACAGTGGAACTCTCGATGAAAGCACCAATGTCGGTGTCAAAACCGGCGGATCTTGGGTAGGGGGTACCGAACTGTGCGTCTAAGTTTGATGGTAAAAGGAGACGGGGGACACAATGTTTTACCCAGGTTCGGGCCCTCTCTATGGACGTAATACCCAACGTCCTGCTTGATTGATCTTGATGAATATGAGTATTAAAAGAGTTTATCTACCACGAGATCGTAATGACTAAACCCTAAAAGTCTAGTCTGGCTCTAATTATTCAGGGTATCTACGGACCTAGCCCTCCGGTTTATATAAGCACAGGAGGGATCTAGGGTTACACAAGGTCGGTTACAAAGAAAGGAATATTCATATTTGGTCGCCAAGCTTGCCTCCCACGCCAAGGAGAGTCCCATCCGGACATAGGTAGAGTCTTCGGTCTTCGTATCTTCACAGCCCATCAGCCCCGCCCATATCCAATAGGTCGGACGCCCGAGGACCCCTTAGTCCAGGACTCCCTCAGCGGCGCCTCTCAAAATCGCGTCGTGAAAAATATAGCAATACTGGCACCAAAGACAATAACACTCCGGAGAACGCCGAAGACCCCGAAGCCCCTGTCAAGCCAACATCCGAACAGGATGATTTGGAGGACGGGCAAGTTGACCCCGATGTTCTAATCAGGAACGAGGACTTGGAGGACAACCTACCTACTGATCTCCGAAGATGATGTGGGCCTCGGTGACGAAGACTTTATCGTGCCGGAGGATCCCCTCGAGCAAGAGCGCTTTAAGCGCAGGCTAATCTCCACTGCGAGAAGCCTAAAAAAGAAGTAGCAGCAGCTTCAAGCTGAACAGGATATAATCAATGACAGATGGACTAATGTCCTGGCAGCCGAGGAATACGGCCTCGAACGCCCAACCAAGAGTTACCCGAAGCATAAGCTACTACCCCAATTTGACGACGAGGCCCTTGAGCCAATACCGCCAAAGCATAAAACTACTAACGAACCCGACCGACCACCACGTGGACGAGACAGACCGGCTACCCACACCGAATACTAGCCCATGCCACCCTATTGTCGAGGTAGGGAGGCAGCAGCCCCGGGCTATACCTATGACCTACGCAAGGACCTGGACAATAGAGCCGGCCAGACAAGATCAATCTATGGGTCAAGGGGGTGTGCTCCGACGTGAGAGGTCGGCCATCAGGCCTGGCGTGACAGGCACAACCTCACCCGAGCCGAAAACCGCATTCGGACTTCATCCAAACTGCGCCGCAACATCGCTCGATACAGAGGCACTGCACACCCCTTATGCTTCACCGATGAGGTTGTGGAGCACCAATTCCTCGAAGGATTTAAACCCGTGAACATCGAATCATATGATGGTACGATGGATCCCGCAGTATGGATCAAAGATTTTCTTCTCCATATTCACATGGCTCACGGTGACGACCTCCACGCCATCAAGTACCTGCCCCTAAAACTCAAGGGGCTAGCACGGCATTGGCTGAACAGCCTCCTAGAAAATTCTATTAGAAGCTGGGAAGACTTGGAGGACGCCTTTAGAGACAACTTCCAAGGTACCTATGTTCGGCCTCTAGACACCGATGACCTTAGTCACATAGTCCAGCAACCCGGAGAATTAGCCTGGAAACTTTGGACCAGGTTCTTGATTAAAAAGAACCAAATTGTGGATTGTCTGGACGCCGAAGCCCTCGCGGCCTTTAAACACAACGTCCGAGACGAGTGGCTCGCCCGACACCTCGACCAAGAAAAGACGAAGTCCATGGCAGCCCTTACCGCACTCATGACCCGCTTTTGCATGGGAGAAGATAGCTGGTTGGCTCATAGAAGCAATAGCACCAGCGACCCCGGCACTTCCAAAGCCAGGGATGGCAATGGAAAGCCACTACGCAACAAACACAAGTGTCGAAACAATAATGAAGGTACTGAAGTAATGGCGGTTAGTGCCGGATTCAGTGGATCCAAACCCGGTGAACGGAAGAAGCCATTCAAAGGAAACAGAGATGGTCCATCTAGTTTGGACAGAATACTCGATCGGCCTTGCCAGATTCATGGCACCCCTGATAAGCCTGCCAACCATACCAAAAGAAACCGTTGGGTCTTTAAACAGGCGGGCAAGCTCAATGCCAAACATAAGGGGAAAGGGCCGCCCAGCGAGGATGACGATGAAGAGCCTCGCCCACAGAACACAGGGGGACAAAAGAAATTCCCCCCCGAGGTCAAAACAGTGAACATGATCTACGTCACTCATGTCCCCAAGCGGGAGCGCAAGCACGCGTTAAGGGACGTCTATGCCTTAGAGCCAGCTGCCCCAAAATTTAATTCGTGGTCAGCCTGTCCGATCACCTTCGATCGCAGAGACCATCCGACCAGTATCCGTCATGGGGGTTCGTCTGCATTGGTCCTCGATCTAATTATCAACGGATTGCACCTCACGCGAGTCCTTATGGAAGGCGTTAGTAGTCTCAATATGCTCTATTAGGAACCGTCCGTAAAATGGGTGTTGATCCATCAAGAATCAAGCTCACTAAAACCACCTTTAAAGAGGTAATACCCGGCGTAGAGGCCTGTTGCACAGGATCCTTAACGCTGGAAGTTATCTTCGGCTCACCAGATAACTTCTGCAGCGAAGACCTGATCTTCGACATTGTCTCGTTCCGAAGTGGCTATCATGCACTACTCGGATGAACTGCTTTCGCCCGTTTCAATGCAGTCCCGCACTACGCTTATCTCAAGCTTAAGATGCCTGGACCACATGGCATTATAATAGTTAATGGAAACATGGAGCGCTCCCTCGGTATAGAGGAGCATACCACGACCCTCGCGGCCGAGGTGCAGGGTGGCCTCGCTAAGGCGAAAACCACACTAGAAGTCAAGCCCCCGGACACTGTTAAACGAGTCTAGTCTATCCTGTAGAATGATAGTCCAGCTCATCTAGAGCTAGATTAGCAATCCGGCCTCTGCCAATGCCCTAGCCTGATAGCGGCATACGTACCGTGCGTACATAAGTACGCGTTAAAAATTCCATGGGCAAGGACGGAGGCATGCTAAACATAGGGTCCACATTATGGCTTGACCCTATCTGGACCTGCACATTGCTCCACCTTTTTCTTCTTGTTTTTATTTTTTCAGGTTCTTTACAACTCACATCAATTTCTGGAGCTAACAAGGGCCCCCTTCTAGGCCCCTTATACATACTCGATTGTCGATCCTCTCAAAGGATCCTACACCAAGGTGAAAAGTGGCGCAGACGTGCGGCAGAATGTCCAAAGGATCTTCTAGATCATCTTTTCAAATTTAGGACCTGTACACAACTCTCCCTTGTTCTCGGCATGTAAAATAGCCATGATGCTTATTGCATCTTCTGTAAAAATACGTTTTGACGTAAAAATCAAATTACATTGGAAACAGTTTCGCCCAACCTTGTTTGGTATTAGATTCTTTTCCTGTTTTCCTACTTTACGTTCAAATTGGCATATACACCTTGGTACGACTTAAATCGCCAGGGGCTCTATTCAAGCCATATACATATCTTTAACAATAGAAAGTCTGAACACTGTCAGAGTATACTTCGGCGTCTCGAATACTGCATTATATGCATCGGCTCCGAATCACGTCTTTGGTCAATAATTGGGTTGCCTGGCTCCTGTGCTTGCCACCTTACGTTCCGTTTTTTGGCTAAGGTAGTAAAGGGAGAACTACTGCGATTGTGTTTCCGGCTAGCCCGGTCAAGCACCTCAGTAGAGAAAGCCGAAAACTGACTGTCGTGATGTGGCGAGAGCTGGTCAGCCATTCAGTGACCTATGGAATCTCTAGCAATTTCTTCCGTATTACACAAAGGACTGGCCTTGTTCAGTCACACGTTTAAAGGCATCTAAGTTCAATAGCCGAATGCGCGCTAGGGGTTCCTTTACAATCCCATTGTCAAACTCCTATGGCTAAGTGAGAGTGGTGAAGCCACATAGTCTGATTGCCTCGTTCGCCGCACTAACACCTCCTTTACGGACCAGGACGTTGGGTCAAGTGTGATTATGTGCTATCCCGGACACCCCTGTACTACCTACGTGGGGGCTAAAGCCGATGACTGGCAAACTCTCAAAGATATAAACGGCCGCTTAGGAGAAGAACTAATTGAAAGATAACATGCATAAATATATTACAAAGGCCTCGGTTTATAATACAATGTCTGGGTAGCTCGGATATAGTTGCTCGGACACAGTTAATCAAACATAATTCCTTTGAGCATTGGCCCTTTATCAAACGGGTGCCCTCAAGAACATCGTCGAAGTAGCGCTCCGGCTTGCGGTGAGCCTTGTCACCGGGCGGACCTTCAACGGCCACGCTGGCGGCCTTCATCTTGGCCCAGTGCATCTTGACACGGGCAAAAGCCAGCCGCACACCTTCTATACACGACGACCTCTTAACCGCATTAATACAGGGCAGGGCGTCAACAAGTCGCTACACTAGGCCAAAATAGCTGCTTGGAACGGGTTCGGTCAGCCACAGCCGGACTATGATGTCCCTCATAGCTGTGCCGGACATCCTATGCAGCTCGGCCCACTGCGCCATCTGGTCATTCATCAGTGCGGGGCGCTCCCGTGCCACGAACTGGCTCCAAAATTGCTTCTCCGTCGCATGCCCCTCCTGGGCATGGAAGAACTGCGCGGCGTTAGTAGCGCTCCACGGAAGATCCACAAGGACATCTAGGGCACACTATAGTTGCGTGAGTAAAACATGAGACTGATTGCCAAATTACTCTGTAGAAGAAGGGGCTTACCAGCCGCTACTTGTCCGGCTTGCTTCATCTTCTCACGCTCCGCTTGAGATTCAGCCCGCACCTCCTCAGCCTCTTTAAGGGCCTCAGAGAGTTCGGTCTCCTAGGCTTTACTCTTCTCCTCCAAGGACTTATACTTATCAGCGGCGCCCTTGAGCGCCTTCTCTACTTCGGCTACCCGCTCCTCGTACTGGTAGCGGACAACCTATTTGGACTTCAAGTCCTTGGCCGCTTTCTCAGTGGCCGCCTTGTTCACCCTTGCCCACTCTTTGGCCTGGGCAAGTTCACCACTAAGGGCCTCAACTGCAGCTGCGCTACCTGCAATCACGCACATAGTAGCGCATGAGCTTTAAACTCCAGAGGTACGGGCCTGAACGAAACATTTAAAGAAAACATACTCTACGCCTCATCAAAACCCTTATTGATGTGGACGAGATCCTCATCGGCCAGTCCCAGCTGACGCTTAAGTTCGGATACCTTAGCGGCTTGGGCGGTCGCCGCTAACAGTGAAGCCTACATTTCAACATATGGTGGTACATTAGCTCCTGCAAAAAATATTGATCCTCTGTCCGCCTCTTTTTTATGAACAAAAGGGACGATCAAAGTCTCAGGGGCTACTATCTATACACATGAATCTTTTCATACGAAAAGCGGTCAGGAATATTACATTGCATACCTTGAAGCCTGTTAACAGGCTGCCAAAGGCCTCATTCAGCCTGTTCTTGGCAGACTTAACCTTCTCAACTACCACACCCATCAGGGTGCGGTGCTCCTCCATGATGGAAGATCGTTGTAGTGCCTCCATCAGTGTGTTCGGCGCATCCGGACTAGCGGAGGTTGCTGCGGGAGTTGGCACTCCCCCCTCCCTCAAGAAGGATTGCTTGTTCGGCTGATGGTTGGACTGGTCTAGACCCCCGCCGTTAGCCCTCGAGGGGATTGTTACCCCCGTGTTTTCGTTAGCCGAAGTGTTACCTTCTAGCGCCATTTTGGCTGCTTCCCGTACCGCCTCGTGCCCCGGAGAGGCCCTTCGGGACAACACCTCGGGGTCATCCTTGGCGAGAGGCGGGGAGGCTCACGAAAGTGACTTGCTCTCCATCATCCTTGGATCCAAGGAGTTCCCCTCCGATGATTGTTGGGGAAGACCACGGGCCAGCCTACACCATTCAAAATGTTAATACCATACTCATCAAAACTGGACTTATGTACGACCTCTTCGGATACTCACGATTCAGCAAGGGGCTTCGGCCTGGGACGCCACTTGGGCATGGCCTCAATGTTTGAATCCGAGCCGTCTGGAAGGTATATTTTCCCCCTTTTGGGTGCCTCCGTGTTGGAGTAATGGGCCACGGGTAGCCTAACCCGGGTCCCTGAGCCTTTGAAGACATCGGGGCTGGCTGCGCCCCTCAAAGGCACCAAGAAGAAGTGCCGCCTTCTGGTGGCCGGCTGTCCCAAGTGGCCGGCTGCCGGATGGAGGCCAAGTTCAAGAAGGCGGCTACAAGACGGGCCGACTTCCCGCGAGCAGCCTCCAGAGAGGCCGGCTCTTGGCAAGCGGCCCACCGTGCCCTCAGAGTCTGCGCTCCCATTTAAGAAGATGAGACGGTGTGGGGTTACAGTGTAGCCCATCCCCCCATATCCAGGGCCGAGCGTGGCCACAGTGCTCCGTATGGGCGGAGATCTCCGCCCGGCGCGGCACCGTTGCCACTCCTCCCTTGACGTCACCAGTGGCAGGCGTAGTCCTGTTCCCACGACAACCTGTCAGTACGGCCTGCTGGCGGCGGGCCCTACCAGGCAGCGAGAGCCCGGACGGCGGCGAAGGCCTAACCAGTCGGACCCGAGGGAGGCCGGCCTCCAGCAGGCGGCCCTCTCCACCCTCGGGGTCCATGCACCATTAATCACATAAGACAGGGAGTGGCTACAATGATCTCCCACCAGTCGGCGGGACTGTAGCCGCGCTCCCCTGACCAAGCATGCGTCATTAGCCACACGGCTACAATAATCAGTAGCCAGCGAGACCCGTGAGCGGCGGGAGCGGCCGGTCGGCTCCGTACCAGACCAGCTGGCAGGGCCCACCAGGCAGCGGACCCCAGCGGTCAGCGGAGAAGCCGGCGACCAGAGACACTGACAGCCGGGACCTACACCCAGCCGAATTACCATTATACCCCTGGGGGTGGGCCTATATAAACCCCCCAGGTCACCCGTGCAAAGGGTTCCCAACCTGTTAGAACTAGACTCATACCCAGAGAAGGAGAGAGCGTGCCTGCCTTATTCTACCTCCAGCATACAGCTCAAGGAGCACCCTTGTACTCACTAGTGCCTTAGTGATCATGCGGAGACCGTACAGAGTAGGACTAGGGGCGTTATCTCCTAGGAGAGCCCCGAACCTGGGTAAAGTACGCCGGCGTTCGTGTCTACGCCTCATCCCGCTTCCATGCACCAGCGACGTTCTACTAGCTCCCAACATGATAAGCCATCCATTGGCATATGTCGCACCCAACCCCCGACATTTGGCGCCCACCGTGGGGTGAGGTGCACCGTCTCCCGGAGACCTATTCTGGACGGAAACCTTGTTCCTTCCTAGTGAGCGCAGCCCGCCCGGCACGCCAGACGGCGTCTGCGCCGACGCGCTGCACGGCGCAGAGGTCGCCTGTGCGGCGAGCTGCCTCGCCGACCTTGTTGGCGAGATCCGCCTCTCCGACGAGCCCACGTCCGATGCGGGCACAGAAGGCCCCGAGAGCCGCCTCGTCTTCGATCAGCTCCATGTCGCCAGCGAGCCCGCTGCAGACTTGGAGTCGGTTGGCTCCACCGACCCGATGCTTGTCGACTCCGACACAGCGTCGCTTGACGCGTTTCCCACGAACGTGGTGGTCTATGACGAACTGCTTCCTTGCGCGGACAACGGTGGCAGTACCGTCACGGAGGTACTCGTCATCAGCCATGGCGAGCACTCTGGCGGAGGTGGCCAGGATCCGTTGCAGGCGGCGATGCAAGACCTGGCCACGCCCATCCCGGAGGGCGCCAACGCAGAGACGCTGGAGGCACGCCGTGTCCATCTTGTCGAGAGCACCAACCGGCTGGCCAGCATGAGACGCCTTTCGGAGGCCTACCAGCGTGAGATGGACCGTGCTGTCGGCGGCACGCCGGCTCCTGGTGGGCCTAGCCGCATTGGCCCCATCCGGCAGCGTGGCATGACCATCGCCAGCATGTTCAGGACAGATTGTCCCGTCTACGCCACGCCTGTAGAGAATATACGAGCTACCCAGGCGGCAGCAGACGAGCTAGACAAGCTCAAGGGCGAAGAGCGCCGCCACATGACGGAGCGCGTCCAGCAGCTCCTTGACGCGGCTGCTGAGCAGCAAGAGGCCAGTTGCCACACTGAGGCGTTCAATCGGCGAAATGATGATCCGCCTCCTCGCCGGGACCAATGCGCGACATCTCGAACGCCGACTGGTGGCGTCCGCGATAGGAGAGACAAGGAGCCAGCTGCCAGCCACAGCCGGACTCACATCACCATCGAGCACGACCAAGACAGCCGCCCAAGAATTGTGTGGCGGCGAGACGACTATCCGCCTTCCCCTCCCCGTAGGGAAAGGCACATCTCCCCTCCGCCTGTTGACCACCCAACACTCGGCGACCGCCTTGGTCATCGAGAAGGAGTCGGATAGAATGATGCCCGCCACCGGATCGACCGCCTCAACCGATCCCTGGCACGAGAAGAAGAAGATTAGCTGGGTCCGCCTTGTTTTGGCCCCCGCATCCGAGATGAGCCCTTTGCCAAAAGGTTCATGCTCTCGAGATATACGCCCAAGTACACCGGCTCCGTGAAGCTGGAGGACTGGCTGGTTGACTACTCCACAGCCGTCAGCATCGCCAACGGCAACAAGCGCGTTGCCGTAAAGTACGTTCCGCTCATGCTCCAGGGCACAGCCCGGACGTGGTTGAACAACTTGAAGCCCCGCAGCATCAACAGCTGGGTTGATTTCACTGAAGCCTTTATCCGCAACTTCACCATCACGTACAAGAGGCCGCCCAAGCCTCGCCAGCTCTCCTTATGCGTCCAAGGCCCCAACGAGTCGACTCGTGACTACCTCACACGCTGGGCCGAGCTGCGCAACTCCTGCGAGGGCGTGCACGAGGTCCAGGCCATCGAGTACTTCACTGCAGGGTGCCGAGAAGGCACCCTCCTCAAGCACTAGCTTCTCTACGACGAGCTGGTGCCCCTCGATGAACTGCTGATCATAGCAGACAAGTATGCTACGGCCGACTCCTCCATGAAGGCGGAGATTAAAGTCGATACATCTGGCAAAGTGGCTCCTCAAGCTCCTCGGACCTCGGCTGGTGACACCGGTCGGCGCCAGCAACCGAATGACAACAAGTGCAAGGCCATGCTGCTGGCTTCCACCAGCTGGCAGGTGGCAACAGTCGAAGATCGACAACCAGAAGGGAAGCCTCCACCCAAGCGTCGGAAGGGTGGCAAGACCAACTGGTTGTCCGCCTTCCCATACGAGCACACTCTTGATGCACCCTGCAAATTCCACAGCGGAGCAAAGCCATCCAACCACACCACTCGGAAGTGCCACTGGCTCACCCGGATCACCATGGGTGATGGGCTCCCGCCTCCTCCGCCTGCCGGCCCGCCGCCTCCTCCTCCGCAGCAGGCGGCGGTTCGGCCAATCGGCGCCATACAAGATGAATACCCTGAAGAGCATGGAGCCTATGTCGTGTTCACCAGCGTGGCTGATGATAGGCACAGCAGACGGCGGCGACAACAAGAAGTAAATACAATCGCATCAAAAACCCCCGAGTTCATGCATTACTCCGAGAAGCCCATTAGCTGAAGCAGAGCTGACCACCCGGAGATGATGCCAAATCCCAGTTCTTGTGCCCTGGTTTTGGATGCCACTTTCGCCACAAAGATGCGGGCTGCTTGCTTTTCCTGAGTCCCGGTAGATGGCGGCAGCAGCATCAACATCCTGTATCGAGACACTATGGAGAAGCTAGGAATCAAAAAGAGGCAGCTTCAACCCAGTCAGACTGTGTTCCATGGCATAGTCCCTGGCCTTTCCTGCTCACCAATCGGCAGGACTCAAATTGACGTCCTCTTTGGAGACAAAGAGCACTTTCACCGAGAGCCAGTCTGGTTTGAGGTGGTGGAACTTGAAATCCCTTATCATGCACTGCTTGGCCGGCTTGCTCTAGCCAAGTTCATGGCGGTCCCCCACTATGCCTACCTCAAGATGAAGATGCTGAGCACCAAGGGAATCCTAACCATAACTGGGGACTACAAGAAGTCATCCGATTGCGTGGCAGACAACAGCCGGCTGGCCGAGTCCCTCGTAATCGCGACTGAGAAGCGGCTCCTTGACCGGGTTGTGGCAATGGCGGGCAAGCTGTCGGAAATGTCACCCGACCCCAAGGAGTCGAAAGCCGAGGGCTCATTCAAACCGGCCAAAGAAACAAAGAAGATACCCTTGGACCCGGAGCACCTGGAAAGGCATGCTGCCATAGGTGCAAACCTTGACAGCAAATAGGAAAGTGAGCTTGTCGATTTCCTCCGTGAGAATCAGGACATCTTTGCATGGTATCCCAAGGACAAGCCGGGTGTTCCGACGGATTTCACCGGGCATGAGCTACATGTACGACCTGATGCTAAGCCAGTCAGGCAGCCCTTGCGCCGCCTGTTAGAGGAGAAGAGAAGAGTTGTTGGAGAATAAATAGCCCGACTTCTAGCAGCCGACTTCATCATGGAAGTGTTCTTTCCCGAATGGTTAGCCAGCCCAGTCCTCGTGCTGAAGAAGAATAAGAAGTGGTGCATGTGTATTGATTATACCAGCCTCAACAAAGCTTGCCCCAAAGAACCATTTGCTTTGCCAAGAATCGACCAAGTAATTAACTCCACAGCCGGATGCGAGCTGCTAAGCTTTTTGGATGCATACTCAGGGTATCATCAGATCAAGTTGAGCCCGGCCGACAGGCTGAAGACCGCCTTCATCACGCCATCCGGAGCCTTCTGTTACCTGACCATGACGTTCGGCTTGAGAAATGCCAGCGCTACGTTCCAGCATTGCATGCAGTAGTGTCTCCTCAAGCAACTTGACAAAAACGCCCACGTCTATGTGGACGATGTTGTGGTGAAGACGGAGAAGCGCGGAACGCTGCTAGAAGATCTCAAGGAGACCTTTGAAAACTTGCACCGATTTCAGATCAAGCTCAACCCGGAGAAATGCGTCCTTGGAGTACTAACCGGCCAGCTTCTTGGCTTCCCGGTCTCAGAGCGCGGCATAGAGTGTAACCCTGTGAAGATCAAGGCCATCGAGAGGATGGAGGTGCCCACCCGACTGCTGGACGTGCAGGAATTCACTGGCTGCTTGGCATCCATCAGCCGTTTCATCAGTCGGCTGGGCGAGAAGGCTCTTCCCCTGTACCAGCTCATGAATAAGACCACCTTTTTCAAGTGGAACGACAAAGGCGGATGAAGCTTTTCTCCAGCTCAAGAAAATGCTGACCACTCCGCCTGTCCTGGCGGCCCCGACTGCTAAGGAGCCCATGCTTCTCTACATCGCCGCCACCAGCCAGGTGGTCAGCACAGTCATAGTTGTGGAACGCAAGGAAGAAGGCAAAGCACTACCGGTCCAGAGGCTGGTGTATTACCTGAGTGAAGTGTTGTCTGCCTCCAAGCAGAACTACCTGCACTATCAGAAGATGTGCTACGGTGTACACTTCACCGCCAAAAAGCCGAAGCCATACTTCTAGGAGCACCCAATCACTGTTGTATGCACTGCTCCTCCTGCCGAGATCATTGGAAGCCGAGATGCTTCGAGCCGAGTGGTCAAATGGGCCATATATTTGCCCCCTACACCATCTACTACTAGCCTCGCACCACTGTCAAGTCACAAGCACTGGCCGACTTCCTCGTCGATTGGGCTGAGACCCAGTACCTGCCGCCGACACCAGACTCCACCCATTGGTGGATGCACTTTGATGGTTCCATGATGCACACCAGTTTGGGAGCCGGCATCGTCCTCACCTCTCCCAAAGGTGACAAGCTCAGATATGTGCTGCAAATCCACTTTGCCGCCTCCAACAACGTTGCTGAATACGAAGCACTCATTCACGGGCTCCGGCTTGCTAAGGAAATCGACATTTGCCGGATCCTGTGTTATGGAGACTCTGACTTGGTGGTTCAGCAGTTGGTAGGCGACTGGGACGCCAAAGATGCAAACAGGGCAAGCTACCGCTTCCTTGTCCAGCAACTCAGCGGATACTTTGAAGGGTGCGAGTTCCTACATGTGCCAAGAAATAACAATGAGCAAGCAGATGCTTTGGCACGAATCGGCTCCACCCGACAAGCAATACGAGCCGGCGTCGCCCTGTAACGCCTCCTTAAGCCATTTGTTAAGCCATTGCCAGAGTCGGATTCCATCTTCGTGCCGGCTCCTTCTAAAGCAGTCGGATCCGACTTGAGGACCCCAGTAGCTGGCGTGGGGAATTCGGTAGGCGGCCCGGGAACTGCGGCAGCCGCACTCGGCCTGGGGACTACAACAGTCAGCCTGGGGACTTCATCAATTCAGCAAACGGTAGCCGATTCCAACCCGTGGCCTCCCGGCCCAACCACCCTTGTGCAAGTTGCAGTCCTGGCAGTCGAAGAAATAGCAGCACCTTCATGGGCGCAGCCCATCCTCAACTTTCTGTTGAACAAAGAGCTGCCGACTGATAAGATCTCGACTCGGCAAGTCCAATGCCGGGCAGCAGCGTACACCATTGTCAACAGAGAACTTGTGAGGCGCAGTGTCATGGGCGTGTACCAGCGTTGCGTAGAGCCAGAGCAAGGTCAAGCAATTCTCAAAGATATCCACCAAGGCGAGTGTGGCCACCATGCAGCTTCATGAGCTCTTGTTGCCAAAGCTTTCCGCCATTGGTTTTTCTGGCCGACTGCTCTAGAAGACCCCAAAGGCTTGGTCCAGAAATGCAAAAGGTGCCCGAAGTTCCGCTCTAAGCTTCATCAGCTGGCGTCTGCACTCAAGACCATCCCCATTGCCTGGCCCTTCGCTGTCCGGGGGCTGGATATGGTGGGACCATTCAAGACAGCACGCGGCGGCATGACTCATCTGCTTGTCGTGGTGGACAAGTTCACCAAGTGGATAGAAGCAAGAGCAATCAAGAAGCTGAACGGTCCGACTGCTATGACTTTCATCATCGACATCACCATCCAGTATGGCATACCACACAGCATCATCAACGACAACGGCGCAAACTTTGCCAAAGGCGCCTTGGCTCATTTCTGCGCGATGCAGGGCATCCGACTGGACTTAGCGTCCGTTGCCCATCCGCAGTCAAATGGCCAGGTGGAGCGGGCAAATGGCCTCATTTTGTCCGGCATCAAGCCCTGACTGGTCGAGCCTCTGGAGCGCTCGGCCAGCTGTTGGCTCGACGAGCCGCGACCGTCTTCTAGAGCCCACGCACAACTCCGAACAACTCAACCGGCTTCACGCCCTTCTTCCTCATCTACGGTGCCGAAGCCGTCATCCCGACGCACATAGAATTCGACTCCCCTCGAGTCACCATGTACACCGAAGAAGAGGCAAAAGAAGCATGAGAAGACGGCGTCGATCTACTGGAAGAGGGCCGGCTGCTGGCGCTCAGCCGGTCCACCATCTACCAACAAAGTCTACCCCGGTACTACAATTGGAAGGTCAAACCAAGATCCTTCCAAGAGGGATACCTTGTGCTCCGGCTGATCCAGCGAACAGCCGGCCAGCACAAGCTCTTGGCACCTTGGGAAGGCCCCTTCATCATCAACAAGGTGTTGGGCAATGACTCCTACTACCTGATCGATACTCAGAAGCCTCGAGCATGCAAAAGAGATGACTCCGGCAAGGAGACGGAACGACCATGGAATGCAAACCTCCTCCGAAGGTTTTACAGTTAACGCAGTATGTACCAGGCCAACTCTTGTATTAAGTATGAAGACTCCGGGTACCCCGAGAAGCTCGGGGACTGCCCTCCTTTATATATATGATAAGTATTATGCCTATGAATGTGTTAGTCCGCCTGGCACCGGGTTCGACCAGTCGACCTGGGGGCTCGCCGCCTTGTACTATGTAATACTTCCAGCAGCCGGACAAGTAACGTGTTGGCACTTAAGCCCTCTCCTGCCAAAGCCGTAGCTCGCAGAGCGGCTACCCGGTAGGCAGGAGTCAAAGGCAGGAAAGGGTGCCCACATGAAAAATGGCTAAGGACCCAAAAGCATGCGCATAGTTCAAGCCGGCTCCCCGCCTCACCGACCGGCTGCCGCGCAGCCGGCCGGTCAACTTCTACTTAAATTGCTAAACGCTCTAGTTGGCTAAGTACTTGCCTTCCCAAAGTGGCAAAGTACTTGACCCAGCCATAGTCCGCAGAGCGGCTGTCCGGCTGGCAAGACAACAACTGAGAGAGGGCGGCAAAGGAAAAAGGCCACGGAGCAGAAAGCAAGAAGAGATAGAACTTGGCAAAAAATATTTACATATCAAAAGGCCCTTGGCCAGCATTCAACGGAAGTTTGAAATACACCCAGCGGGTGGAATTGTGCGAAACTAACAAAGTTTGTCAAGATTAATGAAGCAGTAAAAAACAAGGATACATTGGCAGCCTAGGGAGCAGCAGACGGGTCCGGCGGAACGGTGGAGTCGGTGGTGCCGGTTAGTGGAGCGGCTGGCTGGTCAGTCTCCGCTTGATTGCCTTCAGCAGAAGTCGGTTCACTCTGGCGTGGCTCGTTGCTGGAGGCGCGGTCGAGCCAAGGCTGGCCGTCCGCTTCAACCTCTTGCGCCTCCTCTTCACCTTCCTCCTCCTCGTCTTCTCCCTCGTCGCTAGAGTCGATCACTTCGGCCGAGTCCTCGCCATCCTCCGGGTTCAACCCGAACCACTCTGGTGGCACCTCGGCACCATTCTTAGCCAGCTCCGGGACGAAGACGTTGGTGTTGGTGTACTCGACGATCGCCGCCGCCCTCTTGCTGAGATCACGCTCCACCGTCACCAGCTCCTCCTGGGCCTCTTGTCGAAATGTGGTCAACTGGGCTAGATCTAGCCCAGGGTACCACGCCTTGACGAACTGCAGGGCTCGGCGTGCGCCATCCCGGGCCAAGAAGCCCTTCCAAGCCTCAAGACGGCCGACCGCCACTTCCAGCCATCCCGGGAGTGCGTGGAGCCGGCATGTCTGACCATAGGGTGGCTATCGCCTGGGCTTCGACGCACTGAAGGCGGCACAACATCTGATGAGCCGACCGAAGGAGGGCCTGGATGCCGAGGAGCTGCTCACTAGGGGATCGGGGGCATTGGCAGCAATCTGCGCTCTTTCCGCCCTCTGTTCCTCACGATAGGCCTCGATGGCCTGGTTGGTGGTGCCGGAGTGGCCATGAAAGAAGTCTGCATGAGCAGAAAGCAAGTGAGGCAGAAGCCGGAAGCTAGAGGCCGACCTGGTCAGCAGCCGGCAAATCAAAGAAAGAAGAAGGAAGAAGCTTACCATCAACCATGTCTTCGATCTCTCCGAAGCCGATAGTCAGCATGGCCTCCTTATCAGTCCAGGCGGAGCATTCGGTCTCGAACTCGGCAAGGAGACCGGACTCCTTCGCCTCCGCCTCCTTTTGAGACGTCTTGAGAAGCTCCGCCTGCTCCGCCAGCTGCGTGGCCAGCCGGTCACTCTCTTCGGCCAGCTTGTTGCACTCCTCCTCCTTGGCACGCAAGGCGGTCTTGGCTTCACCAAGCTGCTGTTGCAGGGTAGCGTTGGCCTCTACAAGAAGGGACAAAGGAAAAGGCGTCAGCGGCTAATGGAAAAGAAGAACGGTTGCCGGGGAGATTCGGCCCGACTGCTCAGCAGTCGGCCTGAATCTCGGGGACTACAGCCCGCGGGTGCGCCAGCGCGTCCCCGCAGAGAAAAGAAACAAGGACTTACTCCATCTCTCCGACAAGTCAACAGCCCGTCGGTCCAGCTCTCGGATGTTGGAGTTGAAGGCGACTGCGCAGAGGTTGTGATAGTCCTACAATAAAGATAACATATGAAGTTAGTACTCGGAGCTCGCCATATTAAATGCACCGAGCCGCCAGCTCGACAGCCGGCCCGAAGCTTGGGGATTACACTAAGCGGGTGCACTGGCGCGCCCCCACAAAGAAGTAAAGAAATTCAAGAGTCAAAGATGAAGAAGCATACCTAGACGACTGCTCGCGATTCCAGGAACGCCTGGTTGCACCGCTTCAGGGCATCGGCTTCGGCTCGAAGCTTGCCTTGGATGTCCAGGATCGCCTGGTCAAGGGGCTCGTCCTGCCTCCTCGCACCTAGTCGGCGGGCGTGGCGCTGGTCTCCTCGGTAGTGATGATAGCAAAAGTAGTGTTTTTGGTATTTTGTAGTGATGATAGCAATAGCAACGGAAAAGTAAATAAGCGAAGAACAATATATGGAAACCTCATAGGCAATGGATCGGTGATGGAGAATTATGCCAGATGCGGTTCATTATGTAACAGTCATAACCTAGGGTGACACAGAACTAGCTCCAGTTCATCAATGTAATGTAGGCATGTATTCCGAATATAGTCATACGTGCTTATGGAAAAGAACTTGCATGACATCTTTTGTCCTACCCTCCCGTGGCAGCGGGGTCCTTACGGAAGGGATATTAAGGCCTCCTTTTAATAGAGTACCGAAACAAAGCATTAACACATAGTGAATACATGGACTCCTCAAACTACGGTCATCACTGGTAAGTATCCCGATTATTGTCACTTCGGGGTTAACGGATCATAACACATAATAGGTGACTATAGACTTGCAAGATAGGATCAAGAACTCTCATATATTGATGAAAACATAATAGGTTCATATCTGAAATCATGGCACTCGGGCCCTAGTGACAAGCATTAAGCATAGCAAAGTCATAGCAACATCAATCTCAGAACATAGTGGACACTAGGGATAAAACCCTAACAAAACTAACTCGATTGCATGATAGATTCCATCCAACCCATCACCATCCAGCAAGCCTACGATGGAATTACTCATGCACGGCGGTGAGCATCATGAAATTGGTGATGGAGGATGGTTGATGATGACGATGGCGATGGATTTCCCTCTCCAGAGCCCCGAACGGACTCCAGATCAGCCCTCCTGAGAGGTTTTAGGGCTTGGCGGCGGCTCCGTATCGTAAAACGCGATGAATTCTTCTCTCTAATTTTTTTCTCGCCAAAACATAATATATAGAGTTGGAGTTGGAGTTAGAGGAGCTCCAGGGGGCCCAGGAGGTAGGGGCGCGCCCTAGGGGGGCAGGCGCGTCCCCCACCCTCGTGGATAGGTGGTGGGCCCCCTGGCCTTCATCTTTTGTAGGTATTTTTTATATTTTCCAAAAAGTTGCTCCGTGAAGTTTCAGGTCATTCCGAGAACTTTTGTTTCTGCACATAAATAACACCATGGTAGTTCTGCTGAAAACAGCGTCAGTCCGGGTTAGTTCCATTCAAATCATGCAAGTTAGAGTCCAAAACAAGGGCAAAAGTGTTTGGAAAAGTAGATACGATGCAGACGTATCAACTACCCCAAGTTTAAACCTTTGCTTGCCCTCAAGCAATTCAGTTGACAAACTGAAAGAGTTAAAGAAAAACTTTTACAAACTCTGTTTGCTCTTGTTGTTGTAGATATGTAAAGCCAGCATTCAAGTTTTCAGCAAAGATTATAACTAACCACATTCGCAATAACGCTTAGGTCTCAAGTTTACTCATATCAATGGCATAATCAACTAGCGAGCAATAATAATAAATCTCGGATGACAACACTTTATCGAAACAATCATAATATGATATAACAAGATGGTATCTTGCTAGCCCTTTCTGAGACCGCAAAACATAAATGCAGAGCACCTTTAAAGACCAAGGACTGACTAGACATTGTAATTCACGGTAAAAGAGATCCAGTCAAGTCATACTCAATGTAAACTAACAGTAATGGATGCAAATGACAGCGGTGCTCTCCAACTGGTGCTTTTTAATAAGAAGATGATGAATCAGCATAAAAGTAAATAGATAGGCCCTTCGCAGAGGGAAGTAGGGATTTGTAGAGGTGCCAGGTCTCGGTTTTGAAATAGAGGTGAATAATATTTTGAGCGGTATACTTTCATTGTCAACATAACAACCAAGAGATGACAATATCTTCGATGCTACACACATTATAGGCGGTTCCCAAACAGAATGGTAAATTTTATACTCCCCCTTCCACCAACAAGCATCAATCCATGGCTTGCTCGAAACAACGAGTGCCTCCAACTAACAAGAGTCCCAGGGGGAGTTTTGTTTGCAATTATTTTGATTTAGTTTGCATAAAGCATGGGACTGGGCATCCCGGTGACTAGCCACTTTCTCGTGAGTGAGGAGCGGAGTCCACTCCTCTTGAGAATAACCCGCCTAACATGGAAGATACTGACAGCCCTAGTTGATACATGAGCTATTTGAGCATACAAAACAGGATATTTATTTGAAGGTTTAGAGTTTGGCACATACAAATTTACTTGGAACGACAGGTAGACACCATATATAGGTTGGTATAATGGACTCATGTGGAATAACTTTGGGGTTTAAGGGATTGGATGCACAAGCAGTATTCCCGCTTAGTACATGTGAAGGCTAGCAAAAGACTGGGAAGCGACCAGCTAGAGAGCGACACTAGTCATGAACATGCATTAAAATTAATCAACACCGAATGCAAGCATGAGTAGGATATAATCCACCATGAACATAAATATCGTGAAGGCTATGTTGATTTTGTTTCAACTACATGCGTGAACATGCGCCAAGTCAAGTCACTTAAATCATTCAGAGGAGGATAGCACGCTATCATACCACATCACAACCATTTTAATAGCATGTTGGCACGCAAGGTAAACCATTATAAGCTCCTAGCTAATCATGCATGGCACAAGAACTATGATCTCTAGTTGTCATTGCAAACATGTTTATTCATAATAGGCCGAATCAAGAACGATGAACTAATCATATTTACAAAAACAAAAGAGGTCGAGTTCATACCAGCTTTTCTCATCTCAGTAAGTTCATCATATAATCATTATTATTGCCTTTCACTTGCACGACCGAACGATGTGAATAGTAATAATTGTGCATGTGCATTGGACTAAGTTGGAATCTGCAAGCATTCAATAAACAGGAGAAGACAAGGCAATATGGGCTCTTTTGTCAGATCAACAATCATGCATATAAGAGCCACTTCAACAATTTAATCATGGTCTTCTCCTATCGACCCTCAAAGAAAAGAAAAGAAATAAAACTATTTACAGGGGAGAGCTCCCAACAAGTAAAAGAAGAACATGAAATCTTTTTGGGTTTTCTTTTTAATTACTGCTACAAGCATGGAAACTAAACTAATTAAAATCTACAACTAATTTTTTTGGTTTTTCTTAAGGTTTATTAAACACACAAAAATAAAGCATAAAAGGAAAGTATACTAGCATGGTTGATACAATGAAAAAGTATGATCACCGACATCTAGCAATGAGTGTGTGAACATAAATGTAATGTCGGTGGGAAATATGTACTCCCCCAAGCTTAGGCTTTTGGCCTAAGTTCGTCTATGGCCACGGTTGGCCTGTCGGATATCCATAATAGTAGTTGGGGTTGTACTGAGATGCAGCGACTATAGCCTCCTGCGCTGCAGCATGGTGACGAGCGGCCTCTGCTCTCCTCTCGTACTCATCTGCCTCCTCTCTGGTAATAACATATCTTCCTTTTGCCTGATGATCAAAGAAGGAAGGAGCAGGGAGAGTAATATGGACAACATGACACCTGTCAAAGATTAGTCGATACTGGAGAGGTGATTCATTCCCCTCGACAAACTAGTGATGGACCATAGCATTAAAGTCTAGGTAAGAAGGGGGTATTTCAATATCATCTTCGCGTATGGCTATACCACGAAAATTAGCTATGCGGGTTGCATAAATTCCTCCAAAGAAATCTCCATTAAATCTATTAAGATGCAACCTACGTGCAACAATGGCTCCCAAATTATAAGATTTATCTCCTAAAACAACACTCCTAATAATACTGAGGTCAGGGACACACATGTGACATGCCTCATCTTTACCATTAATGCATCTACCTATGAAGAGAGCAAAATAATGTATAGCAGGAAAGTGAATGCTCCATATGGTAGCTTGTGTTATATCTCTAGATTCTCCCACAGTTATGCTAGCAAGAAAATCTCTAAATTCAGATTTGCGAGGATCCCTTATACTACCTCATTGTGGAAGTTTGCAAGCAGTGGTAAAATCCTCTAAGTCCATAGTGTAAGAATTTTCATAAAGATCAAACATGACAGTTGGAGAATTACGTGAAGATGAAAATTCAAACCTCCTCACAAAGGAACTAGTGAGATTGTGATACTGGCTGCACTTCTCTTCCTCGAAGCTCACAAGATCGGCATTACGCAAATATGCGTTAAATTCTTCCTTAATTCCCGCTCGATCCATAAAGTTCTCAGAAGGCCATTCACAAGGATGCATTGGAGCGTCTCTTGGTGGCTCATCATCAGCATCACGCATTGCAAGCCTGGTCCTTGCTTCCTTGAAGAACCACCCTGGAACATTTCCCTAAGCATATTTCTTCCGCTGAAAAATTCTGAATTTTTTTTGTAACTTCAAAATAAAAGTGAACCAAACTCAATAATATTGATAGCAACTACTCCTACAAGTGCCTAGAGCCTATATCATGCATCAAAACTACTTGGAACCATATAATTTGACATGCAAGCTCAAGAACATTGTTAGCTAGGCAGCACAAATTTGCAATGAATAAAGCACGAGAACAAAAACTAATTGGACCAATGGAGGAGTCACATACCAAGGAACAATCTTCCCAAGCAGTTTTGTGAGAGGTGCTTTGAGCAAGGAGATCAAAAATGGCAGCAAAACAAGCTTGGACTCGGGTTTGAACTGGTTGTTCGTGTTTGTGGGAGGAAGAAGGAGTGTGTGGGTGAAAGGATAAGTGGAGGAGGGCCACTGTGGGCCCAGGAGGCAGGGGGCGCGCCCTCCACCCTTGTGGGCAGGTGGGTGACCCCCCTGCTGTGTTCTCAGTGCCAAATATTCTCAAATATTCTAGAAAAATCATATTTAAATTTCAGGGCATTTGGAGAACTTTTATTTTCGGGGTATTTTTATATTGCACGGATAATCAGATAACAGACAGAAAAATACTATTTTTAATTTATTTAATATAAATAACAGAAAGTAAAAGTGGGGTACAGAAGGTTGTGCCTTCTAGTTTCATCCATCTCATGATCATCAAAAGGAATCCACTAACAAGGTTGATCAAGTCTTGTTAACGAACTCATTCCGAATAACATGGAACCGGAGAAATTTCGAATAACACTATGTTACCTCAACGGGGATATGCACATCCCGAATAATAAGAATATCATATTTCTTCTTGATAGTAGGAATAGGAAATTCAAAACCTCCAAATATAATCGATGGAATTTTTCCAATAGAGTTGATACTATGAACTTGAGGTTGTTTCCTCGGAGTGTGTACCGTGTTCTCATTACCATTAACATGAAAAGTGACATTGCCTTTAGTGCAATCAATAACAGCCCCTACAGTATTCAAAAAGGGTCTTCCAAGAATAATAGACATACCATCGTCCTTGGGAATATCAAGAATAACAAAGTCCGTTAAAATAGTAACGTTTGCAACTACAACAGGCACATCATCACAAATACCGACATGTATAGCAGTTGATTTATCAGCCATTTGCAAAGATATTTCAGTAGGTGTCAACTTATTCAAATCAAGTCTACGATATAAAGAGAGAGGCATAACACTAACACCGACTCCAAGATCACATAAAGTAGTTTTAACATAGTTTCTTTTAATGGAGCATGGTATAGTTGGTACACCGGGATCTCCTAGTTTCTTTGGTATTCCACCCTTAAAAGTATAATTAGCAAGCATGGTGGAAATTTCAGCTTCCGGTATCTTTCTCTTATTTGTAACAATATCTTTCATATACTTAGCATAGGGATTCATTTTGAGCATATCAGTTAACCGCATACGCAAAAAGATAGGTCTAATCATTTCAGCAAAGCGCTCAAAATCCTTATCATCCTTTTTCTTGGATGGTTTGGGAGGAAAAGGCACGGGTTTCTGAACCCATGGTTCTCTTTCTTTATCGTGTTTCCTAGCAACAAAGTCTTTCTTATCATAATGTTGATTCTCTGATTGTGGGTTATCAAGATCAACAGCAGGTTCAATTTCTATATCATTATCATTACTAGGTTGAGCATCATCATGAACATTATCATTAACCTTACTACTAGTTTTAGGTTCATTACCAGATTGTGTTTCAGCATCAGAAATAGAAATATCATTTGGGTTCTCAGGTGTTTCAACAATAGGATCACTAGAAGCATGCAAAGTCCTATCATTTTTCTTTTTCTTCCTTTTAGAAGGACTAGGCACATCTATATTATTTTTCTGAGAATCTTGCTCAATTCTCTTAGGGTGGCCTTCAGGATACAAGGGTTCCTAAGTCATTCCACCAGTTCTAGTAGCCACTCTAATAGCATAATCATTATTCTTACTATTCAATTCATTGAGCAAATCATTTTGAGCTTTAAGTACTTGTTATACTTGAGTGGTAACCATAGAAGCATGTTTATTAATAAGTTTAAGTTCACCTTTGACATTAGCCATATAATCACCCAGGTGTTCTAGCATATTTCAATTGTATTTCAATTGTCTACAAAAATAAGCATTAAAATTTTCTTGTTTAACAATGAAATTGTCAAACTCATCTAAGCATTGTCTAGCAGACTTATAACGAGGGATGTCACCTTCATCAAATCTATAGAGAGAATTTACCTTTACTACCTGTGTCGGGTTATCAAGACCATGAGTTTCTTCAATTGGTGAAGGATTAAGACCATATGTTTCGTCAACAGGCGGTAAATGAAGACCATGTATTTCTTCAATAGGAGGTAAATTCTTAACATCTTCAGCTTTAATACCTTTTTATTTCATAGATTTCTTTGCCTCTTGCATATCTTCAGGACTGAGAAATAGAATACCCCTCTTCTTCGGAGTTGGTTTAGGAATAGGCTCAGGAATTGGCTCCGGAGGTGTCCAATTAGTTTCATTTGTCAACATATTATTCAATAGAATTTCATCTTCATCCGGTGTTCTTTCCCTGAAAACAAAACCAACACAACTATCCAGGTAGTCTTTGGAGGCATCGGTTAGTCCATTATAAAAGATATCAAGTATTTCATTTTTCTTAAGAGGATGATCAGGCAAAGCATTAAGTAATTGGAGAAGCCTCCACCAAGCTTTTGGGAGACTCTCTTCTTTAATTTGCACAAAATTATATATATCCCTTAAAGCAGCTTGTTTCTTATGAGCAGGGAAATATTTAGCAGAGAAGTAATAAATCATATCCTGGGGACTACGCACACAACCAGGATCAAGAGAATTAAACCATATCTTAGCATCACCCTTTAATGAGAACGGAAATATTTTAAGGATATAAAAGTAGCGTGTTCTCTCAACATTAGTGAATAGGGTAGCTATATCATTTAATTTAGTAAGATGTGCCACAACAGTTTCAGATTCATATCCATGAAAAGGATCAGATTCAACCAAAGTAATTATATCAGGATCAACAAAGAATTCATAATCCTTATCAGTAACACAGATAGGTGAAGTAGCAAAGGCAGGGTCAGATTTCATTCTAGCATTTAGAGATTGCTGATTCCATTTAGCTAATAACCTCTTGAGTTCGTATCTATCTTTGCAAGCTAAAATAGCTCAAGAAGCTTCTTTATCAAAAACATAACCCTTAGGAATAACAGGCAAGTCTTCATCGTCACTTTCATCAGTATTATCAAATTCAATATTTTCAATCTCTCTAGCCCTAGCAAGTTGTTCGTCAAGAAATTCACTAAGTGGCACATTAGTATCAAGCATAGAAGTAGTTTCATCATAAGTATCATGTATAGCAGAAGTGGCATCATCAATAACATGCGGCATATTAGAACGAATAGCGGAAGCAGGTTTAAGTGTCACAAGCTTACTCAAAACAGAAGGTGAATCAAGTGCAGAGCTAGATGGCAGTTCCTTACCTCCAATCGTAGTTGAGGGATAAATCTTGGTTCTTGGATCTTTCACGTTCTTCATAATGATAAGCAGATATAAATCCCAAGTGACTCGAAGAATAGAGCTATGCTCCCCGGCAACGATGCCAGAAAATAGTCTTGATAACCCACAAGTATAGGGGATCGCAACAGTTTTCGAGGGTAGAGTATTCAACCCAAATTTATTGATTCGACACAAGGGGAGCCAAAGAATATTCTCAAGTATTAGTACCTGAGTTGTCAATTCAACCACACCTGGAAACTTAATATATGCAGTAAAGTATTTAGTAGCAAGTAATATGATAGTAGTAGTAATGGTAGCAAAAGGTAATGATAGCAAAAGTAGTGTTTTTGGTATTTTGTAGTGATGATAGCAATAGCAACGGAAAAGTAAATAAGCGAAGAACAATATATGGAAAGCTCGTAGGCAATGGATCGGTGATGGAGAATTATGCCGGATACGGTTCATCATGTAACAGTCATAACCTAGGGTGACACAGAACTAGCTCCAGTTCATCAATGTAATGTAGGCATGTATTCCGAATATAGTCATTCGTGCTTATGGAAAAGAACTTGCATTACATCTTTTGTCCTACCCTCCCGTGGCAGAGGGGTCCTTACGGAAACTAAGGGATATTAAGGTCCCTTTTAATAGAGTACCGGAACAATGCATTAACACACAGTGAATACACGAACTCCTCAAACACCCGGGTTTATTAATTTGCAAATTCTTCCTCAGCTAGTTAAAAAAATGAAATTGGCTCTCATCACCGGTAAGTATCCCGATTATTGTCACTTCGGGGTTAACGGATTATAACACATAATAGGTGACTATAGACTTGCAAGATAGGATCAAGAACTCTCATATATTGATGAAAACACAATAGTTTCAGATCTGAAATCATGGCACTCGGGCCCTAGTGACAAGCATTAAGCATAGCAAAGTCATAGCAACATCAATCTCAGAACATAGTGGACACTAAGGATAAAACCCTAACAAAACTAACTCGATTACATGATAGATCCCATCCAACCCATCACTGTCCAACAAGCCTACGATGGAATTACTCACGCACGGCGGTGAGCATCATGAAATTGGTGATGGAGGATGGTTGATGATGACGATGATGACGGCGACGGATTCCCCTCTACGAAGCCCCGAATGGACTCCAGATTAGCCCTACCGAGAGGTTTTAGGGCTTGGCGGCGGCTCCGTATCATAAAACGCGATGATCTTCTCTCTGATTTTTTCTCCCTGAAAGACAATATATAGAGTTGGAGTTGTAGTCGGAGGAGCTCCAGGGGGCCCACGAGGTAGGGGGCGCGCCCTAGGGGGGCAGGCGCGCCCCCACCCTCGTGGACAAGTGGTGGGCCCCCTAGCGTTCATCTTTTGCAGGTATTTTTTATATTTTCCAAAAAGTTGCTCCGTGAAGTTTCAGGTCATTCCGAGAACTTTTGTTTTTGCACATAAATAACACCATGGCAATTCTGCTGAAAACAACGTCAGTCCGGGTTAGTTCCATTCAAATCATGCAAGTTAGAGTCCAAAACAAGGGCAAAAGTGTTTGGAAAAGTAGATACGACGGAGACGTATCATGGTGCCGAAGCCGCCTTTGCAAACCAGCGGCGTGATGGTGTGCGGACCTCAGGAGTTGGGCCCGTTACCATCTCGCTGCTGGCTGGTGGCACTGGCAGGTCGGCTGGCTGCTTGTCCTGCGCTCCTTCGGTTGGCGGTGCTGGAGGCACAACTATGTCTGGCATGGCGACGTCGCCGCCCTCCCTCTCCATGACCGGGTGGTTGTCGCCGGCACCCCCTATCAGCACCACAAATTCTGGCGGTGGCGGCACGGAGTTAAGAGGAACGACGAAGACTGGCTCCTGGCGGCGCGCGGCTTTCTCAAGCCGTTTCTTCGCGGCGGCATCGGCCTTGGCCTCCGCCAGTTTCTTCAACGCGGCAGCCTCCGCCTTGTCTGCCTCCACCTTCTCCCGGCGGACGGCTTCCTGCTCCTCGCGCACCTCACGCGCGTTTCGCTCCTGCGCCTCCTCGAGGTCGGCCGCGGGATCGATTCGCCGGCTGGTGGTGGAGGCCTCCGCCGACCCAATAACGGAGGCGGCGGCCGACTTCTCGAGCGAGAGCGGAGCCCTAAGTCAAAAATGCAAGGAGAGGACACTCAGATGGAATCAACAAGAAAGGAAGACATGAGAAAAAAGATACTTACACCGACACCATGGGAGGCGCCTTCGGGAGTTTTTGGAACTTGGCCGCCTTCGCGGTGGCTTCCTTCTGCCTGGTCGCGGCGGTCGGATTCTTGGCCTTCTTCGGCGCGCTACTGAACAAGGCGGTGCCCTGTTTACGCTTTCGCGTATCGCCTCGGCCAGACAGCTCGACGGAGGGGCCCGCGTCCGCCTTGCCGACGCCCCGTGAAGGGTGCGGCTCCTCCTCCTCCTCCTTGAAGTTGTCCGGCCACGACTCGACGCCGACTCCTTCTTCGGAGCCACCTGCTCCGTAGACGCCGCCTGTGGCGTCATCCTCCAAGGTGGCCGCCCCAAGTCGGGGTCGTCCACGTCGCTTATAGATCGGTCCGGTAGGCAGGGGCCGCCCGCCCCCACAACGGCGGCCGTCGCCTCTAACATGAAGATCTGTTTTGAAAAGCAAGAGGTAGGCCAGTCGAATCAACAAGGCGGAATCAAGATAAAACACGGAAGAGGGAAATATTGAAGAGCTTACGACAGGCGGCGGGTCCACGCGGGAGTACAGCTGCTTGCCGAATTGCCAGGACCCATCTAGCTTGAGGTCGGAGATCTCGTTCACCAAGTTCGCCACCTCGGTAGCCGGCATCTCCTTGGTACTCAGCAGGCACGGGTCGCGGTGCCCGCTCATCTGACAGATCAAGTGAGTCCGGCCTTGGAGCGGGAGAAACCTGCATGCGACAAAGGGGGCCAGCAAGTCGGATGCTCTGAGGCCTTCGGCTTTGACCAGCACCCGGAGTCGGCTGATGGCAGCGGTGCCGTCTGGTGACACCGACTTCGGCTTGTAGCCCTAGTTAGCCCGAGGCTCAGCCGGTGGGCCGACTTCATAAGCCGGTAGGTTGATGAAGTCGACGGTCGGGTTGACGTTCTCCACATAGAAGTAAGATTGCTACCACATCTTGACCGGCTCTGGTAGCTTGATGGTAGGGAAGGCGTTCCTTGGAGAAGGATGACACACGACGACGAAGGCGCCGCATTGGGCAGCCACCTCCCGGATAGAGGTGCCCAACTTGGTGTAGAAGAATGCTCCCCACAACTCGATGGTGGGGAGGATGCCGAGGTAGCCTTCACACATCGTGACGAAGGCAGAAAGAAGCATCACGGTGTTGGGCGTGATGTGGTGAGGTTGGAGATGATAGAAGTCGATGAACAACCTGACGAAGCCGCTCGCCGGCAGGTCAAAGCCGCGGATGAAGTGTGAGCAGAAGACGACCGGCTCGCCTTCCCTCGGCGCCGGCGAGATCCCCCCCTCGGGAGGCACGCGTGCCTTCATGATGCCCACGCCGGGGAGGCTACGCGTGTCACGGAGGAAGGTGATGTGGTCATCATTGACGTTCGACCCATCCCAGTCTCCTCCCCACTCACACGCCATGGAAAGCTTGACAAGGCAAATGGCGCGGCCGGGGAGCTGGGGATCGAAGCAAGGCCAAGAAGGGTTCGGGGCGGAAGAGCTCAACGAAAACGGGCAGCGACGGCACTCCGGCGGAGCTCGAGGGTGCCGCGGCGAGAGGAGGAAGAAAGAGGCAAGAGTAGGGGCAGGAGGGCGCGCGCGCTCCGCCGCTTCCCCTCCTCCCCCTGCATATAGCCGTCTGGCTACAAAGCCGAGGGGGTGAGCGCAGGGATCGTGGGATTAACTGTGCCCACGTCCCCCCGTTTATCACGCGAGTTACCACGCGTGGTAACTCCGCGGGGAAGCTCAACCGGCCGCCTCGGCCACGGCGGATCTGCTCGCATGCCGAGACCCGGTAGTGGCGGGCCCAGCCTGCTATCACGTCCCATCGTGCGCGTGGGCTGGCAGGGTGGCCCGGTTGGTTGATGCCAAGTTGCGTGCCCACAGCAGGCGGCGGGCTTGGAGGCTTCACTAATAAGCCACCTGGTTCCCGCCGTCGCGTTCAAAGTTTTCGACGAGTCTGACTAGCGGTGGCCGACTCCCTCCACTCGACACGCTAGGAGTCGGACGAGGATTCAGACCAGCGCACTCGGAGGAGGAAACTGTTGAGGCTTCTCGGCTGATCAGCTGCGACGCCTCACCAGCTTCGGGGACTACTGTCGGAGTAATGGGCCACGGGTAGCCTAACCCGGGTCCTTGAGCCTTTCAAGACATCGGGGCTGGCTACGCCCCTCAAAGCCACCAAGAAGAAGTGCCACCTTCTGGTGGCCGGCTGTGCCAAGCGGCCGGCTACCAGATGGAGGCGGAGTTCAAGAAGGCGACTACAAGACGGGCCGACTTCCCGCGGGCAGCCTCCAGAGAGGCCGGCTCCTAGCAGGCGGCCCACCGCGCCCTCGAAGTCTGCTCCCATTTAAGAAGACAAGACGGGGTGGGGCTACAGTGTAGCCCATCCCCCCATATCTAGGGCCGGGCGTGGCTATAGTGTTCCGTATGGGCGGGGATCTCCGCCCGGTGCGGCACTGTTGCCACTCCTCCCTTGATGTCACCAGTGGCAGGCGGAGTCCTGTTCCCACGACAACCTGTCGGTACGGCCTGCTGGCGGCGGGCCCTACCAGGCAGCGAGATCCCGGTGGATGGCGAAGGCTTGACCTATCGGACCCGGGGGAGGCCGACCTCCAGCAAGCGGCCCTCTCCTCCCTCGGGGTCCACGCGCCATTAATTAGATAAGACAGGGAGTGCTACAGTGATCTCCCACCAGTCGATGGGACTGTAGCCACGCTCCCCTGACCAAGCATGTGTCATTAGCCACACGGCTACAGTAATCAGCAGCTAGCGAGACCTATGAGCGGCGGGAGCGGCCGGTCGGCTCCATATCAGACCAGCCGGCGGGGCCCACCAGGCAGCGGACCCCAGCGGTCGGCGAAGAAGCCGGTGACCAGAGACACTGATAGCCGGGACCTAGACCCGGCCGAATTACCATTGTAGCCCTGGGGGTGGGCCTATATAAACCCCCCAGGGCACCCATGCAAAGGGTTCCCAACCTGTTAGAACTAGACTCATACCAAGAGGAAGGAGAGAGCATGCCTTCCTTCTTCTACCTCTAGCATACAGCTCAAGAAGCACCCTTATACTCACTAGTGCCTTAGTGATCATGTGGAGACCCCGCAGAGCAGGACTAGGGGCGTTATCTCCTAGGAGAGCCTCGAACTTGGGTAAAGTACGCCGACGTTCGTGTCTAAGCCTCATCCCGCTTCCAGGCACCGGCGACGTTCTACTCGCTCCCACCATGATAAGCCATCCATTGGCATATGTCGCACCCAACCCCCGAAACTCCACCTCCAGGTCTTTGGAAGCTGCCCTCTTTTTCTTCTTCTTCCCCTTTGGGGAAAGGGTGCTGTCGGCTTCCTCTTCCTCCTCCTCGTCTTCATCCTCCTCGGAGGAATGGTTTTCCTTCTCTCCGGATGCCCAATCCGACGTACCTTTGCAATGGAGGCCATCTTTGGCTTCCTTGCTCTTCTTTCGGACCTTTTTCTCCGGCGCTTGATAGGGTACCGGGATCAACATCTTCATTAAAAGAGGATTTGCTGGGTTTTCGGGCTATGGAGCTGGACATCTGATCCGCTCCGCCTTCTTTGTCCAGCCATGTGTTATAGGATGGAATTCTCAGCTCGTCCCCTCTTTTGATTAATTGACTGTGTTATGTTAGTAAGAATAGCACTTCCTGGGGAGGCTGGATGATTGCAGTCGAGGCCGATGTATTTGTACGTCTCTGGCCATGACTTTTGCGTCTTGAAAAGTAGCTTCCAGATCGCTTCATGCATCGTGCCGAAGAATCACATCAGGATCCGTGGCCCTTACGGATTGAACTCCCACGTGTAGAGAGGCCAGCGTTGGTAGGGAAGAGACTGGCAGATGAGCATCACCTGAATCACATTTGTGAGGCTGGTGTTTTTCTCTATGATATTTTTGATGCGCTTCTTCAACATCAGCACCTCATCGGATGATCCCCAATCTAGACCCTTGTTGGTCCAGGACGCAACCCGCAGCGGGGGTTCGGATCTGAATGCAGGGGAGGCTACCCATTTGGTTCCATGGGGTTCAGTAATGTAAAACCACTCCTGCTGCCATATCTTGATGGTATCCACAAAGGCCCCTTTGGGCCAGATAACTTTGGGAAGTTTGCTTATCATGGCACCGCCGCAGTCCGCGCGTTACCCGTCGACCACCTTCGGCTTCACGTTGAACATTTTGAGCCATAAGCCGAAGTGTGGAGGGACGCGGAGGAATGCCTCACACATGACGATAAAACGCCGAGATGTGAAAAAGGAATTCGAGGCCAGATCATGAAAATCCAGCCCGTAATAGAACATGAGACCTCGGACGAAGGGGTATGGGGGAAATCCTAATCCACGGAGAAAGTGAGGGAGGAATACGACCCTCTCACCAGGTTCTAGGGTGGGGATAACTTGCTCTTTGGCAGGGAGTCTATGCCTAATATCCACTGTCAAATACCTCGCTTCTCGAAGTGCTTTGATGTCCTTCTCCGTCACAGAGGAGGCCATCCACTTGCTTTGCGAGCCGGATCCGGACATGATTGGAGTACATGGCGGCGAGGGGAAAGCTTGGAGCTTGGGAGCTAGAGCTTCAGGATGAATGGGCTGAGGAGGAAGAAGGCGTGGGGTAGAAAGGTGGATCCTTATCTTCTTATAAAGGCAGTGAATGTCGAGCGTCCCCCCGCGAGCCTTAAAACTCGCCTATTCCCAAGGCGTCGTGTAAATGGCATGGTTGGATTACCCAAAACCATATTGATGAGAATCCCATAATAAGTGGACACGATCTCTGCTTTGACAAGATGTGTCAATGAAAGCCATGCCTCAAAATGCGAAGCGGGTGGCTAAAAAATAGTTCGAAATAATAATAAGGCCGGAACACAACGCCTCGCCGAAAAAGCTATCAGAAGACATGACCTATTTTTGTTTAAGTATTTTGCCCTTGTGGTTCAGGGTTGTAACTATTGTACAGAGCCGGATATAGTTCGCTCAATCAACTACTTTGGAATGTTTGGAGGAGGAACCCGCCTTGCAGTGTCGAAGACAATCTACGCGCTGGACACATCATCATTCAAGCCTGGTTCAGGGGCTACTGAGGGAGTCCTGGATTAGGGGGTCCCCGGGCGTCCGAGCTGTGCGATGTGGGCCGGACTGGTGGGCTGTGAATATACAAGATAGAAGGCTCCCCCCTCGTGTCCGGATGGGACTCTCCTTTGCGTGGATGGCAAGCTTGGCATTCAGATATGAAGATTCCTTTCTCTGTAAATCAACTCTGTATAACCCTAGTCCCCTCCGGTGTCTATATAAACCGGAGGGTTTAGTCCGTAGAGGCAATCACAATCATACAGACTAGACATCTAGGGTTTAGCCATTACGATCTCGAGGTAGATCAACTCTTGTAACCCCTATATTCATCAAAGTCAATCAAGTAGGAAGTAGGGTACTAACTCCGTCAAGAGGGCCCGAACCTGGGTAACCATCGTCTCCCCTGCCTCATGTTACCTTCGATCCTCAGACGCACAGTTCGGGACCCCCTACCCGAGATCGGCCGGTTTTGACACCGACACCCCTCATGTATCTGGATGACCTGAGGGTGCTGCACCACCTCCCAACGGTATGGGTTGATGACGTTATTGAAGAACTTGTCCTTGGAGGATCTCGAAGCAGCCATGGTAGATGGGATCTGACAGAAAACAGCAAGGAAAAGAAAATAGAGGATTTCTCCGCGATACGGTGATCAGCAAGTTCGGTAAGTATATATAGATTTTGTATCTTGGGGGACAAGCAAGCTGTAGAAAAAGGAGTCCAGAAGGTGTCCTAGGTGCCTGGGCGCGCTTCCTAGAAGTTTCTTTATTTCCTAATTTTCTAAATATTCCAAAACAGACAAATAAATATTTTTGCGGAATTTTTGGAGTCCGTTTACTTACCGTATCACGTACCTCCTTATTCTCACAATTCTGGAGTGTTCCGGAAGGACACTTTTACGTGTTGTTCCGGTGTCAAAGTTTGGATAATATTACTTTCAACATTAATGGGTGTACCTGAGATATAATGTTTTATTCGTTGCTCACTGACAACCTTCGGGTTAGTACCTTCAGAATCATTTATTTTGATGGTTCAAGACCGATAAACCTCCTCAATAACATAGGGGCCTTCCCATTTTGAGAGGATTTTTCCTGCAAAGAATCTGAAATGAGAGTTGTACAAAAGAACATATTCTCCGACTTTAAACTCACGCTTTTGAATTCTTTTGTCATGCCATCTTTTAACTTTTTCTTTGAATAATTTTGCATTTTCATAAGCTTGGGTTCTCCATTCATCTAGTGAGTTAATATCAAATAACCTCTTTTCACCAGCAATCTTGAAATCATAATTGAGCTCTTCGATTGCCCAATATACTTTATGTTCTAACTCAAGAGGCAAATGACAAGCTTTTCCACAAATCATTTTATAAGGAGACATACCCATGGGATTCTTATATGCTATTCTATAAGTCCAAAGTGCATCATCTAATTTCTTAGACCAATTCTTCCTGGACCTATTGACAGTCTTTCGCAAAATTAATTTTATTTCTCTTACGCTAAGTTCAACTTGACCACTAGACTGAGCATGATAAGGTGATGCCATTCTATGGTTAACATCATACTTGGCAAGCATATCACGGAAAGCACCATGAGTAAAGTGTGAACCACCATCAGTCATTAAATATGTCGGGACTCCAAACCTTGGGAAAATAACTTCCTTAAGCATTTTAATAGAGGTGTTGTGATCAACACTACTAGTTGGAATAACTTCTACCCATTTAGTAACATAGTCAACAGCTACCAAAATATGCGTATACCCATTAGAGGAAGGAGAAGGTCCCATGTAATCAAATCCCCAAACATCAAATGGTTCAATAGCAAGTGAATAATTCATAGGCATTTCTTGACGCTTATTGATATTACCTATTCTTTGACATTCATCACAAGATAAGATGAACTTACGAGCATCCTTGAAGAGAGTAGGCCAATAAAATCTAGATTGCAATACCTTGTGAGCAGTTTTATCTCTAGCATGATGCCCTCCATAAGCTTCAGAGTGTCATTTACGTGATTTGTCCCTGTTCATGCTCAGGTACACAATGTCTAATAATACCATATACATCTTTGGAATCAACAATATAAGGTCTAAATTTATCACAAGCAAACACCACTGCTAAGAATTCTTTTTCAGTAGTAGCATAGTTTCATTAAGCACTGTCTAGAGTTTTAGTAGCATAATGAATAACATTCAGTTTCTTGCTAACTCTTTGTCCTAGAACATCACCAACAACATAATCACTAGCATCACACATAATTTCAAAAGACAAGTTCCAATCAGGTGGTTGAACAATAGGTGCAGAAATTAAGGCTTTATTGAGTGTTTCAAAGGCTTCTAAACAATCATCATCAAAAATAAAAGGAATATCCTTTTGCAAAAGATTCGTAAGAGGCCTAGAAATTTTAGAGAAGTCTTTGATAAATCTCCTATAGAAACCATCATGAGCTAAGAAACTACGAATACCTTTTATATCTTTAGGACATGGCATTTTCTCAATTGCATCAACCTTAGCTTTATCCACTTCAATACCTCTTTCAAAAATTTTCTGACAGAAGACAATGCTTTCATTAACCATAAAGTGGCACTTCTCTCAATTCAAGACAAGATTTGTTTGTTCACATCTCTGCAAAACTCGATCAAGATTGCTTAAACAATCATCAAAAGACTTCCCATAAACAGAGAAGTCATCCATGGAAACCTCAACAATCTTTTCACAAAAGTCAGAGAATATAGCAGTCATACATATTTGAAAGGTAGCAGGTGCATTACATAAACCGAAAGGCATACATCTATAAGCATTCCAAAGGGACAAGTAAAAGTGGTCTTTTCTTGATCAGGTTGACAAACATGTATTTGTGAAAAGCCAGAATATCCATCAAGGAAGCAAAAATGTGTGTGCTTAGATAATCTTTCAAGCATTTGATCAATAAAAGGTAGAGAGTAATGATCTTTTCTAGTTGCTTTGTTTAATTTTCTAAAATCAATTACCATTCTATAACCTGTAACAATTCTATGTGGAATAAGTTCATTCTTATCATTAGGAACAACAGTTATACCTCCTTTCCTAGGGACACAATGAACATGACTCACCCATTTGCTTTCAGCTATAGGATAGATTATACCTGCTTCCAGAAGTTTTAATATTTCCGTTCTTACCACTACTTTCATCTTCGGGTTTAACCGATGTTGGTGATCAACAACGGGTTTAGCATTAGGTTCCATATTAATTTTGTGCTGACATAGAGTGGAACTAATGCCCTTTAAATCATCAAGAGTATATCCAATAGCAGCTCAGTGCTTCCTTAGAACTTTCAATAATCTTTCTTCTTCATGTTCTGAAAGGTTAGCACTGATAATAACAGGATATATCTTCTTTTCATGAAGATAAGCATATTTCAAAGTGTCTGGCAATTGTTTTAATTCAAACACAGGATCACCTTTAGGTGGAGGAGGACCTCCTAGAGTTTCAATAGGCAAATTGTGTTTAAGCAAAGGACATTGTTCATTTTCATTTCTTTCATGCATATGTAAATCATTTTCATGGTCTAGCAAATATTGTTCTAAAGGATCAGTAGGTGGTACATCAATAGAAGCAAGACCAATTAGTTCATCCTTACTAGGCAATTCTTTTTCATGAAGCTTTCTACTAAACTTGGAAAAATTAAACTCATGAGACTCATCACCAAAACTAACACCAACAGTTTGTTTCTCACAATCTATCTTAGCATTAACGGTGTTCAAGAAAGGTCTACCAAAGTTAAGGGGACAAAAGTCATCTTGTGGGGAACCAAGAACAAGAAAATCAGTGGGGTATTTTATTTTTCCACACAGACTTCAACATCTCTAACAATCCCAATAGGTGATATAGTGTCTCTATTAGCAAGTTTAATAGTAACATCTATGTCTTCTATCTCTGCGGGTGCTATGTCATTCATAATTTCTTGATATAAGGTGTAAGGAATAGCACGCACACTAGAACCTATGTCACATAAACCATGATAACAATGATCTCTTATTTTAACTGAGATAATGGGCATGCCAACAACAGGTCTATGTTTATCCTTTTTATCGGGTTTGACAATTCTAGCAACTTCTTCACAAAAGTAAATAACATGCCCATCCACATCTTTTTCCAAGAGATCTTTAACCATAGCAATACTAGGTTCTACGTTAATTTGTTCATCAGGTTTAGGTGTTCTAATATAACTTTTGTTGACCACAGTTGAAACTTTAGCATGTTCCTTTATCCTAACAGAGAAAGGTGGTTTCCCAATATAAGTAGTAGGAACAACCGGATCAACATTGTAAAGTATAGTTTCTTCTTTAACTGGTACCGGTTCTTTGATTTCTTCTTTAATAGGTGGGTGATATTTCAACCACTTCTCTTTGGGGAGATCAACATGAGTAGAAAATGATTCACAAAAGGAGGCTACTATCTCAGAGTCAAGTCCATATTTAGTGCTAAACTTTTGAAAAGCATCAGTATCCATAAAAGATTTAACACAATCATACTTAAGTTTAATACCTGACTCTTTACCATTGTCGAGTTCCCAATCTTCCGAGTTGCGTTTAATTCTTTCCAAAAGATCCCACCGGGATTCAATAGTCTTCTTCATAAAAGAACCAGCACAAGAAGTATCAAGCATGGTTTGATCATCACGAGAAAGCCGAGCATAAAAGTTCTGGATAATAATTTATCTTGAGAGCTCATGATTGGGGCATGAATATAACATTGACTTAAGCCTCCCCCAAGCTAGAGCGATACTTTCTCCTTCACGAGGCCAAAAATTATATATATAATTCCGATCACGATGAACAAGATGCATAGGATAAATTTTTTGATGGAACTCCAATTTCAAATGATTCCAATTCCAAGATCCAATATCATCGCATAGACTATACCATGCCAATGCTTTTCCCTTCAAAGATAAAGGGAAAACCTTTTTCATAACTTCATCTCTGGGTAAACCTACAAGCTTGAACAATCAACAAATTTGTTCTACATATATCAAGTGCATATCAGGATGTTTGGTTCCATCTCCTGCATAAGGATTAGCTAGTAGTTGTTCTATCATACCCGAAGGAATTTCATATTCAATATTTTCAGTAGGTGTAATTGGTTGAGGGGTAGCTAATTGTGGTTCCGGTCGAGGTGAAGATGTTGGGGAATGTAGCATGCAATTTCAACAAATTTCCTACGATCACACAAGATCTATCTAGGAGATGCATAGCAATGAGAGGGGGAGAGTGTGTCCACGTACCCTCGTAGACCGAAAGCAGACACATTTGACAGCGCGGTTCATGTAGTCCAACTTCTTCTCGTTCCGACCGATCAAGTACCGAACGTACGTCACCTCTGAGTTCTGCACACGTTCAGCTCGATGACGTCCCTCGACCTGTTGATCCAGCAAAGTGTCGAGGGAGAGTTCCGTCATCACGACGGCGTGGTGACGGTGATGGTGAAATGATCCGCGCAGGGCTTCGCCTAAGCACTACGAAGATATGACCGGAGGCGTAAACTGTGGAGGGGGCGCCGCATGGCTAACAATTGTTGGTGTGTTCTACTTTGGGGTGCCCCCCGCCTCCGTATATAAAGGGGCGAGGAGGTGGTGGCCGACCTTGGGGGCGCGCCATAAGGGGGGAGTCCTACTTGGACTCCTAGTCCAACTAGGATTCGGCCCCCCTCCTTGCTTCCATCAGAGAGGGAAAAGGGGAAGGGAGAGAGAGGGAGAAGGAAAGAAGGGGGCCGGCCCCCTCCCCTAGTACAATTCGGTTTGGGCAAGGGGGGGGCGCCACTCTCACGTGGCCTTTCTCCTCTCCTCCAATAAGGCCCAATACTTCTCCCGGGGGGTTCCGGTAACCTCCCGGCACTCCGGAAAAATGCCCGAACCACTCGAAACCATTCCGATGTCCAATTGCAACCTTCCAATATATGAATATTTACCTCTCGACCATTTCGAGACTCCTAGTCATGTCCGTGATCTCATCCGGGACTCCGAACAAACTTTGGTCATCAAATCACAAAACTCATAATACAAATCATCATCGAACGTTAAGCGTGCGGACCCTACGTGTTCGAGAACTATGTAGACATGACCGAGACACATCTCCAGTCAATAACCAATACAGGAACCTGGATGCTCATATTGGCTCCTACATATTGTATGAAGATCTTTATCAGTCAAACCGCATAACAACCTACGTTATTCCCTTTGTCATCGGTATTTTAGTTGCCCGAGATTCGATTGTCGGTATCCTCATACCTAGTTCAATCTCATTTTCGGCAAGTCTCTTTACTCATTACATAATGCATCATCCCATAATTAACTCATTAGTCACATTACTTGCAAGGCTTAAAGTGATGTGCATTACCAAGAGGGCCCAAAGATACCTCTCTGATACACAGAGTGACAAATCCTATTCTCGATCTATGCCAACTCAACAAACACCATTAGAGACACCTGTAGAGTATCTTGATAATCACCCAGTTTCATTGTGACGCTTTATAGCACACTAAGTGTTCCTCCGGTATTTGGGAGTTGCATAATCTCATAGTCAGAGGAATATGTATAAGTCATGAAGAAAGCAATAGCAATAAAACTTAACGATGATTATGCTAAGCTAACGGATGGGTCTTGTCCATCACATCATTATCCTAATCATGTGATCTCATTCATCAAATGACAACACATGTCTATGGTTAGGAAACCTAACCATCTTTGATTAGTAAGCTAGTCTAGTAGAGGCTTACTAGGGACACGATGTTTTGTCTATGTATCCACACATGTATCAAGTTTCCGGTTAATACAATTCTAGCATTAATAAACATTTATCATGATATTAAGGAAATATAAAATAACAACTTTATTATTGCCTCTAGGGCATATTTCCTTCAGTCTCCCACTTGCACTAGAGTCAATAATCTAGTTCACATCGCCATGTGATTTAACACCAATAGTTCACATCACCATGTGATTAACACCCATAGTAACGACGATGATTTCCGGATCAGTAACGGTGACGACGGCCGGGGCAGGAGGCCCTGTGCGCCCACCGGCTCAGGTCTTGTCTGACTTATTGGACACTTTGACAACATTGTTAACAGCAGAGGTTAACCCGGCAAATCAAACTCAGCATAATGCGGTAGTTGCAAAACTACGAGATGAGATAGCTCAAGCCAAGGAAGACCTAGCGGCTGAGGACGCGAGGATGACTGCGGAGCGAGCTGCTCTGGATGCTCAGGCACAACGGATCCAGTCTGACTCCTTCCGGCTCACGTTGGATCAGAATGCTTCAAACAAAGTCATGAGGAGAAGGCATCGGAGTCGTCTTCCTCTGGTTTACGAGGCGTTGAGCCTCTTCAACACACCTGGTGCAGGGACCAGTGACCCGCGAGAGGTAAACCGGGTGGTAGATGTCGGATTTCGGGTTTCGGCAAAACCCTTGAGGTTCGAACACTAGGGTGCGCGTCGAACTCGTAGAACAAGGGGACACAAGATTTATACTGGTTCGGGCCACCGTTGTGGTGTAATACCCTACTCCAGTGTGGTGTGGTGGATTGCCTCTAGTCTGAGGATGAACAGTTACAAGGGAAGAACAGCCTCCTGAGGAGAGGTGTTCTTGTGCTTGGTGAGCTTGTCTGGTGGTCTTGGTGGAATGGATCCAGTCCAAGATGAGATGCCTCCCTACGGTGGTGGCTAGTCCTATTTATAGAGGCCCGGGTCCTCTCCCCAAATATTTAGGCTGGAAGGGACCCCACAACGGCCAGTTTGAAGTGGGGCAGCTAGTACAAGCTATCCTGACAAAAGATGGTCTTCGCCTGCCAAAGGCTCTGGTGGTGACGCTGTCCTGGGCTCCACGGTGACCTCCGTCTTGCCGTCCTGCTAGTCTTGGTCTTCTTGCACCTATATGGAAACCTTTGCTTGATGCCTCGGGACTCCGCGCCTGCGCTTGCCTCTTTAGCACCAAAGGGGAAACGAGGACACTGAGCGTGCTGGCGCCCGCCTGGCCATGGTCGTCATGGCTTGCATCACAGGAACCTCGCGAGGTTCCCCTTGCCTTGATCTCTCAGCCCTTCATGAGCCAGCCTGGTGAGGCCAACCCCGAGGAGGTCTTGCATCATCCGCCTCACGAGGCTTGGCCCCTCGGGAGGGTCTTGAGTGTTTGCTAGTGAATATGGGTTGTATGGGGCCGCTGGTGGAGCTACGCCGTGGGCCGCAGCTAGGCAGGTCTGGGGACCCCCATTCCCAGGACGCCGACAGTAGCCCCCAAACCCAAGGCGCGCTCGGGCTTGGCTTCGAGGCGAAGCCAAGGAGCAAGTGAGGAGCGCCGCGGGCCCCAACTGCCCGCGGCCTTGTTTGACGCGTGGCGGTTGATTGGACGTGGGTGTCTCCGCTTCCCCACGCTGCCTCGGCAACTGCCGACCTAACAAAAGGCTGGCGCGGGTTGCATTTGCATTCATTGCTTTCCTTTGTCTTGCTCTAGATCCCCTTTCTTGCCCTTCGCTTCCAGAGACTCCAGATCCACCCAGATCCTACTTTGAGCTTGCCACCAATGGCGCCCAAGAAAGCCCGGGCTACCCCTTCATCATCTTGGTACGAGCCCACGCTCGACGCGACGAGCATGTCGGAGAAGAACCTGGCCGCCGTGTGCTTGATGACGGCGGAGGGTGACCTGAAGAGGAAGACTGTGCTCCGGGTTGGCTCCACCAAGCCTGAGGCCACTGGTAGCACCTTCTACCCCCTCTTCACGAGTAGCATCGTCGCCAGGTTGGTTCCCCCTTCTCCGACTTCTTCTACTCCGTCCTCAGTCACTATAAGATCCACGCCCTCCATCTTCATCCCAACTCCATCCTTCTCCTATTGATTTTTGCCTTCTACTGCAAGGCGTACGTCGGAGTGATGCCGTCCGTGACACTGCTGCGCCACTTCTTATTTCTTCGGCTTAAGGAGGGCCCCTGCTCAGGGTGTGTTGGCTTCGTCACGGCCAACAAGACCAATGCCATCTCGAAGGCCAGGAAGAAGGCCGAGGGCCTCAAGAGCAAGTGGGTCCTGATGGACGCCAAGCGCGTCCACCCCTGGCTGGTGCTGCCGACGGAGATGCCTGTGTCCCACGAGGGCTGGCTTCGCGCGAAGCTCACCGACCCGCGGGTGATGCAGGTGCTGGAGAGGATGACCGCCGACCTGAAGACCGGCGACTCGGGAACGGTGAAGCTGACGGGGGCCATGATTGCCCAAGAATTCATGGTGCAACGTGTGGCTCCCCTCCAGTTACGCCCGCGCCAACTGTGGAAGCTTGGAGACGAAGGGGACGACCTCCGCCTACGCTTGGAGCCCCTTTCCGATAAGGAATTGCGCTCGACTCTTTGTTCCTTGGTCGGGGACAACCAAGGGTGCCTGCCTGATGGCCTTGTTCCCTTGTATCGCTGCCCAGATGGGGCAAAGGTTGTCACCGCTCTGCGTGTCTTCGACGAGCATGGTCTCGTGCCACCTGCGCCCACAAACACTCCGGTGGTGACAACTCCGGTGGTCGTGTCTTCCGGCGAGTCTCGCGAGGAGGGAGAGGAGGAAGAAGGGGGAAGGAGGAGCATGACTCGGAGGCGACCCGAAAAGGGGCGGGGGAGACCTCCCCCTTGCGCAAGGCCGACATCCTTTGCACCCTGCCTGATGTCGATGATGAGGCCGATGCCCCCCTGGAAAGGGAGGAGTTGCACACTGCAGGGGATCCTCGAGGTCCAAGGTCAGTCCCCGGAGGAAATCACCGGTCGGGATTCTGGCGAAAGGAAGGCCGGTGATGGTTTCCCAAGACAATGCCCCTGTTCTGTCGCTGCCTGAAGCTGTTTCCAACTTGCCTACTGCCCCCTCTTCTGCGTCTAGAGACCTTGCACCCACGCCTCTAGCTGGGAGGCTCTCAGGATTAAAGCTCAGGAAGTAGAGGGACTACACTGTGGTGGACTAGTAAGTATCCTTGTCTTGCCTTGTTCCTGCTTCTGCTGCTGATTCTTGACGCCTTCCATTGCTTGACTAGGCCAACGCCCGCAGCGAGAGGAGGAAGGAGGACACAGTAGTACTACTCGGGACCAAATTACCCACGGTGGCCGCTCCCTCCTCTACAGGGAAGGACGATGGCGTTGCTCGCGCTTCCCCGGCCCGATCGTCCTCACGACACTTGGGGGAGCGTCCTCAGGAGGAGGCAGCCCCCATGGCCCCGCTGGAACCAAAGGCGCCGGCTTCTGGCTCTGCTACTGAGGTCCCCAAAGCTAAGGATCCCTCAGCCTCCCAAGACATTGGGACGATGTTGCCTCTTTCTTCCTCTGCCACTCCGCTGACCTCGGATCCTTCCGCCTCCCCTGATATCCTGGAGCGCGCTCTTTCCACACTGACCTTGCTGCGGGAGGATCTTCAGGGCACCGACCGTCGCCTGGTGGCCGGGCGTCTGGAGCTGATCTCTGGCTGGCTCCTTTCCGACGTGGCCGTCTGGGTGGCACTAAGCCAGGCTGTTGTGGACTCCGAGAAGGACAAGCAGGCCGTCACCCAAGCTACGGCTGCCCGCGAAGCGGCGCTGAAGGATGCCGGAGCCGCCCAAGATCGCTGCCAGTTGCTGGAGGCCGAACTGAAGACCATGCGCAGTGAGCGTGCAGACGAAGCTCAGGGCCGCGGGGTGGAGGAGGAGAAGATGAAGGCCGGGGAGGAGGCCGTCAGAGGTCGCGACACCGAGCTAAGGAAGTTGGCGGAGGCGCAGGCTGCGGAGCACAGCCGATTGGAGAAGCTGCAACAGAAGGTGGAGGCAGAAAAGGCCGAGCTAGAGGCCAAGGCACAGGTCCTGGACGAAGATCGCATGGCCTTCAAGTTCCTCGAGGAGAGGTCTCATGCGGCGCCGCAGTCACTCTACAAGAAGGGCTTGGAGGAGCTGCTGGGCACCGATGACAAGGGCGGCACCCAGCTGCTTCCTTATCTGGCCGGGGCGCTTGAGGAAGTCGCGAGCGGTATCAGCCCCTTGGCAGAGGCAGAAGCCCGCATCCTTTCCTCAGCCGCGCCGATGCTCGTCTTTAGCCACCTCCATCTTCGCGATCCTGCCGCCCACCTCGATGAGCTACTGGAGCCTGTGGACGCCGAGCACTGCGTAGGTGCTGCCGAAGCCGTGAAGGGTCAGGTGGAGGCCCTGCTGAAGAGGTTCCGCGCCTTCGATCCCGCTCCCTCAACTGGCGGTGCTGCTGATCCTGCAACTCCAGCAAGTGGTGCAGGTGAGGGTAACGCTGCTATGGGAGAAGCATCCCTTGCGGGCGACGGCGACGTTCGGGGATGACGGGATGACCTGCTGGCGGCTCCTTTCCTGCTTAGCTCCTGCGATATGCACCATGCCTTGTGGAGGCGTTTAAACTTGCGTTTGGTATCGAGAACAATATTTCTTGTAATATTTGCTTGATATTTTGTGATTTCCTTCCCATTTGCTTTACGTTCTACATCCACAGGGCCCGACCCCGCGCACACCTCAGCCGCCGTTGGGTCGTCCGGGTCACCAGGACGAGACCAAGGGGCGAGGGGCTACGCGGCCAGTTAGGCTCCTGAGTCACGATGCTCAGGAGTCCCCCTTGATGTGCAAACAACTTATAGAAAGGAGATGCGGGAGTAGGCCCAGTGTTCTACGTCGGCAGGGCCCGACCCCGCGCATACCTCAGCCGCCATTGGACCATCCGGATCACCAGGACGGACCAAGGAGTGAGGGGCTACGTGGCCAGTTAGGCTCCTAAGTCGCGATGCTCAGGAGTCCCCCTTGACACGCAAACGACCTATAGAAAGGAGATGCGGAGTAGGCCTAGTGTTCTACGTCGGCAGGGCCCGACCCCGCGCATACCTCAGCCGCGATTGGACCGTCTGGATGACCAGGATGGACCAAGGAGTGAGGGGCTACATGGCCAGTTAGGCTCCTAAGTTGCGATGCTCAGGAGTCCCCCTTGATGTTCAAACTACCTTCATACCTTGGCTCTGTTTGGGAGGGCGCGCGATGACCAGGTCCAAGGGACCTGGCAGGGCGGCGTACGCTCGAGCGTGACCTGAGCGCAGCCCTCGTGCCCAGCCCCCTCGCGCGACTCTCCCGAGGGGAGGTGTTGCGATGAGGCTAGACACTGAGCTCGAAGGCTCCCTAAGGTTGATACGGCCATCGGGCCGCCCTTAGTTGTTTATCACCAGCGCGGAGCATACCGCTTCCGCACTTGCAGGGGCATAGCCGCTCCTCCGCAGTGTCGACTGCCAGCATGGAGCATGGTGCTTCCACTGGTGCGTGGCTGAGGGCTCCCTCTGGGTGGAGCCCCCGGGGCGTGTATAGCCCCGTCCTGACTCGTGGCTTGCATGGCAGGAATAGACGAGGTGTGTGTGGGCACTCGTGAGCCAGCGCGGGACTCACGAGGCCCTACCTCAAGGCGGGTTGCGCCTGGTCTTGGTTTTGTTGACTGCGGTGGTCCTGCGAGATGGTTAGATAACATGTGCCGAACGAATATCCCAAGGCTATCGCACGAGAAGGCCAAGCACCAACGGCCCTAGGAGGTGACGTGAATGGGACCGGCCCACCAGACAGAGCTCAGCCATTGGATTTATCGATGCTGCAGGGACGGACCCGAGCACAGACGTCGTGCCTAGCCTTCTTATGCAAAGGATCCTCAAGAAAGATGATCGCCGCGCGGCTACGGTGGTGGGTGACAATCAAGCAGGTAGTGACCATAAATAACTCATGCATTAAGAGCAAACTAGCTTAGGTAAATGCAAGAACGATACATGCCACTGGGTCGGACTCGAGCGGCCTGCGGATGATGCAGCCCGAGGGCCGTCCCCAGCAGGGTAAACTAAAGATGCAAGAGGATACACGTCGCAGGGACATGCCCATGCGACCTGGGAATAATGCAGCCCGAGGGGCACTCCTAGCTGAATGAACTTGGAAAGTGTCACCTGGTTTCGTTGTTGAAGGATCGTTGGGGTAGCTGAAGGTGCGTGCTGAAGAAGCCACTCATCACAAGCCATCAAGACCGTGAGCCTCGGGAGGCTCTAGGGGCTCAGGTGCCCTCCTGAGGACCGTCTCCATCTCCGTCAGGACCGCTTGATGCCTTGCTTCCTGGATTGCCAGGATGCTCCGTAGATTGTGCTGGAAGGCGGCTACCACGCTTGGTAGGCCGAACGGCATGCGCACATAGCTGTGAGGTGGACCCTCACACCCGCCAGCACACGAAGGCCAAAAAACGCTCCTTAGATGCGGCCCTGTTGAGCCCTGGGATGTCGACGCAGATGTGCAGCTCGCCACGCTCACCCGAGTGGGGATCTACAACAGGTGGGCAGCGGTCGCCGCGTATTGCCCTTGCTTCCTGAAACTCCTGGGCGGCCTTGATGATGAACTCCTGAGCGTCGATCGCTCCTCGCCCAGTGCCCTCTTGAGGGAAATGTGCCACGAAGCATGCCTCCACGTGGTGCCCGAGCGCCTCCCTCATGATGTTGGTTAGGTCGGAGGCCCTCCAGAACAGAGCTCCCGAGCCCTGCCCGAGGAGGGCGCTGGGCGCGCCTTCCTATGGGAGGGAGGGAGGTGCCCCAGGTGCGGGCACTGATCCTGAGGTGGCACTGCTAGAGGCGCCGCTCCCCTGAGACCTAGCTAGTGCGCAGTAGCTGCTTCTTCTTCTTCTTGGGGTTGGCCTCAGGAGGGTACTGCGCACCCGCACTATCAGGGTCTTCGATTGCCGCGGCTTGGAAGGCACGCTCGAGGGAGTATACTGCATCTCTTTCTTCGCAGGGGACTGTGATGATTCCATGGCTTCCCGGCATCTTGAGGACATTGTAGCCATGGTGGGTCACTGCCATGAATTTGGCTAACACTGGGTACCCGAGGATGGCATTGTACGGCAGACGGATGTGGGCGACGTCAAAGTCGATGAGCTCGGTGTGGTAGTTGTCGCGCTGACCAAAGGTGAAAGGGAGACGAACTTTCCCTATCGGGGTGGTGGAGCCGTCGGTCACTCCTGAGAAAGTCCTGGTGGGTTGAAGCTGATCATATGGTACTTGAAGGCTGTCGAACGTCTCGATGGATAGTACAATGAGCCCCGCGCCACCGTCGATGAGGGTCTTGGTGACTTGGACATTGCTGATGACAGGTGAGCAGAGCATCGGGAGGACGTCGGTGGTCGCCAGACATTTGAGCTGGTCCACTGAGATGAAGGTGATGGTGTACTTGGACCATCTAAGCGGGAGCATGGCCTCGAGCTTGGGGAGGGCTGCATTCACCTCGTGAGAGAACTACTTGAAGATGCGCTGGGAAGCCGGGGCCTGAGCACCACCCAAGATGCAAGTGATGGCGCGCGGCTCCGGGAAGCCCCCGGCCCCCTCGTCCCGATGGTGGCCGGCGTTCCTCCTTGGTGGTGGCGGCAGCGGAAGGAGACCAGGATTGCCCTAAGGACAGTCCTCGTGAGGCTGGTCCCTCCAGGCGCCCTCGTGAGACTGGTCCTGCTAGCAGTCCTCGCGAGGCTGGTCGCGCCACTCCTAGCGGGTGCCGCGGTCGTCCCAACGTCCTCCGCCTCGTCCTCCTCCTTGGCCATAGCCCCGGTCGTTGCGCTCGAGGCATCGACCGAAGTGTCCATCTCGAATGGCTCTGAGCTCTTGACAATCGTTGGTGTTGTGGATGCGCATGTTGTGGAAGGCGTAGAACGTACGACTGACCTTGGACGACTCGGGGAGGTCCCGGCCGCGCTTTGTGTCTGGCTCTTCCGCGAGTACATCCACTCCCTTGCACTTCACATCCTTGACCTTGGCCTTCTTCTCCTCTGGGTCCGCAGCAGGGAGCTCGAGGAGGGAGAGACTCCCTTCCTCAGCTCTTGCGCATTTGGTCGCTATGTTGAACAGCTCCAGAGTCGTGCAAAGCTCCTCATGGATGGCGAGCTCCTCCTTCATCTTGATGTCGTGGACGCCATCGGAAAATCTTGAGATGATGGACTCCTCCGTCACCTTGGGGATCTTGAGATGCATGCTGTTGAAGCGCTGGATGTACTTCTGCATGGTCTCTCCCGGCTGTTGCTTGATGCGGCGCATGTCACCTGCGGCCGGAGGGCGGTCGCGAGTGCCCTGGAAGTTGACGATGAAGCGGTCGCGCATCTCACCGTAGGAGGAGATCAAGCCCGGGGGCAGGTTCAGGAGTCACGAGCGAGCGCCATCCTTGAGAGCCATGGGAAACCAGTTCGCCATGACCTTCTTGTCGCCGTTGTCCGCCTCGATGCTCAGCTCGTAGAGCTGCAGGAACTCCGCGGGATCGGGGGTGCCGTCATAGCGAGGAGGCAGGTTCGGCTTGAACTTGCCTGGCCAGACGACGCTACGCACCTCGGGAACGAAGGCGCGGAAGCCTGCAGTAGCCACCGAGGCCCTTTGTGGGGGCGGAGCCTACCCTTGATGTCCATGCACAGCCACCACAGGCGGCACACAGTCTTGTCATGGCGCCGGGAGCACTGGAGCATTTTCTTGCGGCCGGGGAACCTCTTCGCAGCTTCCTTCTTCTAGCGCGGGCACACGGCGCGATGGATCATGCCACATGACTGCGTGTCTTGGGGTGAGGACACCGTCTTGACGCGGAGGAGGCAGTGGTGCTCCGTGAGCTGTGCGTCTCGGCGCGAGGGCGCTGCGTGAGCTACATCGCCCGCGGCCGGAGGTGCGTGAGGCAGCAAGAGGGATAGTGCAGGAGAGCCTCCAGCGGCGCTGATGAGCTCGACGATGCGGTCCAACCACTCCTCATAGAGGTCATCGACTGGGCGGTAATGCAGGAGCTCATGTGTCATGAGCAGCGCAGCCTGCACGTCTGTGGGTGCACGGCGAGCGTGAGACGATGACCGGCCGGAGTCAGTGACAGGGTGGCGGTGAGGCTGTCCCGCCGCACAGAGGGGTGTAGTGAGGATGCTTGCTGCTTGTTTGCCACCGGGCCTGCAACGGTGTTGGCAACAGGATATGGAGAACGACGGGGAGGCCTACCGACAGGGGCTGTCTGAGCGACATGGGCGGCGAGGGTGGCCCAGCGCTCGGCGCGCGTCCGACATGGATGTGGTGGAGCGGTGCGATGCGGATCAATGGAAGGAAAGCTTCAGCGCACCCCTACCTGGCGCGCCAAATGTCAGATTTCGGGTTCCGGCAAAACCCTTGAGGTTCAAACACTGAGGTGCGCATGAAGATCTCTCCCCTCTAGCTCATGCCCTCACCGCAATCTCAAGGCTTAGCGCGTCGAACCAGCAGAACAAAGGGACACAAGATTTATACTGGTTCGGGCCACCGTTGTGGTGTAATACCCTACTCCAGTGTGGTGTGGTGGATTGCCTCTGGGGCTCAGGATGAACAGTTACAAGGGAGGAACAGCCTCCTGAGGAGAGGTGTTCTTGTGCTTGGTAATTTGATGTGGTAGAGGATCGTCCCTCTCTCTCTCTCTCTCGATGCTCCGATCCTTCGCCGGTCCCCTTTCTACGATGGTGGCTATCCCTATATATAGAGGCCCGGGTCCTCCTCCCAAATATTAGGCAGGAAGGGATCCCACAATGGCCAGTTTTGAAGGAGGACAGCTAGTACAAGCTATCCTGACAAAAGATGGTCTTCGCCTGCCAAAGGCTCTAGTGATGATGACGTCCTGGGCTCCACGGTGACCTCCGTCCTGCCGTCCTGCTGGTCTTGGTATTGTTGCACCGATATGGAAACCTTTGCTTGATGCCTCGGGACTCCACTCCTGCACTTGCCTCTTTAGCACCAAAGAGGAAACGAGGACACTGCGCGCGCTGGCGCCCGCCTGGCCTTGGTCATCATGGCTTGCGTCACAGGAACCTCGTGAGGTGCCCCTTGCCTTGATTTCTCCGCCCCTCGCGAGCCAGCCTGGTGAGGCCGCCCCCGAGGAGGTATTATGTCGTCCGCCTCACAAGGCTTGGCCCCTCGCGAGGGTCTTGAGTGTTTGCTGGTGAAGATGGGCCATACAGGGCCGCTGGTGGAGCCACGCCGTGGGCCGCAGGCAGCTAGATCTAGGGACCCCCGTTCCCAGGACGCCGACAGTAGCCACGCCTAGGACTGGAGTGCCAGTTCAGCCACGCACAACAGATCCGCCTCATCTAAATAATATCCCACCACAATATGTGCCGACACCACCGGGTCATTATTCCAACCCTTTGGATAATATGATTGTTGTGGCGACACGATTGGCGGCTCTCCCAGTTGAAGGTTAGTCTCCAGCTGTGATTGAAATACGAGGGCTAGAGAGCTTCTTCAGACAGCGCTGGTACAATAGGAGGCTTATTCTTATAGTCGTGAGAGGATTCACTCAACCCCTCGCCCAAGCCGGAGTTATAGCAGACACATTGACTCACCAGCCGTTTGAAGGAGTGACCGGCGCCGTAACCAGCCTCGTGGAGAGGACCCGACACGTGATGGTGCTCAGGATTTGGTGGACCAAGACAGAGCCCGTCGAGAAGCTGAGCTGGTGGCTCAGCAAGTGGCTCATGAGCGTCCCCCGGATTATTCGACAACTTCAGTGGAGACAGGTGTAACCTCCAGAACTTTGGGAGTGCCATGTTTAGTGCCGGCTTTACGTAACATATATTTGCCCAAGGATTTCAAGGGTCGTTGTAAGATGCCCAACTACACAGCTGACTTACCCTCTGAAGCATGGGTTGAGAGTTATGAGATGGTGATGGAGCTGTTGGATTTTGACAATGCTACATGTGCTAAGTACTTCACCATGATGTTGGAAGGAACGGTCGGTACTTGGTTGAAAGGGATGCCAGCCAACTCCATTGGGTCATGGGCCGAGTTAAAAGCCCGGTTTATCCAGACTTTTAAAGATATGTGCAAGCATCCTATGTCGGTTGTAGATTTGGCCTCCTGTGTCCAAGAAGAGTGTAAGTCGACAACACATTGGGTGCGCTGGGTCTCATCGATCCTGCACTCGTCGGATCGCATCAATGCCGATTCGGTAGTCTTAATGTTGGAGAGCAATTGTCGTTTCACGCCCCTGAAGCAGAAATTAGGGCGGCTCAAATGCCACTACAATGACATGGGGACGCTCATGGCGGCTCTGGTTAAATATGCCGACTCTGATAGTACCAAGGACCCCGAGTCTGATGAAGAAAGACGGGCAAGGGAAAGAAGAGTAGCAACGCCAAGGGGCAGCATCATAACCCGACGAGTCAAGGGGGCAATGGTAAGCGCAAGGCTGATAACAATTTGGATTTTGTGGCTAATACCAACGCGCAGAATAATGGTCAGCATCGTAAGGGAAAGCCACCTCCTCGGACGGGAGGGCCAGGTTTCAATCTTGAGCAGATGATGCATCGGCCCTGCCCAAAGCATGGTACACGGGAAAGGTCGTCCGGTCACCTCTGGAAGGATTGCCACATTATGAAGGAGTATAAAAATTCTGATCTTTTCCAGAACAGTCATGGGCCGGGCGGTGGCTCAGGTTCTGGCTTTCATGGTCCGGGTTACGGTGGTGGCGCGTCTAATTCCGGTTTCCAGGGCCAAGGCAATCAAGGTAATCAAGGCAATCAGGGTGGTTACGATCAACAGAACAATTAGGGGAATCAGCACCAACAATCTGGTTATCAGAGTAACCCGAAGCAGTTGAATAGTGGGTAGTACCACGTCTTCACCATAAGTTTATGCAAGTGGGATCAAAAGCTCCATAAAAGGGTTGTGAACGCTGTTGAGCCGGTGGTTCCCCGTTACTTGTGATGGTCTGAGCAGCCCATTGTGTGGAGTCGTGAGGATCACCCGCCCCGGGTTGATAATCCAGGTCGCTTGGCTTTGGTGGTGGCGCCTCAGGTTGCAGGATATAAATTCACTAAGGTACTCATAGATGGGGGTAGCAGCATCAATATCCTTTATTATGAAACTTTCCGTGGCATGTTATTGACTGGTAAAAATCTTAAAATGTCGAACACTATTGTCGGCGCTCTAGAACGGGGGTCCCCAGACTTGCGTGCCTACAGCCCACGGCGTGGCTCTGCAAGCGGGCCCGTACGACCCATCTTCATCAACGAGCATTCAAGACCCTCGCGAGGGGCCAAGCCTCGCGAGGCGGCTGACACAAGACCTCCTCAGGAGCGGCCTCACCAGGTTGGCTCGCGAGGGACGGAGAGATCAAGGCAAGACAAACCTCGCGAGGTTCCAATGACGTGAGCCATGACGATCGAGACCAGGCGGGTGCAGGCGGGCGCCAACGAGCACAGTGTCCTTGTTTCCTTTTTGGTGCTAAGGAGGCAAGCGCAGACGAATAGTACCGAGGCGTGAAGCAAAGGTTTCCATATTGGTGCAACGAGACCAAGACCAGCAGGACAGTAGGACGGAGGTCACCATGGAGCCCAAGACGGCGTCACCACCAGAGCCTTTGGCAAGCGAAGACCACCTTTTGTCAGGATAATATGTACTAGATGCCCCCTTTCAAATTGTCCGTTGTTGGCGCCCTTCCCGCTCAATATTTGGGGAGAGGACCAGGGCCTCTATAAATAGGATTAGCCACCACAGTAGTGGAGGGGGCGGATCGACCTCATCTTAGATCTGAGCCATTCCATCCTTTGCCACACACTCAGCAAACACAAGAACGCCTCTCCTCAATAGGCTGTTCTTGTCCTTGTACTGGTCATCATCAGCCCAAGAGGCAATCCACCACACCACACTATAGTAGGGTATTACACCACAACGGTGGCCCGAACCAGTATAAATCTTGTGTCTCTTGTGTTGCGAGTTCGTCGAGCTAGCCTTTGAGATCGCGAAGTGCTTGAGGGCGTGATCGGTGAGGAAGAGATCTTCGCGCGCACCCTAGTGTTCGAACCTTATGGGTTTTGCTGGAACCCGAAATCTGACATTTGGCGCGCCAGGCAGGGGTGCACCGGAGCTCTTCTTCCGCCAGTTGATCCGCTCGTTGGTCCCTCGACACTCCGCGACTCCGACGCCAGGTAGGGGACCAATGCCGACCGCTGGGCAGCCTGGCTAGCCCGGGCAGCATCGCCCGCTCAAGAAGACCTCAACCCAGCGCCCCAGGTAGCACGCGCACCACCAAACACTGCAGGGCATGGGCGCTGCGGTCACCCGTCGTCCGCCCTTACTCCGCGACAAGTGCGGGCAGCCGCAAGAGCCTCAAGCCACGCTGTGGCCACGGTGCCACACACCTGACGGGAGCAAGCAAACATGAGGGCTGGGGTCATAGTGGCTCAGGAGCTGCTGTGATGCCGGTTAATGGAGAGCGGTCGGGATGCATTGCTGGAGCGCGTTGTCGAGCTCTTGGATGCCGCGGCCTCGGGAGCACCACCTTTCTGCTCTCTGCTCACACCTCAAGCCGCGGCCGGGCCACCAGGCTTCATCAACACCAGCGTGGCCAATGGAGTGATACGTGTCCAACGTATCTATAATTTTTGATTGCTCCATGCTATATTATCTACTATTTTGGACTATATTGGGCTTTATTTTCCACTTTTATATTATTTTTGGGACTAACCTATTAACCGGAGGCCCAGCCCAGAATTGCTGTTTTTTTGCCTATATCAGTGTTTCGAAGAAACGGAATATCAAATGGAGTCCAAACGGAATGAAACCTTTGGGAACGTGATTTTCTCACCGAACATGATCCAGGAGACTTGGACCCTACGCCAAGGCATCAGAGAGGCGTTCACGAGGGTGGGGGGCGCGCCCCCTGCCTCGTGGGCCCCTCGGAGCTCCACCGATGTACTCCTTCCTCCTATATATACCTACGTACCCCCAAACGATTAGAACAGGAGCCAAAAACCTAATTCCACCGCCGCAACTTTCTGTATCCACGAGATCCCATCTTGGGGCCTGTTCCGGAGCTCCGCCGGAGAGGGCCGTCATCACGGAGGGCTTCTACATCATCATAGCCTCTCCGATGAAGTGTGAGTAGTTTACCTTAGACCTTCGGGTCCATAGTTAGTAGCTAGATGGCTTCTTCTCTCTTTTTGGATCTCAATACAAAGTTCTCACCCTCTCTTGTCGAGATCTATTCGATGTAATCTTCTTATTTTTGCGGTGTGTTTGTTGAGACCGATGAATTGTGGGTTTATGATCAAGTCTATCTATGAATAATATTTGAATCTTCTCTGAATTCTTTTATGTATGATTGGTTATCTTTGCAAGTCTCTTTGAATTATCCGTTTGGTTTGGCCAACTAGATTGGTAGTTCTTGCCATGGGAGAAGTGCTTAGCTTTGGGTTCGATCTTGCGGTGTCCTTTCCCTGTGACAGAAGGGGCAGCAAGGCACGTATTGCATCGTTGCCATCAAGGATAACCAGATGGGGTTTATTTCATATTGCATGAATTTATCTCTCTACATCATGTCATCTTGCTTAAGGCGTTACTCTGTTTTTAACTTAATACTCTAGATGCATGCTGGATAGCGGTTGATGAGTGGAGTAATAGTAGTAGATGCAGAATCGTTTTGGTCTACTTGTCACGGGCGTGATGACTATATACATGATCATGCCTAGATATTCTCATAACTATGCTCAATTCTGTCAATTGCTCAACAGTAATTTGTTCACCCACCGTAGAATACTTATGCTCTTGAGAGAAGCCACTAGTGAAACCTATGGCCCCCGGGTCTATTCTCATCATATCAATCTCCATCACTTTAATCTTGTTTTGCTTTTTTACTTTGCCTTTACTTTTCACTTTGCATCTTTATACCAAAAATACCAAAAATATTATATCTATCAGATCTCACTCTCGTAAGTGACCGTGAAGGGATTGACAACCCCTAATCGCGTTGGTTGCGAGTAGCTATCGTTTTGTGCAGGTACGAGGGACTTGATTGTGGCCTCCTACTGGATTGATACCTTGGTTCTCGAAAACTGAGGGAAATACTTACGCTACTCTGCTGCATCATCCCTTCCTCTACGGAGAAAACCAACGCAAGCTGAAGAGGTAGCATGGAGCTGGATGCCCCATCGCACCCGCACCACCCTAGATGGGTGTGGGCACGAGTGTCGCCACACAGGGCCCCGGCGGGGCGCTACCCCACCATTCTCAGGACGGCATCATGGGCCGGGTGACATGGATCATGGGGCACTTTGGCGAGGTCTTCGGGGCTACGGCCTCAGAAGCCTACATGCCCCCATGATGAACCAGGAGTACACGCCGGAAGATGAACCCGGCTCATTCCTCGAGCCAGGCTGGGAAGAGGAGGCGTTAGGAGCTGAGGCCTTCCAGGAGCTGCCCAAGAGCCCCACCGACCACGCCGTCGACAACAGCTACAGGGTACCACTATCTCCAGGGGCAGGCTTACGCTAACCATGAATCGCAAGTGAACCAGGTCACAGTGCCAGGCGACGGTTCCGGTGCGGCGGTATCTGTCTCACCAGGAGAGGCTCACTAGGGGCTGCATGGGAGGTGCCAGGAGCAAGGACCCTCCTCGCGTTGCACAGAGCAAGGCATCGCCCGGAGGTAGGCCCTCTGTCGGGGAGGTGCCGGTGAGCCTACCCCCGGCAGAGGACCCGTGGTTGCCGAGGGCGTCGCTGGCGTCCCCTTTGCCCCTTGGTGTCGTCCTGGTCTCCGGTCGTCACCAACGATGGTCGAGGGAGGCGCAAGGCGAGGCCCTCGTCTGGCGATATGAAGTAAGGCTCACGCCTGTGAAGGTCTCTGCTCGTGCCACTCTCATGTAATAATGAGTGGGGTTGTACATGCCCCGGAGTCTCAGGAGTGCCGCCCTTGGGCCTCGGGGGCTCCCTCCCACGTCCTAGTAGCGGCACTTAGCTCCGCTCTAGTGAGAAGACAAGAAGACTAGACTAGGCGCCGGACGCGGCCATTTGCTTTGGATCTCTTTTCTGTAACCCTGCCTTCTGGATTTGGATTTAAGTTGAAGTTGAATTTTCATTAATGCGTGCGGGGGGTTTCTTTTCTCGTTCAAGCGATTTCTTGCTATCTGGTCCTTGCCTTATTCCGGAGTCCGCGCCTGTTGCTTCCCCCTCGTGAGCGGGGCTGGGATGACGCACACGCGCCACGCGCATGTCGCGCCACGACTAGCGCTTGCTTATCATGCTGCCCCCTCGGGCGACTCGATGAGTTCCTCAGGAGCTTCCTAGAAACTCGCAAACTCACGAGCCGGTTTGGGGCTCGTCCAGGCTAAGGTAAACCGCAACAGCAACCTTGCCCCAGGACACGTGAGTTTAGGAAGACACATATTCAACTCGACCTAACAAGATAGAGGCAGTAGTAAATTTACATGAGGGGCTTCCCCTCCAAAAATGCTCTTACAACCTCAAGGGCTGCGCCCGAGCTTCTGTGTGCAGGACAAACAGCTGGGAAACACGGGATCAGTCAGACATGTTGCTTGCCACGTCCCCTGGTTCGCCCTCAGACGCGTCGCTGGCATCGCTGCCACCATTGATGGCATCACCATCACGTCCACCAGCGCCGCCGTCACCATCGTCGACCACGTCGCCCATGTCCGCCGCGACCACCACCCCATCTTCATCGGAAGTGAAGGCCCTGACCAGTGCGTCCACATTGTTTTCCACCAATCGCGATAGGTCACCCCGGATGGCCTTGGGTACGGGAGCGATGGCGACGTCAAAATTGAAGTTGGTGTATGTGTTCTGGAGATGGCTAAAGATGCGGGAGAACGCACTCCCGAGCAGGTCGCGACTCCTCTCTTCAACAAGTTAGCGAGCTCTCTCGGAATGACTGTCCAGGCGCGTCACCACGTCGGTGAAGAAGCAGAGGTGGCTGGCGTATTCGTTCGTGTGGGGATGAGGAGCATTCTCATCGTAGATGTGGCCCAGGGCGATATTGGCTCTGTTCTTGAGGTCCTGGACCATGGGGGCGTGCACACGCTCCAGCGTCCTAAGCTAAAGCACTTCCTCCCTGTTCTGCAGCGCGACGGACTCGGCGTCAGCGACCCGCTGCTGAAGAGGGAGTAGCTCGGCACGGGCGGAGGCCAGTTCAGCATGCGCCGAGACTAGGGCGGCTACGGCGGCCTCCTCCCATCACTCCACCTCGGTCAACCTGGACTTGAGGGCAGCAGTCCTACCAGCGGCCTCAGCTTCCATGAGCTTCAGCTTCAGGTCGTGCCTGTCCTCGAGATCCATGCAAGCCTCGGCCACCCGGCGATCGACCTGCTCCTAGGACCTGGCCTCGCGCACGCCAACGGCCTCCTCCACTTGGACGACTTGACGCTCCCTCGTCTCTAGTCGCTCAAACTCAAGGCTGCGCTCCATGGCTTCCAGCGCGAACGCTTCCTCGCGCTTCCGGATCTCTTCCTCTTCGACAGGCATCCCCCTCATAGACGCCAGGGCGGCTCTGCGCGCCTCCACTTGCTGCTCAAAGGAGGCGCTCCAGGCTTGGATCTCCCGTGTGCGTTTCTCTGTGATCTCGCGGCGGCGATCAACTTCCCGAGCTTCTTCCAAGGCTCGGGAGCAGGCCTCGCGTGAGGTCGCGAGGGACGCCTCGGACTTTGTGTTATCAAGCTCGCGCTGGTGGCGCCCGAGGTTGATGGCCAGCTTCAACTTGTGCCACTCCTCCACCAGCCAAAGACCCTCGGCCACTAGACGCGCATCCACATACACAAGCTCTTCACCAAGCCGGTTCATCGCGCCCATCACCTCCTGAAAGAGCTCGTGGCGCACGACGCTCCTTTCTTGCGCCGACTCGAGCATGCTGCTGACTCCGTCCTCCACTGCGGGGACCGTGGATGGGGCCTGAAGCGGCTCACCCCCTTTCAGCAGGGGGCTGGGGACTGGCACCGACCCAGTTGCAGGCCAGGCCTCGCAAGGAACCCGAACGAGTGAAGGCCCGCTGCTTGAAGAGGGTCCTAAGACCGAAGCCATCCAGCCGCCATCCATGACCAGGGGAGGAACCCTTGGTATGCTTGATGTATTCCAAGCAAGGCCGTGAAGGAGAGACGATGAAGGCATGAGCTCAAGACGCCTTGTCGATGGGCTGGCTTCCCCGGTTGACTCCACACCGTGAGCAGCGTGCGGGCTTGCAGCGCTCGAGTCTAGCAGGAGAAATGAGGCAAGAGGAGGCTGCTTCTCAGGAGGTCTTGCGGCCTTGGCGGAAGGGATCCTGAAGAGATATCGTCAGGAAGGGAAGCAGCATGCGGAGAATCACCAAGATAAGGTACTTACTCGTCAACGGCGATGTACTTTCTCCGTTTTAATGGCCTAAAGGTGCCACTGCTTGGGGACCCCTTCCTCTTGTGGAGCTCTTCGAAGTCCACGCAAAGCCAACCGAAGTGCTGGACATGGCGGCCAACCCGAGGCGCAGCTGGGGAAGCTCTCAAAGGGGCAGCCTCAGGAGCGCCAAGCTGAGGGGAGCTGTCGAGCTCTGCCTCACAGCGATCTGTCGAGGTCTCAGGAGCCCTGGACTCGGGAGACGCGGGCTGCATCGCCCCCTCAACCGCCGCCCAGGGCGAGAATCACGAGTTCCCGAGGACGACGCCTCTGGAGCCCTGGGTGGCATCAGCACCTCGGTACCTACGCCATCGGCCTCCAGCTATGCTCGCCCCCTGCATCCACACTCAGGGCAAGCCCGATGCCAGCAGCAAGGAGGGGAACCATGTCAACAGGGTTCTCATGGGGCCCCACTGGACCGACTGGGCGCAGCCCCCACTCATCGAAGGAGGGCATTTGCTCCGCAAATGTTGCCTTGTTCAAGCAGAGGTACAGAAGGCAACTCTTCCTCGGCATGTCATCTGGTAACGGGACACCCTTCAGGACCTCGAGCACTGTTCGCCGCGCCTCAAGGGGGAGCTCGGACTCCTGAAGTCTCATGTGGTCCTTGCTGTTGAGCAAGGCCCACATCGGTCGAGAGTGGCGCTGAAGCAGAGCGATTCGGCGCCGGACCAACTCCTTCACCACCATAGGCGCAGTCACGTCAAGGTCCTTGAGACTCTTCAGCCTGAGCCAGACGGGGGCTAGACGCGAATCGGTGAGCCTTTGGTGGCACCAACCAGAGCTAGGAATGGCATGCGCTGACGGAGAAGAGAGCAGGGGGCTGAGCACTCCGACATCAAAATATACCCACCGTGTCTGAAACTCGCTCGTGGATGGTGGGAGCTCGAAGTCAATCCCTGTGTCGGTCGTCGCTGCCACGGCCTGAAACCTCAGGCATTCTGAGCTTTGGCAGGGATCAATCAGGTGCAGTGAGAAGAAGTAGTAGAGAAGGGCCACGGAAGGAGCAATGCGTGCCATGGCCTCGCAAACAAAGGCGAAGATGGCAAGAAGGGTCACGGATTGGGGATCAAGGTGCAGCATATGAATCTGATAATGGGAAAGCACTATGTTGAAGAAGGCAGAGAAAGGAGGAACTAGGCCAGCCCAAAGGGCGTCGACGAAGAATGGGACCTCGGTGGCTGTCTGGTCGATACGGGCATGAGACACAGGCTAGGCCACCGTCCTTCCCCACTCATTGAAGCTGGAGGCGAGCATGGGACGCACCTTGTCCATGGCTTCTTGGTTGAGCACCAGCGACCTGCCAACGGCAGGCTCAGCGACCGGGCGTAGCCCGGCGGAGGACCGGGGACTCTTCCCTTTCTTCGACTAGTTCGATGCCAAGGCAATGGGAGGATTGAGCTCAGATCGGATCGGGGGAGAGGCTGAGCTTCGAGGAAGCGGAATAATTGGTGAGTGTGCAGCAACAACGGGAGGGAAATCGTGTAGAACGTGGTGGCCGCCTAGCCAGGCGGGTATCAAGGCAACATGGGGAAGCGAAGACACCCACGACCAATCAACCGCCATGCGTCGACCAAAGCGGCAAGCTATTGGGGCCCGCGGCGTTCCGTGCTTGCCCTTTGGCTTCGCCTCGAAGCCAAGCCCGAGAGCACCTTGTGCCCGAGGGCTACTGTCAGTGTTCAGGGAACGGGGGTCCCCAGACTTGCCTTCCTATGGCCCATGACATGGCTCTGCAAGCGGGCCCGTACGGCTCATCTTCACCAACAAGAATTCAAGACCCTCGCGAGGTGCCAAGCCTCGCGAGGCAGATGACACAAGACCTCCTCAGGAGTGGCCTCACCAGGCTAGCTCGCGAGGGGCGGAGAGATCAAGGAAAGACAAACCTCTCGAGGTTCCAATGACGTGAGCCATGCTGATCGAGACCAGGCGGGTGCCAGGCGGGCGCCAGCGCACACAGTGTCCTTGTTTCCTCTTTGGTGCTAAGGAGGCAAGCATAGACGAAAAGTACCAAGGCGTCAAGCAAATGTTTCCATATTGGTGCAACGAGACCAATACCAGCAGGACGGCAGGATGGAGGTCACTATGGAGCCCAAGACGGCGTCACCACCAGAGCCTTTGGCAGGCGAAGACCACCTTTTGTCAAGATAAGTTGTACTAGTTGCCCGCTTTCAAATTGGCCGTTGTTGGCGCCCTTCTTGCTCAATATTTGGGGAGAGGACCAGGGCCTCTATAAATAGGATTATCCACCACAGTAGTGGAGGGGGCGGATCGACCTCATCTTAGATCTGAGCCATTCCATCCTTAGCCACACACCCACCAAACACAAGAAGGCCTCTCCTTAGGAGGCTGTTCTTCCCCTTGTACTGTTGATCATCAACCCAAGAGGCAATCCACCACACCACACTGGAGTAGGGTATTACACCACAACGGTGGCCCGAACCAGTATAAATCTTGTGTCTCTTGTGTTGCGAGTTCGTCGAGCTAGCCTTTGAGATCGCGAAGTGCTTGAGGGCGTGATCGGTGAGGGAGAGATCTTCGCGTGCACCCCTGTGTTCGAACCTTAGCCGGAGCCCGAAATCCGACAACTGTTTTTCATGGTGTGGTGCCTGATAAGTCGGCATACCCGATTGGTAAAATAGCTCTAGAGGTTGCTTTTGGAGATGAGTATGATTCTAGATCTAAGGCGTTGACCTTTGAAGTGGTTAAGATCAAGAGCCCTTATCATGCTCTGTTTGGGCGGCCGGCTTATGCTAAGTTTATGGCAAGGCCTTGGGTCACAAGGGCACTATAACAGTGCACGGGAGTCGCAAGATAGCCTTGGAATGTGAAGGTCACGCTGCTTATGCTGAGTCTGTCTGTGCAACAGAGGAATTGAAGTTTTATAAAGACAATGTTGACCCGGCAGATATGACATCTTTGAAAAAGCCAACTACGGAGCACGATCCGGTCTTGAAGTTTAAGTCGGCAGATGACACTAAGCTAGTTCATTTCGTTCCTGGCGATTCATCCAAGCAGTTCGACATCAGTGCTAATCTGGATCCGAAATAGGAAAGCGCGCTCATCGAGTTCATCCGTGAGAACCAGGACATCTTTGCATGGAAACCTTCTGTCATGCCAGGTGTGCCGAGGGAACTCGCTGAGCATGCTCTTAATATTGATCCAAAGTTTAACCCAGTCAAGCAATTTTTTTCGTCGTTCTAATGAAGAGAGGCATAAGGCCATTGGTGAAGAAGTGGCCCGGCTCACGGTGGCTGGGTTCATTGTTGAAGTTTTTCATCCTGAGTGGTTGGCTAACCCGGTGTTAATTAGTACTTAAGAAGAATGGCACTTGGTGTATGTGTGTGGATTACACAGATTTAAACAAGGGTTGTCCAGCTGATCCTTTTGCTCCCCCCGTATTGCTCAGATTATTGATACTACATCGGGTTGTGACTGTTTGAGTTTTTTGGACGCTTATTCTGGTTATCATCAGATCAAGATGGCAGTTAAGGACTAGGAGAAGACAACTTTCGTTTCTCCTTTTGGAGCTTTCTGTTATGTGTCTATGCCTTTTAGGCTCAAAAGCGCCCAGGCGACTTAACAGCGGTGTGTGCAAGATTGCCTTCATAATTAGATCGGGCGTAATGTTCATGCTTATGTGGATGACATTATGGTGAAGTACGGGAAAAAGGAGACCCCGATTGATGATTTGAAGGAGACGTTTGACAATCTCCTGGTTTATAAGATGATGCTTAACCCGACCAAGTGTGTTTTTGGTGTGCTAGCAGGCAAGCTTTTGGGTTTTCTGGTTTCGAAACGAGGTATAGAAGCTAACCCGGAGAAGATAAAGGCTATCACCTCTCTAGCTAAACCGGTGTGTATCAATGATGTCCAGCGTTTGGCGGGTCATATTGCGGCCTTAAGCTAGTTCATAAGCCGGTTGGGTGAGAAGGTTATCCCTCTTTACAAGATGATGAAGAAGACAGATCACTTTGTTTGGAGTGATGCTGCTAATCAAGCGTTTGAGGACTTGAAGAAACACTTGGCTGAGCCGCCCGTTCTTGCTGCTCCCATTGATAAAGAGCCTTTGTTGTTATATGTGGCTGCAAATAGCCGAGCTATTAGTGTAGCCATTGTGGTGGAAAGGAAGGAGCCAGGCAAGGAGTACCCATTTCAATGGCCGGTTTACTACATCAGTGAGGTACTTATTGAGTCCAAGGTGAGGTATCCACATTGGCAAAAGCTCGTATATGGTGTATTCATGGCTAGTCGAAAGCTCAAGCAATATTTTCTAGGTCATCCCATCACTGTGGTGAGTTCTGCCCCTTTAGGGCATATCATTCAAAACAGAGAGGCAATAGGTCGGGTAGCCAAGTGGTCCATTGAGCTTGGACCCCATGGTTTGAAGTATGTGCCTCGCACGGCTATCAAGTCGCAAGCACTTGTGGATTTTATCAATGATTGGATAGAGTTGCAGATGCCTGAGGAAAATCCGGATAACACATATTGGACTGTTCATTTTGATGGATCCAGACAGTTAGAAGGCTCGGGGCTGGAGTTGTCTTGACTTCCCCACGAGGTGTAAAATTTTCTTATGTCCTCAGGTTGATGTTCCCTTGTACTAACAATGCAGCTGAGTATGATGCCTTGCTCCACGGTCTTCGGATGGCTAAGGAGATGAACTTAAGCCGAGTGAGGTGCTTCGGCGACTCAGATCTGGTAGCTCAGCAAGTTTCTGCACTTGGGATTCTAAGGATCCACTCATGGCGGCTTATCGTCAAGAGGTTGATGCTATTGCTGGGCATTTCAAGGGTTATCAGGTTGAACATGTTGATTGCAGGAAAAATGAGGCGACTGATGCTTTAAGTCGGCTAGGATATCAGCGTAAGCTGGTGCCACCTAATACTTTCCTGGACATTCTGCATAACCCTTCCGTCAAATTGCCTACAGAAGAGGATCTCACTATTCCTGGCCCGGAAGCACAATTGGTAGCGGATCTTCATGCTATCCCTGACTGGATGGTTCCATATTTGGTTTATATGACCCGGGGCGAGTTACCTGAGGATGAAACTTTGGCCAGGCAGATAACCCGGCAGTCTAAGTCAATGACTCCTCAAGAAGGCTGTGAGATTCTGCGAGAGATTCATGAAGGAGATTGTGGTCATCACGCCGGCTCTAAGTCTCTCGTAGCCAAAATTTTCCATCATGGATTTTATTGGCTGACGGCTCACGCTGATGCTGAGGATCTAGTCAGTAAATGTGATAGTTGTCAGAAGTTTTCACATCGAGCTCCTGTGCCGGCTCAAGAATTGAGGATGATTCCAATTGCTTGGCCTCTTGCAGTCTGGGGGCTTGATATGGTTGGGCCTTTCAAAAGGTCCAAATATAAAAGACCCACCTTTTGGTGGTAGTTGACAAGTGTACAAAGTGGGTTGAAGCAGAGCCAATTAGTAAGTGTGACGCGGCGACGGCGGTTCAGTTCATCAAAAAGGTGATTTTTTTTGTTTTGGCTTTCCTCATAGCATTATCACTGATAATGGCACTAATTTATCCAAAGGTGCTATGAAAGAATTTTTTTCAATGTGAGCATATCCGGCTTGACGTATCATCAGTGGCTCACCCCCAGGCTTATCCGGGATCAAACTGATATGCACAAGTTATCCCCACCTTGGGAAGGACCCTTTGTGGTCAGCAAAAATCTGAATAACAGATCATACTACCTTATTGATGTTTGAGACCACAAGGACTCACGCACGTCGGAGGAGGAGACCTACCGGCCATACTCATCTTCGGCCTTACTACACCTGAAGCCATTGGCTCTTGTGATGTACATATTTTGACAATGTATATATTATAAAGAGTATAATAAAGCCGACATCCCTGATAAATCAGAGCTTGTGTCGTTTCATTTCTAAGAATAATGAGTCTTTATCACTGCAGATGGTCACTTGGGGGCTTCCTGCTCATGGAACATAGATGTGAATATCCCTCTTGAGCCGGCTTATACGCCACTCTTACATATGGTCACTTGGGGGCTTCCCGCTCATTGAGCATAGCTGTGAATATCCCACTTGATCCGACCAATACGCCACACTAACAAACCACTTGGGGGCTTCCTGCTCATCGAGCATAGCTGTGAGAATCCCTCTTGGTCCGGCTTATACGCCGTGCTTGCAAACCACTTGGGGGCTTCCTGCTTATTGAGCATAGATGTGAATGTCCCTCTTGGTCCGGCTTATATGCCGTGCTTGCAAAGCACTGGGGGGCTTCCTGTTCAAACATAGGTGTATTCACCAAGGAGAACATATCGTTACTACCCTCGTGAGCTGGCTTGGAACACCAGGTGTATTCACCAAAACCTTTCGGGTTATCCTTTTTTGTAGAATCTATCACTCCACCCGGGTAATCCCGGAATGACAATATGAACTCTTGACAGTCAATATTACATATACCCTGAACTTGTCAACGTTAAACCGGCGGTCATGTGAGGCCAGATTCACAAAGTGTAAAAGGTTAACTCAGTGGCTTGGCGTCCCATGAAAGCCTTGGATCTTTAGGCTTGGAGGCCTATGGAAGCCTCGTTTTCTCGATTTGGATTCGTTATCTTGTTAGAGCATTTTTAGGATTCATATATTTACGCAATATTAACATATGGCTTTAGACAATTCAGGCTATGTAGCCTTCATCTCTATGGCTCATATTTGAGCATATTCGGAGTTTAATAACCCGCCATGATGGCAGACTATAAGTTGCCAGTATATGACAATTAAACATGGCATTATATGTTCAATTTTTTGGGTTGTCACCCTTACTACACTGGCATGATAAGCAGGCAGTGTGATCAAGTACCACTGGTATGATTTTATTAACAATTGTATAAAGATTGTGTTTCTACCGGCCCTGGTTATGGACTATTCGTCCCTAGCGGTCTAATACGGGATATTGTGACCCGCCCCACGGTAAACCGCGAGGGCAATTGTGATATGTTTGTGTGCAGGGTATTGCTAAATCTGATCTGCATAAATTGACACTATCATCAGCATAAAGTGGTAGTTTTTCAACTGGCGGATCAGCAGTTTGCGCAAAACAAACACGTGCATGATGGCACAGCAGATCAAAGTTTCACTAGCCTATTACATGACTCAGTGAGCCAAAAATATCAAGTATTTTTTAGAAGATCAAATATTTGAACTGCCCAACGGATCAATCTTCTTATCCTTGACGACTTGAAGCTTCTGGATCATCCCTCTCCGGTTCTTCGTCCTCCTCCGCCGTCTGGAAGTTCGGTGATGACCAATCAATGCCACACAAGGCTTGGAATTCAGCTTCATCATCTATAAGGTCGGACGGATCAACTTCAGGGGCGAAAGTATGCTTACGGATTGGGGGAGTCAGATCCATCACTTTATAAGCCGACGTGGGCATCTTTTGATTCTGTATCATAAGCCGGCTGATATTTTGATAGATTTGTTTCATCAGCAATCAGAGTCGCCAAAGGACGTATTTCCTTCACACGGGCAGCGAAGTCCGTTTGGTCAAATGAAGTGCCATCTTGTTTCAATCTTGGATATCCAATAGCCATGTCAGCCGAGTCTAGCTCTGGTAACCATGCCTTATCCCGGCTCAAGGCCGTCACGGCACCGAATCTTGCGGATGATCGCTTTATCTCTTTAATCCTAGCAGGCATAACAGGAAGTTTCTTCAAGACGTCATTCAACAGAGTGGGGGCCTGATTAGTTGGAGAAATCATGGCCAACGTGCGCTGAGTCCCGGTATATAGCTGTTCAACAAGCGTATATACGGCTTTAAGCTTCACCAGCATGTCTTGACCATGATTGCTGCCCCTGGGACCTGTATAACAATTATGGATTGATCAGAGACAGTTTGTAACATTAAATATAAGAATCAATTTTACGCTGGCAAAGCTACTCACCAAAGATAGCAGAAACCATCTGGGATATACAGTGTTTTAAACCGGTCAGCTTAGTGGTCACCTCTTGAAGAGCAGATTCCGCCTTTTTAGCCCGCTGTATCGGAGCAGTTCTCTCTTCAGCCCGGGCGGTTCTTTCAGTATCAAAGTTGGTCTTCAGTTTTTCTATTTCAATCAAACTAAATTGGAATTTTGAGTCGGCCTTCCGGGTCTCAGATTCTTGATGCTCCAACCGGGTTTTTGTTCAGCCAATTGCGGTTGAAGTTGAGCAGTGGCATCTTGTACACGCAAAGATTTGCAACCATATTCATATTCGGGTTACAGTAATAAAGTCCCAAGCCTTTTGCAAGCAACAACACTTGGCACTTGGGGGCTAATGCGTACCAAAAAATTCTTCATACAACGGCTTATAATGAATAAGTCCCAAGCACTTTGCAAGCAAGAGTACTTGGCACTTGGGGGCTAATGCATATTGCTCGTGTTTCATTACTACTTTATGATGACCCGGTTGTACCACAAACGACCACAACCGGCTCATGGGGGCTACACAAGTGAAAGACGGCCTTTTGAAGGATTTTTTTATCAAAGATGCTTTTATACTCATCGCTATTCTAAGTCTATAGCATATTCTATTCTATTATACACAATAGACTTGGGGGCTGACAGAATGTGCGTAATTTATTAAGCCGGAATTCATACCTCATATTTCTGGTGCATCTGTTTCACCATGTCAATCTCAAGATCGCCGCTGGTATGAACTTGGTTGAGATAACCAGAGAGTACTTCACTGACGCTTAGTTGAGACTTGAGAGTAATCAACAATGTCAAATATCACTTTTCACCTTTCAATGAACTCCTCTTTGGCGGAGGGCTTGGCCAAGACAGTAGGTTGTCCCGATTCTTTGAAGCCGGTGCCAGTGATCACAACATCGTCGGCATGTGTTCCTGACGATTTAATTGGGCTTGATGATTCAGTGTTCAAAGGATTGAGGTTTGTATGGTCACTATAGAGGTCAGGAATTTCTGGTGGATCATCATGGATAGGCTCTTGGGGTTGCGGCACGAAGGTGTCAGATGCTGGAATTTGCTATTCCGATTCATTGACCTCGGGGTCTTCAGCCGGCTTCATCACCTTTCCTTCTTGCTAGGCTTTGCTTATCCACTGTACGAGTTATGAAAAGCCAGTACAAGTATAAGAGCATAAGGAGGTATAGAATAAAAAGTAATTGTTGTTACCCAGGGGCAGTTTTGAAAGCCAACAGCGGGGTCTGTGATGAGTCGCCGGAGGAAGAGCGAGAAGCCTCCTGATAGTTCGAATCAGAAGAATTAAGTGGCTGGTGAATGAGACCCGCCAGTGGATAAAAAGAGTTTAAATTTGGAAGGACCTCGTTTCGACGTTTCCGCGGAGCTGGAGTATATGGTAAGCCAGAGGATAACTCTTCACCTCCGCTGGTCCGAGTTTGTCACTGGTTCTCATGCTGCTATTGCTTCAAAATAAAGTGAGGATCCAAATGAGCTAAGGGTTGTGAAAAGCTTACTTTCCGGGTTACCCGTCAAATTTTCTGTCTTGGCAAAGGCTCTGAGTCGGAGGAAATAATAGTTACCTCTTCTTCGACCGCTTGACTGGCCCTCGTGTCATCCTGATGATAATTAGTGTCAATAAGATGGTTGAAAAAGGAGCCAAGGGAATCAAGGGCTACCTCCGACTCATAACTGTCGTCCAGTCCAAGCATCTCGGAAGCAGTTAATTTCTTCTTATTCTTCTTGGTGGCTTTCTTGACAGCTTTCATTTTGGCCCTGGCTTTCTTGGGAGCTTCGTGGTCATACTCCTTGTTCCAAAAATCGGATTCAGCCTGTGAAAATTGTCAAAGTTGAGTCACTAGAACATTTGAATGATAAGATGAAGTAAGTGAATTAGAGACTCGCATCTGGTGGCAGGTTAAGTTTGCAAAAAGGATTCAGCCCCACTTTGCTACAGCTTCCCAGGCTTTCGTTCAGAAGGGTCTTTGTCATTTCATTGACTGCATCATCAATGAGGCACACGGAGCTGCGGCGTAGTGGATCTTTTGCACCACCCATATAAGTGCACATTAAGCCGGACCGGCGGCTCAAGGGTATGATTCGCCAAGAAACCCAACACCGAACCAAATCAATGCCGGTTAACCCAATTCCCAGTAGGGCCTTGACCTTTGCAATAGTGGGTGCAAGCTTTGCACGTTCAGCAGTGGTGAGCTTTTCGAGAAGATGATGCTTTAGCTCGAGCCGCTAGACACGATAACCCAGTAGTGGATTTTCGTCAGCCAGAGAAGTATATTTACAATAGAACCATGTTTGGTTCCAATCTTTGGGGTGACTCGGCAGACGAGCATAGGGGAAGACGACATCTCTTCTTCGTTGCATTGAGACCCCGCCAAGTTCTAAGCTGGGTCCATTAGTAAACTCGTTTTGCCGGTTCAGATAAAAATATTCCCTGAAGAGTTCAACACTGGGTTCTTCTTGAAGGTACACTTCACAAAAAACTTGAAAATTGCAGATGTTTGACACGGAGTTGGGTCCGATGTCTTGAGGATGGAGTTGAAATAAATGCAGAACGTCTCGGAAAAATTTGGAACCGGGCGGTGAGAAGCCCCGATTCATGTGATCAGTAAAAACAATGACCTCACCATCCTTTGGCGGAGGTCTTTCATCGCCTGGTTTGGGGGCGCGCCAAGGCATGATGATTTTTGCTGGTAAATAGCCGATTTTGACAAAATCTTTGAGTGTGTCTTCAGTAACAATAGAGGGAACCCAATTACATGAAGTGTCTGTCTTCGACATTGTGAAGGAAGAAGCCTAAAAGAAAGAAAATTTGCCAGTTTAAATTGATTTGTTAAAGCCGGAGGTAAACACTGCAGTATATATTCAGATTGGCAGCTTAAAAGAGGCCTAATGACATATGACTAGGTATAACTAGTGATGTAAGCCGCCATGACCATAATGGTATTTAAGATCTATCAAGAGTAAAATCTACTAAGTGTTGGATAACAGGTTTTATAGACTGGAGCAGCTAATTTTGATCTAACATTGTGTGAAAAAAGAAAGTAAATCAAAGCCTAAATGTCGCAGCAATGGAGGAACTAGCATATTGGCAAGATTTCTGCATCTAAGAAGTTCCGCATATTTCAAAGGTTGTTTTGGATTGAAGAAAGGATCAAATTGAGGTATGATAAAGAACAAAGACGAACTCCGAAGAACTTTAGAAAACCCTAATGGAGATCTACAACGGAGAAAGGAGAAGTACTTACTAGATCCACTGAGCAATGGAGAGGTGCCGTAGTTTCTCTGGTCTCATTCAGGTTGATGCAGTGGCCTGGGTCGAGGAAGCAGACGAGCTCGGCGGCGGCAGTGCTCAGGCGTGCAGATGCGTTACAAAGAGAGGGAGGTTGAAGACAAGAAGGAAAAGGGGAAAATGAAAAGGCTGACTAACCCTATTTATAAGGAAAGTGGTAACAGGCGGATGCAGAAATCGAGGAGGCCAAAGAATGATTATCCAGCCGCTCGGACGCCTCAATCTTCAGGATGGTTATTAAAGATAAAGGATTTATTAAGATATGCTGGATATTGTGCAAAAATAATGACAGATGACGACATGGTGGGTTTCCGTAATTCCAGGAGATGACGTCATGGTGGGTTACAATATCTTGCAAGAACAAATGAAGAATAATTTTTTCTAAGTGTGGAAGATTGACATGAACAAGTTCAAATCAACCTAGGGCCTAATGTTGGGGATATGACTACTGGGTATGACCCGCCCAGGAGGGGCTGGGTTATCCCAATGGCGATCCATCAAGACCAAGCCCATGAAGATGTTGAAGATGGCGGTTCATGAAGCAGACTTGTTAAAGGGCCCGAAGCCCAAAGGCGGCTTAAACCCCATAAGTGCAAACCACCATATATGTATAACTTGTATTGTAAGGCAAGGGTAATTAGTCACCAGGCCAGACATGTTGTTTATGAGCCGGCCAGGACTCTATAAGCCGCTGGGTGTTAACCTGTTTATATAAAGGGACGACCCGGTGGCGGCTTTGGGCAAGAGACAACAGATCGAAAGCTAGGTCAAGCGTATTCACTCCCAAAGATTACTAAGGTGTGATCATGTTTCGCTTGTGAGAGAGGTTTAGTCAACGGGTCTGCCACATTCAGATCCATATGTATTTTGCAAATTTCTATGTCTACAATGCTCTGCACAGAGCTACTCTAGCTAAATGCTCCGACTTTCAATATGTATCCAGATCGAGACTCGGAGTCATCCCAATTGGTGTCAAAGCTTGCATCGAAATAACTCTTTACGACAAACTCTTTATCACCTCCATAATCGAGAAATATTTCCTTAGTCCTCTAAGGATAATTTTGACCACTGTCCAGTGATCTACTCCTAGATCACTATTGTACTCCCTTGCCAAACTCATGGCAAGGTATACAATAGGTCTGGTACACAACATGGCATACTTTATAGAACCTATGGCTGAGGCATAGGTAATGACTTTCATTCTCTCTCTATCTTCTGCCGTGGTCTGGCTTTGAGTCTTACTCAACATCACACCTTGCAACACAGGCAAGAACCCTTTTTTAACTAATCCATTTTGAACTTCTTCAAAATCATGTCAAGGTATGTGCTTTGTGGAAGTCTTATTAAGCGTCTCGATCTATCCCTATAGATCTTGATGCCCTATATATAAGTAGCTTCACCGAGGTCTTTCATTGATTTTTTATTCAAGTCTTGTTTTATGCTATCCAGAAATTCTATATCATTTCCAAATGCTACAGAGCTCCCACTCACTTTCTTGTAAAACCATATGCTTTGATCACCTTATCAAAGCATATATTCCAACTCTGAGATGCTTGCACCAGTCCATAGATGGATCGCTGGAGTTTGCATACTTTGTTAGCACCTTTAGGATCGATAAAACCTTCTGGTTGCATCATATACAACTCTCCTTTAAGAAATCCATTAAGGAATGCAATTTTGACATCCATTTGGCAGATCTCATAAAATGTGGCAATTGCTAAGATGATTCGGACAGACTTAAGCATCGCTACGAGTGAGAAAATCTCACCATAGTCACCACCTTGAACTTGTCAAAAACCTTTCGCGACAAGTCAAGCTTTGTAGATATTAACACTACCATCAACATTTGTCTTTCTCTTGATGATCCATTTATTATCAATGGCTTGCCGATCATCGGGCAAGTCCACCAAAGTCCACACTTTGTTCTCATACATGGATCCTATCTCAGATTCATGGCCTCAAGCCATTTATCGGAATCTGGGCTCATCATCGCTTCCTCATAGTTCGTTGGTTCGTCATGGTCTAGTAACATGACTTCCAGAATAGGGTTACCGTACCACTCTGGTGCGGAACGTGCTATGTTCGACCTACAAGTTCCAGTAAACTTGATCTGAAGTTTTATGATCATTATCATTAGCTTTCTCTATTTGGCGTAGGCATCACGAGAACGAATTTCTCTAAAGAGCTACTTTCCAATTCGAAATAAGGTACAATTACCTCATTAAGTTCTACTTTCCTCCCGCTCACTTCTTTTGAGAAAAACTCCTTCTCTAGAAAGGATACATTCTTAGCAACAAATATCTTGCCTTCGGATCTGTCATAGAAGGTATACCCATCAGTTTCTTTTGGGTATCCTATGAATACGCACTTCTCTGATTTGGGTTCGAGGTTATCAGGCTGAAGCCTTTTCACATAAGCATCGCAAGCCCAAACTTTAAGAAACGAAAGCTTAGGTTTCTTGCCAAACCACAGTTCTAACGGTGTCGTCTCAACGAATTTAGATGGTGCCCTATTTAAAGTGAATGCAGCTGTCTCTAATGCATAACCCCAAAATGATAGTGGTATATCAGTAAGAGACATCAGAGATCGCACCATATCTAATAAAGTACGGTTACGACATTTGGACACACCATTATGCTGTGGTGTTCCAGGTGGCCTGAGTTGTGAAACTATTCCACATTGTTTTAAGTGAAGGCCAAACTCGTAACTCAAATATTCGCCTCTATGATCAGATCATAGACACTTTATTTTCTTGTTACGGTGATTCTCCACTTCACTCTGAAATTCTTTGAACTTTTTAAATGTTTCAGACTTGTGTTTCATTAAGTAGATATACCCATATCTACTCAAATCATCTGTGAAGGTCAGAAAATAATGATACCCGCCACGAGCCTCAACACTCATCAGACCGCATACATCGGTATGTATTATTTCCAATAAGTTAGTGGCTCGCTCCATTGTTCCGGAGAACAGAGCTTTTGTCATCTTTCCCATGAGGCATGGTTTGCAAGCAACAAATGATTCATAATCAAGTGATTCCAAAAGTCCATCTGCATGGAGTTTCTTCATGCGCTTTACACCAATATGACCTAAATGACAGTGCCACAAGTATGTTGCACTATCATTACCAACTTTGCATCTTTTGGCATCAATATTATGAATATGTGTATCACTATGATCGAGATTCAATAAACCATTTATATTGATTGTATGACCGTAGAAGGTTTTATTCATGCAAACTGAACAACAATTATTCTCTGACTTACATGAATAATCATATCACAATAAACATGATCCAATCATATTCATGCTCAATGCAAACACCAAATAACATTTATTTAGGTCCAACACTAACCCTGAAGGTAGAGGGAGTGTGTGATGGTGATCTTATCAACCTTGGAATCACTTCCAACACACATCGTCACCTTGCCCGTAACTAGTCTCTGTTCATTTTGCAACTCCTGTTTTGAGTTACTAATCTTAGCAACTGAGCCAATATCAAATACCCTGGGCTTACTATGAACACTAGTTAAGTACACATCAATAACATGTATATCAAATACACTTTTGTTCATTTTGCTATCGTTCTTATCCGCCATGTATTTGGGGTAGTTCCGCTTCCAGTGACCATTTCCTTTCCAACAGAAGCACTAAGTTTTAGGTTTGGGTCTTGCTTTGGGATTCTTCACGGGCGTGGCAACTCGCTTGCCATTCTTCTTGGAGTTCCATTTCTTTCCCTTGCCCTTTTCTTGAAACTAGTGGTCTTGTTAACCATCAACAGTTGATGCTATTTCTTGATTTCTACCTTCGCCGATTTCAGCATCACGAAGAGCTTTGGGAATCATTTTCGTCATCCCTTGCATATTATAGTTCATCACAAAGTTCTAGTAGGTTGGTGATAGTGACTAGAGAACTCTGTCAATCACTATCTTATCTGGAAGATTAACTTCCAGTTGATTCAAGTGATTGTAGTACCCAGACATTCTGAGCACATGCTCACTAGTTGAGCTATTCTCCTCCATCTTGTAGGCAAAGTACTTGTCAGAGGTCTCATACCTATTAACACGGGCATGAGTCTGAAATACCAATTTCAGCTTTTGGAGCATATAAGGCATTCAAAACATTTTTGAAGTCCTGGTTCTAAGCTGTAAAGCATGGTGCAGTAAACTATCAAGTAGTCATCATACCAAGCTTGTCAAACGTTCATAACGTTTGCATCTACTCCTGTAAAAGGTCTGTCACCTAGCGGTGCATCAAGGACATAATTCTTCTGTGCAGCAATGAGGATAATCCTCAGACCATGGACCCAGTCTGCATTATTGCAACTATCATCTTTCAACTTAGTTTTCTCTAGGAACATATCAAGAATAAAATAGGGGAGCTATACTCGAGCTATTGTTCTACAACATAGATATGCAAATACTATCAGGACTAAGTTCATGATAAATTAAGTTCAATTAATCATATTACTTAAGAACTCCCACTTAGATAGACATCCCTCTAGTCATCTAAATGATCATGTGATCTATATCAACTAAACCATGTCCGATCATCATGTGAGATGCAGTAGTTTGCAATGGTGAACATCACTATGTTGATCATATATATTATATGATTCACGTTCGACCTTTTGGTTTTAGTGTTCCGAGGCCATATCTGCATATGCTAGGCTCGTCAAGTTTAACCCGAGTATTATGCACGTGGAAAACTAGGCTTGCACCCGTTGTATGTGAACTTAGAGCTTATCAGACCCGATCATCACGTGGTGTCTCGGCACGATGAACTATAGCAACGGTGCATACTCAGGGAGAAAACTTATACCTTGAAATTTAGTGAGGGATCATCTTATAATGCTACCGTCGTACTAAGCAAGATAAGATGCATAAAGGATAAACATCACATGCAATCAAAATATGTGACATCATATGGCCATCATCATCTTGTGCCTTTGATCTCCATCTCCAAAGCACCATCATGATCTCCATCATGACCGACTTGACACCTTGATCTCCATCGTAGCACCGTTGTCGTCTCGTCAACTATTGCTTCTATAACTATCGCTCCCCTTAGTGATAAAGTAAAGCAATTACATGGCGATTGCATTTCATAAAATAACGTGACAACCATAAGGCTCCTGCTAGTTGCCGGTAACTTTTACAAAACATGATCATCTCATACAACAATTTATATCTCATCACGTCTTGACCATATCATATCACAACATGCCTTGCAAATACAAGTTAGACATCCTCTACTTTGTTGTTGCAAGTTTTACATGGCTGCTACGGGCTTCTAGCCAGAACCATTCTTACCTACGCATCAAAACCATAATGATTTCTCTTCAAGTGTGTTGTTTTAAGCTTCAACAAGGACTGGCCATAGTCAAACTCGATTTAACTAAAGTTGAAGAAACAGACACCCGCCAGCCATCTGTGTGCGAAGCATGTCAGTAGAACCAGTCTCATGAACGCGGTCATGTAATGTCAGTCCGGGCTGCTTCATCCAACAATACCGCCGAATCAAAGTAATACATTGGTGGTAAGCAGTATGACAATCACCGCCCACAACTCTTTATGTTCTACTCATGCATATCATCTACGCATAGACCTGGCTCGGATGCCACTGTTGGGGAACGTAGCATGCAATTCCAAAAAGTTTGCTACCATCACGCAAGATCTATCTTGGAGATGCATAGCAACGAGAGGGGGAGAGTGTGTCCACATACCCTCGTAGACTGAAAGCAGAAGCGTTTGACAACGTGGTTGATGTAGTCAAACTTCTTCTCGTTCCGACTGATCAACTACCGAATGTACAACACCTCCGAGTTCTACACACGTTTAGCTCGATGACATCCCTCGAACTATTGATCCAGCAAAGTGTTGAGGGAGAGTTCCGTCAGCATGACATCATGGTGACGGTGATGGTGAAGTGATCCACGCAGGGCTTCGCTTAAGCACTACGGAGATATGACCGGAGGCGTAAACTGTGGAGGGGGGCGCCGCACACGACTAACAATTGTTGGTGTGTTCTGCTTTGGGATGCCACCCTGCCTCCGTATATAAAGGGGGAGGAGGAGTTGGCCGGCCTAGGGGCGTGGCATAAGGGGGTATTCCTACTTGGACTCCTAGTCCAAGTAGGATTCGGCCCCCTCCTTCCTTCCACCGGAGAGGGTAAAGGGGAAGGGAGAGAGAGGGAGAAGGAAAGAGGGGGGCCGAACCCCTCCCCTATTCCAATTCGGTTTGAGCAGGGGGGCGCCCCTCTCACGTGTCCTTTCTCCTCTCCTCCAATAAGGCCCAATAGGCCCAATACTTCTCCGGGGGGGGGGGGGTTCTGGTAACCTCCCGGTACTCCGGAAAAATGCCCGAACCACTCGGAACCATTCTGATGTCCAAATGCAACCTTCCAATATATGAATCTTTACCTCTCGACCATTTAGAGACTCCTCATCATGTCCGTGTTCTCATCCGGGACTCCGAACAAACTTCAGTCATCAAATCACATAACTCATAATACAAATCGTCATCGAACGTTAAGCGTGCGGACCCTACGGGTTCGAGAACTATGTAGACATGACCGAGACACATCTCCGGTCAATAACCAATAGCGGAACCTGGATGCTCATATTGGCTCCTACATATTCTACGAAGATCTTTATCGGTCAAACCGCATAACAACATACGTTATTCCCTTTGTCATCGTTATGTTACTTGCCCGAGATTCGATCATCGGTATCCTCATACCTAGTTCAATCTCGTTTCCGACAAGTCTCTTTACTCGTTCCATAATGCATCATCCCGTAACTAACTCATTAGTCACATTGCTTGCAAGGCTTAAAGTGATGTGCATTACCGAGAGGGCCCAGAGATACCTCTCTGATACACGGAGTGAAAAATCCTATTCTCAATCTATGCCAACTCAACAAACACCATTGGAGACACCTGTAGAGCATCTTTATAATCACCCAGTTATGTTGTGACGTTTGATAGCACACTAAGTGTTCCTCCGATATTCGGGAGTTGCATAATCTCATAGTCGGAGGAATATGTATAAGTCATGAAGAAAGCAATAGCAATAAAACTTAACGATCATTATGCTAAGTTAACGGACAAGTCTTGTTCATCACATCGTTATCCTAATGATGTGACCCCGCTCATCAAATGACAAAAATGTCTATGGTTAGGAAACTTAACCATCTTTGATTAATGAGCTAGTCTAGTAGAGGCTTACTAGGGACACTGTGTTTTGTCTATGTATCCACACATGTATCAAGTTTCTGGTTAATACAATTCTAGCATGGATAATAAACATTTATCATGATATTAAGGAAATATAAAATAACAACTTTATTATTGCCTCTAGGGCATATTTCCTTCAGAAGATACCCCAAACAAACCCCTCAAAGGATTGTTTTCCATAGTAACAAGTGACAATAAATTTCAGCACACTATATAAATGTTTCCTTACCAAATTCCACTTACCAAAGGCGCTTCACTCCCCAACAACGACACCAGAAAATAGCCTTGATGACCCACAAGTATAGGGGATCAATTGTAGCTCTTTTCGATAAGTAAGAGTGTCGAACCCAAGGAGGAGCAGAAGGAAATGACAAGTGGTTTTCAGCAAGGTAATATCTGCAAGCACTACTACGTGTCAGTGCTATACAAACGGTTTTTAACCCCTTTCCGTGACAGCATTTGGAACCGTCGCCTAGTGAGTGACGGCGATAGGGGGGTCCTTCCCACACGACCCAGAAACCGTCGGGGATATGCCCTCGTGGCACACACGCTCAGCAAAATGAGTTCGTGTGCGATCGGCGAGCGCTCAAATATAGAAATATGTACAGTAGAGCTTAAAATACAATTATATAGGAGAAATTGTTTCCATTCGCAAGTACATCCCACACAGTCAATCCCCGCTAAACGTTTCCATTCGTATGTACATCCCACACAGTCGCTCCAAGGAAAACGTTTCCGTTCACAGGTACATCACACACAAATTTCCCCGTTAAATCGTTTGTGATAGCGTTGCCATTGCACACGATATTAACAATTTTATCGTTTGCGTTATTGAATGCATCACACACGGTACGTAGAAGAAACTGTGTGGCAAAGCCTGTCCATCACACACAGTTTTTATGTGGTAAACATTTGCGCAAGGCGGCCTAACGCAAAAAGTTTGCAAGAGAAGGTCGTGTGTGATTGTTCATTAATCTAACATGGTTTTTACTAGAAACTGTGTGCGTTGCCTGACGTCATCGCCCATGGTATTTTCTGAATAACCGTTTGCAACAGCAAAACCCAATTAGCAGGCTAATTCGCCATTGGTCGGCAAATTGCCCTATTATTATTAATCCATTTATTAATCTAATTAACATTCATATTAAGCACATAATATATTTCATTTCCATATTAAGGAAGCAGTATTTCATAATTGGAATACATCTGAGTACAACACGATATAGCTTCAACACTCAGCTACCCCATTACACAACTGCACGAGCACCAAGTTTCACATGCAACATGTAGAACCTTTCAAAATTAGCATCATGGATGGTATATAGACAGATGGATCTCATATGGAAAACTGCTGAAGCGGAAGGTGAATATTGAGCCTACATTCATGTTGAAGGTCTTTGCAACTTTAGGCCAGTGCCTGTGGATGATTGACCGTCCGTCCTTCGTCCTCTTCAGGAACACTTCAATATTGAACTGTGGGTGTTGTATGAAAACCTTCCTCGCCTCCTGACCATAAAGGTGGTTTTAGAGCTAATCATCAGTGAAATGCTTTGGAAAGAATTGAAAACAAGGATGTGCATAAATATCTTCTCTATATTGGAAATGGGGCACAGTAATAAAAAAAGGCAAGGTATAATAGTTAGTACCATCTTGTAGTGAACTGATGTCTTCTTTATTGTGTAGACAAAAGATCTTGTTGTTTTTTGTCGCTAATTTCTTTATCCTAACAATCTTTTTGCGTTTCTTGACTTGATTGATATTCATGGACAACTCATTTTCCCATATGCAAAAAGGGTCGAACAGTGGGTCAAAACCTCTGACAGCAGGACCTACATGTGCAAGACCAAATTGTTAAAAACCTAAATATTAGAATGGTTCTGCAATTGCACAATAATGTGCTATTAGACAACGGACCATGCACGTGCTAACCTCAATTTGTAAACCTCAGTGCTTCCCATTGTTTCCCTGCAACACATATAAGGTAGTTAGTCATCAGGTTAAGTAATGGTTCGCATGCTATTAGTAAAATATGTTGATGAAAAATAAGCACATTGCAGATTCATCGAATTAATTCAAGCCACATGTAAAACCCATTTATCCAAACTAAGCATGATTAGGAAATAGGAAATATAACACTTGTATATGTTTCTCATGTATTAAGTGCAGCCAAACTCGATTTATTCCTCACATGCACAACAATACAAAATTCTACCCACGACAATTGGACATTGCATTGCAGAATTAAACCAAGCAGTTAACTAAACACCACAATAAATGAACTAAACATTAACCGAGCACCACATTGCACAATATAACATACTCCTAATAGAAGATCAGGCACTTAATTAACCAAACCAAGCATGCTTAACAACTTGGAAATATAGCAATTGTTTTTGTTTCTCATGTATTTACTACAGCCAAATTCAATTTATTCCTCACATGGTATGCAATAACAGAATGCACCCACAACTATTGAACATCGCATTGCAGCATTGAACCAAATAGTTAACTAAACACCACAACACAAATGAACCAAATGTTAACTGAGCACCACATTGCACAATGTATAACCAAACCAAGCATGCTTGACAACTTGGAAATATAGCAATTGTATTTGTTTATCATGTATTTTGTAATGATAAATTCGATTTATTTCTCACATGGAAGACAATACAAAATTGTATCCTGAAGAATTGAATATCACATTTGTAGAATTTAACCAAACAGTTAACTGAAGACGAGAACTAATTAACAAAATAGTTAATAAGTGAGCACCACACTGCACGACATATAGACCATATACACTAGAGCAACATATTGCATGGTAAAATTAGATAGCACAATTCACTAGAATTTATGAAGGAAAGGCAGCAGCAGCACACACAACAGGTAAACCGAGCATGCTTAACCGGCGTAGCTAGCAAATGGCAAGGTGCTCCTCCAAGATCTGGGGGTCAACATGAATGGCAGCCATCGCGACTTCATCCACGTGTGCGGCCGCGATTTGCTTCTCCGCTGCCAAATGCTCCTTGAGATCATGGCTATACTGCATGCACCATGGCTTAGGGCGGCACTTATTTGGTGCAGGGGTCGGTGATTTCGGTGGAAGGTGTCGCGCCGGCGGTCGGGGCATGTGGGATGTGGAAGGAGGAGGAGGATGGGGGTCGGGTGTGGATTACCTGCCTGGATAGACGAGGCCGAGCAGCATGAAGGAGGGTCGCCGGCGAGGAGGCGGCGCTGCAAACAAGGAGTGAAGGTTTCAACTTGGAAAGGAAGGCGGAAATAGGGGAAATGTGGCGTTTGGTAAAGGGGAGGGGGCGGGGAGGTAGATATTTTCCCGGAAACTGGAAATTTGGAATCGCTTCAGCGAAAAAACTGGCGCGCAAAGTGTCATCAGACACGGTCCCTAATTTAGAACTGTGTACGATATGTGAACATCACAAATGATTCAGATAGCTTAACCTGTGTGTGATGAGTTTGAAGGTCAAAAATTTTGGTTTGAATTTCCCTGGTTACAGTGGTCATCCACGTCATTGCATAATTTGGGTACACAAAGGAGACTACAACACACCCACACTTCTTAATCGAGCAAGTTCAGCAATTAAACAAATCTAGCTGACCTAAACATTACTCTAACATATTAAAGACCGGTGCTCTTAATTAAACAAAAAAAAGAGTACTACTACGGCTGGTGCTTGTTGATCTCCTTTGCCGCCTCCATGTCCAGCTCACGTCCGACGGTCTCCTGGGGAAGGGGATCCATGGCATCCATCACACCATACTCGGCAAGCATCTCGCCACCCACATCCGCCATGTCTTTGGAAAATGCCACCAAGAGCTGGGCGTGGGCGGACGCGATTTGGGCTTGGATGGGCTCCATCGTTGC